>NC_133539.1:119436132-120154765 GCF_048773025.1 Camelus bactrianus
CGCCCAAGGCTTGGTATATAATAGGTGTTCAAAAAATATTAGTTGGATATGAATGAATGCGTGGGTCTTTTACAAGAAGATGGTTCTCAGTCAGAAGCTGGACTGTTAAAAAATTCAGGGAATTTTAACCCATCATACACCTATGCGCATCACTCTAATTAAAAAAAATTGTAAAGGAAATATAGTAAATATTGTTCGTTGCCTACAAGAGCCATTCTCCTCTCTCCTCTCTGTATCTGTTTTATGCTAATACAACTCTGGTTTTGTTTGTGGTGAGTGTCCCTACCTCCAGGAGGTGAATTACAGTGGGTCTAAGACAGTTGTGGTGATTTTAGAAACTCATTTTTTGTAGTCACTTTGCACTTACAGGCAGCCACGTGCTCCTACCAAACATGAGCATGTCAGTTAGAGCACATCTGGGAAGGACTCTCCACTCATCCTTTTCTTTCCTGCTTTGAATCTCCAGATGTTTGGGGATATAATGTTTGGAGCTATAGCAGCCAGATTGTGACCATGAGTTCACAGACTTAAGAAAGAGAGCCTTCACCATGAGGATGGTGGAGCAGAATGACACAAACAGGCTGAGCATTTGATGATACTACTGAGCCTTTGGACCAGATCCTGGAACTACCTACTTTCAGACTTTCTGTTTCATGAAAGACTTAAATATCTTTTTTGCTTAAGCCTCTGCTTGTCAGGTGCTCTGCTGTTTTTCACCAAAAGCATTCCAAATGGATACAGGCCTTGGTAAACCTTGGAGTGAACCGTGACATCGAGGGACACCACGTGTGACTGATTTTGTGCAGATTTACTGTGGCTCTTAAACCTCAGGGTGCATCAGAATCACCTGGCAAGCTGGTCAAAGTGCAGGTTTCATGGCCCCACCTTCAGAGATTCCAGTGCAGGAGGTCTGGGGTGGGCAGAGGAGCCCGTCTCTGGTAGCCACAGAGGAGAGTTGCTCGGTCTCCCTCCAAGAAAGAACTTGCCTCCCAGCTGTGAGGAGCATGGTCAACTAATGGCTTCCAGTGGTTTAGCGGCCGTAGGGTCCCCCTTAGTTTCTGAGCCAGAGCCACATTCTTCCCCCGCCATCAGGGAAGTACAGTGCGGGTACTAGGGCGCAGCCATTCCTGCCCATGGTGCGACTCTAATGGGCAGTGTTTTCTCTGAAACTCCCCAGTGGGTTGGTGGAGACTCCGTCAGATCTGCATCACGCTCCGGGCACTGTCTGTCTGGTCCTGTCTCCTGCCCTCGTTCCATTCTTCCGCAGGTATCAGATGAGCACTGTGCTGTGGAACCGCCTGCACCCAATACCACTGCCCAGTAAAGCTCCTGTGTTCCTAATGCCATCTCAGGGTCTGCTTCCCGGAGCACCCAATGAACACAATGACATTTTAAAGAAGCACCTAGGTTTAATTCTCGTGCAGGTGACCTGTGATTAAAGTGTGGGAAAGCTAGTGTCGAATTTGGGTTCTTTGCTCCTTACTCCAGCTCAGGGGATGGCGAGAGATGTCGTGTCTCAGACTCTGCCTCCCTGTCCCTGCCTCTTTATTATTCTCTGGTGATACTTCATTTTTTCCCACCAGTACATATAGCAGGAACTTTTCGCAGATGGGCCCAACCCTGGCACCACCGAGGAAACTGTGGTGCAAACTATTTGCTGTTGAATCACTTTACAAAAATGGCACAAAACGATCGTGCGTGCAGGGTCACCTTGCTCAGGTGTCGCAGCGCTTCTGTGGCGCACTTGGCAAGGCCTCTGTCTTTCACTTTCTGCCGGGCAGCTGGTAGGCCCAGCAGGGGCTCTGACTTTTTCAATTGCAGTGTTCTTCTGGATGCTCTTCTTTCATTCTTTGGGATAACAGGGGCTGATAAGGGAAGTGGGCACCCGTGGGAGCAAGAACATCACAGAGGCCCGCCACAAAGAAAAGTCCCAAATGTGGCAAGTGCTGCTTCACCGTGTCACCTGGAGCCAGCCTTAGCTGAAGCTCGCTTTCAGGAGTCCGCCTTTAAAAACTGACTTTTACTGAAGCCCACCTTTGTTTTCTTTCTTTCTCTTTTTTCCTTCTTAACAGAGGCACTGGGGATTGAACCCAGGACCTCATGCATGCCAAGCATGTGCTCTCCTACTGAGCTATGCTCCCCCGACACTGCCCCACATCTTTGGATTAGGGCTGAAAAACTCCAACTGACAGATATAGCCTAAACCAGACTTTTTTTAAATGCTCATTTGAATAGAACCAACCAAAAAAACAAATCAACAAAGGAAAAGAACAAATGGCTCCATGGTTAGTCCTGATATTATATCCATATTGTAAAGTCCCCTTTTGTAAAGTGACTGGTTCAGGACTGAGTTTGGATGAGTGAGTGCTGATTTGTCCAGTTCTCATGGTGCAGACGTCCCGCAAAGGCAACAAAGACGTGAACAGCCCACACCCTTTGTGTCCCACCACCCCTGGGGCGCAAGCTCCCTGTCACACGTCTCTCACCTTGAAGGCAAAGCTAAGCTGTGTCCACCCTACTTCCCCCTGTACCACCTCCACTGCCTCCATTCCCATCCAGGCCTCTGTCATGTCTCCTCTAGGCTCCTCGGAGTCGTCAGAGCAGCCCCTTCCCATGCTTGCGTCCTTCTAATTCACTCTCTGTGTGGCTGACAGAGGGAGCTTTCAAAATTATAAGTGCCGTTTCTTAACTTCAAGCCTTTCTGTGATTCTGCCCTAGGAGCAAAGGCTGAGCTCCTTAGTTGCCCTACCAGCCCTGGGGTAATCCAATCCCTGCCCTCCTCTGCAGCCTCATCCTCTCCTCCCTACTTCTGTCCACCTGCTCCAGTCACTCCACGGTTTTGTGAATGGGCCAGGTTCTTTCCTATACCCGCTGGGAACCCTCTTCCATCTCCTTCTCACCAGAGCCATCACCCCCTCAGGAAAGCCACCCTCACCAACTGCCCCATCTGTGTTTGGCCCCTCCCAGGACCCTATACTGATTCCTTATAGACTTGACTATGTGACTGCTTTGCTGTGTATGTTTCTACTACTCCATGTTAAGCTCCATGAGGGCAGAGATCTTGTCTGTCTGTCTGACCACCAGACACCCAACATCAGACACAGTGCCAGGTTCATAACACTTATTTAAAAATGAAGAGACAATTTTATCATAGCCCAATCTTACTCTCACCAATTTTTCAAGGAGAATTTCTTACCCTTCTGCCAGAAAATAAAGGCTCTGATCCTAGCTGTTGATAACTTCTGTTTGGCTATCTAAAACACTATGTTCCAGGTTTTCTGGAGCTAGACACTAGGTGAACAGCAAATTATGCTCATGGGTTCAGAAACACAATATTCTTCTACACAAAAATCATTTTGAAAAAATATGTCATCAGAATATGTTGGAAGGCTTTAAAAGCAAAGCCTGTAACTACTCCCTCAAGGCTTAGAGTCCCAGCAAAGCGATAAAGTCCCCAGTGGTTCTGAAACCCACCAAGCCTCTCCGCAGCTCTGCCTCTGCTCAGCCAGCCCCTCGGAGGCCCCGCCAGCCAGCGCCAAGGTCAGAGTTTGCATTTCCCACAGCGGGGCTCCATCTAGATTCCGGGTGGGATCACCTGTTAGGAATCTGACTGTCCACCTTTCAAGGCAGTGTTTTCTGGGGGAGGGGGAGAGGGATGGGGTTGGTGTGGGAGGCTGTTGGTATAAAGGGGTGAGAAAAAGGTGTGAAGTGGTCCAAGAGATTCGGGAGAAGCTTCAACCGCTGATCAGCCAGCCAGGATGTGACCAGACGAGCAGAGGAGCACAAGAAGGGATTTAGTTAGGGGCTGGGCCTTTCGCAGCTGGAGGATTTGGTTCTCAGTCTCTGTGAGGCTCCGTGCCTGGTGTTAGAACCCAAAGTCTTCAGCAGGTTGTTGGGAAGGGGAGGTGGACACGAAGCAGCAGCTCTTTATCAGGGTCTGCCCCCCCCCTCCCCTACCCCACGTGCCTGATATCCTGATATTTGACAATATCTGGAGACATTTTGGGTTGTCACAATTTGGAGACAGGATGCTGGCATCCAATAGGTAGAGGCCAGGGATGATGCTAAACATCCTACTATGGAAGGAAAATGCCCCACAATGAAGAATTATCTCACCCAAACATCAACAGGACTAAGATTGAGAAATTCTGATTTAAATGAGGAACAGACTGGAACACATGAGTGTAATCGGGAGCCCAGAAAGTTGGATGAGAACCAAGTCTCTCTCAGCTTCAGCGTGCAGGGGTCCTGAGGTAGCAGCGGGTGCCTTCTGTCCCAGAGCTAACCCTGCCCGTGGCTCATGGGTCAGGGAAGCCGAAGAGAGAACCAGGGGCAAGGGGGGAAGCTGCAGGCCCAGCTGCTGCTCCACCCCAACCACGCGGGGCTGCCGGTCACGATGGAGTGCGTGAGCCACAGCAGCGCCTGGCGCCTCTGCACCTACCGCCCCACAGCCCCCAGCTCCACTCCCTCCACGTAGCAGCAACACGGCCGCTGCTTCCAAATCTTGGCCAAAACATGTCTGTGGCCGACCTTAAACATATGGGGAAGAAAATTCTGGAAAATGTAGGTCAGCATTATCAAGCTGACACTTGATAAAACCACCACAGGTTATACATGGAAGAGTTATGTTAGGGTTCTCCAGAGAAGCAGAACCAGGTGGATGTGTAGATGGATGGATGGATACATTAGATACACAGGTTAGTAGGTAGGTAGGTAGGTAAGTAGGTAGGTAGGTAGATAGATAGATAGATAGATAGATAGATAGATAGATAGATAGATAGATAGGTAGATAGATAGATAGAAAGACAGATAGATAAGGAATTAGTTCATGTGATTGTGGAAGCTGACAAGTCCCAGGATCTGTAGTCAGCAAGCAGAGACCCAAGAGAAGTGGTGTGGGTCCCGTCTGAAAGCTGGCAGGATGGAGACCTTAAAAAAGTGGATGTTTCAGTTCAAGTCTGAACACAGGAGGAGACCAAGGTCCCAGCTCAAAGTCAGTCAGGTAGAAGACATCTTCTCTTACTCAGCCCTTTTATTCTATTCAACTGATTGGATGAAGCCCACCCACTTTAGGGAGGGCAATCTGCTCTACTCAGGATACAAATTTGAATGCTAATCTCATCCAGAAACACATGCACAGACACACCCAGAATAATGCTTGACCAAGTATCTGGTACCCCATGGCTGAGTCAAGTTGACATATGAAATTAACCACCTCAAATTGCTTAAAGCATTTCATAGGTTGTGTGTCAGTAACACAGGGAGTTGAATAAGGGGTTGCTCACTTCAGACTCTCTTTAGAACCTTGAGTGTATACTATGTATTGATTTTCTCTCATTGACCTTCACTCCTGTTTTCAGATCTGTTCTTACTCATTTTTTTTAATCCTCAGCTCCAAGCAAAGGGCTTGGCACATAGTGGGTGCTCAATGGATACTGGTTACATAAATGCATGCTTTTAATGTGGAAAGAACCCAAGCAAAACTGTGAATAGTCAGTTACTTTAGGTGGATTTGGTCCTCACAAAGGAGTTGTGTTTAGGAGTTCTGAAGTCATCAGACTTCTAAATACCATTCCAGTTCTCCTACAACAACATCTTCTGAAACCTTCCTCGGGATATTCCACAATGCCCTACTAGAGTGCTATATTAAAGTGAAAAACAAATTGATCTTTTCTCTCTTTAGGAATAAAGTAGTATAAAAATACAAATTTCAAGAGCTAACACTTTAAGTGTAATCAACTTATCAAGATCATTTTTCACCTTCAAAACATAACAATTAAGCAGCAGAACAATACATTCTAAAATCTGAAGCAGCAAGAATCCATCGGAAGAGAAAAAGAGCAAAGGAAAACCTCTATTTTCCCTCTATCCACAATAGATATCACTACATTCAACTGGAGATAAAAATCTTACAGACGTGAGAGCACTAAGGGAAACAAAATCATTGCTTCCCTAATTTTTCTGAAGGAGAAAAATGAAATTCTCCTGAACTTCCCTGATCATCAAGAAAAATCACATTATCTCAAAGAGGTTTTTAGAAGTCATATTATATTAAATAGGTTAAATAAAGGACCAAAATCTCTACTTCTGTAAACTTCATCATTCCATGATATTAATAATTTCTGAAGTTACTATGCCACTTGTGAGCTACATGATCTTGAAAGGGGGAAGGAGGAGTGAGATGGACCCTCCAATCCATAAATGGAAGCCCTCACCCAAGTGTGATGATTTGTGGAGATGGGGTTTGGGGGAGATAATTAGGTTTAGGTGAGGTCATGAAGGTGGGGCCCTTATAATCCCTTATAAAGGATTAGTGCCCTTATAAGAGAAACCAGAGAGCTTGCTCTAGCTTGTTCCCTCCTTTCCTGCCCCTTCCTTCTGTTTCTGCCACATGAGGACACAGTGAGAAGGCTGCTGTTTGCAAGCCAGGAAGAGAACCTCACCAGAACTCAACCATGCTGCCTCCCTTATCTCAGATCTCCAGCCTCCAGAGCTTTGAGAAAATAAATTTCTGTTGCTTAAGCCACCTGGTCTATGGTATTTTGTAATGACAGCCCTAACTGACTAGTGCAGGGAGGCACTAAACTTCTCTGAGCTTCAGTTCCTCATCTGTAATATGGAGGTAATTATATCTAAGCCACAGGGTTATTGAAAGATTCAATGAAATAATATATAATGAGAGCTTTTAATTAACTGCAAAGAATAGTACAAATGCATGATCTTATTCCATGATTATTTATATAACTAATTAGCATCTGTAGAGTACTTTACAGTTTATAATATACCTTTAAGCACTTCAATTTGATGGTTAAAACAACTGTATTCGATTTACAAAACAGTACGCTCATCTTGCTAATGAGGAACTGGAATTCGTAACTAGAAAACCAGGTCTTCTGACACCAAATCCAGCAGTATCCCCACTCTACTCTTAAAAGTACTGTTCAACTTTAACAAGACACCAAAGAGGTGTGATGAAGGCTCTACACAAATGTTAAGAACTTTCCTCTCTAGCTATTGCCCACCAACTCCTTCCATTCATTGTTTATATGGTGGGTGGTACTGATTTGTTTCCGGCACAAGTATGAAGTGTAGGCACTCCTTGTTAAGAAAGAAGGTGAGACGCTCCTTGACTTCAGACTATACTACAAAGCTAGAGTAATCAAAACAGCATGGTACTGGCACAAATAGGGACATGGATCAATGGAACAGGATAGAGAGCCCAGAAATAAACCCACACACTATGGTTAGTTAACTTACAACAAAGGAGTATACAGTGGAGACAAGACAGCCTCTTCAATAACTGGTACTGGGAAAAGTGGACAGCTACATGTAAAAGAATGAAATTAGAACATTCTCTAGCACCATATACAAAAATAAACTCAAAATGGATTAAAGACATAAGTGTAAGACTGAATACCAAAAAACTGGAGGAAAACATAGGCAGAACACTTTGACATAAATTGTAGTAATAGCTTTTTGGATCAGTCTCCTAAAGTAAAGGAAAGAAAAGCTAAAATAAACAAATGGGATCTAATTAAACTTAAAAGGTTTTGCACAGAAAAGGAAACTGCTGGCAAGATGAAAAGACAACCTACTGAATGGGAGAAATTATGATATGACCAATGAAGGGTAATATTCAACATATATAAGCAGCTCATACAACTCAACATCAAAAAAACCAAACAACCCAATTAAACAATGGGGAGAACTGAACAGACATTTTTTTTTTTCCAAAAAGGACATACAAATGGCCAACAAGTATATGACAAGGTGTCAACATCCCTAATTATCAGGGAAATACAAATCAAAATCACAATGAGATATCACTTCACATTTGTTAGAATGGCTACTATTAAAAAGATAAGAGATAATAAATACTGGCCAGGATATGGAGAAAAGCAAACCCTGGTATATTTTTGATGGGAATGTAAATTAGTGCAGCCACTGTAGAAAACAGTACGGAGGTTTCTCAAAAAACTAAAAATAGAACTACCACATGACCCAGCAGTTCCACTCCCGGGTATACATCCAAAAAAACCACAAAACACAAAAACGCTAACTCAAAAAGATACATGCACCTCAATGTTCATAGCAGCATTATTTTTAACTGCCAAGATATGGAAGCAATCTATGTCCATCAACAGATTAAGGAATAAAGATGTGATAAATACATACAATGGAATATTACTCTTCCGTGAAAAAGAACAAAATTTTGCCATTTGCAACAACATGGATGGACTTGGAGGGTATCACGCTTAGTGAAATAAGTCAGGAAGAGAAAGAAAAATATCACTTTTATGTGCAAACTAAAAAATACAACAAACTAGTGAATATAAAAAAAAAGCAGACTCAACAGATGTAGAGAACAAACTGGTGGTGATTTATCAGTGGGGAGAGAGGGGTGGGGAAAGGCAATATAGGGGTACAGGATTAAGAGGTACAAACTACTAGGTATTAAATAAGCTACAAGGATACACTGTGAAAACACAACTATACAAAAGCCTTGGGATGCAGCAAAGGCAGTCCTAAGAGGGAAGTTCATAGCAATATGGACCTTCTTCAAAAAATGAGAACAATCTCAAAGAAACAGCCTAATCTACCACTTAAAAAAATTAGAAAAAAAAAAAGAACAAAACCTAAAATCAGCAGAAGGAAAGAAATAATAAAGATCAGGGAGGAAATAAATGAAATAGAGAATTAAAAAACAGAAAAAATCAATAAAACAAAGAGCTAGTTTTTTGAAAGAGTAAAAAAACTGACAAACCTCTGACCAGACTCACCAAGAAGAAAAGAGAGAGGACACAAACAAAATTAGAAATGAAAGAGAAGCAATAACACCCAACACAACAGAAATACAAAGGAACCTTAAGAGAACATTATGAACAACTATATGCCAACAAACTGAACAACCTAGAAGAAAGAGACAAGTTTCTAGACCACCAAGTATCAAGTCCATCAAAACTGAATCAAGATGAAATAGATATTTTAAACAGATGGATTATTAGAAGTAAAACAGAATCAGTAATAATAATAAAAAAAAAAAACCAAAAAACTCCCTGCAAACAAAAGTCCAGGACTAGATGCCTTCACTGGGGAATTCTACCAAATGCGCAAAGAAGAACTTATACCAATCCTTCTCAAAGTCTTCCAATAGAATGAAGAAGAGGGAATCTGCCAAACTCATTCTATGAAGCCATCATCACCCTCATACCAAAACCCAACAAATACACTACCAAAAAAGAAAATTACATGCCAATATCTTTGATGAATACAGATGCAAAAATTTTCAACAAAATATTAGCAAAACAAATCCACTAACACATAAAAAAGATCATACACTAAAATCAAGTTGGATTCACCCCAGGGACACAAGGATGTTTCAACATATACAAATCAGTTAATGTGACAGCATACATAAACAAAAAGAAAAGACAAAAATCACTTGATCATCTCAATAGATGCAGAAAAAGCACTTGATAAAATTCAACATGTATTCATGATAAAAACTCTTACCAAAGTGGGTATAAAGGGAACATATCTCAACATAATAAAAGCTGTTTATGACAAACCCACAGCCAACATAATACTCAACAGTGAAAAGTTGAAAGCCTTCCTGGTAAAAATCTGGACTAAGACAAGGATACCCACTCTTACCACTTCTATTCAACATAGTATTGGTAGTCCTAGCCACAGCAATCAGATGAGAAAAAGAAATGAAAGGGATCCAAATTGTAAGAGAAGAGGTAAAATTATCACTATATGCAGGTGACATGATACTATATATAGAAAACCCTAAGGACTCCACACAAAACCTATTAAAGCTGATAAACAAATTCAGCAAAGTAGCAGGATACAAGATTAATACACAGAAATCTGTTGCATTTCTTTACACTAACAGTGAAATATCAGAAAAGGAAAGTTAAAAAAATCCCTTTTAAAATCGCATCAAAAAAATGAAATACTCAGGAATAAATCTGACCAAGAAGGTAAAGACTTATATGCAGAGAACTATAAAATATTGAGTAAGGAAATTAAAGATGATTTGAAGAAATGGAAAGATATCCCATACTCCTTGATTGGAAGAATTAATATTGTTAAAATGGTCAGACTACCCAAAGCAATCTACAGATTTAATGTAATATCTATCAAAGTACCCAGGACATTTTTCACAGAACTAGAACAAATAATCCTAAAATTTATATGGAATCACAAAAGACCCAGAATTGCCAAAGCAATACTGGAGAACAATGCAGGAGGCATAGCCCTCCCGACTTAAGACAGTAAGTACTACAAAGCTACAGTACAGTATACTATTGGCACAAAATCAGACATATGGATCAATGGGAACAGAACAGAGAGCCTAGAAATAAACCCACACATCTACAAATAACGTTCAACAAAGGAGGCGAGAATATACAATGGAGAAAAGACAGTCTCTTCGACAAGTGGTGTTGTGAAAGCTGGACAGCTGCATGTAAATCAATGAAATGAAAACACTCCCTCACACCATACACAAAAATAAACTCAAAATGCCTTAAAGTTTAAATATAAGACAAGATACCATAAACACCCTAGAAGAGAACATAGGCAAAACATTCTCTGATATAAATCATAGAAATGTTCTCCTAGGTGAGTCTACCAAGGCAACAGAAATAAAAGCAAAAATAAACAAATGGGACCTAATTAAATCTATAAGCCTTTGCGCAGCAAAGGAAACTATAAACAAAATGAAAAGACAACCTACAGAATGGGAGAAAATATTTGCAAACAATGTGACTGACAATGGCATAATTTCTGGAATATACAAACAGCTCATACAACTCAATAACAACAACAACAACAAAATAACCCAGTCAAAAATGGGCAGAAGACCTAAACAGACATTTCTCCAATGAAGACATACAGATGGCTAACAGGCACATGAAAAAATAGTCAATATTGCTGATTATCAAATGAATGCAAATTAAAACTACAATGAGATATCACCTCACACCAGTCAGAATGGCCAGTGTTACAAAGTCCATAAACGATTAATGCTGGAGAGTGGGGAAAAGGGAACCGTTCTACACTGTTGGTGGGAATGTAGTTTGGTGCAGCCATTATGGACAATAGTATGGAGATTTCTTTAAAAAACCAAAAATAGAGTTACCACATGATCCAGCAATCCCACTCTAGGGCGTATATCCAGAGGAAACTAATTTGAAAAGACACATGCACCCCAATATTCATAGCAGCACTATTCACAATAGCCAAGACATGGAACCAATCGAAATGTCCATCAACAGATGATGGGATAAAGAAGATGTGGTATTTATCTTCAATGGAATACTACTCAGCCAGAAAAAGAATGAAATAATGCCATTTGCTGGAACATGGATGGACCTGGACATCATCATTCTAAATGAAGTAAGCCAGAAAGAGAAAAATACCATATGATATCACTTATATGTGGAATCTAAAACAAAGACACAAGTGAATTTATTTAAAAGCAGAAAGAGACCCACAGACGTAGAAAACAAATGGGGGGGGAGGGGGAAAGAGAGGGATAAATTGGGAGTTTGAGATATGCAGATACTAACTACTATCTATAAAACAGATAATCAACAAGATCCTACTGTACAGCACAGGGAACTCTATTCAATAGCTTATAGTAACCTATAATGAAAAAGAATATGAAAAGGAATGTATATGTATATGTATATGTATGACTGAAACATTATGCTCTACACCAGAAAAAATTTTTTCTACACCAGAAATTGACACAATGTTGTAAACTGACTCTACTTCAATATACAAAAAAAAAAAGAAGGAATATATATATATTTTTTAAAGGATATGCTGTACAACATGGGGAATATAGCAAATATTTCATAATAATTATAAATGCGATGTAACTTTTAAAATTGTGACCCGCAATCTTATACACCTTGTATCATATTGTATGTCAACTACACTTCAATTAAAAAATTAAAATAAAATAAACAGAAAGAGGATGAGAGAAGATTCCTGAATGACTATAACAATTACAAGAAATCTGAAAATTTGGCAGGCAGAGCAGAACGAGAAAAGAGAAATATAAAGGTTGGTTAATGACACAGATTCTTGATTCTAATCTCAGCTTTCTCAGTTATGAACTATGAACTGTTAGGCAAGTTAACGTGAATTGAGCCTCAATTTCTTCATCTATAAAACGAGGATAATAACAAAACCTACTTCACATGGCTGCTTAAGAATTAGGTGAGTTGACCCATGTAAAGTGCTTAGGACAGCTTCTGACACAAAATAAGAGTGCAGTTTATGTGACCTCATGAAGGTGACAGTGGCAAGGAAAAGGTGGATGACAACAAAAGAAAGGAGGATTCACAGCCCCTTCCTCTCTTTTCGGGAGACAGAAGCCTGTGTGCCTTCGTGAGCTACCAGTGTTGGATTTGCTGGCTGGGGACATGGGTAAAGGGACCACATAATTTATAGCTTTTGAGTGCAAAAGAAGATTCTAAAAAGAATTCATATTAGGTAATTTTGTAAAATAGTTTTAAATGACCATTTGATTTCATTCTATTAATAGACCTATAAAAGAGTTTTATTCAAAAACTATTTTCAAAAAGAAAATTAATTCCCCAAAATAAATGCATTGCATATTTTGTACATTAAAGCTAAATTAAAAACTTCTTTATAGCGCTTATGTGCATTTTAAAATATAACCCAAGTAGAACAGTTATATTTGATGAATATTCATTTACTTTAATTAGGTTCTTAGCTGACTCTAACACCACCATTGATATTTTTCCAAGGTAGTCTTACTTTTTTCATAAAATAACCTGTGACCTTCTCTAAAGGTGCGTCTTGTGGTTAATAATTTCAAAAGTGTTGACACCTTCAGTGACTCCTCGCTGTAGACCACACGATTTAACTGAGAAGCTATTCCCTCTGTAGATGCTGAGGTCCCTGGTAAAATCACAGTAAATTCTGCTACACAGAAGACAGTCTCAACTCTAACTTTTAAATTTTAATATTTACGTATTTCAGCCCAAATATTTTTACATATTTTGTCTTTTTGTCTCCATTCCAAATTACCCTTCTTCAACAGACAGTATTATAAAACTTGTCAAATAAATTAGCTCTGTTAATGATCACTATAGATACTACAGAATACAGCCTTCTCAATCTCACTGCCTTCTAATAATATCAATTTATCCAATTTAAAATGAGGGCTCAAAGACAAGGAGGGGGAGCTCTGTCCCAAGAGTCCACCCCACTTCTGGAACATTCTTACTGCCCCTCTGCTCTCAGCCTACCTTCCCCTGACTTGGCCTCCACACTTTCTGTTCTCCTAGGCTACATACAACCACTTGTTACGTGATTCCACTCAATCCTGGCAATGTTCCCTTTAATGTCTCCTCCCACCTGGTTCCACAGGACACGAACCACGTCTGACCTGTTCACGGTTCTGTCCAGTCCAGTGCTCGACACGTAGTGAGACCTCAGTAAATAATAATGGAACAAGTGAACGAACAACCCACCCTAAGAAGGAACACATAATCAGATTCAATCTGTAAGAACCCAATAAGATCCCATGAAATCTGACTTAAAGCCATTTTTCCCCTTAGTAGTAACGTTACAATGGAGAGACCTGGTAGACCTACTATGTGATCAAAACTAACATCACCAGGAATAAGGCATATTGACACCATGTTCCCACTGACAGGATGCACTGAGAAAGGCACATCGTCGCTTCAGTGGTGCTCCTGCCAAAAAGCTATAACCTCAATCTAACCATGAGAAAACATCAAACAAACCCAAATTGAGGGCCGTTCCACCAAATAACTGACAACTGGCCTGGACTCTTCCAAAGTGTTAAGGTTACAAAAGACAAAGCCTGAGCAAGTGTCACAGAGTAGAGGCGAACACAGAGACATAACCATTATATGCAACGTGGGGTCTAGGATCGGATGCTGGAGCAGTAAAAAGGGCAAAAGGTAAAAAGTGAAAAGCTGGAAAATTTGAATAATGCTTGTAGATTATTTAATAATATTTTACCAATGCTAATTTGGCACTGACAATAGTACAGTGTCCATGTAACATGTTAACATTAGGGGAAATTGGGTAAAAGTTAAAAGAAGTATTTTCCCCAGTTATTTATTCAAAGACCAAAACAAATATTCTGCAAACAGCTACCTTAAATGCCAAATTTACAATGTTTTCTCTTGCCTGAGAACCTCCATTGGTTAATTTATTTTATTATTTTTTTTAATTGAAGCATAGTCGGTTTACAGTGTGTCAATTTCTGGTGTACAGCGTAATGTTTCAATCATACATATACATACACGTATTTGTTTTCATATTCTTTTTCATTATAGGTTACTACAAGATATTAAACATAGTTCCCTGTGCTGTACATCAGAAACTTGTTATCTGTTTTTGCGAAGAATCTTCTTGTATTTCGAAGTAAGAAATAGTCTGCCCACGTTCATAAGGTGTTCTATGTGAATTGATCGGTCTTAGTTGTAATTTTTGGCGTATTCGTGGGAGAGGATGTGTCCTTTTACTCTGCCATCTTGGCAAGCCCTCCTTCATTGGTTCATTATTGCTGACTTATCAAGCCTGCCCACTGTCAATGCCCCTTCCTGCCTGCCTACCTGTGGGAGCAGACCCTCCCCATTCCCTGCAGCAGCTCTGGTGTTGTCAGCACTGTCCTTGTCTTTGCACACACCCGGTTTCCCAGTGGCCAATGTCTCCCCCTTTCCAGCTTCTGCCAAAGGCGTGGGCCCTCCCCATCTTTAATGTGGCCCAGAGGTCACCTCCTGAGGGCCTCCCAGAATTTGTCCTTCCAAGGCTGATGATTCCATCCCCTCTCATGGCCTGGCCCTTGGATGAATCTGTGCCCTGAGGCGTGACTTTATTATGTGCTGTGAAGTCTCATCTTGCTGGTATGCTGTGACCCCAAATAACTTATGGTGCCCATAACCCCTAAGGGTCCCTTCAGGCCCTTTCAATGTAGGATGCATGTAGCCTGTAATGAGGAGTTTATGAGTGAGGAATGTGAAGGCCCAGAGAGGCTAAGTGACTTGCCCGGAGTCCCACAGTGTGTGAATGGCGGGGCCCACACTGCCCAGCTCTCCTGAGTGGCTGTGCTGTGCTAAGCACCCGTCTCAAGACACACTGGGGAGATGAGCTGCAGGCAGGCCGAGTTGCTGCAAGTCTGGACAAGGAGTTTGGCCTTCAGCCTATTACAGTGAGGCACCATGCAGGATTATAAGCCTGGGCCAGCTCTCATCATGTCACTCTCGCACTCAAAAATCTGCGTGGTTCCTACATAATAAACTCTACACCACAAACTCTAAAACCCTTAGGGCAGCACTCAACCATCCCCTATCCAACCTGCTTTTGATTTACTTTGCCAACCTTACCTCCTACCTTTCCCTGTCACGTCATCCAAATTCAAGCGAAGGGTAGGCTTATCCACCCCCATGGTCTCCCCAGCACCCAGCAAAGAAGCTGACACGTTGAACAAAAGAACCCCAGTTTCCTCCCAAGTGTTGGGCAGTAATGTTCCCCCAGTCAGTGAAGCCTTTCCTTCATCTCATCTGTGTTTCCACCTCATTTATTAAGGCCTAGCCTAAATGCTTCCTTCTCCCCAAAGTCTGTTGTAACAAAATCCCTCCTGTTAGAAGAGTGGCAAGCTGCCGCCCTCCTCTAAGGGTTCACACATCTCATCTCCTTCCAAACACGCCATCTTTGGCAGGGCCGGGTCTGTGTCTGTTTTGCCTCTGTTGCAGAGGCTGTGGTGCCCGCCGCCCCCTCCAGAGGCCCTCTGCCAGCCCCATGCCCCAGCTCCCCTGAGGACTGACTGCAAACGGCTCACAGATGCCTCCTCTGTCCTGAGACTAGACCTCGGCTGGCAGGCTCTCCCTTGCCCCTGGAGGTGACACCCCCGGTCCCTGCAGGGGCAGTCCACAGCCAACAACTGACTGATACGAGGTACAGAAAGCCAGCCCCCTGGCCTCAGTGGCCACCACCCGGAGCTGTGGGTGCTCTGGAGCCCCCACAAGTCAGGCCAAGGCCGCCCGAGTCCACGTCCTTGCTCAGCACCTCCCCCTGTCTCATCGGGCTGCACACTCGCCCTTCTAGGTCTGTCCTCGAGGCCATTCCCTCAATAAATCACTTTCAGGAAAATTCCCATTTCAGTCTCGCTTCTTGGAACCTGATGCAGAGCACGTGCAAAACAGCAACACCCAGCTAAAGACGGCGCTGACGGTGACCACGCGTCGGCGATGTGTCATACACAGCAGACATTTTACGTGCGTTATCTCATTTGACCTTCTCAACAGTCCTATGCAAAGGAACTGCTATCCTTCTTCTGCAGAAAAGGTAAGCGAGGCTAAATGCTAAAATCAGAGTCATGATTTCAGCTCAGGTCTGTTCTTCCCACCACGCCCAGCTGCCTCGTGAGCATAACCTCAGGTCTCAGAAGAACTCAGTACATGTTCGGTGAGCAAATGAATGAACCACAGAGATGCTTTCTCAACCCTATCTATGTAGTTTAGGGTTGGTTGTTGCTTTGTCCAACTTAAAAAAAAAAAAAAAAAAGAAATGAGAGCCAGTACTGGGGTTCCTGCAATTGATTACGGGTTCCAGGGCAAATACAATGTGTTAAGCTGACCAAAGCATCACACAACTGGAATCAGAAAGGATCGACTTTTATACTAAGTCATCAGCAGCTTTTGTAAGTAACCCCACCCATTTTTTTCTGTACACTTATTAAACAAGCATCTTCAGCCTCTAGCAACATTTTACAGCTTGCTTGTTGATTTCTTTATCTTCTACCTGTTCAAAAATGCCGGACGGTTCTCATTGCAGTGGGAGGAAAAGCTTAAAAGAAGTAGGCACATAAGTCCAAAGACCCTCTTGTTTCCATAACAGACCTTGCAGTCTGGAGAAAACACAACTTTCTCTCGTAAAAGGCAAGGAAAACACAAAGTTCCCACACATGCCAGGCCACGTGACAATTGTTTCTTCTCATTATAACCCTTATTAAAAGTAAAATATAGTCATGACAGAAGGGAGCTTTTGCTCTCTTTAAAATGAAAAAGGAATAAATTCTAAAAGTAGATCGTGGTGGAGACTGCACAACTCCATAAATTCACTAGAAGTCATTAAACTGTACATTTATGGAGTGTGAATTTTATGGTATGTAAATTTTACTTCAATAAAGCTGTAGAAAAATAATAATCAGTAAGGGAGGGTAAGCATAGATGAAACAAAATTGATAGTATGTTGATCATCATCGAAGCTGGAAAGTAGGTAACGGGTTTGTTACGCGATGCCTTCTACTTCTATGGATGTTAGAGATTTTTTCATAATAGGAAGTTTACAAAGGAATGGAGTAGGGTCAAGACAGACCGCACCTTTGGTCTTCCCCATTAAACCCTGCCAATCAAGGGAATATTTTGCCACTTCTCCACACCGTTGCACGTGGTGAATAATTACAATGATAATTACAATAATAATGACGGTAGTTGCCACTGAGTGAGTTCTTACTGTGGCCAGGCGCTGGGCAAAGGGCTCTGAAGTGTTACATCTTTCCAAGAGCACTAGGAGGTAGGTACTACATTTTTTTTTTAAAGATGAGTAACATGACATCCAAATTTCTTTCTGTAATTTAGTATCTTAGTCTGTTCAGGCCACTATAACAAAAACATCATAAACCAGGCAGCTTAACCAATGAACACTTATTTCTCACAGTTCTGGAGGCTGGAAAGGGCCAGCAGATTTGGTGCCTGGTGAGGACTCACTTCCTGGTTCATAGATGACAATCTTTTTGGTGTAACTTCACTTGGTGGAAAAGACCAGGGAGCTCTCTGGGGCCTCTGCTATAAGGTCACTAATCCCATTCATGGGGGTTCCACCCTCAATGACCTACTCACTTCCCAGAGGCCCCACCTACTAATGCCATCCCCTTGTGGGGCAGGTTCTCTATATATGAACTTGGGGGTGGAGGACACAAACATTCAGTCTCTAGCATTTAGTTACTAGCACTGTACTACTGTCAGCTTCTTCATTTTGACAAATGCTCCATGGCTATATAAGATGGTAACCTTAGGGGAAGGTGGGCAAAGGGCATACAAGAACTGTCTGTAATATCATTATAGTTTCCCTGTAAATCTGAAATATTCCCAAAGGGAAAAAACTTAAAGATGAGTTACAAATGAGCAACATAGTAATTGCTCAGTGAGTGATGAAATCTTGCCCTTCCCTTCAGGTGGACAGAATTGAGAACTGCCTTAGCTACTGCATTGATACGAGCCATGTCCCCTCACCACAAAGAAGGTTTAGTTGTAGACTCCCCAGGTGGTGATACTGGATGAGAAAGAAATATTTCTTTATTTAATGAGAAAGGGAACTATTTTGTTCCTTCACCTAGGAAGGGAGGAAGAAGTTTATCCTTAAGGACCGTTCCCAGTGTCCCCTCCTTCACTGAGACCTCCCTGACCACCTGTTTTAGAGTTCATACACACACACACACACACACACGTCCACATCTCCGTGTTCTCCTGCCCTCACGGCTATTACCATTCACTGAAACCGCATTTATTTTCACTCCATCTTCCCCCATCCCACTAGCACATCAGCCTCCTGGGCTCAGAGCCAGGGTGTCTTGTTCACTGCTGTCTCATAGGGAGGGCGGTACTATTTCTACTCACATTTTACAGATGATGAAACTGAGGTCCAGGAAGTGTAAGAAATTTGCTTAGGGCCACCTGACACTATGAAACTGTTGGGGAAGAAAACTGTCTTTTTCCTTCAACTCTCCTAGGTACCCAACTGGGGCTCTGCAACAAAAGACAGATTAACAAGAGAAAGCGTACAAACTTATTTATGTCCTCCATGACACAGGAACTTTCCTAAGGAAATGAGGACCAGAAGTAGTTAAATCTGAGTGCTTTTATAGTAGGTTTGATGGAGAGTGTTAAGTTGTGGGAAAATGTGACTGGACAAAGGGCGTGCACTAAGAGTCTCCATCGGGGGGAACTTAGTAAGACCTGTCTTTTCAGATTCCTCTGTCTTGGAGATAAGGATGCTCCCTTCTTCCAGGTGTAGGGAGGGCACCTCTCACATGAGAGTCTTGTGACCTCCTTCAGAGGAAGGTCAGAGAGTGCTTAAACTTGCCATTTCTCATATTCCTTCAGCTTACCATATTCAATACTTCAAGGGGTCATATTTGGGGGTAGCCTGTCCTAAACACTCCTGGCGCCCCCTTCCTCGTCAAAACCATGTGAGAGTGCTACACCAGGGAGAGAGAAATAATGCGTGTGCTTTAAAAGCACAGGGGATGTGGCAGTTACTTCTGACACGGGTGGTGGGGTGAGAGCAGGGGATTTCAGAAGAATGTCACGAAGGGAGAGAAACACAGGTTGGGGCTTGAGGAGGGAGGAAAGAGTCTCTACGAGCAGGGGAGAAGGGAGCAGAAGATGATCTCAATGAGAGAGATCACCAAGAGTGGCAGTGTGGGCGTGCGGAAGTGCATGGCGTTTTGGGGACAGCCACAGGTGTGAGAGCTTGGGGGCCCCCGAGACCAGGGATGGGATCAACAGGAAGGGTAGGTGGGGGTAGGAGCCTGCAATGGTTCAAAAAGTCACCCGCACAAGATTGGAAGTAATCCTCAATGATTCCAGCCCTTCTTTCCCTGAAGGGGGTCCTGACATTGCCCCCTCCCAAGGCTGTCCACGGATGACGGAGCAAGAGTGAGAACGGGTCAACTGGCCTCCAGCGCTCAGCCTGGCACCTGCCCACTCAGTAGTGCTGTCGGCACAGAGAGCCGGAAATAAATGCTCAGCTCTAACAGGACCAAAACACGGGTATTTTTTCCAGTAAACAGCCTCACTTCACCTCATTTGAACTCACAGGACACATCTCACTTTGTCCTGCTAGCAGGAAATTGATCCAAGAATGCAGGAATTTACTGATAAGATGTCTAGGTTGAAAGAAGAGCTGAAGTGCACACTCTTTTGTCCTCCTTTACCATATTTTTTTAAAACGAGGGCCATTTCTTAAGGAGAAACTCAACCTGGGTATGAAATTTTGCCCAAAGGGGTAAAAAATGTAGAAAGTCAGTTTCTGCAAAAAGCTTTAAAAACCAATATCCTTGCTCAGATTTTGGAGTCTAAATATTATTTAAGCAGGAAGTTTTCAGTTCTTAATTTCATACTTCCTTGAGCAAAAGGAGGCCCAACAGTTTAAATCAGATATTCTCATAAAAACAATGTTTATTTTTAAATGGACTTGAAGAAACTAGAAAATACTGTATGTATTTGATCTACATATGATAGAAAAGCATTATTAATATTTCTTTTTTGTTTGTTTTGATTTGTATTTATTTGATCATTAGGTAAAATAGATATATATATATGTATATATATATATTTTTTTTTAATTGAAGTACCGTCAGTTACAATGTGTCAATTTCTGGTGTACAGCACAGTGTCCCAGTCATGCATAGACATACATATATTCGTTTTCATATTCTTAATATTTCTAAGTAAGCCATTTTGCCCTGCATACTAGTAATGCATTATACTTACTAGTCACCTGGTTCTAAATTCTTTATTCCCAAGTGCACCTGTGACAGTACATAAACTCTGCTAATGAATCCCAGTGCCTTGTCTGAGAAGAGATTTAGGATAATTAGAGGAACTAAAGTATGCCTTGTGAGTGAACTCGGAGCGGACCGCAGGAAGACGTTTCTGCTTCCACTGCTGCTGTCAGATTTGTAAGAGTATACACAAAGGCTGGAGACCACCTGGGGTGGCAACCAGGGAGTGTGCAGAGCCCGTGTCTGAGGCCCTTCCCAGACTTATCCCCGGCACTGAGATCCATCCGCGGGGTAACCACGACCAGCACAGCCAGCAAGCCCTGGGAGACGCAGGAACAGCGCCCCCACCCTTGGGCGTTAGCACTTGTCCTCAGTCAGACTAGTTCACCGCCCGGGGTGGAGCAGGAAGGTTTCCCTCTCCTCCCCCTTTACTGTTCAGGTGGTTACGTCGCTGCCGAAACACCTGTGGATCACTCACTGATTATAGGCAGTGAACTTTCCCCTGTCTTGAGGTGAAATCCCCAGCAGGATTCCAGCCACGCTGCCAGAAGAGGGAATTCCTCTCCACCACCCACTGCCAACAAGGACTTGATTTCAAATCCCTAAATCTAAGGCAACCCTCAGAAGCTGCCTGGGCCGCCCAGCTTGGGGGACTGCAGGACCCCCTTTTGCCAGCAGCTGCCCCATAAAGATGGAGTTTAGATGGCTAACCATTGCGGGTAGAACACAGCCATTTCCTCCTAGGGAAAAGTGGCCCCAAATAGGTTACTCTACAAATTACTGTACAATAAGCCAGTTTTTCTTTAAAAAAAAAAAAAAAAAAAAATCCAGCCCCTGTCACGATAGCGCTACCATGTTATCCTAACTGGAATCTTAGAATTTGAGACTTTAAAAAGTGACTTTGTGAACTATTATGCTGTACACCAGAAAACTGACACAACATTGTAAACTGACTGTACTTCAATTTTTTAAAAATTAATAAATAATTAAAATTTTAAAAATAAATAAATAAAAAGCAACTTTGAGATGATCTCATCTAAGCATGCCAACTTACAGATGAGGAACTGAGCTCAGTGCATCCACATAACTTACTTAAGACCCTCCAAAGGATTCGTATTCCCTGAAGCTAGAAAAGAAATCTCCAGGTGCTGGAATAGAAATCTCCAGGTCCCAGTCTGGTCCTTCTGGAGCTAAAAGGTGCTATGCTGGTGAGAAGCAGAGCCCCGGGATGAATATGGCCCATTCTCAGAGAAATTTTCATGTAATGCTAATTTATTAACACATTATTTTTATACTAAAATACACGTTAATTTTTTTTTTTTAAGTAAAACAAGTCTCCTCAAGGAAACTTTGTGCTTGTGGGAGCGTTTAAGGCTATGTTCCCAAGCCATGAACACCAGAGCTGTGCTGTCAGTATGGTAGTCACTAGACACAAGTGGCTATGAGCACCGGAAATAAGACAAGTCGAGATGCGCTGCAGGTATAAAACACACACCTGGTTTTAAAGACTTAGTTCCAAAAAAGAAGAACATTTCTCAATAATTTCTTATGGTTACATGTTAAAATGATAATACTTTAGAAAAATTGGTTTAAATAAAAAACATTATTAAAATTAATTTCACCTGGATTTTTTAACTTTTTAAAAAATGCTCTTAGTAAATTGGAAATTACGCTTGAGGTGTGCATTATCCTTCTATTGGACAGTGGTTGGACCAAAGGGTAGATACCAGGGCCGTTCAACAATTGGGTTCTCTTCCGTCCAGGCACACAGCAGGACTGCAGGTCCCTGCCCCCTATGAAATTAGGTGTGGTCATTGGCTCTGGCCAATGAAATGTGAGCAGAAGAGACATATGGTCTTCTGGGCAGTGCACTGAACTGCCCTGCAGGGCACTGCAATGCCCTCCAAGCAGGTGGTGGACATGACTGTGGAGACTGACCGCCATCAAGCTGCTGGGAGCTGAGGCTTCTGCTGACTTGCCCTAGATATGGAAGGTGAGCACAAAATTAAATAGAACTCTCTGGTGTAAAGGTGTGCAGGGCACTCTGCTACAGCAGCATCTTCCAAATTTGCTCAACCACAGAACACTTTGAAGGGGTGATTTACTGACAGGACATTAGCGAGAGTTCGTGAGATATAAAGCATACTTAGCTCAGTGAAGACAGCAAAAACAGATCGCACAGATCAATTAATTGGGCCAATGATCAAATCTGATTTGCATGTCTTATTATTCTTAGACTAAAACCCCAAATAAATCATTTTTATGTTAAGAATGAGCAAATGAAATCATTTATTCTACTTTTTCAAATACATTACATTTCACCAAAATTTTTCATGACAATAATATTTTGTGCCTTTTTAAAAATCATGAGCCTGCTTAATATCAGAAACACTATTGCTGATCAAATTGCTGTTCCTAAATTTTGTTTTTACTATATTATGATCTGAAAAAAACTACATTTTCCATAAAATGAAGAACAATCTGATCAGTGTGCTTTGCTCTATTTAGGGACGACTGAAGCAGGATTCTCCAAAATTTGTTTTATCCTGAATAGCTCACTTCCTTCCTTTTTCAGAAAACAAAGTCTGTAGTTTTTCACTTTCACTTTGAAGGGTTCACTTTTTTGCTTGTTTTAGATTGACACAGTTTATGACCTATTAAGATTCTGCTTTTTGTTTAAAACTCTTCTTTCCATCTTAAATCCACAGATAACAAGTTTATGTAGTATAAATATTTTTACATGCAATCAAAGCTAAATATTATCAAATTAGTAGTTTGGGATTAGCAGATACACACCACTATATATAAAATAGATAAACAACAAGGTCCTACTGTGAAGCACAGGCAACTATATTCACTACCTTTTAATAGCCTACAATGAAAAAGAATATGTGTGTATACATGTATAACTGAATCACTATGCTGTACTCCAGAAACCAACACAACATTGTAAATCAACTATACTTCAATTTAAAAGACCCCAAAACTAAATATTATGATTTATTTTGTATTTAGATAAAATGTATCACAACTTTTTAAAGTGGTTTTTAGTATATTCACAAGTCATGCCACCGTCACCACTAATTTCAGAAGTTTGCATCACCCCCAAAAGAAACCCCATCCCTGTTAGCAGTTCCTCAGCACTTTCCTCTCCCCTCAGCTCCTGGCCACCCTTTTTGTCTCTGTTTTTGTCTTTTCCAGACATTTCTTACAAATGGAATTATACAAGATGTGGTCTTCTGTCTGGCTCCTTCAGTTAGCATAATGTTTTCAAGGTTCATCTATGCTGTAGTCTGAATCAGTGCTCCATTCCTTTTTATGGCTGTATAATATTCCATTGCATGGAGAATTACCACATTTTGTTTATCCATTTATTACTTGATGGACATTTGGGTTGTTTCAACTTTGAGCTATTATGAATAATACTGCTATGAGCATTCGCATACAGGCTCTCATGTGAAAATGTTTTTAATTATTTTGGGTTAAATTAAAATTTTAAAGCAAAAGGTAATTTTTAAGATGAAATGCATAACACAGATTTGGGTAAATTCTGCCCCTGTAGCAAAGTGTAGGTTAGATAACATGCATCTGTGCATCAGGTGGTGACTTCCTGGAGACCAGGGGCATGCTGGGAGACTTCCAACTGGCCTGCTGTGGTCCCAGCTTCGGACAGGCAGAGGCTTTCTCTTCAAGCCCCCATTGTCCACAACCACCACCTTCTACTAGGTATCCACACCTGCCTCTGCTTTCCAGGGGGTTCCTGGGCATCCTGGCTGCTATCCACTTGTGGTGAGTTGGAGGGAGGCCCTGAGCAAAATCTCAGAGCACAGATGGCCACCTCTCACGCTGGATGGCAAACGTTCATCATGCTGGCCACTGTCTAATGGCACACCTCTCTAGACCACACCAGGAGGCACAGAAGGGCCCATGCTTGGCTTCGAGAGGGACTCCTGGGATTGGAAACACACAGTGCTGATTCTGGTGGGAGCTTACAGTCCCTCACTTGTATGCTGCACCCCTTTCAAGTGGCACCTCCCCATCTTTCCTGATACATTTCTTTCCAATCCCACATTCTTTTTAACTATCTACCTTTCACCAGCATATTTTGAATTCAAGACTCAAATATGCTACCTTTATTTTTTTAATTTCTTTTCTTTTTAAAAATTTTCTTCTTTTTTTGTTTTTTCTTTTCATTTCTTTTTCTTCTCGCTGCTACCCCTCCACCTGCCCCCCATTAACAGGGCACTGGGGATTGGACCCAGGACCTCATGCACACCAAGCACGTGCTCTACCTTTCAGCTATATATACCGCCTACCCCTCCTCCACCTTTATTTTCTTGTCCTCAGTGCCTCTGTCCACGCAGAGGGGAGGGTGACTCACGTCTGGCTACCTAGGTTGGGGGAAGGAGGAGGTAAAAAGCCCAAGGAAATGAAACTGATTATCACACATGACTTTGGAGTGGAAAAGGAAGTGGAGAAGAACACCAGTTGTTCATTTGCAGCATCATCCCACCCAGCAGTGTGCTCAGGAACACCATGCCACATCTGAGTGATAAATTATCCCATGAGACTGACTACAGGTTTGATATTTTCCTTAGACGTTTAAGAAGAAAGAAATTCACTAGTATCACTGTGACTCTTCCCCCACTGAACTCTACTGATGCCCAGCACAACCTTAACCCACCATGGGACTCAGTTTTGGAAATAAGGCACCTCAGGGCATGCAATCACTCAAAGTAGCTGTTTTGAGCTTCGTATCATTAGATGTCCTCAGTTGGCCCCATTGAGGAGTCAGCACAGCTAGGCTGTGTTGCAGAAACAAATAGCCCCAAAATTGAATTGGCTTATAACAACAAAGGTTATTTCTTGTGTAGCTCTGTGCCCACGTGGGTCTGCTGTGGCTCTGTTCTGTGCCATTCTCACTCCAGGATCCCCACCGACCGGGCCTCCACTATCTGGAACGTTGATAACACGAGGAAAGCGAGAACAGGGTGAAGCAGACACTGGCTCCTTGCCTTGCCCCAAAGGGACACACATTACTTCCTCCTACATTTCATTGGCCAAAGCAAATCAAATCACACAGCTATGCCTAAAGCCACAGGGTGGGGATGAACAATTCTCTCATGGGGAGGGCACTTTAGTGAGGAACCCTGAATTTTAGGGAATAATAAATAAGTCAACTACATGACCAGAACCAGAAAGCCTCACAAAATCTGGACCCTTGTGAGGGACCTCAGTCACCAAGCCATACCTTCTCTTCCCCTGCAAAGAGTTCTTCTTTGAGATCACTTGGGTCCTTTGGTTCTGGGACCACATCTCCTGGTCAAAGCCATCTCATTCAACTCCACCATCTTTCTCTAACTTTGAATCTCAGAAAGTAGGAACTGGGGTCTCAGACTCTTCCCTCTGAGAAGGCCCTTGGCTCCTTTTGCAAATTGGTCTCCTTCCTCTTTGGCAACGGGCATGGCATTCTCTACCTGTTCTAGTCCCTCCTCAGAAGCAATGTCAAGGGTAGGAAAGCCATCTCAGCAATGGGCTACATAGATAACTCCAACCCCAATCCCAGGCCAAGTCATGGAGGGCTCGAGACGTTTGAGCCACTGTTTCCCCATTCATGACTTCCTCCATACAGGGGTGTTGTCGAGTTATAGAGTAAGTGCCACATCTTAGATATAAAACCATGTGATCAATTAAAGTCAGCAGGAAATGTAGTAAGTCAAAGTGCTCAACACATTCTATCAAAGATGCATGCTTGTGTTTATTATCCTAAATCTAAAAGCCTTCCTTCTTTTAAAAAAAAAGTTACTTTAAAAATTTTGTTTTTTTATTAAGTGTAGTTGATTTACAATGTTAGTTTCAGGTATACAGCAAAGTAATTCAGCTATAAATATATACACACATATATATTTTTTCTTTTCAGATTCTTTTCCATTGTATTTTATTACAAGAAACTGAATATAGTTCCCTATGCTATATAGTAGGTCCTTATTGTTTATCTATTTTATATATAGTAATGTGTATCTGTTAATTCCCAAACTCTTAATTTATCTCCCCCTCACCCTTTCTCCTTTGGTAACCATAGTTTGTTTTCTATGTTCATGAGTCTATTTTTGGTTTGTAAATAAGATTTGTATCCTTTTTTTAGATTCCACATATAAGTGATATCATATGATATTTGTCTTTGTCTGACTTACTTCACTTAATGTGATAATCTCTAGGTCCATCCAAGTTGCTGCAAATGGCATTATTTCATTCTTTTTTATGGCTGAGTAGTATTCCATTGCATATATAGACCACATCTTCTTTACCTATTGATGGACACTTAGGTTGCTTCCATGTCTTGGCCATTGTAAATAGTGCTGCTATGAATACTGGTATGCATGTGTCTTTTTGAATTAGAGTTTTCTCCAGTTATGTGCCCAGGAGTGGGATTGCTGGATCATATGGTAACTCCATTTTTAGTTTTTCAAGGAACATCCATACTGTCCTCCAAAGTGGCTGCACCAGTTTACATTCCCACCAACAGTGTAGGAGGGTTCCCTTCTCCACACCCTCTCCAGCATAAAACCCTCCCTTTCTTTGATCATATCAATTAAGATTGCATTCACCTGCAAATAACAGAAAGCCCCAAAACTGACAACTTAAATAAGAAGGTACTTAAGGGAGTATTTTTTTTCATTTAACATGACGTTAACAAAGCTGGTACTGAAGCTCCACGATGCTACCAGAGTCCCACGCAGTTTCATTTTCTATTCTTGCACCTTTAATATGATGATTTTCAGGTCCGTGTTTGTCAATTCACGGTCCTCCAATGGTTACTGTCCCTCCATACCTCGCAACCACGTCCAAGGAGGAAAAGAGCAAGAGTGATGGGCAAGAGGGCTTCCTCTTCAGGACGCTGTGCCTTTTCATTCAGGAAGTGACACAACGGGGGCTTCTGCCTGTGCCTCGTTGAGCTGAAGTGTGTCATTCGTCCACTAGCAGTGCTAAAAAAGAAAAATTCCGCTTTTACAACCTCTGTAGTTGGAACAGATAAGGGAGGAAAGGGTTGGAGGTTGAGTTTGAGTCAGCTAGCCTACAACGTCTGCCATGATCCCTCTCTTGTGAGGTTTTACCCAGAATCTCTTTGTCCGGTCTGTAGCCCCACAATGCCACCTACTTCTGTGCCTAAATTAGGCATTTGATTAGATTGCACGTATCTCCTGTGAAGCCACATGATTATACTCCTGGGAGTGGCTGGTTTCCCCAGCTTCCCTGTTTGAAACCTCTGCAGTCCTGCCTTGGTAAACGCTCTAACGCCAGTTGGTTTTCTTCCAAGTGTTACATAACCGTATTATTCTTGGGTGATCAAAATTATGCAAAGAAATAGATGTTGCTTTCCGTTATATCTTAGAGACTCTAGTTGGTATTAATCTGACCTGATTTTTCACTAGATTTTTATTTTTAATTCTGTTCTTGGTTCAAGGCCATTTTTCTCAGATGGAGACCATTAATTTCTAAAATACTGATTGAACCTGGTCACACTGAAATATTTTATTCTCAGTTTTACTCCTCACTATTTGACTTCCCTTAACATGCACCAAAATAGCCCATGTTAAAGGGCTGATACTATGAGGCGATAAAAAAATTCCATTGCACCCTTTCCCTAGAGAAGTGGGTATCTCTAGTTAGATAAGTATGGAAGACCATTTCAAGTGATTCTTACCTAAATAAAAAAGCCTGTTTCAAAATAATTTGCTGCATCTTACCTAGTAGAGTCAGTGACAAGCAGTATAACAATTCAGTTGTAAAAACACTACCATGCTTTCAAAAGGGGATGTGCAAATAAGAACCTATAAATTCCAATAGCCTGTGTGCTAAAGCCAATAGTAAGCAAAGGCTAAGAAGAAAAGGCAAATATGATTACTGTCAAAGCATGTATGACCAATCTTATACTTCTTTGGATTTAGTGAGATGCAGGAAAATATGGAGAAAGAGGAAATGGACTCAGATTTCGGTCTCAAACAAAAATCTACAGACGTATTTAAATTTGGATGTCCCATCTGTTCGATGAAACAGTCATCTGTCGTATGTCTGTCCTCACCTAATTCCTGTAGCACCATCCTGCCCCTTCCAACTTCTGGGCAGCTTGCAACAAATATATGGAGGGTGGTGCTGAGGGCAGCAGAGAGAGTGTTTCAGGATATCCTATGGCAGCTTCTGAACGCTTCCTTAGAAGCCTGCTGGCATTCACCTGCTGCTCCTTGTCTTTCCCTCCTCCTTTTTCCTGGCCAGAGTGCAGACGTGATGGACAAAATGGAGCCTCCGTCTTGGACCACAAGGTGTCCTTGAAACTAGATGTCACGTGTGGTGGACTTACCAGACCCAAGCAGCCCTGAGACGTGGGGAAATTCCTCGAGCCACACCTGCCCTGGACTGCCCACCTCCAGACTTTCATATGAGAAAAAAAAATTATCTTCAATCTTATTTTTGCCACTGTTGTTTTGAGGCTATACTTCAGACACACCTAACCCCAGTATACTTAGGGAACAGCTGAAACATTTAAACACTTCCTCCATATTTTTACATCCTCTTTATGGGTGACCTGCCTTTCCCCTGTCCCCATTACCTTCCCCAGCAAAAGGCAGCCGAGCCTCTGGAAGGAGGAGGAGGACAACACCGGCAAGACCTAGAAAAGAAGAGGTGTCCCTTGTCGCACAGGTGCATGGTGGGAAGAAGAAAGGGGAGCACAGGCCAGGCTGTGAGGCCCCTGTGTCCTGACATCCTCACTCCAGGTCACAGGCCCAGAGGGCCAGGATGTGTCAGAAGAGGGGAGGAAAAGCCAAAAGCTGAGGGATCCTGAGGGGAGGGCCTCACCCATGAGCTGGCGGGCACGTGGAGTAATGGTGGTGGAGCTGGCTGGGCAAGGGTTAGGACAGAGCCAGCCCTGAGCCCTCCCAGAGCCCCCTCGCCCCTTCTCAGACCCTTGCTGTGCCTTGTAGCATGGATTGTGGTGGGGCTTGCAGAGGGGTGTGGAGGTGGCCGCCGCCCAGACCCACTGTTACAGGAGTCTCAGGCTCCAGGGTCTACAGCCAGCAGGGGAGTTAGCCACTCTCAGGGACCCAGCCAGACTCCCCATGGTCATCAGCACAGGGAACCACCCGGTCACTCTACAGCCACAACCAGTGAGGGCCCAGTGTAGATCAGAGGCCCTTCCTCTCCCTCCAACATGAGGCCTTATAAAACCTCCATCTACCAGCTGCCATTTTTAAAAGAAACAGAAGGGAAGACTTAATCTGATCCTAAGACACAAATCGAATGAATTCACCCCAAAGGGGACTACTGATGTCAAGAGAGACTGAAATACTACCAACAGGGCAGTCAAGAGCTTTCCCCCTCCATTCACACCGTCCACTACCCCTCACACCCTGTGACCCCACGGGGTTGAAGAAAGTTACACTTAAGGAAGTGGCCTCTTCTGTGTACATCTGAATGTGACATGGGTGGATACCAGACCTTAGTAACCCTTGCAGTATCAATAGCAGTGGATTTTTTACCCACTTCTGGGTATATATTCAGAGGGAACTCTGATTCAAAAAGACACCTGCACCCCAGTGTTCACAGCAGCACTACTTACAATAGCCAAGATGTGCAAACAACCTAAATGTCCATCGACAGGTGACTGGATGAAGAAGTTGTGGTGTATTTATATGATGGAATACTACTCTGCCATAAAAAACAATAAAATAATGCCATTTGCAGCAACGTGGATGCACCTGGAGATCGTCATTCTAAGTGGAGAGAAAGAAAAATACCATATATCACTCATATGTGGAATCTGAAAAAAAAGAAAAAGAAAATAGGACAGTATGAATTCATCTACAGAACAGAAACAGATTTGCAGAAATAGTAAACAATCTTATGGTTAACAGGGAAAGGGAATGGGAAGGGATAAGTTTGGGAATTTGAGATTTGCAAATGTTAGCCACTATATATAAAAATAGATTTTAAAAAGTTTCTTCTGTATAGCACAGGAAACTATGTTCAACATCTTGTAATAACCTTTAATGAAAAAAAAATGAACATGAATATATGTATGTATATGCATGACTGGGACATTGTGCTGTACACCAGAAATTGACACATTGTAATTGACTACTTCAATTAAAACAAATAAACAAGCAAACAAAAAACAGTGGTGGATTTTTAAAGATGAGAAGTCTGTGTATCTGCTGCCAATACTGCGATAGGAAGGTGTGGTACTTATATAACCATGTCTTGAAGCACTTTGCTAAAACAACAGTGTTTATTTACTGGGTACAAGAGTACATTTTTCGTGGCTCTAATGTAAATTAGACTGTTTCTGCTTGGAATAAAAACAAAAAATGTATCCCCCTTATTGTTATTTTGGAGACATCTGTGGTCCAGTTGCAGCATCTGGAACCTGTTGAATCCAGCTCTTTCTACAAACAAAAAAAATTCTAATATTAACTTTGTTTTTTAGAGACATGGATATTTGCTTACACTGGGGCTGTTTGATATAAAATGTTTAGAGTGTTAGGAAAAAACAGATTTGTCTAATTTGTGGCTTGAAACAAAAGCTTTTGTGATACTGAATTCTGGAGAAATTTTGTTTTTACTTGCCAGGCTTGGCACAAATGCCCATTAAACATTTGATCTGTTAACAAAGTAGCATTCCTTTTAAACAATGAGCAGACATGTCAAAAAAACTCAAATGACTTTAGACTTAAAACATAGCCAAGCAGTCTTTTATTCATCTTTTAATCATTGTCAATTAAATAGGAATTTTTTGAAGTTCTTTAAGGGGAAATATAATTTGGTATCATGTATGCTTAAAATTGTTAAACTTTCCTATGAGATTAATACTATTCTGAGTTAAAAAGAAGTCAAGATCCAAATTTTACACTATTCAATGAAGGCCAGTGTTAATGTTTCTAATGTTAAAGTTTATGTGCAGCACAGCTTTAGCCAAAAGAAGGAAATTAAGAAATATGTACAAAGAAGCCAAATATACTTTTTCCTGATTGCTTCTTTGGAAATTAACTTATCTCTTTTCAGATTCTGAAAGTAATTCACGTCCTATGCGGAAAATTTGAAAGATTTAGATTAATATGATGATGGCAGACCCATAGCACCACCTCTTAGAGATGATACAACCACTGTTTTTATATTGGAGTATATCTCTTTATTCTTTTGTCAATTTGCTATAGTTCAGAAGATTATAAATTTATCAGACCAGCCATCTGGAACTGCCTTTTGCTAATCTGATAGATACTATATCACCATGTTTTTCCTTTCATCTGCTCTGGAACAGTTAAAAATATTAACTAAAAAAGAGTAGCGACCAACCAGCCAGTCAATCACTCAACAAGTATTAGGGATGCTCATCACCCCTCGTGGTTAATACTCGTTTAAGAACTACAGGAAAGAGAGTACCCAGTTGATTTCTGCCTGGAGGAATTTACGGGCTACATGCCAGGTGAGACTAACATGTGTGAAATCATTAAAAAAAAATAGGACAGTAAATACTATAATAGCTATTATCAGTGATTATTAATTGAGACCATTTAAGTGAGTCTCCAGCTTAATCAGGCTCATCTGATTTCAAGAAATAGAAACCCACTACAAGGAGACTTCCTGGAAAGATGACAAGCTCTACCATCAAATGTAAGGCACCAAGGCACTGGCATCGGGAGCCGCTGATTGTTGAGTTCTTAATTCAGATACTAATGGGAGAGAATCTGACTGACCCAGTTGAGTTCAACGTTCATTCCCAGCTGTAGCCAGAACTCACGTGACATCCTGAGTTACCCAAAGGGCAGACACGGCTGACACCTGTTTCACAGCCATCCCCTCTTCTTCCTTGACAATAGATCCCACTTCTGGATTCAAGCAGGAATGTGCCCAAGCCCACAGGGATGAATCAGGACTGGTTCAGGTCAGTTATTATAAATGTATTTCCCTTTTGCCAGATATGCACTTACCCAGACCCCACTCTGAGCTGGAAGTGGACACATTGCACAGATCTGGCCAATAAGATACAAAACAAGTCTACTACGAAAGATTTTCCTCCCAAATAAAAGAGAGGTGTCAGAGGAGAGTTCCTTCCTTCCTTCCATGAGGATAAGTCATGCTTTATGGTACCAACCAAAGAATCCCAGAGGTGCAAGTTCAGAGCCCTGATATCACTGAGCCTTGACACCAGCACTGGCACTGCTCACATCCAGACTTCATATTTACGAGGTGTTTTTTTTTAATCAGTATTATTTAATCACTTCTAGTCAGGCATTTTGTCACCTAGATCCCAAAAGCACCCCAACAGTAGTTATCTCTTTCGGGGCTGTGGTAGGAATAGGTTCTCTCAGAAGTGGGTTGAGGACGGGAAGGAAAATACTGGCACATCTGGTGCTGCTTTTTACCGTCCGGGAACCAGACACCTATCCTTCCGTCTACCCTCTCCTTCCACTGATCCTCTAAGTATGACCCCCCCCTTTCACAGAGAAGAACACAGAGCTTCAGGGAGGTAAACAACTGCCCCTCCTCCCATCGTTAAGTGCTGGACACAACACAAACGCAACGTAAATCCAAGGACGGGCTAACCTCCTGCCCCAGTTGCACAGGTGTTACCACCCAAAATCGCACGTTACGTCCTCTGGGCACTGAAATGGCTATGAGAGAGGAAGATAAAGGTGGGAGAGACAGAACACTTCACAGAGGAGAGGAGGCTTGATTAGGCTTTCCAGAAGAGGGAGAGTTCAGAGAGGAAGCGCAAAGCCGGGTGGGAGTTCTACGTGGAAGGACTACAGAAGGCAGCACGAGAAGGGCATGCTGCTGGGACAGTCTGATTTTGGCTATGGAGCTCACATATTCAAGGGCTCTAAGAGTCAGGCTGAGAAGGTAAAGTTTAACATGCTAAAGCTGGAACCAGGGCATGCTGGAAGGTTTGTGAGCAGAGCAGGAGGGCAACACGCTGACAGTAGTGTCTGACGGAGGTTTAGGTGCCATGGACTCCAGTAACAGAGCCGTTGGAATCATTCAGGCACAGAACCAAGAGACTGTGCCTTGATTTTTTTAGCCAAGGGTATGTCCTACGGTCTAAAAGAAAGTGGTAAGAACATAAAGGAAGATCTGTTAGAGAATCAGTTTAAAGGAAACCAGAACTTGTTGACTGACCTGATATGGAAAATGGCAAGTGTTTCCCTCAACTATCTTTTTCTTTTCTTTTCTTTTTAAAAAAGTATGTGTAGTCTCTCTTTTCTGTGTCTTTTCTTTCCTTATTCTCTAATTTTCTTTCAACTTGTGCTCCAGTCTTCTGTCCTTTCACTTCCTTTTCCTCGTCCAGGCTGGCTGAAATGCTGGCTGCGGCTACAAAAAACAAAACATTTTGCCAAAAGGGAAGCCACAGTAGTTCTAAAATTATAGACAGATTTTTTTTTCCGTCCATTCCACATAGGACCCAGGAAAACCCTTAGTGGGGAAAAAGAAACATCACAGCTTCGCCTTTTGAGGTGATGAGAGATGAATTTGTTGGAATCAGTCACGTTTTCTGAGCCTTAGATGTGAGCTCTAGACGCTGCTCCTGTGAATGTCGTGTTTATTCACCTGAAGTCTCCCTCCTTTCTCTGCAGATAATCTCACTCTAAATAGAGGGGACCACAGAACAGAACTTCAAAAGTTGTTGGATCTTACCATATTGCTGCCCTCAGCAGATTTCTTTGGGGTTTTTTAGGCAATGGCCTAAAAATACCTGAATAAATAGAAAAGCTCTTTAGAAATCATACCCTCTAACAGTTTTCTCTGTCTTTGGCAATTCCGAGTTCCTAAAAAAAAAAAAAAAAAAAAAAAAAGTTCTTTGAAAGTGAAGATTTAACTGATTCAAGTAAGAGCTCTTACCTGGTTTGTCAGGAGGACGTCCAAGAACAGGTTGATGTTCAAAGGCACTAAAAGGTTCAAGAGCTGTTGTTTACACCAGATATTTCCTTTTCTCTCGTTTGTGGCTAACATCTCTTCAGTTGAGAGAAAGTAATTCCTGGAAACGAAGGCAACTCTAATTCTTTACACAGGACTAGAACTTCAAGGAGGCACCAATACCGCCACACACTCTGCCCAAGGGGCTGAGGAGGAAAAGAAAGAAGCCGGACTCCAACAAAACAATACACAAAAGACAAGCAGCCCAAAGGAAAATGGCCAAAGGCTGTGAACAGGCGGGAAGAAGGACCTGGTGAGTTAACAGACAGCAGAAGGAGGCTGGGCACCATGAGCAGCCAGGGAAACGCAAAGCCAAGTGAAAATGAGGCTGCAAAGTTCAAGGGTAGTAGGGGCCATATTGCCAAGTGAACAGACAAATACACTCACAGCTGTAAATCGGTATGTATCCGCGCAGCACTTTAAAGGGCAGCTTCCTGCTACCTAGTAAGACTGGAAACGTGCGTATCCCACGACCCAGGGGTTACAATTCTTGGCGCTCACTACAGAAAAATACTCTTGTGGCCCCAATAGACAGGCCCATTGCGTATTATTGATGGCAATGAAAAAGTGAAAACAACCTAAACGTCCATTGACCAGGGAATAGCTAAGTAACGATGGGATATCTATATTATGTAAAATTATGTCCCAGTTAAAAGGTATTAGGTAGATCTAAACATTGACATGAGAAGCCTCTGGGGCGTATTGTTAAAAGAAAAAGATCTACTTGCAAGATGCATCTGGCATGATACCCTTTGTGTTACATACAACAAAGTAGTACACATTCTAAATATACATAGAGTTTATAATTGCAAATACATAGCGTAAGTGGTACGCATTTTCCACAAGTATACTGAAGAGCAAGTACTTTTTCCATTAGGACAAGTATTTTCTATGAGCACAAAGAGCAAATATCTCATGTAAGTACACAAAAGGGGATGCTGCGCAAGAAGTCTTCAAGGATTCATAGTTCAGTGCTTACCTCTGGGGAGGGGTCTGGGATGCAGAGTTGGGGGTCAAAAGCGGCTTCAGCCTTTTCTTGAATGTTTTTAATTTCTTTAAGAAAATAAAACATATTCTTCCATATTCTCAAAAATGGATAAGGAGAAGGAAACGTTTAAATATGGAAAGAGCACCACTATGGAAGTGGAGGTGAAAAGTGACCAGGGCTGAGGAAAAGAGGAGACGGGTGAGCCCTACCAGACTTTCTCCCTGCTCCCCCACGAGGAAAACTGCTTCTGCTTCTCCCATTTGCCAAGTCTGCTCAGTGATGCCTCTTGACTCAGAAAAAGCAGCTTCAAAGCCACTGGGAGGAGCACATGCATGAGCAGGGAGCCAGCAGTGGGAACCGAGGCTCTGGAGACGAGGCTGTCACACACTTTAGATGTGGGGAAAAGGACTAGGAGATACTCTGCAAGGCAAAATTCAGAGGTAAATTTCGGTTAATCAGGTAACCTCCTCAAAGGCCAATTGTGTTGGAGAAACTCACTGGTGTAGGTTGGTTTGTGCGTAGAGTTGGGGGGTTGGTTTCTTCTTGATGGAACCTCTGAAGTCCTGATCCTGGCCCTATTTATTAATATGGGTATATCAGAAATTTTTTTAAAAAACTTTTTTTCTTTTTAATGAGAAAAGACTTGCAGCCTTCCTGTTTACTTGGCTGCTCTCATATAAACCAGAGATTTCATTTGTCCCACTGTATTAGCTATTTCTTCTTCGACGGAGTTTGCTAGGATAGCATAATTGTTAAGAACTCAGACTCAGAAGCCAGACTGGATTAAAACTGCCACTCTGATCTTTACCAACTGTGTGATCTTGGGCAAGGTGTTTGACCTCTCTGTGCCTCTGTTTCCTTCTCTATAAAATGGGGATGGTAATCATAGGATCTATTATTGTTATAAAGATTGGACAAACTAATAGAAATAAAACAGAGCAGTGCCTGGTACATAAGAAACATCATATCCATATCAGTGATTTTTGTCATCATTATTAACTCTAACAAGTCAGTCACTTTCGTGGTTATACGTTTAGGCCGGTCTTACAAGGCCACTGTGAAGATTAGGTCACCTTGGTTCAGGCCAATCTCCAAATTCAGGCAACTTGCTTAGGAGATTAAGTGCTGAATGAATAAACAATTATGTAGGTACTAGGGTTAAAAGTGAACAAGCAGGGCTTAAGCAACACTGCTCAGTGGACAGACATCCCTGCAAGTATGCACACGTGCACTCAAGATGCGTGTTGCCATCCTGAGCCATGTGAACACAGGCGCTAGAGAAGCTAAGCTACCATACCTTGAGATTTAAATGGGACTGCCTCAAACTCCAGCCCATGTGCAGTTGGAATAGCACACAGGTCTCTTCCTCTCTCTGGGAATTCTGAGTATGATTTATGCATTTCCAGGTCATTTCTGGCTCCAAGCTTCTGTTCCTGATGAATTATTTCACCCGCGGATCGTCCTGCTGCAGACCATGCAGTCCCTGTCTATACGGTGTTGCCACAGAGAGAGCAAAGATGCCCTTCCTTGATATCCCTCACAAAATGCCACTGGCACAAAGCCTCTGTGATGCAGCAGTATCTTACAAAAGGTCGGAAGCAATACAGGGCATTATGCTATAAAGTCAGAGCAAAGAGCCATAAATTTTTCAGCTATTAAATCAATTCTTCAAAGACCTTTGGCTGATCTCACTCACCACCTCTCTGGTCAATGTTCTTTGTTGCAAGCAACAGCCACAGAGGTTTTGGCTGATCTAAACAGGAAAGGAATCTCACATGCTGGTCCAGTGAAGAAGCTTCAGCTGTTACTGCTGGACACTGAATTGCACCAAGGCCTGCACAACTGACAGCAATGGACATTGCTGGTCTAACTGATGCCAGGGCTGCGGCTGCCACCTTTCTCTCTGCAGTCACTGCTTTGTGGCATCATCAGTTCCCTATTCAGAACGTACAGTGGGTGCATCTCCTTGGTGTTGTATAGGTCCCGTGCCCAGGTCTAGCTGCAAGAGAGGCTGGGAAAGCAGTCCCTCCCTAGTAGGTGAGGGATTCTCAAATCCAAGAATGCAAGTTGTTTACAGCAAATGTTCTCTATGTCAGTGCTTCCTGAACTCTAATGTGCTTGCGAGCCATCTGGAGATCTTGTCAACATGCAGATTCTGATCAGTAAGTCTAGGGTGGTGCCTGAGATTCCGTAACACTGCGCTGATGCAAAGCTGCTGGTCTGAGCACCACGCTTTGAGTAGCAAATCTCTACAACAAAATTCAGTTGCACAGTAACTTAAGAAACTTTTTTTTTTTTTTAATTCCAACGTCTGGGTTTCATCCTCAGCTGACTTACTTGGTCTGGGGTAAGTTTTGGGAATATGAACTTTTAAATGGCTCCAGATGATTCCAAGGTACTCTGATAGCAACTATCACTGCAGGCTCTAACTTCTTGTCACCTTGCTAGATTATTTCTTTTTTCTAAATTCCCATACTTTCACTTTTCCAGCCTTGCTTGGTTTCCCCTTCAAATTCAATTACCCTCATTTATCATGCAAAACAATTTGACAGCCCTCCTCCCAGTTCCCTGGACCTAACTTTGCATATCCAGAGACTGGATAAAGAGCTCTCCTAATCCAGTAGTATGTTACCTGTTGCTCTTGGAAATTGTGATTTGAAGTGATCCATGGACAAATATTGTTTTAAATTTTAGTTATATATTTTAATGTGCATTGCTTATAAATGTAACTAACAAAATAAATGTGAGTTCATAGGTATTTTTGCTCAGGACAAGTCAGTTTTTTTTAATTACATAAATAATAATATAGAGATTCAAAGCAGATACCTAAGTTATGAAACTGGTCTGCAAATGAATGAAGTTTGAGAGTGTTTATATTGCTAATTGTAAGCCTTCTATCCAAAGTCACTGGCTTTAGTAGCACAAAGGAACTGGCAGAGGAGTTTAAAAATATCAGTCTTTTTTCTTCTCACTTCTCTATCAGTCTCTGGAGGATAAAGCAATATAGAGATTTATTTCTGAATTTATGTGAATTATACCACTAATCTTAATACAGTAAAATGGTTACAGTTTTGATCTTAAATAATAATTCTTTTTCTCTACATTAAGTGAAGATTTCATAGAGTTTTAAGAAAATACCACCTACCTTTGAAAAAGTCATGAGCTAGACAGAAATAACTAAGAATTGCTTACAGAATATGAAAAATAGGTTAAATTCCTTAATCGGTTAATCTTTGACAAGAAAATGGGTGATTTTTTAAGAATTGTTGAAAGCTAATCTACAAATCCAGGGATCCCAAAACTCCTAAGCAGGAGAAATTTTTAAAACTCTACACTTTTTCACACCATTGTAAAATTTCAGCAAAGAAAAACAGATCTTAACCAGCAATTAGATTGACAGCGGATTTCTCAGTAGCAACAGAAACCAGAAGATAACAGAATAACATGTTCAGTATTCGGAGGGAAAAAAATGACAACCGCTAACCTAGAATTATATATCCAGTAGAATTATCTTCAATGAACAAGGGCAAAATAACAGTATTTCGGGTGGGAAAAAAACTGAGTTTACCACACATCACACTCATTAAACGAAATTCTATAGAATTTACTATGGGCACAAGGAAAACAATCCAGAAGATCTGAGATAGGCAAAGAAATGGTAAGCAAAACATTTTCACATGTGGTTTCACACATGCAGATGAGTCTCAAACCATGATGTCTAACTCATAGAAGAAACAGGATAGAACTAAAATAGTGATTAATAATAGCTTATAAATTGGAAGGGGTGTGCAGACCTTTGAATTATTCAAGAGAAAAGACAGCAGTTTTAGATTGTTTACAAGTTATAAAATAGTAGAAAAATCACCTTAAATAAAATATAGTGTATGACTCCAAGTAAGTTGAGAAAAAGACACACACTCTCACGTGCACATATACACACACCCCAAAAGAAGCTTCTCTGTAAATTTCTGGCATTTAATCTTCATTGTCAACCATTCTTATTCATGGTAAACAGTATTTTATAATTTTTCATTGTGAGCTTAACTTTAAAGGGTTTTTTCCTCATGAGAATCCCTTTCAGCCTTCTATGGAAGCATCCCTCCAGGCTGGTTTTATGCTTGTTTCTGCCAGGCTTTCCAACTGCACCTTATCTGCGGGGGGGGGGCGCAAGGTTAAAAGGAATTAATTTCTAGGTTTTGAAATTCCAACACACAAGTGCTATAAATTTAAACTCCAAATTCGTGAGATGCAAGTCTAGGGTTTTTTAATTTCATCAGAGTTAAATAATTTTTTCTTTTCATCCAGAAATGGGACGAGCTTCCTCACCTGCTCCTCCACGGGGTGTTTTACATTTTCCCCCATCCATTTTTTTCCTGAGGGTCAATGAATGGCTTTTTATAGTGTACAAGTTCCAGCTCCCAGCGTGAGCTACTCCAAACCCTCACCTCCTCCTCTGTACATTCAGGCCTCAAGTTACAGAGACTGACAACACCTTGCCCACACCTAAGATGACCAATTTCCTGGTCTGCTTTAGACCTGGCTTCCAAGGATGTGGGGGTTTTCAGTGCTAACACCAGGAAGGCCCAGGGAAACTACACCCCAGCCCTCATACGGATGGCCTGGGAAGAATCAGTTCAACAAGTCATTGCTCTGATTTTCAGTTTATTTACGTTTCTGGCATCTTGGGATTTCCCTTCATTTATGAGTTTAACAGCACATTCGAAATAAGGTTAGTTATTATCCAGTAATGCTAGGTGTTTGTGCTCAGTTTTCCAGTTACACAAACCCACCATTTTGCCAGCTTCCCCAAATAACATTTTATTGCTTTTTATCAGCACCATTAGCACAAAAGCGATGTTTGAGGATAAAGTCACAGCCAGGTACAGGTACACCCTGTGGATAAAAGGTACTGGAGTGGTTCCCAACCTTGTGCGATTTGCTCCACCAACTGCCCCACGTCTCACGCCTGCTCTCGGCCCTGTTTCTCTGAACTTGAGAATGTTCTAGAACTCTCTAAGCAGGCCTAGCTTCCTCCTGTGAGGCCTAGAAGAAAAATTCTCCCCCTGGCAATTTATACTCCCCGGGCCAAGAAATGTTGGACTGTTCCGCTCTCTCCTGCATCTTGGGGACCTGGCAATTGTAGGTCCATATAAGTGTTTCTATAAAGAATGAACATCTCAAAAGCCAAGCGGGCCTGCCCTAGCTGGTGTTTCTTCCAATCCAACCCCATCTCCCTCAGACGTGACAGAAAGTCGTCCAAGTTTCTGGATGTTTGATGTCTCTCTCCCTGTTCTCCACATGTGTTTCTATTTTCTCTTTCTGTAGGCATTTCAGTCGATTTGGGGGCCGCTGTGAGGGATAATCGCAATTTGGCTAATCCTGTGCGTTCAGGGCGCCATTTTGAAACTAGCGCCCGGACACATAAACTTCTTTTTTTCATTTTAACATATATTTGCGTATGCGTACTTATTTCAGGAGTGCTTCTAAAACACTTTTGGGGTGACTTGCGCGTCTGTGGGTCTGATGGCCCGCCTGCGTGGGGACGGCGCTCCCTGGGGCCACGCCGCCGGCCCGCGCGCACCCCCTACGCACCCCCCTACCGAGCGCCGTCGTGCCTCGTGAGCCCCCCCGCTTGGGGGCAGCGACGCTGCCACCCATTGGCTGAGGAGGCTCCAACGAGCCCCCGTGCCGGGCGCAGGAGCCACCCCCGGGCGCCCCGAGAGCCACGCCTCAGTCCGCCCGCGCCCCTCGGCCTCGCCACCCGCCTCGGACTCTCCGGCCCTTCCGTCCGCCTTTGCTTCCTCTGCCCAGTCGAAGGCGGGCAGCGGGCACCATCAGGCCTAACAGCCGCCCAGAGTGGTGCCTGAAGCGCAGCCTCTGCTCCCCCTCAAGCCCGTCGGCGGGAACCCGAGCTGCCGCCATCATGGTGAGTGGAGGAGGAGGAGGAGGAGGCCCGAGGGGGTCTTCCCGGGAGGCCGGCGCGCGGCGCGGAGGGGGTCGAGAGCAGGGTTGACTGGCTTTCCAGGGTTGGGGCGCAGCCTGAAGGCGGTAAGACGCGGCTGGGGCGCGGCCTGAGGGGCGGGAGGCCTAGGCTGTCGGAAGGGAGGCCCGGAGTGGTCGCTGAGCACGTGCACAGCTCCGAGGCCTTCCCGCCACCGACTGGATATGGAGGGCCCCGTTGGCCCTCCGGTTGGGGTGGGGGTGGGGACTCCGCTCTCACCCATCCCCCCGCGGCCCGGAAGCCTCGCTTCCGGTGCTCACCTGAGGAGGCGAGGCGGCGCGGCGTCCGCGAGGTGGCGTAAGGACGCCAGCGTGGCCTCGTAGGCGCACGCGCAGCCTCGAAGGCGCGCGTGTGCTGCCGCTGGGCTGGCGCTGCCTCGGGCGGCGGGCCCACCGGGTCCCGGGTCCGGGATAGGGGTGGGGCTCGTGGGGGTTAGGGATGTGCCCATGCGGGAGGAGGGACGAGCCCCTGGGGCGGCCGCGCGTCCACCTCAGCAGAACCGTGCCAGACTCCATCGTTCCCGCAAGGGTGGCGCCACCTCCGCCTCCGAGGGACCGCAGGTTTGGGAAGTCGGGGAATTTTTTACTCGGGGAACACATTTCCCCTCTAGAGAAACGGAAATTTCAACAAAATGCCTCTTAGAATAGCTAATACTCTTTTGGGTGACATTTCTGAGAGTTTTGTGAAATGCGCAGATTTACCATCTCGAGATGCAGCTAATTCTGTGATCACTTCTGACCATCAAGTCACAAGTGTATTATATACTAAGTGTAGTTATTTGTATTATAATTATTATTCTCCGTTTTTAGAGGTAGAGGAAAGTTGTACACAATTTGTGTTAGTATGTACAAATTTTAAAGTAAAACTTATAATTATGCTTATTGTAATGTAAAGCTATTTGTAATGATTATTTGTGTCATGTAGTTATTCATGTCGATAGTTACTAATCACTACTAGTTACTATAATTGTTTATAGTTTTTTCTCCCCATTTTTAGAGGAAAAAGGGAAATTTAGTGGCTTTATTGATTTTTTTCTGATATAAAAGTAGTATATTAACTCGTTGATAAGTAATCATTGTAAGAAAGTGGAGGTCCATCTTAATTCCAGCGTTTAACCACTGTTAAAGTTTTCTTGTACGTATGTCCTTCCAGACTATTTTCATGCATGTATTGCATATAGAGAGGTGTATTTTATTTTCTAAAAATCGTACTGTGTCATATAATACTGTTTTACAGCCTGCATCCTTCAGTTAATATAGTGGGCCTTATTCCAAAGAGAAATTTAAAATAATTTGAATGTATAATGTTAGGATATAAGACTGTACCATTACAGGGGGAGGGTATAGCTAAGTGGTAGAGGGCGTTCTTAGCATGTACGAGTTCCTAGTTTAAATCCCTAATACCTCCATATAAATAAATCAACAAATTTTAAAAACCTAATTACCTCCCCCCAAAATTAAAAAAAGACTGTACCATTACTTTTACCCAATTCCCTTATAATGAATAGTTTATCTATATTAAAACAATACTGTAAGTATCTTTGTGCAAAAGTTTTGACACGCTTATTATTCTATTAATAACTTGAAATAAATTTTCAGAAGTGGAATCACTGGGTGAAAAGGTTATGCCCATTTTATAACAATTTTGAATTATGATACATCTTTCCTAGTTCCTCTTGGTAAATTATGCCTACCTGCTGATAGTGTTTAGAGTGATCTCTCTACATACTTTCCAGTGAAAAGTGTTATACTTTTTACAGTTGCCAGTCTAATAGCTGGAAAATATTTCACCGTGCAATGTGTTCTTTTTTTTAATCATTAGTGAAGTTAAAGTTTGTCGTTAGCTTTTTACGTTTCTTTTTGATAGATTCTTAATCAACCTTTCTATTTGGATACTTATCTTAGCGATTGTAAAAACTCTGTTATTAACTATTTGTCAAATATAGTGGAAAAAATTTATGGTGGTGATAAGGAGGTACCCTGATTCCTAATTTCAGTGGAAATCACTATCGTGTTTCACTTTAAACTTGATGATAATTTAGAATTACACTGATAGAAAATAACATTCTTCCACTGGGTTTTTCTAAAAATTAAGAAATGAATGCTGTATTTTATCGAATGCTTTTTCTATGGTGAATTACAGTAACAGATTTCCTAAGAATGAACTATCCTTGCATTTCCAATATAAACTACTTAATTGTGTATATATATATATATTGCATCTCTCTGTTGAGGGCAGGAGTGGACCATCTTAATCAGCTTTTGTTATTTAGATGGTGTTAGTTTTAGAAAATTCTTTTCAAAATTTAAGAAAAGCTTTTAAATTTCCTTTCTCTTCCACTTTCTTTACTTTGTACCACTTTTTGTCTAGGGTGTGCCCCTCACACAAATTGTTTCTTTACAGTTTAAGAAAACTCCCAATGAAACTGAGCTAGAAATTGAGTGTTCTTTCTTTTCTTAAGATTGTTTTTTTTAAATGTGCATTTCTCTAGAAAGGTAGCCGTGTAGTTGAGAATTCTAAATTTAGTCTTATAGAACATTCTTCTAATCTGTTCTCATATCCCGTTTTTCACAACTAATTTTCTTTTTAGCTTTCCCAGGATTGTTTGTTTATTATTTGAATGTTTTTCCCTTAAGAGTTCACTCTTTGATTACTTAAAAGGTTTTATTCTGATTTTCATTTTCTATTTCCTTAATAGAATTTCCTTTCTCTTTAATAGCTACTTTTTTCTGTGGATATAATGCTGATGACTGCAAATTTTATGGGCCTTTATCCTAGTCAGTATACATAGGTTTTAGTTGGCATGCATGTAAACATAATAGTTAAACGAAATGTTGTCAAAGACCTGACATGCCAGGAGCATTAGTAATGAAAAGTTTTGTTTTGTTTTTCAGCTTCTAGTTATCTTTGTTATTTGGTTATCCAAATATAATGGAATATATTACTGTAAATAGCAGTGATGAGAATTGTGTATATGATGGCCTCCAAGTTCATCCCTACTTAATATCCCAGCATCCCAAGTCACTTGAAGGTGTAATTAAGAAAAGTAATCACTACTTTAATTTACAGGCAATTTATTTTCTGCATACTGCTATTGATAGTTAAGACTTAATACTTTAACACCAAACTTTTTGCTTATCCTCAGAATTCATTTGTGTAGTATTTTTGGCAGCAGTTTAAAAGTGGTCAAAAATTGTTTATTGGTTGTGGATTTGTATGTATGTTATGATTGTATATAAATACAGACACAGTAGAAGTTTAAAAATTCCTGCTGTTCAATTTTTGTAAAAATGGAGTACTTTGCTTACTTTAGCTTTGAGCACCATCTGCTGGCTGAGGACTAGGACATAATGATGCTTTCTTTAAGGCTATGACACTAGTAAAATGATTTGATGAATTTTATGCTTAATATCTCAATTAAGCAGACAGCCGATTTGTACGACCCAACCCCAAACAAAATGTTTTATAGTATCTAATGGCTTTGTTCTTTTCTCAGATTACTGTTTAGTTGTTTCAAATATCCATTTTACTTTTGCAAATAGAATATGAGAATTAGAACTTTCCTTTTCAGTTCTGGCAACACCATCACAGAGTTTCTCAACTGCGCCCCCTTGCAAATTTGGGGCTATGTAACTCTTTGTTGTGGGGGCTGTCCTTTGCATTATAGGATGTTTACTATATCCCTGGCCTCTACCGGTCAGATACCTGGTGCACCCCTCAGCTGTGACAATCAAAAATACTCCTGGGCCAAAAAAATCTCCCCTGGTTGAGAATCAGTGCATTGTCATAACCCGTTATAATCTGGCACTGTTTCCTGACCTGATGTTAGATGTCTAAATTAAAACACATCTATCCATTATGGTTCACAGACATAATTCTACAAATAATTTATCAGATAAAGTGGTATTGAAAGTTCATCCACAAATGAAGGGGAAATTGAGAAGGAGAAAAGAAAGTCTACAGTAATTTCAGAACTGCTATTTTGTTTTACTTGTGCTTTGGATTTTTGAGCTAATTAAAAGGGATTGGTTGGTAAATTGACGTGAAGGGAAATCTAATGTCAAATTCTCGATAGTTCGAGGTATGTGACTCATGTAATGTAATTCCCATGTTTAAAAAATTAAAATTATAAAAACACTAAAATACAGGAAAGCTTTAGAAATAGTTTTACTCTCTTCCACTTCATTGTCATGAAATATCACTGTACCATAGTTAAAGGAAAAAAATTAGGAAGTGTGCAGACAGGAACACAAAACAACAAGTATGAATACAAGTTAACAGAGAAAAGCCAAAACACTCAAATTTGGTAATTATCTTTGGTAATTTTGTTTTTATCTCCAATTAGTATAGCAGTTTGTAGTCTTAAGTTTACCAGTGATTTCTAGCCTCTAACAAAATAGGAACTCTACATACTTTTCATTATTGTTAGTAATTTCTATAAATTATTTTGCTTATCTTTTTAAGAATAATTACTGGTTTCTTTTGTCCTTGTTTTTGGTTTCCTTCATAAGCTGATATGTAATAGTTTTATCTCTCTCTTGCATCCTTTGTGCTCACTACTTATAAAGGGATTTCAGATAAGCTGATGTGTGTAAAATAGTTTCTTCAAGTTCCATCTCAAATTAGTTGTTAATTAGTGAAGTATCCACCAAAAGAGTACATAAATTGTAAAACCAAGAAAGAAACCTTTTTTTAACCTATTGAAAATAAATTCACATAACAGGCTGCTAACTTGTATTAGCATACCACTTTATACTTTACAAAAGAATTCATAGGTGTTTCCTTACTTCATTCTCAAAGCAGTTTTTCTGAGGGACATGAACCTAGATGACTAAATCAGTTTTTGTTTCAGTATGCTGTACAGCCTTTCCAACATACATATTACCAGTAAATTCTGCTTCAGAAAAATCTACGTTAATCTTAGTGCGGGAAGCCTAACGACAGAGTTTTGACCAGAATTCATGTGTGGGCCTCTATCTGAAAATAAAGATAGTTATTTACATCTGTCAGCCCACTGTGAAAATTAGAATATCAATAGAACTTATTTGATATTATTGAAGAATAAAACTGTTATTTTAAAGATGCTTTGAACACTCTAAGGTTAGGGAAAAGGATTATAAGCCCCCCAACTTTTTTTTTTTAAAGCAAGTTCTATGATATGCGAACAAATAATGTCATAATCCATTTCGAAGGTAAAGCAGGCATACTAACACAGAGTGTTAAAATTACAAAATCCATGTTAATTTTGGTAATAGAAAGATGAGGCAACTATTTATAATAGCCAAGACATGGAAGCAAAAAAAAAAACCCTACCCAGACATGGAAGCAACCTGAATGCCAATCAACAAATGATTGGATAAAGAGGGGTACTACTCAGGCATTAAAAAGGATAAAGTAATGCTATTTGCAGCAACTTGGATGGACCTAGAGATTGTCATCCTAAGTTGCTGCAAATGGCATTACTTTATCCTTTTAAGCCAGAAAGAGAAAGAAAAATACCATATGATATCACTTATGTGTGGAATCTTAAAAAATGACACATAGGAACTTATTTACAAAATAGAAACAGACTCATAGGCATAGAAAACAAACTTATAGTTACTGGGGGGGAAAGAGTGGGATGGAGGACTAAATTGGGAGTTTGAGATACTACTATATATAAAATAAACAACAAGATCCCGCTGTATAGCACAGGAAACTATATTCAATATCTTGTAATAACGTATAATGAAAAAGTATGAAGAGGAATATATATGTATATAACTGAATCACTATGCTGTACACCAGAAATTAACACAACATTGTAAACCAACTATGTCAATTAAATAGAATTTTAAAAAAGATGAGGCAAAACAAATTAGTTTAAAACTTCATTTGTTTTCTTTTTGATGCAGCTTTTTTTTTAACTGTTTATCTTTAACATACTTTTGAATAAGGTACTCAGAAAAATGAAAATTTGCTTATTGCCGCAGAACAGGATGACTTTAGTAACTTTACTTTTTACAAATCTAAACTTTCACAAATCTAAATTGTTTTTTGCCAGTTCACATAGTATTTTCACAAACTTGATATCGGTATTCTACCCCAGCTTTGTACAAGAGATGGTGCTGAGCAACGTTGGGTTGGGGAAGTACTGAAACCTTTTGTTAAAATTTCATGTTGATCTGCTCTGATTACTCTAGATCCTGAGCCTGAACTCAGGTGTTATTGATGACTAATTTATGACAGTAATTTATATGAAAATATTTTGTACTTTCAAAACATATTTCACATCATCTGTGATTTTAACCTGCTATCTAGTGATGATATCTGCTTTGCAAATTACAGTCTGCTGCAAATCCTGAGACTCCAACCTCAACTGTCTCCAGAGAGGCCAGCACCCAGTCTTCATCAGCTACGACCAGCCAAGGCTATGTTTTACCAGAAGGCAGAATCATGCCAAACACCATTTTTGTTGGTGGAATTGATGTTAGGGTATTGTATTCATACTTCATTTATTTTTAAAAGTATTTTGTGAATAGTGGGATTTGGGCCCTGTTGTAACCATAAGGCCTTTTTTGGACACTTTATGCAAGTTTGGAATTAATTTTATGTTTAACCTATAGGGACTAAAACTATCGTTGACAAAGAACTACAGGTAGTTTGGGGATACTTGGGAGAGACAGTTCCAACATCATCAAATCTTTACAGTATAATTGAAAATTTTGAATGTTGAATTTTTACTCTTAAAGTCAAATTCTTCTCCATAGATGGATGAAACCGAAATTAGAAGTTTCTTTGCTAGATATGGTTCAGTAAAAGAAGTGAAGATAATCACGGATCGAACTGGTGTGTCCAAAGGGTGAGTAAAACGTATGTTTAATATAAAGTGTCGTAAATGTCTGAACTATATAGCATTTGTAGAGTTTCAGAAAAGAAGAATTCAAAACTTATATAAATTCTTAAATTTATATAAATGAAATTGGCTGTTTTGTAATTTCTTTCATGTAGAGGGTAAGTTTGCTGCCGCTCTTTTATTTAATCATTTGCCTGTTTGTATTTAAATGTTTTCCATCTTCATTTATTTCACATAAGTGGATTAATCATTTTTATCAAAGAATTACTTTCTTCACACATTTCACAGTTTCTGAAATTTTAACAATCTTGCCATAGATATTAAGTTAAATTTACGTACATAGGAATTTTCTGTTAATGAATAAGTTTCCCACACTACCTTTTTTTCCTCACAGTCTTAATCTTAGTGCATTCTGATGTAGATCAGAGTAAGAAAACAAAAAGCAGTAGTATTCTGTCATGTACCTCTTACAAGCATTTATCTCAGTATATTCTTCATCCTTTATCATGCTTAGCTTCTGTCAGTTATTTCATAGAATACCAGAAGTTTTAAACCATGTACTGTTATGGTGGTGATTTTATATTTCATTTATCTGCCTTTATAGCTATGGATTTGTTTCATTTTATAATGACGTGGATGTGCAGAAGATAGTAGAAGTAAGTACTTTTCTTATGGAAAAAAATCTCTTAACTAGATGCAGTATTTAGTATTGTTTGAGTCCTGAATATATAATCAGTCTTGTATAAGATAACAGAAATAAATATACTTCCTGTTTGACGTCCGAACTTAGAGTAATCTTACATAACTTATCAGAACCTGTTTATTTTTTTAAAACACCTTTATTGTGGTATGGTTCCTGTACAGTAAGTTATACATATTTCAAATGTACAATTTGATGAATTTCAATAGATGTATGCACCAGTGAAACCACTACCATAATCAAGATAGCTAACATTTCCATTACTCCCCAGGAGGTGCAATTTTCAAATTCCCAATTTATCCGTTCTTACCTCCTTTACCCCCTGGTAACCACAAGTTTGTTCTCTATGGCTGTGAGTCTGTTTGTTTTGTAGATAAGTTCATTTGTGTCCTTTTTTTTTGGATTCCACATATAAGCGATAACATATGTCATTTTTCTTTCTCTTTCTGACTTGACTTCACTTAGAATGGTGATCTCCAGGTCCATCCATGTTGCTGCAAATAGCATTATTTTATTCTTTTTCATGGTTGTGTAGTATTCCATTGTCTGTATATGCTACATCATCTTTATCCAGTCATCTGTTGGTGGACATTTGGGTTGTTTCCATGTCTTGGCTGTTGTAAATAGTGCTGCCATGAATATTACGGTGCATGTGTCCTTTTTAATTATATGTTTCTCTGGGTATATGCCTAGGAGTGGGATTGCTAGATCATATGGTGTCTTATTTCTAGTTTTTTAAGGAGTCTCAATACTGTCCTCCATAGTGGCTGCACCAGTTTACATTCCCACCAGAACCTGTTAATTTTTGATTGCGCATTCAGCTTCATGAACTAGAGACAGGAAAGATTAGAGATAAAGTATAAAAAGTGTTTGATCAAATTCCACAACACCTCTCAACATTTGCTTAGCATAGTGAGGATAAAGTAGCTTCATACTGAAGCTACTTTAGCTAAATTCTGATTTAGTATGTTCTTACCACTGATCTTCTCTAATAGTAGAAATTTTAGAGGACTTGGGTGTTTACCAAAGCTTTGGAAGTTAAGACTTGGACATTGATTCTGGTTTTGTTACTGTTTTTATTTTCAGTCACAGATAAATTTCCATGGTAAAAAGCTGAAACTGGGCCCTGCGATCAGGAAACAAAATTTATGTGAGTAAAGAAAGGAATTGTTTTTGTTGACGTATGTGTGGCCTCTCAGAGAACTAAAAAATAGGCTTTATTTTCTTTGTATTCTTTAAAAAGGTGCTTATCATGTGCAGCCACGTCCTTTGGTTTTTAATCCTCCTCCTCCACCGCAGTTTCAGAGTGTCTGGAGTAATCCAAACACTGAAACTTACATGCAGCCTCCAACCGTGATGAATCCAATAACTCAGTATGTTCAGGTAAGAATTATAAAATTCCTTGTTTTCATTTATTATAGTACTGGAACTCTTACAGATGGGGGCACCTTAAAAGTTAAGTCAGTCTCACTTCTTACTGTCTGTGGAATTATGTCTACAATTTCCATAATAAGTGACAATATTATCCTTGTTTGAGTACTTTTGAGGGACAGGAAATCTGTTACTTCTGTTAGAAACCTGTCATTCTTAGTGTTATTTCTTATACTAAGCTAAAATCTGCTTCCTTATGATTTGTAAGCCTTCGTCTTAGAACTGACCTCTGTAGCCAGGTGGAATATGTCTCTTTCCCCCTTTTTTCCCCATGTGATAACTCCTAAAATATTTGAAGGCAGCTTTCCTCCTGTGATAATCTGGTTCTTCTGTAGGGTCAGCTATTCTTTGTTTGCAGTGATTTCCAGATACCTTCTCATATAGATAATTGACTTCTGGATACAGTCTGCTTCTGGAATGGATAAATTTCTGATGACTTAACTATATTTATAAACCCCATGGATTTCTGGCACGTAATTTATCTTGTCTTGGTTCCCTTAGTATTTGAAGTGGGATTTGGAATACTTACCTACTATTGATGATAAATAACATTTATTTTCTTAGTTCAGTTTACTTTCTTCAGCTTAAAAGACATTTTATTTTTAGAAAGAGACAAAATAATAGTAAAATAGTTCTGCAATGTCTCTCATTTGTTTACATTTTCCATCTACCTGGAGTGTAGGGTGTATCTTTTATTATTCCTACTTGAAACATGACTAGAAGAAAAGCCCTACTTGTTCCTAATGTTTACAGTGAGATATTATTACTACTTCTGGTATATTTGTGTATGCTACTACCTATATATTTTCAATCAATAAGTATCTATTGAAAAATATAAGACATTGTACTGTCTCTTCCAGTTTGGGGTTACATACTTCCCTTAACTTTTAGAAGTGAAATACAGAAAGAGTCTTAAAGTCTGTAGAAGGGCTCCACATTACCTCACAATGCTGTGAAAGGAATACAAAGCTGCCTAAAAATATTTTTGCAAAAAAAAATAGCAAACATGTATTAATATAACTTTAACTTGGAAATCTATTCTAATAGATCCTGATCACCATGTAAGAAAGAACTTCTAGGTGGGAATAAATGCACAAATAAGATAAACCTAGGCAAGCAAAATCACTTTTCCCTTATTTATCTCTACCTCTTCTCAAACAAAAAGACTACCATTTGACAGAGAATACTTACTTCTTCATGAAGCCAGTCACTCAAATAGAATCCTGCATTATCTATAAAAAATTAAGATTCCCTTATTTTCTTATTTTTGTTATATTGGGAATAATAGTACTTTGAAATTTTTAAAAATGCACCTTGTTATTTCATTCTTTCTGTAAACTTTATTTTCAGGCTTATCCTCCTTATCCAAGTTCACCAGTTCAGGTTATCACCGGATATCAGCTGCCTGTTTATAATTATCAGGTAATTTAAGAGGGATCAAAATGATTTACTTTGGAATATTATTGAGGCCTTTATTTATGTAAATTTCCCTAATTGTCATTTAGAGTGTGCCTAAAATTTAAGAAAAAAACTTAGAATTAGTCTAGAATTGGGGCTTCTCTATTATTGAGGAATAAAGGAATAACATTTTTACAGGAATGAGCTAAATAAGCAAGAAGTTTTCTCTTATACTCTGTTGCATGATTTGGTGTCCTCTCTGTATTCTAACATGTATTCTTCCATCTTTACTGTCTTAATAGCTGGAACATCCAGGCTTACTTTTGTAAGTTTTTCTAGGGGGAAAGGTTGAAATAAAATGATTAATTCTTAGTGCATTGAATTCCAGTTATATTTGATAGTGTTTATTTAAGCTGACTGTGAATTTCTGCCCATAGATATGACCTTGACCATATCTATGGTAATAAACTCAAGGGCCTACTATCTGAGTTTTCCTGAAAGTCAACTCCAGAAAATTGAGAAAAAGATGGAGTTTATGTACAAAAATAAAAGTAAGATCCTCAGATATTAGAAACATGAAATACCTCTTTCTTTCATTTTGTTTCTTGTTATTATAACACATACAAGGAGCCAGCATGACAGATACCTCAACATTGTCTATCTCTTATCTTTGTGAAAATGTGAAGGAATATTTAAGTAATTGTTATTTCCTTTTCAAGGTGCCACCGCAGTGGCCTGCTGGAGAACAGAGGAGTTATGTTATACCTCCGGTAAGGTGGTGAATTAGCCAGACATGTGCTTCCTATTCTTTAAAGTATTTTACTGTTTAATTCATGCATTTCTTAACCCTTTGCCATATCAGGTATTCTAGAAATATTTTAAATGCCTGTTTACATTATGTGTTAGGTTTTATTTCTTGTCAACCCAAGGATATACTCCCATGGGAGAACTTGTACTTTTTGTTTCTCAAGGGTTTTTTGTGAACTTAGCAATGGCTGCTCTGCATACAACAGTTGCTCAATTACTTGTTGATAAACTATGTAACTAAGAATAATAGTATTAATACCTTTGCTAATTCTAATTCCAGGGATTTAGAATTAGTATTGAATCTACCTCTAGTTTTCTACTCGTAAAAAAATCTTTTGAAGAGAAACAAACATGTTTTGCTGTGAGTACTGTTATGTGTTGTATAAGAAAAGAAATAAAACAAAAGAGGGTGCTACCTCTAAAACACCTGAGCTTTTGTTACCTTCTGCCTTTCATCAGGATTGGGTATTTGTAAGCTATGAGTTAAAATTCTCAGGCACTGGAAAATTCCCTTCCCATTTCCTTACTACATGTTGGAGTTCCTTTTTTCTTAGAGAAATTCTCCTAATTCTGATTATGTTGACATCAAAATAAAAGATTACCTTTATTGCATTTCAATTATTCAGTTTAAAATAAAGTTTCTAAAATAATGTATTTGAACCTTTAGCACAACCCACATTTAAACTTTCAGTATCAGCTCACCATTTTGAAGAATAGATTGTTCAGAAATGTATCTAATATACATCTCTTTAATTACATTTTTATCATTTTAAATGTAGGCTTATACAACTGTTAACTACCACTGTAATGATGTTGATCCAGGAGCTGAAGTTTTGTCAAGTGAATGCTCAGTTCATGAAGCTACTCCATCCTCTGGAAATGGCCCACAAAAGGCAAACATCTAATTTTTGTTTGTTTATGTTTTCATATTTTTCAGATTTTAATAATGGCCCTTTGAGAAGCAAGCACCTTTGCTCAAATTTAAACAAATTATAGGGCTTGAGTCACTGCTAACTTTGCAATTTATGTAAAAGTTAATGAAATTTTAGGCACCCCCAAACTTTGAACGTGTATATGTAGTTGCTGATTCACTAGTCCTTTTCTCTCTTCCTTTTTCATTGTTTGTATTTTTATAACCATACTTTAATATGTATTGTATTAATATGATTTGCAGAATGCAGTGGGTAGGTTTCCTCAAGAGTCCTACTCTTCAAAAGAGCAATTAGTATGAATTATATCTACCTTGTCTTTTATCAATTTAAACATTTACTTAGCTAAATAGTAATTCACAATTATTTATAATAGTCTCTCTATAAGATTATATATGGTAGCAGTTCTCAGGAGTGGTGGAGTCACTACTAATTAATCAGTGTGTATAATAATTTATAAATTATATTTGTATACTTTATAAGGATTAATAATTATTTATAATAAGTATTACTAGTAATAGTTACTAGTAATAAGCAGAGTTGTTTCTTTTTTATCATTAGAGCAGATCCCTGTAATTACAGTGCTCTCACTCTTGAATTCTCATGTGTTTTCTTGAATGGGTGGGAATATGGAAGTAATTGATGTGGTTGGAATATGCATAATATTGAAGGATTCCCATCGGAGTATGCGTACTTCCTGTGTTTCTCAGTGGGAAAAAATGAGAACTACTAAACTGGGGTGAAAAAGTTCTTTGATTTGTTGCACAACTTAAAATTTGAAAAAATATCAAAATAGCTTAGGGTATAATTATATTATCAGATTTTAACCTGAATAAAATATTTCTTGAAATGTTGATCTTCACCGTTTCTTATCTAACAGGAAAAATTAAAAGAGCCTTAGGCAAATATCTTATTAGGATTTTACTAATGGAGCGTTTTTAACCAGTACTCTTATCACTAAGGTCCTAAAATAATTCTTAAGTTTGGTAGAAAAGTTACATACTAAGTGACATGTGGTAAGAATGATAAATTACATGAGAATTCTTTACAAATATATATATGTGTGTGTGTGTATATATACATACATATATATATATATAAAATCATTAAACTTTTTCAGAAAGCTTATTAACAGTGAGTAAAAGTCGGAATAGTTTTTACTGAAAATTTCTGTGTTTCAGAAATCTGTCGACCGAAGCATACAGACGGTGGTATCTTGCCTATTTAATCCAGAGAACAGACTGAGAAACTCCCTTGTTACTCAAGATGACTACTTCAAGGTATGAAAGGAATAGTATGCAGGATAAAAAGCACGCTTGTCAGCAAGAAACACCTTTTTTTCTGTAGTATATATATATTTTTATTTTTGAAATTACATAGAGTGTATGATTGAATCTTGGCATTTGACTATAACCCAGTAAACCACTTTGAGTGAGTTTTACATGGCAGTGTATTCTAGCTGCTCTGATCTTGATTTAGTGTGGTTTGCCCTTAAAGAAACTTTAGCAGAAGCCTGTAATTGAGAGAGTTCTCAGAAGAGTTGAAAGAGTATTGGCTTCATCAAATAAAAAAAAGAAAATTTTAGGTACAGAAAGCAGAACTTAAGAGTACAAGGATATTGGACTAAATAGAAGAAAAGAAATTGATCACTTAGATGATGTACCTGAAGAATGTAGGGGTAGAAGAGGTAAAGAAAAAGAACTGAGTGAAAAGAAATGGAAGTTGATTTAGAGTTGCTAAAATGGAAAAGAATGTGGGTGTTTGAATTTAAGAAAGTTCTGGTTTCTAATCTTGGTTCTATCACCTTGACAAATCACTTAAATCATATTAAGGCTTCAATTTTTACAAGTCTAAAATGAGGATTCTCTAAGATCCCTTTAGTTATGAGTCCATGATACGGAAAGGAACTGGTCACTCCAGTGGGGGAATACTATTGTGCTTAGTAAAGGCAAGTTTTTTCTTTTCTTTTTTCTTTAATAATAGGTTTTTTGGTATATAATCTGAGAATAAAATACAATTCACCCTTTTAAAGTGTGCAGTTCAATACTTTTTAGAATGTTCAGAGTTGTTCAACTACAACCACAATCAATTTTAGAATATTTTAATCACCCCAGAAATAAACCCCCTACCCATTAGCAGTCACTCTATTCCACTGCCAACTTCCCTAGTCTTGGGCAAGCACTCACTGACTTTAAGGATTTGCCTATTCTGGACAGTTCATATAAATAGAATAATACAAAATGTGGCTTTTTGTTAGTTTCTTTCACTTAGCAGAATGTTTTCAAGTTTCATCAGTGTTACAACATGTATCAGTACTTCATTTCGTTTCATTTATGAATCTAGCACTTTGTGTTTATCCATTCATCACTCATCTGATAGACATTTGGGTTGTTTCTACTTTTGGGCTCTGATGAGTTAGTAATGCTATGACTATATGTACAAATTACTGTGTAGACACGTTTTTATTTCTTTTGAGTATGTAACTAAGAATGTAATTGCTGAGTCACATAGTAACTATGTTTAACCTTCCAAGGACCTGCCAGAGTTTTTCCAAAATGTACCATTTTACATTCAAAGGGAATTTTTAAACCATTGCTTTGTATCTTAAAACAAGGAAAGGAGAATAGCTCTTTTCCATCCATGAGTAAACATAGGACAAAGCTGAAAGCGGTTTTAAAACGAATACTAAGGACTTCCTTTAGTGCAGAAGACTAGAGCTGTAGCAGAATTAAGTTCTTTACCATCTTCTCAGTAAGTAAGCATACTCATTTAAAGTTGACATTTGTTCCTCTGTTTTCCTACCTATATAGACAGTACAATTTAAAAGGAAAGAACTGGGGGTTGTATAACAGCTTCCCTTGCCCAAAGTTCTGAAGGTTAAATAGGTAGTATTTAAAAGATTTGTTTGTGAAGCAAAAAATCATCTTTAAACTTGAGTTTTCACCTAGTGTTAGAAGTCTCCCTTTGAATCTTTCAAAGTTTTCTGCTCCTCTGGGCTAGGAGTCAGAAATTGGTGGTCTGCAGTTATCTAGCATCTAGACCTACTATGATTCACTAAATGTTGTTACTGTATTAGTTGAATTTGAATGTACTGAGGCAGGGTAAACACTGTTTCCATGGTAAATTCCACTCAATTCCAACTCCTTCACAAGCTTTCATGTCCTACCTCTGAAGATACTTGACTTTGTGACCACTTTTCTGGGCTTTTGCCTAAATAGGATATTGCCCTGTTGATAGATTACGTAATTTCCGGAAGTCACCCTTCTTAAATGACAGCTGAATTTAATCCCTAGGAAAGAGGCACAGTTCAGCTAAACATGTGGGGAAGAAAATACTATTGTGTTATTACTGGTTTACTCAGCTCCATTCTTGTTTGTAAGGCCTCACTTCTGTCTGAACATCTACAGGCAACATAAAGTGGAAGGAAAATTATGTGTATGTTTTTTATTTTTGTAAAAATTAAGGTTTGATTTCCTAAAAAATGATATATCTTCATTACAGGTTAAGGATATGCCTTTAAATATGCCAAAACTTTTATCTCTTAACCTAAAAGCATAGGATTTCAGATTGAAGTGTAGTGCTGTTCTCAAGCCATAATTTCTATCAGATGTACTTTGATTAGTAGAAAATAGGACTTTTAAAATTTCATGTTTTTCACCAGCTGTCTTTGGGACATCTCTGCCAAATCATTAATTAAGAATTTATGTAAAAGGGTATTGAATCTAAGTCTAATTTTTCTGAGTTACTGAGATTTCTTTTTTAACTAAATTGTTGAATAAAATTAGTCATTGACACATTTGTTATCCCAAAGTTCAAGAATGCTTCCCCAAAGGATCATTTTTCTCTCATTACAGTTTTTTAAACCCAAAATAAGTGCTTTAAGTATTTTGCAACTCTCTTAGGTCTTAGTGATAATAGGAATTTTCAGTGAAGTAAAGAGGACTATTTCTGTCTTTTCTAGGACAAAAGAGTTCATCATTTTAGAAGAAGTCGGGCAGTGCTTAAGTCTGTTTGATCCTCTCTGCTAACTTTCTGATCTCATGGGAAGTTGCAGGTTTTGAATATTAAGAGACTGAAAGTTTTTCCACTATTATAGAAATTTAATTCTGAATTTTGATAAGTCACACTCACTTTCTTTACAAGTTTTATTAGATTGCCTAGTTTTATTTTACAGTGAAACTTTCATTAGATGTTTATTTAGAAACTGGTTCTGTGTTGAATATATAGTTAAAAGTAAAAAAATAATCGAGACTGGAAGGAATTGCTTTAAGATTTATCTGTAAGGACTTTTTAATTGACATTTTAAGGGTTTAAAAGCAGATGCTGACTTTCCAAAAAAAATTGTTTTAGAAAACCTATTTCGAAAGGTCAGAATTTTGATAGTTTGAATACAGGCATTTCACTTTTCCAACAAATAGTTGTGACAGTACAACATCTACAGTATTGTGCTTTACACTTACGATTTGTCCAGAAATTTACCACAAAAGCAGAGTTTAAAACTGCATTTTTAATCAGTGGAACTTAGTATATAGTTAGCTTTGTTGAAGTTTTCCTTATCTAAACTCAGTAAAACAGATTCTAAACAAACAGTCCAATCAGTGGGTCTTACATTTATTAGTTCAAAATACTTTATATTTTATCTAGAATCCACACATAGAGTTATCTGATTGGGATGGTAATTAGGATAACTAAAATTCCGGGCCTAAATTTTTTTTAAAGAAGCCAAAAACAAACTAAACTTTACTAGGTACGTAAGCTTCTCAGTCAGTTACCATTCTCCTTTTTTTCTTTTTCATTTTTTTCCCTTGAAATGCTAAAAACTCAATGGCTGTATCTTAAATTGTGCAAAATACTGGTATTAAAGACAAACTTTTTTTTATGTCACTTAAAGGTTAATCAGAGTATCTGAAAGGAATTGTTTTTATAAAAACATTAAAATATTTGTTATATGTTAAAGGACAGATTTTTATTTTTTAGCCTATTATATTTCCTTTTTTAAAGTGAAATATGTCCAGGAGAGTCAAAGTAGTTTTGGCGTTTCTAAACCACAAAAGTTTTTCAGTAAGCATATCCCAAAACTATACTAGAGTTAGCATTAACAGTCTATTTCTAGATTAGCGATTAGCTAGGCTCCTCTTAGATGTTGTGTATCGTGATGAACAGCTAGAGCCCCAGAGCCCCTTTGCCGAACCAGTCTTTCTGTTCCCGTCTGTACCACCATTCTTCCAGGAGGTTTGCTCCTAGAACAGGCGATGCAAAGAAGAGAAGTAGCAGTATAAGCAGTTGGAGGGTTAAGCCTTGGAAAGGAAGCAGTGGGATAAAACCTTTCTAAGGGAAACGCTTGTATCAGCATCATTTGACCTGCCATGGACATGAGTTTCATGGCTTCCTGGGTTTTCTTTCATTGAAAAGAAAAGACCCCTTCACTAAGACATGGAGACTCCATTTATCCCTATCCTAGTGAAGCTTCCATGGCCATATCATCAGTGCCCATTGTCTTATAATTCCTAATAATATTCATTCTGAATCTGAAGGGAAGAGTCTTTTAACTTAAGAATCCCCAAGAGGGCTTTCTAATGCCTCAGAATTTGAAAGTGGCCCTTAAATTTGTCCTTTTTAAAATTCTACTTTGTATGTGTGTGCTGTAACATTCTTTCATGTATTATTCTGTGATTAAATCTCCAGGTTACTATAAATGATACCAAATTCTAAAGAGCCAATTCTGATTATCCCAGTATGACCTTAAGAAAAGTAAGGGAATAAACTTTTTTTTGTCTGCTGTTTTGTTGGACTGAAGTATTTAAAAGAGTAATGTAGAAAGAAGAGGCAAAATCTTGAACCTTTCAAAATGGAAAATTAATTTTAAACTTAAAAGTATGTTCATATTGCCTATGCTGATACTGTATTTGCATAAATGAATAAACAAAAATAAAACTTTTTTTCAAAAGTGTTTTGACCTACTTGTTCATATCATAGTATCTAAATGAATAGTGGAAATTTGAGTGGGTAGTATTTGACAAGGTTTCAGGTCCTTGACATTCAGAGGTGTAAATATTCAGTTTCTGAATCTGGCAAAGTTAATTTATAAAAGCAATTTTTGTCACATTGTGTTTTTATTGTTTTATGAAATTAAGAGAGAGATTTTCTGAGAAAATAATCCCTCTTACGTTGAAAATGGTTAACAGTGGGTTCAGTGCATTATTAACAGAGCAGTGCCTAGGAAGAATGCCAGAGAGTCATATTATGACTGCAGTTTGATGCCCAAGGGCCCTCTATAAACAATTGGGACTCTATAAACACTTTGCACACTTCAGGCCTAATAGGTCTGTGACGCTTTTATTTTAGGGTATTGCAGTTGCTGATTATAGAGGTAAATTTTACATATTTCATTTACTTCGTGTGGGGTTGCATTCAGAAGATCATGACTCACCACCTCTTCCAGTTCTAGCTCCAGTACTCCCAGTTCTATAAGCTGAGGCCATAGGAGAGAAAAGTCTCCCCTTGGGACACGCCAGTGTCATATTCCGTAACTGACTCATTACCAGAAAATGTGTTTTGATACCAGTTCTGAAAGATAAAAGAGTACCTTCTGAATCACCAGAGCTTAAATGTTGATGTTTAAAGTATAATTTGCTGAAGATCAGTAATCCTTAAATTTGTGTATATATAGACATAAATTCATACTAACCATTATCCAGATCATTTGGTTAGCCCTGACTAAGCTAAAGGACAGTGTATAACATTTCGAGGCCCCCAAACTAGACAAAATGTCTTTAAAAGGTTGCTTTAAACCTACTTGATATTTTAAGCATATGTGCAGTTGAGGGTTACCACAAAATTCTCGATAAAAAGTCGTCTTTAGGATTGAAAAAATTTAATACACCACTTTTTGATAAAAAGTTGCAAATGACGGTAAAATCATGCAACTCCAAAAAGGTTGGTTACCCCTGTAGGAAGTATATTCTGCATACTTTTTTTTCCCTTTTCCTAATAAGAACATGTTATCTTTGTAATTGTTCAAAATAGCATCAGTATTGATTAGCACCCTTAAACTGCAAGGAAGTCATTGACTTTCAAAATAAATACTCCACTGCAGTCCCCTGTAGTCATAAAGCCTCATACCCACTTCTCAAAGTCTCTTGGTTGTCTTTAAAGGTAAATTCATAGAGATGGACTGCCGCGTTGCCTGGTCGTCTTGCCCGCTTCCACTGCTGTCGTTGGACGGTAATAAGGAGCAGTAGCGATAAGGCAGCGTGCCAGTCTGCTCTCTCAAGGAAGTAGTGAGGGGGTGGGAAACCGCAAGGGGGAGAGAAGCTTTCCATTGACCAAGTTTTGCAAATGGGCCCAGCTGTTGAGTAGGATCATTTGGAATCCCTAAAACACTTGTAGATGAAGATTGCTCCTGTACATACTTTGATAACTGTAATCTAGCCCTTCCCAACATTATGTGTACCATGTCTCTCTGTGTGTAACTGAATCTTTTTGAGCAATTCCTCACCACACATCATCAAAGACTCTTGAGTTTTCCATCTGTAGACAGTACATTTGGTAGTAGGAAACAATAAACAGAAGTTCAAACTATAAACATTCGTTTTTGAATGCTCATGCAAAATATTCAATCTGCATAGCAAAGAAATGATAGGTAATTCTGCATTGCATTTGGAGTTAAAAACATCTGTCCAATATGGCTATAGCTGTGGGTGAATCTCAAAATGCAAAAAAATTGGCTTTGATACAGAAACTGAAACTACCACTGTACAGTTAGGCTGTGTGGTGGCTATATTTTATGTTTTTAACTGGTCTGAAAGTTTTCCAGTTCAGTTTCTAGTTTTCACAAGGCACACAGAGGTTTTGTATCTTATTTGCACCTTTACTAAGGCTGGATGCCAGGAATATGCCTTTTCTCACATATAAAATCCCCAGATACCAGTTCACTCGGTCTTTAACAGAACGAGTTCTTGCAATGACTGGGATATTGGGGTGTGAAAGCTCTTTATAAATTTGAAGCAAAAGTAACATTTCAAACAGTTCAGAGAGTTAGAGGTTTTAATCCTTAAATCAGTTCTTTTTTTTTTTTACAAAAAACAAATGCAACAGAAGTACATTAAGGCTCTAATCTATTGTGTTTCCCCAAAATAAAATAACTGGAGACACACTCTATTCTGGCTCAATTTGGAGTAGAACTGTTTACTATAGAAGAAAGGCAGGGCCAACCCAACTGATGCGCCCTGGTAAAGCCAGAGCAGCTGTGCCCTTGCACACTTGTCAGACGTTTTTAATATCACCAACCCACTTCTACCCCCTGGAATAAATCCGGCCAGACCAGTGAGAATGGGGGGGCAGGGAGCAGTAATTTATATTACAGAGGCCATTTTCTGTGTTTTTACCAAAGCTAGATCCCCTTCACAGTGTGAGTAAAGTTTGATATTTAATGCTAAATGAGAAAAGTTTCACTCTGCTTTTTTTTTTTTTTTTTTTTTTTTTTCCTTTTCTGAACATGGCTTGGTTGCTGCTCGTCATTCTGGTTGGTGGTGGGTCTGTCTTTGACAAAAGAAAAACCTATACACTCACCATCCAAGGTTTTTGTCCATGATTAGATCAGCCCTGATTTAGTATGTCACGTTTCAGTGATGCCAATTTCACAGGGAAGTCAAAGAACATCAGAACCATCATCAGATGCTCGTCAGAGATTCATACTCCTGGACCCCATTCTCAGATGTGCTTATTCTGCAGGCCTGGGTGGGCTCAGTAATACACATTGTTAATAAGAGCCTCAGGGGATTCTGATCTCCTCAACATTGACCTTGAGAGATACTGTCCAGGATGGGGATCTCTCAGTTACCACCTCAGTCTACCCCTGGCTTTGGGATAGCTGAATTTGGGGAACACCACTGTCAGGTCCATTTTGATTCCTTCATAAGGGATTTTTGTTGACTTAATCAATCTTTCCCTGCCAAGCCTCTGCCCAGGACTGCCAGTTGTCCACAGGCAAGAGCGACTTACGAACAGGCTGAAAAGTGGGTTGAATGAAGTCTGAAAGCCAAGACTGGTGACCAAAATGAATGGTAAGAGTGCAGAAGAAAAGCTGGATTTTGAGGCCAACTGTATCGTCCAGCCGAAAGCGAGGGACCAGGCTCAGCTGGGAGGGGCAGAGTGGACTTTTTGGAGGCCAAGATCCCATACTTGCCTCCTGCAGGGAAGACCGGTGTCTTTGGCCCACTTGGCAAATTTTAATAAGAGATACTACCTGGATTTTAGAAAAATATGGCCTGTCATTTCTCCTGTTTTCTGCCTTGGGGTTAACTAATATGCCTCATCCTTAACAAAAATATTAGTAACAAATCAATATTGGAAATAATATGTTTAAAAAGCCAAGTTCCAGAGAGAGTCTGGAGCATATTGAAATCCATATTGTATTTGTGTGTGTGTTTAAAAAACTCCCCCATAAGTTATGTAAAAGTATAAAAATAAGTATACCTTTAAAGAATAATGGAATACCTAAATTAACTTAAGAAATAGGTATGTACCAATAAATAGCAATCCCCTCCTCAAAAAAAAAAAAAAAAAAGAATATTCCATTAATTTAAAAGTGCTGGAGGGGTGGGTATAGCTCAGTGGTAGAGCTCATACTTAGCATGCAGGAAGTTCTGGGTTCAATCCCCAGTACCTCTGTTAAAATAAAAATAAGTAAAAGTTCCCTATGTGCCCTCCCTGATCACACCCTCTTCCTCCTTAACAAGAGGCAACCACTAGAAAGAAAAATACCATATTATATCACTCACATGTGGAATCTTAAAAAAAAAAAAAAGACACAAATGAACTTATCTACAAAACAAAAACTCACAGATACAGAAAATAAACTTATGGTTACCAGTGGGGAAAGAGGGGATATAGGAATAAATTGGAGCTTGTAGATACACACTACTGTATATAAAATAGATACAAGGTCCTGCTGTACAACACAGGGAACCTATGTTCAATACCTTGTAATGGCCTTTAATGAAAATATAAAAAGGAATATGTATGTATGTACAACTGAATCACTATGCTGTCCACCAGAAATTAACACAGCGCTGTGTATCGACTACTTCTATTAAAAAAAGACATAACCACTAAATTGAATTTTGGTTTAATTAGGCCCTAAATCATTTGTTGTTTCTTTTCACATTTTTTGTTTTTAATTTTTTTTTTCACCTTTGTTTAAAGATTTGTTTATTTAAAGACTTTTTAGAGCAGTTTTAGGTTCACGGCAAAACTGAGAGGAAGGTACAGAGATTTCCCATATACCCCTGACCTCATAAGTGCGTAGCCTCCTCCATTTGTCAGCATACCCCAACAGAGTGATACGTTCGTTACAACTGACAGATGTACATTGACCCATCATAATCACCCAAAGTCCGTAGTTTTCTTTAGGGTTCACAGTTGGTGTTGTACATTCAATGGGTCCGGACAAATGTATAATGACAGACTCCATCACACACTGTATTTTCACTGCCCTATAAATCTGTGCTCTGTCTGTTTATCCCTCCAGCACTACCCGCAACCACAACTTCTTGTCCATATAGTTTTGCCTTTTCTAGAATTCCATATAGCTGGAATTATATAGTATGTAGCCTTTTCAGATTGGCTTCTTTCACTTAGTAATATGCATTTGTTTCCTTTATGTCTTTCTATGTCTTGATAGCACACTTCTTTTTAGCACCAATAAATAATAGTCTATTGTCTGGATTTACCAGAGTTTATCCTTTCATTACTGAAGGACATCTTAGTTGCTTCCAAGTTTTGGCCATTATGAATATGAATAAAGCTGCTGTAAACATCTGTGTGCAAATTTTTGTGCAGACAGAAGTCTTCAATTCCTTTGAGAGAATAACCAGAGTGCAACTGCTGGATCACACAGTAAGAGTATGTTTAGTTTTGTAAGAAACCACCAAACTGTCTTCCAAAGTGGCTGTACGGTTTTGCATTCCCACCAGCAATGAATGAGCATTCCTGCTGCTCCACATCTTTGCCAGCATTTGGTGGTGTCAGGGTTCCAGATACTGGCCATTCTAAGAGGTAAGTAGTGTTACCTTATTATTGGTTTAGTATGCATTTCCTCGATGACATACAACGAGGAGCATCTTTTCATATGCTTATTTGCCATCTGTATATCTCCTCTGAAGAAGTGTCTGTTATGGTCTTTGGCCCATTTTTTAATTGAGTCGTTTGTTTCCTTATTACTGACCTTTAAAGTATTTGTATATTTTGGAAAACAGCTGTTAAATCAGATATGTCTTTTGAAAATATTTTCTCCAAGTCTGTGGCTTGTGTTCACATTCTTTTGAAACTGTCTTTTGCAGAGCAGAAGGTTTTAATTTTAACAAAGTCTAGCTTATCAATTATTTCTTTTGTGGACCATGGTGTTGGCCCATAAATGTCCATTGCCATACCCAGTGTCATCTCGGTTCTCTCCTATGCCATCTTCTAGGATTTTTGTAGTTTTGCATTCTACATTTAGGTGTGTGATCCAATTTGAGTTAATTTTTGTGAAGAGTGTCCAGATTTTTTTTTTTGCATATAAATGTCCAGTTGTTCCAGCAACATTTGTTGAAAAGATCATCTTTGCTCCATTGCCTTTGCACCTTTGTCAAAAATCAGTTGACTATACTTAAGTGGGTCTCTTTCTGAGCTCTCTATTCTGTTCCATTGATTTTGTTTTCTTCTTTTCTTTTTTTGTCTTTCTTTTCAATAGCATTATTGCATCATTGGGTACAATAAACTAGGTATATTTAAACTGAACAATTTGATGAGTATTGATGTATATACAACCATCACAACAATCAAGACAAGTATCATTTCCATCACCTCTTCGTAAATCATTCCCCATTTCACACCCAACTACTAATCTGCTTTTTTTCACTAAAGGTCTGTTTTCACTTTCTAGAATTTTATATAAATGGAATCATAACAATCATAACTCTTGTGTCTGGCTTCTTTCACTCAGCATAATTATTTTTAGATTCATCCGTGTTGTTGCATGTATCAGTAGTTTTCTTCCTTTTTATTGCTGTGTTGTATTCCATACTAGAAATTTACCCCAGTGTTTGTCCATTCTTCTGTTGATGGACATTTAGATTGTTTCCAGCTTTAGGCTATTGCAGGTAAAGCTGCTGTGAACATTTGTGTACAAGTCTTTGTATGGACATATGCTTTTACTTCTTTTCTTTAAGCACCTAGGAATTGAGTGGCCAGGTCCCATGGTAGGGGCATTCAAAACTTTTAAGGAAACTTCCAGACTGTTTTCCAGAAACGCGTAAGAATAAGGTACCATCATCTTATCTCCTGTCACATTGGTGCTACTATAATGTTTGAAGATTCTTATACAATTGAATGTGAGCATCTGTTTCACCTGTGCCTTTGTCTGGAGATTTCTTTTCTTTGTTTTTGCTCCTTTAGTTCCTAAAACAGTCCTTTGTATAAGGTGGATGTTTAATCAGCCTTGGATGAATGAATATCAGGTAATGGTTTATCTGAAAACGATGAGTTAGGCACCAACATGAATAATAGAGCAAAATTTGAGAGGTTGAGAGAAATAAAACTGGTAAATAAAGTAACATTGTCTTTTAAAAATTACGCAAGTAATTCATTATGGAAAAATCAGAAAATACCAAATAGTTTAACAGAGAAAATAAGTAACCCGTGATCCTTCTCAATTCTCTCTTAAAAAAATGTGGTGGTGTTCTATTTCCCACCACCCCTGAATATGCTCGTAAAGGTAGGGCCAGTGATCCTCAATTCGGGCTACACATAGAATCCCCCAGGGAGCTTGCGATGGGCTGAAGCCCTTGTGAATGGGACCAGTGCCCTTGTGAAGGGCCCGAGGGTGCTCTCTTGTCCCTTCTGCCATGTGAGGACGCAGTGAAAATCAGCCACCTCGGATGTGGGTCCTCACCTGACCCCCGAACCTGCCAGCACTTGACCTCGGACCTCCCAGCCTCCAGAACTGTGAGAAGTAAATTTCTGTTGTTTATAAGCCACCCCGTCTGTGGTATTTTGTTACAGCTGCTCAAACAGATAAGACAGAAAGCTCTTTTTAGTAGGTCCCATGCCTGAGTTCCATCCCAGAGATTCTAATTTAATTGGTCTGAGGTGGAGTCTGGGTGTCAACAGTTTCCTTTTAAATCAACTTTTTGGAGGTATCATTTACATTACAATAAAATGCATCTGTTTTAGGTGGAAAGATCGAGTTTACCAAATGTATATCCCCCTGTAAACATGACTCAAGTAGAGGACATTTCCATCATTCCCCAGGTACCTCTGTTCCATCCCCAGGTGCCCACTGGCCTGACTGGTCAATCACTGTAAGTGAGTCTCTGTAAGCATTAGAATTTCCTACACAAGGAATCGAGCAATCTGGCTTCTTCCAGTCTGCGTAATGTTTATGCGAGTCATCATATTGCTACGTGTTACAATAGTTCAGTCTTTTTTTTTTTTTTTTTTTACTGCTGATTAGCATTCCATTGAGTGGAGGTACCACATTCTGTTTCTCGATTCACCTGTTGTTGATGGACATCTGGGCTGTTTCCACTTATGAACCGGTATGAACAGTCACATAAAGGCTTTTGTGTGGATACGTGTTTTCATTTCTCTTGGTGAATACCGAGGAGTGGAGTTTCTGTGCCATATGCTAAGTGTCTGTTTAACTTTCTAAGAAACTTCCAGACTGTTTCCCAAAGCAGCTGTATTATTTTGCATTCCCACTGGCCACGTGAGCATTCACTTGCCCTACATTTTGGCCACAGTACTAGGTATTGCCAGTCTTCTCCATTGTAACCATCCTAGGGCAAAGCAGCTTTAAAGGCTCCCCAAGATAATGCGCTTTTCCGTATGTAATACATCAGTAGAAAGTCAAGGGGAAAGCAGCCCCCTAAGTGATTCCAGCGTGCAGCCGAGGTCGAGAACCACCGAGCTAGACTACACAAACAAGTTCCGAATAGTTGAATAATGGCAGATATTATACTTTTGCCTTCTTATGCCTTCACGGTTGGTTTTTTTCCCCTCCTTCACCCACTCATTTACCCCAAAGGAGCTGCTGAGCCCTTCACTAAGCACTGGAATACAGAGAGAGCACAACACCCTGCCCTCTAGAAGCTCAGTGTCAAGTAGTGTTTTTCTCTCTTAACCAGATTTCAACATATACGACCAGGGTCACTTCAGATAGCTTGGTTTTCTGACTGGTCTTGGGATTTTGCAGCTCTGGCCCCTGTTCAGTCCTGATGGTGGGGAGGGGCCACGGGGCCACAGGGTTCGAGATGCTGCTTTGTTGGTTTTGCGCTTTCCCCTCTCTGCCTCCTACCACCGGGATTTTCTTACGAATCTATTTAACTTCGGGCACAATGTCTTTAAATGAGGGCGCAGGGAATAGAAACAGTAAAAATAAAATGGTCATAGTTTTCCCCCTGTGATCACCCTGGTGCCTGCACACACCATCACGGCTGGTTTCTGATCTTTGTATTTTATTCCTCTTCCTTGTTTGTTTCTTTAAGATAGAAAATGGTCAATAAGCAGAATAGTCTAATAAAGATAAGACAAATTGGCATAATATTATAAAAATCATCACCGGAAACATAGTAAAGGAATAAAGTAGATGGGTGAAAATAAGACGGCGTATAAACCGAACAAAACTCATGTGTAAAATTGTTACTAAATAGCAAAATATTCTCTTATTTGCAATTAAATTTACACTATAAAAAAATTGTGAAATAGTACAACAAAGTCTGCCTCCCTGGAACTGTTAGAAAGAGGTATAAAATTGAAACAGTGTCTATTTACAATTTTTTTTTTCAGTCTTCTAGGGCAGAGGACAATGTTGAGGTTGTTAAAATCGGCTCCTTACTTGCAAACCAGATTTTGCAGAGCAACTAGTAGAAAACAAATCCCATTCTCCTTTTCCTTGGGGCCTTAGTGGTTCCAGAGATCCCAGAAGTCCTGTGGAAAAGTGGCTGATGAAAAAATCTGACAAAGAGGAGAAAGTTATTAGTCCAGCTTTGCGTCCAAAGAAATCTCGTCTCCCACATGGATCAATTTTCATCCAAAAAATATTTTCCAGAGGAATTTCAAGCCAATTTAATCCCTCAATTGATATTCTATACAATGGAATAAAATCATTTTTAATATTTGCTGTGTTTATTTGTATTTCACTGAAATTTCTTTTCACTGCAGTGGTTCCTTTTCTATTTATATTGTTTTTACACAGATTGGATTCATTATCAGTTTTTCCAGCTTGCTTAAGGTATGATTGACAAAAACTGTATGTATTTAGGTTGTACAAGGTAATTTTTTAGGGAATACATGATGATTTTATATGTGTGTGTGTGTGTATGTGTGTATATAAATGATTACCATGATCAAGTTAATTAACACATCCATTGCCTCACATACTTTGTGTGGTCAGAATGGTTAAGATCTATTCTCAGCATATTTCAAAATGCACCACAGTAGTACAGTCAGCATGCTGTACATGAGACCTGCAGACCTTACTTATCCTGTAACTGAAAGTTTATAGCCTTTGACCAACATCTCCCCATTTCTTCTGCCCCCCAACCCCTGGCAACCACCAGTCTACTCTCTAGCTCTGTGAGTTTGACCTTTTCAGATTCCATATGTAAGTGAGGTTATACAGTACTTGTCTTTCTGTGTCTGGCTCATTTCACTGAGCATAATGTCCTCTGGGTTCCTCCATGTCGTGGCAAATGGCAGGATTTTCTTATTTTTTATGGTCGAATAATATTCCTCTGTGTGTGTCTGTGTGTGTGTGTGTGTGTGTGTGTGTGTGTGTGTGTGTGTGTGTGTGTGTGTGTGTGTGTGTGTCTCCCCTATTTTTAATTCATTCATGCCACAGTGGACGATTAGGTTGTTTCCATATCTCAGCTGTTGTGAATAAAGCTGCAAGGAACATGGCAGCGTAGATATCTCTTTAAGACACTGATTTCATTTCCTTTGGATACATACCCAGACGTGGAATTGCTGGATTGTATGGTAGAGCTGTTTTAATTTTTTTTCCGACTCTCTGTACTGTTTTCCATCAGTGGCTGCACCAAGCTGCATTCCTGCCAACTGTGTACCAGGGTTCCCTTTCCCCACATCCTTGCCAACACTTGCTATCTTTTGTCTGTTTGATAATAGATCAGCTTCTTGAACCACACCAATTTTCCTCACTTAGTTCCAACTATTGTGGTTTTGGTTTTTGCTTTCCAAATCCAGATTTCCCTAGGGTCACATTTTGTGTATGTAAATTTTTGTCAAGAAAATATAATCCTCCTGTCCTTTTTGAGTCAATAGCGTTTTTTGCCATATGTAGTTTCCTTTGTCATCAGTTTTATTTTGTGTTCATTATTTCTACCACTAGTAACAATTAGGAATTAAGCAAAAATTGGTTGTATTTATATCCTAGATAATCAATGAGAAAAATTCAGAGTAATTTTGTGAGACAGAGATAGAGGAGCAGAAAAAGAGAAGGACTACCATTGCGTATGGATGGCTAAACTCCGTTACTGGTGGGATCAAAGGTACGCAATGGGTTCAAGATTTGCAAGTATTAAATACTATATGTAAAAATAGATAAAAACAAATTTCTTCTGTATACCACAGGGAACCATATTCAATATCTTGTAATGAGCTATAATGAAAAAGAATCTGAAAAAAAATATATATATATATATATCTGAATCACTTTGCTGTACACCTGAAACTAACATTGTGAATCAACTACACTTCAATAAAAAATTTTTAAAAAGAGTAAATAGTAATATTGAAGGCTTTGTGGACCTTATGGTTTCTGCACAGTCAGCTCTGCCGTTGTGACGTGAACACAGCTGCAGACAGTATGTAAAGCAGTGAGCATGGCTGTGTGCCACTAAAACTATTTGCAAAAAAAAAAAAAATGATTTGGTTTATGGGCCTCAATTTACAGACCCCTGATTTAAAGAGAAAATACCTATCTGGATTTATTGACATGGAGAGTTCATCATAATATATTACTGGGTAGAAAAATAGCAGATTTGTTATTGTGGTGCCACTTATGTAAAATGAAGGTTTATATGTGTACATAGGCTTAGCGAAGGGTCTAGAAGGCTGATCAGCAAATGTTAATGAAGATACTATCTTTCGGTCGAAGGATTTGGGATGATTTTTTTCTTCTTTATGTTTTTATGTATTTGTATTATTAAAAAAATTTTCATTTAATAATATGTACCCTGGCAAAGTAATTCCACGGCTGTTGTTAGGGTCACTGCATACAGTTGTGCAGCCTGTGCACTGCACAATTTGAGAAGATGCCTTTCACATAGATGACAGTGTGAAGGATGCCCCCTGGAGTTGAATCATGGAACAGCCCTCCTACCTCCCAGTCTCTGTGTAGCCCTGTCCAGTTAATTCAACAGACATTTATTTGGCACCTACTATGTCGAACATTGTTCTAGGCACTACAGAAATATCAGCAAAAGTAGACAAAAGTGTCTGCCCTTGTGGTGATGACATTCTTGTGGGGGAGGAATAAAGACTGAAGTGTGTTAGAAAATAATAATAAGGCAGAGTGGTCAGAGGATCCAGGAAGCTGCAGCAGGGATCGGGTGTCTGGCGGAGGGACTAGCTAGTGCAAAGGCCCTGAGGCCCCTTTACTGAATGAAAAAAGGCAAACTGAACAACAGCCCAGGGAGGTTTCAGTGATGGCCTAGATTCAAAACAGAGTCAGCACCAAAACCAAGGCCTTTTGATTCTGAGGTCAGGCTTCCTAAGAACCTGGGACCAAAGACATACACATCTACAAGATACGGTGGCATTGGTGAAAAGAATTCTTGAATTCGATTCTGCAGACTTTTATGACAAGCCAAGACATTTGACTATATAATGATAGTAGCTAACATCACATGAAAAAAAAGAAAAGATGACATATATGAACCTGTCAGGGGATCCACTACAGATTGCTGCTTAGAAAAGGCAGGTTGAAAATTAGCATTTAGAGTATAATTTCTCTACATCCTTGCCAATACTTAGTCTAGTCAGTCATTTTGATTTAGCTTTTCAAATAGACATGTAGTGGTTTTAGTTTGCATTTCCCTGTGTTTCTCTGTCATCTGTATGTCTTCTTTGTCCAGGTGGGGAGGGTACAGCTCAAGTGGTAGAGCATGTGCTTAGCATGCACGAGGTCCTGGGTTCAATCCCCAGTACCTCCTCTAAAAATAAATTAATAAATAAACCTAATTATCTCCCCCTCAAAAAAGAAAAAAAACGAAGCTAACAAATTATTTGCCCATTGTTTTATTTAATTATTTGGTTTTTTAATCCCCAAATTTTGAGTTTTTATTTATTCTGGATGCAAGTCTATTATCAAATATATTCTGTGGAAATATTTCCTCCCACTCTCTAGCTTGTTTCCTCATTCTCTTAACAGTGTCACCTGAAGACTGAAATCTGATTTATCTATTTATTCTTTAATGAATCCTACTTTTGGTGTCATATCTAAGAAATCTTTGCCTAACCCAAGGTCATGAAGATTTTCTCCTTTGTTTTTCCTTCTAGACATTTTAACAGTTTAGGTTTTACATTTAGGTCCGTGACCCATTTTCAGTTTATTTTTACGTGTAAAGTGTGGATTGTTATTTTTCATTGGAATAGCCAATTGTTCTAGCATCATCTGTTGAAAAGACCACCACTTCTCCATTGCTTGCACTTCCCACTTGAGGAAAAGAAATCAGTGCCCATGTATGTGAGTCTGTTTCTGGGCTCTCTATTCTGTTTCGTGGGTCTCTTGTCAATACCTGATGTAATTAACGACCAGCCGTGGGGAGGGACCGTGGTGTGTAGTTTGTCAGTGATGTCAGTACTCTCATTGTGGCCGATTTCAAGCTTCCTTTCCTCCTTCCTTCTCTTTCCTTCCTTACTCGCACCCCCCCCATTCCTCCCTCATTCCCTTCTTCCCTCTCCCTCCTTTCATCCTTTCCTTCCTCTCTTTTCTTATTCTCTGCCCCCTTCCTTTTCCAGAACATACACTCAATTACAGAAAGATCCAAACGTTTGTCTTAGCTGTTGCTTAAAAGTGCCAGACACACAACAAATGCTCAATAAATATTTGTTGAATGAATGACTCACCTATTTTTAATCCTGTACTTCCAGCATTTAAGAAGTGTTCAAAGTAAAATAAAATAAAAATAAAAATTTTGTTTTTAATTTTTATACAACTTTTAAATGGTACTCTCCATTTACAGTTATTACAAAATATTGGCTGTACTCCCAGTGTTGTACAGTACACCCTTGACATTCTTGAGCCTATCTTGCACCCAGTAGTTTGTACATCTCACCCCTTCACCCCCCATATCGCCCCTCCCTCTCCCAACTGGTAACCATATAGTTTCTCAGTATCTGTGAGTTCACTTCATTTTTGTTATATTCACTTGTTTGCTGTATTTTTTAGATTCCAGTTATAAGTGATATCTTACGGTATTTGTCTTTCTCTGTCTGACTCATTTCACTTAGCATAATGCCCTCCAGGTCCATCTATGTTGCTGCAGATGGCATTATTTCATTCTTTTTCATGGCTGAGTAGGATTCCATTGCATGTATATAAATAATCACATCTTTTTTTTATCTATTCATCTGTTGGTGGACACTTAGGTTGCTTGCATACCTTGGCTTTTGCAAATAGTGCTACTGTGAGCATTGGGGTGCACAGATGGCATGGATTCATAGTAACCAAATAACTTTCACCGCTTTCAGGTTCACAAAGCACTGCCTCACACGTCATCTCCTATGACCTGGGCACCATCCTGAGAAGTAGCCGTGTTCCTCTTCCCACTTTACAAAGACCCTGAGAGGGGGAGGTGCCTGGCCCAGGTCAGACCACAAGTGACATTCTCTGCAGGGTCTGACTCCCAGTCTGGGGCTCGTCCCCACAACTGCCAGTGACCCCCTGGCTCTGGTGGGATCTCAGCAGGAAGGCTGGTGGCTTCAGGGAGGGTTGTCCCAAGGAATAAGGGAGAAATGGAGATCGGGAAGGGGCAGTTGATACTAGGGGAGAGGCTCACCTGGGCCTCTGCAAGGCTGTGCCTCTCCCCTGAGGGCCAGTGCAGTGGTGATGGCAGATCCTCCAGGCCCATTCCAGCCACTGGATTCCCACGGCCCCTTCCCCCAGACCTAGCAATCCACAGAGCAGGCTCACTCCTAGCCTCCCCGTTTTCTCACACGGCTATAAAGATGAACAGCAGAGATGGGAAGCCGGAACCTACCTACAACCTGAATTCAGTCCCCATGTATGACTTGCTTAGCCCCTACAGTGTTTTAAAATGTGGGCCAGTTTACAGAGCAGGAGCTTCCACGTGGGTAGTCGATTTCTTTCGGCAAAGAGGAAAATCTGGCCACCCTCTGAGACAGGACACAATTTCCCATCACCTCTCTGACCCCGAGGACAGCATCACCTGCATTTAACTTCATGCTTACACTTATTTTTCTTACTGTTGAGAAACATACCTCTGAACCCCCATCTCTACCCAAAGGAGGAAAACAAGATATGTGGGGCCTCGTGATTTTATTGCATGACGACTGGTAGTCCTCTGAGTCTGAGAGCCTGGATTTACATCCGCTTTCAAACACACCCTGAGTCCTCTCAGCAATCCCACAAAGACGGCTCCGAGAACCTCCATTTGGGTGAGGACCCTGGAGTTCAGAGAGGTTGAGGGGCTTACCCAAGGCTTTATAATTAAGTAGAAGTAGGTATAGAACTTGAAGATAACGTCTCACCCGGCAGGCAGGGAAATCTGCATACATTGCATTTGCCGCCCCAGGCGGCCTTTGTGTGCGCGCAGCTTGGCGGAACAGCCCTGTGTAATCTCCCACATGCCCGTTAGGTGGCGCCCGAAGCCAACAAAGCTTTCCAGGACAGTCTTTTGTGGAAATGGGTTTTCTTCCATTATTACTGAATTTTAAACCAGAATAGGTTTTCCTCTTTCTTTCTTTAAAAAAAAAAAAAGTATTTCACACAAAATAGAGCGTGGCTTTCGTGCCAGGCGTAAAATGAAATTTGCCTTAATCCATCTCCTAGGGTGACAGTGCGTGCCACAATTGACATCTGTTAAATTTTAAATGAAGGAAGCGCGCAGTAAGAAGGTCTGAAACACATTCTTTGTTCAAGTCGTGCAGACGCTGCTCAGCTGCTCTGTACAATTAGGAATCAAACAAGCACTTTTCTTCCCCAGCCAGCGTGGCTGAAAGCCCCAGTGAGGGAAAAGGCAGAGGGCGGCTGGACCTGCGCTCCGGGCAGAGCAGGGATGAGGAAGCTTCATCTTACCTGCTCCTGCAGAGAGAACCTCCCCCCCTCCTCACCTGTTTCTATTTTTTTGCAAAGTGTGAAGAACTTCATATGGAGCAGGCAGATCAGTTTTTAACCATCGGCGTATTATGGTGAAATCTATTCCTACATCAATACCCATTTGTTCTCCTGTGTTTCATACCAGCAAAGAAGCAGGAACCAATCCCTCCAAAGTTAGCCCTTGCTACCTCTTGCCCAAGCTTCCTTATTCAGAAGAGAATGAAAGGAGACATAATTCCGACATGCAGCTTAAATACCAGTGAACTATTTGCTCCTTTTAAAGATGTACTGAGATCATCAAATGAGAAAGCGAAGCCTTGGCTATCAAGCCAAATATTATAGTTGTGGAATGTGGTATTTGCTGTATTGGAATTTTTTAATAAATGTGGGACTAGGCAGAAAGCCCTTCAGTTTTAGCCCTTTGTTTCATCTTTTTCCTGATCCCTGTAATGAGGTTAGGTGTCTACAGCTGTAAGAATCAGTGCTTCCCAACTAGCCACCCACATTTCCCAGCACCTGTGTGGCTGGGTCTGGCAAACAGGAATGTGATTGGAAGTGACGGGTTGCAGTCTGAGGCACTTAAGAACCAGCGCGGCTCCTCCATCTTCTCTTCCCAGCCTTGAGATCCCGGAGGCCACGAGCTCCAGATAATGTTCCTCTAAGACGCCGGGGAGACTGGAAAGCAGAGCCCCCTTCACTGACTGCCCTGGACATGTCACGAGAGAGAAAGATGCTTTTTTGTTGTGCGAAGCCATTGAGATTTGGGCTTAATTTGTTACTGTGGCATAACTTGTCCCATCCAAGAACTGGACTGCGCCTTTGATCGCCAGAGCCTGAGCCTCGGTAAGGACTCAGAAATGTTTGTTAAACCCGTGACTCGTTTGGACAGGCTTTCCTTAGGTTATTTGGAACTACTTCAGTATCTGAATAAACTCTCCTTTCTCATCAGTCAGAATCAAGGCTTGCCGTTTTCAACTAAAAACACCAGCTTAACATAAGGCATTCAAGAAGAGTTGTTTCTCTCTCTTGTTCTGGAATCATCTCTTTTTTTTTTTTTTTTTTTTTGACAGATTACTCTTCTTTTCAACCTTTTCTTCTTTTGTCTTACGATGTACTAATAGGTCAAAATGTACAATTGAGATACATGTAAGTATTTAGTCTTTTTCCTTTTATTCAGAAAATGTTTCCAAGTTAACAATGACTTTTTTAAAACATATGATCTCATTTATATGTGAACAATGACTTTCTTATTTCAAAAGCATGATGTGTTTATTAAAGAATAATCAGTAAATACATATGGGCCAACGAGGGGAAAAAGGGCCCATAATCCCCATGCCCAGAGAAAAACAGTTTATATTTTACTGTGTGGCTATAAATATAGTGTGACTTTTTACAGAATTGTTTCATATTATACATATTTTAAAATCAGTTTCTTTTCACTGAATATATTAAAAAAATGTTCATGTCAGTAAATATATTTCTGTAACACTATTTCAGTGACAACATAATATTCCATTTTGTGGCTATATGATCATTTAAAATTTTTTTCTTTATTTCTTAAGTATCATAAACACCTACCAGATCTTTGCCCATATTGTATCCTTTATTATTTTTTTAAGATAAATCCCCAAACGTAGATTTCTGGCTCAATAAAAAGACACATCTTAAATACTTTCGATATATAATGTCAGACTGCTTTCCAGAAAGGTTCTACCAAATTAGAGAAATAAGTGCATTCCCCTGCATTCTTGCAGAGTATTGTATCTTTAAAAATATTTCCAATTTGGTAAAACCCCCTGTTGCAATTTGTATTTTTTAATTATTGGTTAATCTATTGGTAAAACTTTCTTTATATGTTTATTCTAATGATTTTTTGCTCATATGTTCCATTTTTCTGTTGAGGTGTTACTGTTTTGTTATTGATTTGTAAGTGTTCTTTACATGTTTTGGAGATTAATTCCTTATGGTCATGTATATTGCAAATATTTTCTCCAATTTTTTAGTTGCCTTTAAACTTCTTATATACAGACATTTCTTTTTAATTTTATATAGTCAAATGTATCTAGCAGTTTTTTTTCCTGGAATTTCTTCTCAGCAGTCATGCTTAGCCAGGCCTTCCCCACCCTAATATGACATAAATATATACTCATATTTTCTCCTAGTTATGTTGTGGTCTTGTCTTTTCATTTAAACATTTAATCCAGTTGTAATATATTTTGGTATGTTATTTTGTAGCCAGCTGTTCCCAGGCTATATAGTTAATCTATCTTCTCTGTTGCAATTGCTGGTCTAGTATACAGTAAGTTTTGATTTCTAGATTTCTGATCCAGTGATCTATTTTTTCATTCCTACGTTGGTAACAAACTTCCTAAATTATAGTATTTGGAAATACGTTTTACCATCTGGTAGGGCCTGTCCCCTTCCGTTTTAAAAACCTAGTCACAAACAGTTTCTTCCAGGAGAACTTAAAAATCAACTTGGCAAGTTAAAAAAAGTGAAGTCCCATTAAACGTTCAGGTTGATTTGAAAATAACTGGTATCTTGACAGCCCTGAGCCTTCTCGTTCGGGTGCATGATGTTTCCCTGCACTGTTTGAGTCTTCTTTCTTGTCTGGGTGGTATATTTCTGCTGTTTTTCGTCCTGAGTGTGCTATGATTTTTCCTCATTCTATTTGCCAATTTTTATGGCTGAATATTATTCCATCGTATGTCTGTACCATCATTTATTTATCCATTTGTTGTTGGTGGACGTTTGGGCTGTTTCCACCTTTTGGCAGTTGTGAATAGCGCTGCCCTGGACGTTGTGCCCCTGTGCTTGTGTAAGTCTGTCCTCAGTTCGTTTGGGGACGTCCCTGGGAGTGGAATTGCAGGGTCATATGGAAATCCTATGTTGGCTGTTTGAGGAATTCCAAGCTGTTTTCCAAGCCACTGAACCACTTTGGAATCCCACCAGCAATGTACAAGTTCTAGTTGCCCCACATTCTCACCAGTGCTGGTTATTTTTTTTTTTAATTGCCATCCCAGTGGGTGTTGAGGTGGCACCTCAGTGTGGCTTTAACTTGCATCCCTGTAGTGACGAAGGACGCTGGCGTCTGCTCATGTGTGCGCCGGCTCTTGTATATCTTCTTGGGAGAAATGTCTGTTCAGCTCCTTTGTCCATTTTTGAAGGAATTGTTTGTCTTTTTATTGTTGATTTCCTAACTTTTTGACGGGAAAAACTGCTAATTGAAAGTTGCTATTTTGCACAGAATACTTTCAAAAGCAAACTCTAGAAGACTCAACACAAAATGACTTAAATGATTTTAAAAAATGTTCAAATGTTTGCATGGTTACTACATGCCAGGTACTACTCTAGCATTTTCCATGTATTAATTTATTTAATTCTAACAACACTACAGAGTAGGTACTGTCAGTATCTTCAGTTCACAAATCAGGAATTAGAGACTCAGAGAAGTTCAAATTCACACAATTGGTAAAGCTGGAATTTGAACCTGGGAAGTCTAGCTCTGCCATCTCAGGTCTGAGTGACTCAGTAAATAAGAAAGATTTATTTTCTCACGTAGTAAGTCTTAGGGAGATGATGCTAGCATTGGGTGGCTTAGCAGGAAAACATAATTCAGCACTCAGGATATTTCTATCTTCCTAACATGGAAAAGGCCATCCTACACATGCTGCCTTGGCCTCTCCTGGTCACAAAATGGCTGCAGTAGCTCTAAGCATCACATTCTTCCCCAGCAACATCCAAATGCCAGAAACAGCAGGTTTCTTCTTTTTTAAGAATGGAGAAAACTTCCCTGGAAGTCTTTCTGGCCAACTTCTCATTGGCCCATGTTAAACCAGTCACTGACACGGCGGATGGAACTACAATTTGGGACATAGCTGAACCCAGATTTGTACCCTGACACTCCAGTGGGGACCAGCCTTCCCTGCACCACCTGCTGCTCAGCTCCTGAACAGAAGTGGTTTTCTTTTAACCAGGGAGTAGATCATGGCCCTTAGGTTGGTGACCTACAGCTTCTGCCTCGTTGTCACTTGCCTTTGTGGGTTTCAAAGCCAGTGACATTTTCTCTGTGGGCTGGTGACTCCTCACCCTTGATTGTTCCTAAACCCTCCCTCTGATTCCTTTTAGGCCACGGATGCAATGCACGCATGCGAATCTGAACTTCTGTCGCACGGCTGTTTGCAAAACCCTGTTTGCCAGCTTCTCTCCTGCCTCCATTTCCCTCTGCCCATCACAGGGGCACGTGTTTCTTTAGGTGACCTTTGTGTGTTCACGTTGATTGCAGATTTAAACTGTAAGCCCCAACCCTCATAAAATCCTAGCTCCCCTATGTAAAAATCCCCCGAAGTAGTGCTTAATTTCACACGCTTGCCAAATCCTAAATCCAAAGGCAAAATCCAATATCCCTTTGTGCTGAAACTAAAGCTCTTGACTGTGGGGCACTCCTTCTAGCAGGGATTTAAATTAGGAGTCCCCCGGTGTTTTAGGTGTCATCGCACTCTCCTGGCTAAAAGGACATGGACAAAGCTTTCTTCCACATTTACAAGGGTTGCAGACAACCTCTCCAAATAGCCAAAGTGAAGAAGTCCTGGACAAACCATTTTAATCCACATTCATACGGTGGATGCACTGCCTGGGAACGCCTGTGAATCTGCCTTCTCCTCATTCTCCTGCACACTGCCCCTGAGCCAATTTTAATGTAGTTCTGATAATGAAAACAAGAACAAACATGCTTAACCTTCACTTTTTGAAGATGAATGCTGACCACTTCAGAATCTGAGACAAAGCTCTATCAGCATCTGGTCACCGAGTCTACATGGTGACCTCTCTGCAGTCCCTTTAGGCTTCTGCCAGGTGGCTGCCATCCCACAGAAAGCAAACTCAAGTCCTGAAGCTGCTGGGAGTGAATTTCTTGTTCCAGGGGTAGGGAGTGTCCCATCACAGGAAGGACCCAAGCAGAGTAGCTGAGCTTTTGTTACCGAGTCCGAACTCGTTCTGCTCGCCACACGCCAGGGCAGTAAATCGGGAGACCAGGTGGCAGGACAAGGAACAAAGACTTTATTCGGAAAGCCGTCAGACTGAGAAGCTAGGGGACTAGTTTCTTGGAAAACCATCTTCCCAAGTCAGAATTCAGGCTCCTTTTACACTAAGGGTAAGGGGTGTGGCTGGTTGTTGCAAACATCGTTGGTGTTGCAAACATCGTTGGTGTCGCAATCCTTTTTTCCTGTAGGTCAGGTCATGATGTTCCTGCAAACCTCCAACAAGGCAAATGTTATTTTCTATTCTGCAACTTTTTATCTCTATACGAATGGGAAAGTGTTACACCCTTAAAGGTCAGAGCCTTGAGAACGGGCTCTCCTGTGTATTTCAGGCTCTAGGCAATGTTCTTTTACAGAAGGTGCACAACCAGCAGGACTGAGCCCAGGAAACAGAGCACAGGGTTTGCGCCAAAGGAACAGGTCTAATATGAAGTCAGATTTATTCTTCCCTACTATACTTTTGTCCAGATTCCTGAATTCGGAGAGGCTGAACATAAAGAATAGATTTAAGATCTCTCCCAAAGGAGTCTAAGATGAGTCAGGAAAAACTATGTGTATACGGTGCTTTACAAATCATAGAACCCTTAGACACATTTTGTCTCATTTCAGCTTCAAACAACCGTATCAGGTAGGCAGGTTTACTATTTTCATTTTAGATATGGAGAAACCAAGGTTTGGATAGAGGTTAAGCGATTTCTCCGGGTTGGCACATTTAGAAAGTGGGTGGTCTCAGAACCCCGGGGTCAGAGACACGGCTGCACTCAGGACAAGGGACAGGCTGTCACCGTGCATGGCTGGGGCCTTGTCAGGAGGCAGCCACACAGAGAAATGCCTGCTCTGGCCCGGGCCTTTCTCCTACATCCTAGGCTGGCCCCCCCGCAAAGCTGTGTGTCTTCAGGGCCCCTTAGGGATCCTCTGTCGGTTAGTATAGTTCGGAGCTGCCCTGTGTCCTCAGATGTAAAGTTTGTGAAGCTCACGGTTGAAACTTACCTGATAGTTCAGCCCATTCCTGGGGTGTTTCCTCTTTCAAAGGACCAGGGGCAGAGGCACCCTAAGAGTGGGGCTGTCGGGTGGGCCCTCGGCGTGGGAGAAGGGGTTACTTATGCTCCGCGGGGTCTTTCTAGGCTGCCCACCCGGCCACTCCGCCTAGTTGATTGTGTGTGAGCACAAAGGACAATACCACCGCGTGGTGGGGAAAGAATGCTGGGGGAGGGGCCAGGATGTCCGCTTCAGCCCCCCACAGCCCCCAGCCCGCTGTAGACAGAGGACAAATCCCCTTGTGTCAGGGCCTGGGAACGGAGCTTTCTTCCACGTGGTTCTTCCTATCGGAGTTTGCCCTATTCTGGTAATTCAATGGGAAATGCATCCACCCAGGAGTCTGGGCTGGCCCCGAAAAGGAAGGTAAATATAACAAAGAGAAAGTCATTGCCAATTTTAGAGCCCGTGTGTTTGCAAGAATAAACAGCGGAGTGGGAAAATGGCGTTTCACCACACGTGGTAGCTAAACAGGCAGTAGTCCAAGCCAGAAATCAGCTTTGCATCTTTTTCCCATTTGGGTTGGCCAGTGCGGATAAAGGAGGGGGAAGCAAGTATACACGGATGCCTTTAAATATGATATCTCTGGGTAAAAAAAAAAAAATTAAGTCTTGCTATTCCTAACGCACCAGGAAGTAGTTCCATTTTCATTGAACCTGGGAGATTTTTTCTCTCTCTGCCTAAATATCTTTGACTGCATACTACAAGGTTTGGGCCTGTTGGCAATAGGTTTTCTGACTCTGAGGGCCTGACGAAACTGATGTGCAGAGAGAGGTTAAGTGACTTGCCCAGGGCTGCACAGCTTGGACACGTGGAGTCGGGACTCTCGCCCAGGCCCCTGACCGCCCCAGTCCAGCGGATTAAGGCAGAGGGGGGCAAGGCACCCCAATACAGAGCAGGATAAATACGCTGATACTAACATGATATTTCACCCCACGCAGTTCTTCTATGCAAACTACACTGCAGGCACCTGCTGGCTCAGAGGAAGGATGCTCAGAAGTAAATGTTTTCAGGGCTTGAGGGATACAGGCTCTTAAAAATCTGAGCTCGAAAGGAATGAAAGCCCTAAATTTATGCCAGAAACAATAGACTTGGAAGAATAAGTGAGTTTGCAAGAGCGGGTCCTTCTCACTCCAGAGAGCAGGAAAGAGAGGGGAGAGTCTGGATGTTCATACCTCTCACTGAGAAAGGCGGCTTGGGCAGGTACATTTCACACCCACCCACGGGGGATGTGGGCATCGCATGCTTCACAGCGGCCTTGGAGACGAGCAGGGCCAGAGGGGAGGTCTTCATGAACCAGGGACATGAAGGACACTGCCCTTCCTTGCAGGCTCTGTCACCACGTCAGCCCCTGGAGTGCAGACTCAGCCCTGGGAGCGATGGAGCCGAAATATGCTTGGAACCATCCACAGTTGCCACTGTGTGTTTAGAAATGATCAAACAGCAGCGATCTGATACTGTTCAGTGTCATGTCATAGGAACCCCAGGACTGCCTGCGATTCAGTGTCTATCACCCAGCAGAAGGGGGCTTTGGAAGGGCAAACAAATTCAGCCGCGGTCCAACAAAGACACTTGGACTTCTCCCCGCTGCCCGAGGGCTGCTCTGCTCTTACACCAACACCAGCGGTTCCTGAGATGCCCAGTGGTTCAGCAGTCCTTCTCCACGAGGAGATTGGGACGTCTCTAAGACACTCCACTCTGCTCCAGTTAACATGGGGTCTCCTCCACAACCTGCCATTTCAGACTGACACACCGTTTCCCGTGTTTTGGTGGAGCATGCCTGACACAGGGAAAACTCTCTCTCCTTACAGTTCAATCCAGTTTAAAGTCTTATCGGTGTCACAGGTGAGCACAGGATTGGAGGAGTGTGGGTCATTTCAGAACACGAGCAGGAGCCCACACGTCCTCACTGCCGCTTTGCAAGTGGGTTGAGTTTTGCTGTGGGTGTCTGACTGGGGTGAGGTGAGCAGGCGTGGTCTCCGCTGGCTGAGGACCTTGCTGGGAGACTCACTGGCACATGTTCCTCCCGGTGTGACACTTAGGGTGATAGGTAACCACAGGAGCCTGGGAAGAGCTGAGGAAGTGATCACTGGAGAGGTGGGAAGGCACTGCTTCTCCAGAAGAAGCCAGCCTGGGTGTGGTGCTGTGAATTGCACAGCCAGGGGAACAGGACAGCACTCCTGGACAGTGGTTCTCAAATTGCATGCCGAGGCACCCTGAGATGCCGCAGTAAACACAAAGGAGCACTGAAGGATGGTTTTGATTTTTTTTTTTTTTTTTTGGTTTAGATTTTTGAGGGAAATGCATTAGCCTCTTAGGTCCTGACTAAAACTACTAGCTCGAAATAGCTCACATTTCAACATTAGATCATGACATCATGTCTTTGTGAAGCTGGGTTGCAGATGGTTGCTTTGATAAAAAGCATGCATTGTGCAAAAATCAGCAGGGGCTAGGAAGTAATGATGGTATCCAGTCCGAGTCCAAGGATGGAGACCTTGTGCCATGCCCAGCAGGCACACACGTACCATTAGTAAGCAATTGTGGTTATTTAAAAATGAAAGAAAATAGTATTTATTTTGATCTGTTTGTATGATTTTTTTTCCAAATAGCTGCTGAGTTATTTTAAGACAGACATGCTTAAATCATTTGAAACTGACTAATTCATAGACAAATCTTTAGGGTGTTTCTTTTGACCTGTGGGTGAAAAATTCCTGAGATGTTAAGGGAGCTGTGAAGCAAGAAAATTGGGGAATCTCTGCCCCAGAAGGTGGGCAAGCTAAAATGAACCTGGGTCCCTAGAGGAATTGCCCTGAGTTGCCCACTACCCTAGATGGTCATTTGGGGGAAACAAAATCTATTTTGTTTGTGCCTTTGTAGTTGGGGTCTCTTTGTTACAGCAGCTTAGCCTGTTTCCTTGCTGATACAGTGGGGCTCAGTAAACATTTGTTGATGAATAGACTTGGTGTTGATTTCCTCTATAGTTTCTTATTTTGGATTTGCTTCTGGAACAGTAATAAAATAAGTGAGTTATGAAAAAACACATATATATATAAAACAACAAGGGGCCATGTGAAGTGAAAGGGAGAGAAGAATGGACACTCACTGGTTATTTGAGCTAGGGTAAGTTCCTTGAATGTCAGGTTCCTCATCTATAAAATGGGAATAATTCATCTACCTTACAGTGGTGGAAACTGGAATAATTTATACCTTATGGTGAGGGAAACTGGGAAAGGTAATAATCATGAAAACATTTTAAGGGGTATTATATAAATAGTTAGTCTTCATTATTGTGGCATTTATGAAGATACTGATGACTCAAGGATTATGTAAAGGGGTCTTTTCATAGGCGGGAAAGCCCGAGTTAGGGCAGTCTAAATAATTGACTTTCTTCTTCTTTAAATCAAACTTTATTTGCTCAAAAGCAGTTAAGCACTGCCATTTAGGGCTAAATTTTAACAAGTAAAGAATCGTTTATCCCTTGAAAGTAAAATTCCAGCCCAAATAACTGACCTACTTATATGGTGAGACTACCAATACATTCATTGGGATTCCAAAAACGTGTAATTCTCTAAAGTAGTTAAGCCATTTTCTGTTGTACAGAGACCTTGCATTTATTAGAAATGAATAAATGTCTTTCTTGTCTTTGTCAACACCATTGTTAAACTCCACTCCACCCCTGTCTGAGTTCTAATATCGTATTAATGGGATCTGATTTGATCACTGTTTTGGATAAATCAGTCAGATCTAAGGAACCCAGGAAAGAACAACTTGGGAGGGGGACCTGGACGGGACACTGGTCATTCAGAGGCTGTCCGGCATCCACTCCCCTCTGTGACCATCCTCTCAGGGATCTTCCATCATGGGGGGTCTGAGAGAGAGGAACACAGTCAGGGAACAAGGTCCTGCCCCTTGGGCTCAGCCTGCCCTCCAAGTTCAGAATCCTGAAAACCATGGGGCAGGTGGTGGTCCTGGTGCATTGCAGGCTGAGGAGGGGTGTGGACCAGATGGTTTCCTGGGATGTGGTCCTTTTCACAGCCCCCTTGGTTCTGGGACCCCAATCTACCATCAAGTCAGTGAGCCCCAGATGTCTTTCCAATTACACCCCTTTCTGTCCAAGAGAGCCAGAAGCAGGGTTTTTTTTTAACTTGTAAATAATAAGATATTTATCTAAATCTAGTACAAGCAGCCTCACTAATATGCCCTTTTCTGAACAGTTTTTCATCCACAAACACTTGTTGAGCTTAATCTAAGGTGTTATTGGTGCTAAGTGTTTAGCAAGAAGGAAATCAGAGTGATTGCAGAAACAAGAGCAGGCATCCCTGTTTTGATCTAGAATTCCTGAGTTGCAGATTTACGACGTATCTGGAAAAAGTCTGTGTTCTCTTAATACATAGCCGTGTTTCCATAATTGATATAGTATGCCTTCTTCATGCTCTTCATCTGTGTGTGGCTGCAAAGATTATAAAGGAAAGTTTCTCTTCCCAAAGGAGAACTCCTTTACGGAAAATTGTCTTTTTTTAAAAAAACCACAATCAGGCTTCTGATTGTCTGTTTATCTCCCTTTACTAAAACCTCACAGGCATTCTTTATTCTGACACTTACAACTCTGAGTAAGAACACCATCCGTCTTGGGAGAAAAAAACGTAAAGAGATGGTTTCTTTCCCAAATATGCTTACTGTTCAATTTAAAGTGTGTCTGTGGTGGAGAAGGCGGGGGTTGGGGGGAGTGGTGGTTTCTTCTTGAAACATTTGAGAGGCTAGTTATTCAGCACTGTCTATTTTCAATAACCTTTGTCATCTGAAGTTATGAAGAATGTAGGTCTTTGGGAGTTGACTTTCTTGATGCTGGAGGTATATCCTAAGGAAATAGACGTAACGGCCAAATGGCTATATTTCAGCTGTGATGTTTGCTCTGAAGAAGAGACTAATTAGGAATGCAATTCTGTCTTCTTGCGCATGGCATTATTTACCTTACCTTCTTAATTTCTGATTGAGTTTTGTCTGTGCCGATCGCTGAGTTCAGTCATTTCCCCCTGGATTTCTACTTCCCTCCAACTCTACTGCCACCATCTTGGTCCAGGTTTTTGCCACCTTCTGCTCATATTAACACAAGCTTTTATCTGCTGTCATTGTCTCCAATCTCACCTCCCACTGCCAGTCTCCATTTTCAATAGCTAGAGAGATCTGCTAAACCCACGAATCTGGTCATTTTGTCCTCTGTTACATATCACTCAATGTCTTCTCATTGTCTTAGGATGAAAAATAAACTCCTTCACAGGCTGAAAAGTACAACTTAATCACTTTATTTTTAGCGTTAAAAAAAACAAAGACCCTGAAAGATGAAAGGATCTTATAGTTCATTATTTCAAGCAAATTCACCAGAGCTGGATTTTTAAAATTTGTAACTTGCCAATATCCTCATCTTTCAATAACTCTTGATTAGTCAATGAATCTGTCAGATTTCACACTTTTGACAAGGACAAAAAAAAAAAAACCCTCAAATGGTGAAGAAACAGAAATGCCTGGTTCACTGGAAAGAAGATGTTGACATTAAGCAAAAATGTTTAAGTTGGCGAAAATTAGAGCCAAGAAAGAGTGGAGGAAAGAGCCAAGCCTGTCCATCAGGGGTGTCTGGGACGTGCCCACAGCCAGACTGGAACAGACAATCCCCGAAGCTGAAAGATGTGTGGGCAAAATGTAACTCTGACCTTGCGTCACTCTTTTTTAAAGGGAAATGGGTGTGTGTGAGTGTGTGTGTCTGGATCAGTGGGAAGTAAAAACAATATAAGATTTTAGAATGAAATTGTTCAGACCGCCATAGCTTCCTGTGAACGTACATCCTAAGAACACTGGGAGCCAGAGGGAGAGCGTTAATGTCAGAAAGGAACAGCTCTAAGGACCCTGACTTCAGGTGACTCAACCATTGGGTGGCTCCCCCCAGAGTCCCAGTCTACCTACAAGAAAAGGCTCGTGCAAAACTCTGCTTTTGTATTCCCCTGGCAAGAAGTGATGGATCAATCTACAGAGATCCACTGCTTGCTGAAGGTTGAGGTCCCAGAGATCTGTCAAATGACAGGGCTGGCCGTGAAAATTCTTTCATCTGTGCTGGGGATGCATTCTTTAGAGAGCCCATGACATCACCATTGTTTTCTGGAGGAAAGGTCTGGAGACTATGACATATTGGGCACGTCCCATGAACCACACTATAGACTGTGATTTATTATGGCGTTGTGGTTATTCCCATTTTAAAGATGGAAAGATGGAGTCTTCAGATTGACACCTGCTGTTACCTCCATGCTCAGCATCCTCCCCCTTGGTTTCTGGTTTTCTTTGAAAGTCATGCCTTCCCCAGTCTTGGTGGGGGGTTGAGGGGAGGCTGCCACCCATGGTATCCTAATCTTTTCTAGCCAGTCCCATGCTCTTCCCCAAGCATCCCAGTCTTGGTAAAGTATCACATGGATGGAAAATGTGATAAATTTTCTGCTAAAATGTCTGCTCCCGTGATCCCTGCCTATCCTTTCTGAGATCTGGTTCTTCAGCTTGTCTTCTTTGTACTTCCTTTCTGGCCTCAGTTGTCCAGAGTCCTTCTCTGTTGCTTGTGATCAGAGAGCCATGGCTGAAGCTGGAGGGCCAGCAGCTTCCTCAGACACATTCCCACTGCTCACCCCTAGGCATTCTGCCCCCTGTCCTTGCTGCCTGTGGTCATGATCTGCATGCCCTGTGCGCGTGATGCACGTAGGGTCGGACTCTTTTCCACACGAAGAGAGTGGACTCCAGGGTGCTTGCTGCGCTCCCTGCCGGGCACAGCTGCCCCCGTTCACGGCCGCGGGTTTGTGTTTCTCAGTACAGCTGCGCTGCAGGCGAGCTGAGGTCCCATCTCAGCGCGCTCTGAAGGTGGCCTCCACGTTCCCACCCGCTGAACTGCTTCTGCGTCTGACTCTCCACCGGGAGCATCACGAGACTAGCTCTGGAAGTTCCCGTTGAGTAGAGCAAAGCAAGGGGTTTAACTCTCGCGTGGCAGGAGGTGTGTATACATACCACAGTGTCTACTGATGATCCAATGCTTTATCTAACGCTCTCAATGAAATGCGATTCATCACAAGAGCACGTGTATACATCTGAAAACTAGTGGTATAACCCTGTGGGAGACACGTTAGAGACTGAGTTTATGGACAGTAAAGCTTGTGGGTGGATTTGAGGACCTCTTTGCACAAACTCTGTGCATCCCCACCCACAAAATCCTCACGGCCGACAAGCGAGGAACCAGCGCAATAATCCACGCGGTATTGGTTATCACAGCAGGACTCATGCATCAGAGCGCCGGGGCCTCGGGGAGCAGCAGCCGGACGGAGAAGTTGTGCTGGGCTTGCCCTGCGAAACAGACCTGTAGGGCACTCAGGTCCTGCAGGCACCTTGGAGAGGGTGTTTGACTTGGGTTGGGGGCAGCTTTGAAAACAAATTTTGCCACCTTATGGTTTGCTTGGATTTCTTTGAGCCAATTCTCTTTGAGAATGAGCAGTGGAAACTTAGCGAGTACAAGTCCTGCTTTTAGGAACTCCACATTTCTTGTTCAAACTGCCTTGTGCTTGAGAACTTGGGCCAGCAGCTGGGGTTTGGCAACCGTGCCCTGTACGCTTCAGATCTGGTGGAGTCTAAGGTGCAGTTGACTGGATGAGAGATTTGTGCGGGCAGGGGGAGTGGGGGGAGGAACCCCAGTCTGCAAGGAGAAAAGGGATGTTTGTTTAGTCTTTTAGGGGATGTAAGGCTAGAGGGACGGACCCCGTGGAATTGACTGAAGCAACCACAGCTGATGTTGGAGTCAGGAAAGGCCCATAGCGGGGCTCCCGTCCCGTCACACATCATCAATTACTCCAAACAGGGAGAGACTTGGGCCCTCTGACGCCATCAGGGAGGTGCTTCTACCTACTCTCCAGCAGGAAGAACTCTTCTCTCTGCCCTAGGCCTGCCCAGGCAATCAGAGACGTAGCAGCCCAACCAATGAGACACCTCCATGCTTTGCAACCCCGGTTCCTCCGATGGACTCTCTGGTTATCACAGCCCTGCCAGCTCCCCCTTTCCCTCTATAAAAGTGAGTTCCCCTTTCCGATTCTTTAGCTTTGCCTGTGTCCACAGCTCCTGAACTGCAGTTCCTCTGGCCCTATCCAAATAAACCCACTCTTGCTGGTAACATAACTGGCTATTATTTAAGCTGACAGCCCCAAATGGAAGAAAGAGTGCTATGGAAGAGGGGAAATAATTAGGGTGTGACTCCAGCCCAGCCCCAGAGACTAATAATAAAAGCCAGCATTTACTGATCACTTAGTCAGTGGCAGGCCCAGTCCAGCACCTCACTTAGCCCTCGCAATGAAATTACTGCTGTCTCCATCTTAGGAGAAACGGAGCTTTAGGATGGTAAGTAATTTTCTCAGAGTCACTATCCAGATCTGTGGCTCTTGGGGACCTTCTTCATGTGTAAAATGGAGATGGCAATACCTCTTATGTCAGGATTAGATTCTGCCAGAATGACAGAAAACACAGACTAATTAATAGTAGCTTAAACAAGAGAAGTGTATTTTTTCCTCACATAAATTTTGGAGATGCACAGTTCAGAACTTGTATGGTGGCTCCATGGTGATCAAATACCCAAACTTTCTATGTATTTGTTCTGCCATTTTCTCCACGTTTCTTCTACCTCATAGTCCTATATGGCTGCTCTAGCTCCAGCCATCACATCTGCTTCCATTCATTGGGAAGGAGGAAGGAGTAAAAGAGCACACCCCTCCTTTTAAGATGACTTTCTTCCTGGAAGTTGCACATGCCCCTTCTGTTTACATTCCATTGGTCGGAACTTAGCAAATGCCAAACCTAGCTACAAAGGAAGCTGAGAATTGTTTTGCTTCTGTGAGGCCACATGTCTTGCAAAAAATTGGGAGTTCCATTACTAAAAAGGAAGGGGAGACTGGATATTGAAGCTGCTTGTAAGATGAAATGAGTTAAATGTAGGTACGTTGTCCAGCTGAGGGTCTCCTGGCACTGAGTGTATACTAGACAAACACTAGTTGTAAATCTTTCTTTCCTTCCTTTACAGATTTCCTATAAAACATTCCTGTAAGACATTCCAATTTGGCCGTATCTGCTTTTATATATGAACAAAAAGCTGATCAAATACTTACCTTTTGAGGCTCTTATTCTTTTCTAATTTTTGTAATTTTGTTACAGAAAACATTTTTTTTAATGCATCATTAATTTTTTTACATTGCTTGCTGTTCCTGAAGGTTTCTTAGAATCTTAGAATCCTTGGCTTCCGCAACTTTCTGTTATTGTAATTAAGGCCCATCCCAGAAGGCAAATAAAAATGGCATCAGTGTCATCATAAAGTGATAACTGAAAAAACAAAATATCGCGCTCATCTTTTCTTGGCCTTGAGATCACTATTGACATTCCTGCCACTTTCCAAATGGCGAAGGTCTGCCAGGTACAAGCTGTAGAGCTTGGGCAATTCACCCCCTACCCTAAGCCTCAGCTTGCTAGTCTAGAAGACGAGGCCGTTTCTCCCATCTAGAAACGGATGGGAGAGACACTCTCCACGGACACCTGGCACACTGGCTGGCTGCCACACGGGGAAATTGTTCTTTGCTCATGTGGCGGTCCAAAAAGCCATCAGGCTTAGCTGGAGATTTTGATGGAGGCTTCAAGTTCACGGCATTTTAGCTTTTGTTATCATAAAAAGTAAGCACTTAACAAGATTGTTCATAGCAGATTTATTCACAATAGCCCCAAACTGAAAAATAGCCCAGGCCCTCAACAAAAGAGTGGCTAGACGAATCCCAGCCTGTGCACACAAAGGCGCACTGCTCAGCAATCAGAAGGAAGGAGCAGCTTGCAGACCCAGCCACAGGGCTGGATCTCAGAGCCATTTTGCTGAGTGAAAGGAAGACAGCCGCAGAAGAGTACATCATGTACGATTCCATGAGGCTGTGGCCAAATTAATCTGTGGTGGAAAAGACAGACAGAACAGTGGTTGCCTCTGGAGATTGTGGGCAGGGAGGGACTGAGAAGGGATTTGAGGGAACGCTCTGGACTGTTCCAGGGCCCCCCCTCGGGAGCATTTCTTACAGTGGTTATTCTGCACCCTTGGGTGGAATTCTTTCTTCCAGTCTGTGTCTTCACCAGACTGCGGGTTCCAGGAGGCAGGGACTAGGTTTGGCCTCACAGACCCCAGCACAGGAGCTGGCTTGGGGCAGGTACCACTTAATGCTCATTGAAGGAAGGAGAAAGTGAGGAGGAGAGATGCGGCCGTAAGGATGCACCCAGCTCACCTCCAAGCACAGGGAGCGCAGGTGGTCAGGGGCCCGGTCGCTGTGCTCGGAGGTGGAGGTACAGCTTCACGTCAGCGTGGGGACCACAACCAGTGAGTGAGCACAGCAGAACCCTGAACCAGTCCTGTTCTGTGGAGACACAGGACCCCCTGGATGGCCAGCTTCGGCTCGAGGACTCCCTAATAGAACCGACTAAACCTCATCTGGATGACAGAGCCATCTAGACACTCCCTCTCTCCTCCGCCCGGGGCCAGACTGGCATCAATCACCACAGGACCACTCTCCAGGTCTTTCCCAGCTCACCTCCATTTTCTCCAGCAGGAATTCCTCTAATAAAACCCTTGCAAGTTGCATCCCATCACAGAGGCTGCTTCTCAGACAATCCAAACTCACATGGAGGAAAGGGACTGAGTGAGGAAGGGGCCAGCCCTGGCTTGGCCCGCAGCCACGCCCTGACTGCGTAGTGATGACAGCTACTTCTCTTTGCTGGCTGACGGTGCCCTACATTGCAATTCATATTTTCCTGACCTCGGCGTCTTGCCTCCCTGGTTAGCTTCCTGAAGGGGGACCGACTGACCAGTGTGCTGTGTGTAGTTTTCGCCTTTTCCAGGGTAGGAAAGCAGCACCCACCCACAGCACCTTGTACACAGAGGAAGCAAAGTCCTGGGCACTCAACACACAGCCATGCGAAGGATGACAAGTGATGTGTTCCAAACCGTGGCTGGTGACCCATTACTGGGTCAATCGAGTGTCGATCACCATTGAAAAAAAAAAAAAAAAGGAAACAGAATTAAACAGAATAGACCAGAACAAGGTGTAAATACAGGATATGTCACCGAAAGAAGAGGTCAGATTTGCGTCCTGAGTGCTTTGTTGCAGTTCTTACGGATAAGTGTGTTTGGACCAGGTTGTGAGGTAAAATGTATTCCTCAACGGTGGTGGGTCATGGTCAGAAATGCTTAGAAAGTGCTGATCTCCTGATGTTGTCTAGTTCAGCGTTTCTCCAGGATGCATTTATCAACCAAAGTATTCCTTTCAAAAGGGATTTCCGAGTCACATGGGTAGAACAACCCGGAGCAAACCACTGACCCAACGCAGAGGACATCTCAAGCCTTCTCAGCCTGCTTGGAGGTTCACAGGAGCTCAACATACTCGAGGCTGTGTCTGCATCATTAAATCTACTGAACATAGAACTTTTCAAACATGTTTGAGTCCTAAGTGCCTCCTCTCTCTTCTATTTCTCATCGCCCTGGAGCACCTACGGCTCTACATACAGGGAGACACGCTGACAGCTCAGCCCCGCCCCGTAGACTTCTCACCGCACTGTCCTTGTTAGCGGGATGGGAGGCGTGGCTAGGGAGGGGCTGACCCCCACCTCTTGGCGTCTGACCTCCTACCTGGACAATAATTTTATTTATTTATTTATTTGTTTGTTTGTTTGTTTGTTTATTTAGTGGAGATACTGGGGGTTGAACCCAGGACCTTGTGCATGCTAAGCATGTGCTCTACCACTGAGCTATACCCGCACCCCACCCCCCCAGACTATGATTTTGCACACAGTTTCTTCTTACACTCAGAGACCCACCCAGGGGACGTGGACACCAAATGGCTTTTCCCATTACTCCCCAGTAGGCCCCCAGGATGCACTTGACCTCTCCCCTGGCTCTTCTGTGCCAAGTGCATGCATCTGCAAGCCAGTCATCTGTCCCGGGGATGAGTCCTGGGCCATGAAGAGAGGGCAGTTAAGTGGCCCACATGGGGCCAGAGCTGTGACCTGGGCCTCATTCCCCCTACTCAGCATTATGGAATGAAATAGGTGCATCCCAACAAATGAAAGTAAGTCCTATCAGCCTGCCAGGACCTGCTTCTCTCCCCTAACGGGCAAGGACGTTAGTCTGACTCAGAGGACAGTCTCAGAGTCGGGAGGTCTGGGTTCCAGCCTATGTCCTTGCTGTGGGACCAGGCGAGCCCCTGGGCCTTATGAGTAAAATCAGGAGTTAGTCTAAGTGATCACATTGACAAGGAACAGTAGAGGCAAAGTAGGCCTCAGAAAGCTTCAGTTCATGTCTTTGGTTGAAAAGATGAAGAAACCGAGGCCCAGAGAGGCCAAGTAACTTTGATGAGTCCACAGAGCACAGGTGAGAACTGGGCTGTCTGGCTTCTGTTTTGGCCCATTCCCATCTGCCCAGGCTGTCATCTGAAGGTCCGCTCTATAGCAATATTTTCCAGTATATAAAGTAATCACAGTAAAGGGGCAGGCAGCATACACAGCTCATCTTGGAGGTCCATAAGTGGCCTCTAAAAAAACAGGAAATAATTTCAGAAATTGTAATTGTTTAACAGCAGTATTTGCACACTATGATATTTCTAAGCACTTAAAAAAAATCTTCTAAGCTCAGTATAAGAACATGAAGAATTTTTTCCATTTCCCCTTGATAAACTTCTCCCTTAATTCCAAATAAACAGCATGTGTGTTATTGGGTATTTGTCCGACCTCTGAATTAATCAAGACTTTCAGGTGCAGTGGACAAAAATCCAAGTAAACTAGTTTGAAAAGAAGGGGGATTTATGGCTCACATAAGTGGAAGTCCATTCACAATTAGATTCAGAGACTTAAGACTCGTTAGTTCTTTTTCCCTTGTTCTCACATGCCCTCCAAACTCTGCACATTTCTGTGTGGCTGTGGCCACCTTTTCTCCTTCTGAAGTTATGCTTTCTCCATATGGGAGAAAGCATACACTTCTGCCAAATAGGTGTTGTTTCTTCCCTCTTCCTTTTTTTTCTGATAGAAGATTGATGTGATACCTGGAGTTGCAGCAGCTATCTTTCAACCATGAGGGAAAGGCCAAAAAAAAAATCATGAGTTGCAAACCAGGGCCAGCAAGTTGCTGCCTTGAGACTTTCTGTTATGTAAGAAAAACAATCCCGTATTTGTTTAAATCAGTGTAGTCAGTTTATCTCATACTTGCAGCCAAAATATTCCTAACTAATACAATGGATAAATCAGATTCATTGTAGCCATAAATAAAATCTTAAAAGTTATAGAATCTGGTAGAGGTCTATGTCTCTATTTATTCTACTCTTTTGAGTTCTCAGTTATCCATCCTTTCAAACTTTGGGGAAGATGAAGAAGACACAGTTCTTTTACCCAGAGGAAGCTTACAATTAAATAGAACTTAAAATTTAGGCCAATGTTGAACAAAGAATTCCTGCTCATATTTAATTCCCCAATGCTGCAATTAAGCCCACTTGCTTTTTATTTCATCCTTTGTAGAGCTCAAGAATGGCTAGTTACCATCTTTTTAAATAAGGAAGATGACTTAATTAAAAATACACTTCTGTCTCTGTGATTGTGTGTGTATGTGTGTTTCAGTTTGTTTTCCCTGGTTAATTAACACCAATTTCTTTGACTTTCTTCACAGATCTTATTTTTCAAACTTCTAATATTTATGTGAGATTTGATCAGACAAAATTTACAGGTAAAATTTATGTGATCTCTTAGGATCTCTGATCTAGCTAGAGAACAAAATTGTGAAGACCTTTGAGCCTCCTGCTTTCAAATCCCTTCAGCCTCAAAGCTGGAGCCACACAGCCTCTCCTGGGTGATTAAATCTCCATGTTTGTGACTCTGACTCCAAGCTCTGGAATCAAGATTGTCACTGGTAGAGGAATAAGATGCAACCTAAGCTGAAGGACATCTGACTCTGAATGGGGTCTATGGGCCTCTTTTTAAAATTGAAGTATAGTTAATTTACAATGTTGTGTTAATTTCTGGTGTACAGCATAGTGATTCAGTTATACATTTTTATTTTCATATATATATTATTTTTCATATTATTTCATATTACTTATTATAGATTATTATAAGATATTGAATATAGTTCCCTGTGCTATACAGTAAGACCTTGTTATTTATCTATTTATATGTAATAGTGTGTATCTGCTAATCCCAAACTCTTAATTTATCCCTCCTCCCCTTTCCACTTTGGTAAACATAAATTTGTGTTCTATGTCTGAGTCTGTTTCTGTTTTGTAAATAAGTTCTTTGTATCATTTTTTTTAGATTCCACATATAAATGATATATGATATTTGTCATTCTCTGTCTGACTTACTTCACTAAGTATGATAATCTCTAGGTCCACCCATGTTGCTGCAAATGGCATTATTTTACTCTTTTTTATGGCTGAGTAGTATTCCATTGTATAAATATACCACAGCTTCTTTATCCAGTCATCTGTCGATGGACAGTTAGGTTGTTTTCATGTCTTGGCTATTGTAAATAGTGCTGCTATGAATATTCGGGTGCATGTGCCTTTTTGAATTAGAGTTTTTTGATTTTCTGGATATATACCCAGGATTGGGATTGCTGGATCATATGATAAGTCTACTTTTAGTTTCTTGAGGAATCTCTCTACTGTCTTGCATAATGGCTGCAGCAAACTGCATTCCCACCAACAGTGTAGGACACTTCCCTTTTCTCCACATCTTCTCCAGCATTTATCATTTGTAGACTTTTGAATAATGGCCATTCTGGCTGGTGTGAGGTGATACCTCACTGTAGTTTTGATTTGCATTTCTCTGATAATTAGCGATATTGAACATTTTTTCATGTGCCTATTAGCCATTGTATGTCTTCATTGGAGAATTGCTTGTTTAGGTCTTCTGCTCATTTTTGGATTAGATTGTTTTTTTGTTTTTTTTTTTTGTTATTAAGTTGTTTGAGCTATTTTAAATTCTTGAAGTACATTTTCTTTTTGCTTAAGCCAGGGTAAGTAGGTTTTCTGCCCTGAACCCCACACGTCTGCTAAGTGCATCCCCAAATCCTGTTTGGAGAAGACACCTAGGATGTGCCATGAATGGTTCTCCCACTAAACTCTTTAACACCCCCATCCTCAGGACTGACCTCAGGACTGACCTGAGACTCACGTCCTCCCCTGCTGGTCCCTATAGAAACCAGTCCCTGAACACACCCTCAGGTCCCTCCTGTAGCAGGGCCCTTGCACCTCACCCAGATTCCCAGCGGCTCTTCTACTGTTTGCTGCTAAAAGCTCGCACGACCATCCTCACCTGAGAAATGCCCTTGGGAAACTGGAGTTCCAGCCCCTCACCTGGGGCTTCTTTGAACGAGTGCTTGACTGCTGTGGGTGCACAAGAGCCCTACCTTCTTGCCTCAATGCAGAACAGATACCGCAGGGCAACGTATGCCCCAGAAGTCCTCGTGAGATCAGACTGAGGCTAGACCTCATCTGAAACCACATCCTTGTTGGCATCTCCTCCTTCCTACGGTCTTAAAAAGTGACTGGCACAAGGATCCCTATTTCAAGCTCTGCTTCTAGAGAACCTGACCTGTGGCACATTGTAATTTCCAAAGGTGGTGACCACAATGTCTCTCATCCCATGGGCTCTTCTTACCACGTGACTTCTCTCATTAAGGGGGGTGGTGTCTATGTCCCTCCCCTCAAATCTGGTTGAGTGTGTGACTGCTTTGAATAACAGGGTATGGTGAAAATGTCACTCTGTGATTCCAAGTTTAGGTCATAACAGGGGCCCTTGCACCTCACCCAGATTCCCAGCAGCTCTTCTACTGTTTGCTGCTAAAATCTCGCATGGCCATCCTCACCTGAGAAATGCCCTTGGGAAAACTGGAGTTCCAACCCCTCACCTGGGGCAGTGGAGCTTTGGCACTTTGGTGCGATTTGTTGTTTAGTGACAGAATCTGGAGACCTAAGACATCAATCTTTAGCCTTTATGCAAATGTGTATGATGGTCTGATCCTCCCTGGTCCTGTCTGGCAGCGCAGACAAGCCAAGTTCTGGCAACGTCCGTTGATAATCCTCCTGGCAAACACACTTGGAAAAGCTGTGGCTTTACAGGATTCCACTATCTGGAAATGGGACATCGCCATCATTTGTGGGTTATTGCTGTCATTCCAACACCCCGGCGGGTTTCTGTGTCAGGAATAGATGATGCTCTACTGGTTGTGTAGTCAGGCAGATGAGTCAGGGGCTGTATTTTCCCTTCTGAACACATTTTACTTATAATATGAATAATGCTTTCTGGGAAATCCCCATATGTCAAGGTTTAAAAATCCTGAAGCAGCTGTTAGTTGTGACTGGGTTTTGTTTAAGTAAAAATGCCAAAGAAATTTTCTTCTGAGTGTTACAAGGAGAACCAAAACTGGGAACTTGAAAGTGAGGTACGCTACTCTCAGAAAGTAACAGGAATGATTACTATCATTGTCTCCTTGGGCCAAAGGCTCTCTCTCTCCAAATGAGCTGAGGATTGAATGAGTCTTAATATGCAAGTCCTACAAGGTATGCATAGATGTGTGTGTTTTAAAAAGCTTGGTGTTTTTCTTGCATATTTCAACCAACGTTTTTAAAACAAGAAAATGAGCACCTAAAGTATATAGACTCAGTTTTAAAAAGAAGACAGAATCACAAAATGGGTACCTCCTCAGACAAAACACCACCGGGTATCTTTGGCTTAGGTTTGTTTTGCAGTAGAGACCAGGAGAAGCAGGAGGGTGGTCTGGAGACCACTGGGGAGTTTGCTTCAGGTTATTAACCTCACACTTAGAAGAACATTTGGTATGCCCCTGAAATCTCAAGATTTACGTTCATTCATTGTTCATTTTCTCATATATCTCTTTAGACCCAGGAACTCGGCAGCGTAAAGTCTGGGAGAAGTGGAGGAAATCAAGAGGGTGAGAGGGTCCTTCTTGAACAAACTGTTTCTGGGCCTCTTCTTACACTCCTTTGTTCCTGACTGTTCTGGTTATCCATTGCCGCGTAACAAGTAACCCCAAAACCTAGTGGCTAAAACAACAGCCATTTAGTTTTTATCATGACATTTGTGGGTCAGAACTGGGGGAGGGCTAAGCTAGGTGGTTCTGGTGGTGTAAGTCAGTGAGGGCTGGAGTGGCCTGGGGCTCACTGGGCATCTCTTCCTCTCCTCATGTGCTCGCTGGTCCTCTCCATGTGGTCTCTGTGTGGGCTAGTTTGGGCTTCCTCACAACATGGCGACCTCAAAGCACTGAGCTGCTTGCTTGGTCACTGAACGTTTGGAGAGTGAACTCCAGCTATCTAAGAGGAAGCTGCATTATCTTCCAGCTACAGAAGTCACGTGGCTTTACTTATGCCACATTCTATTGGTCACAAATATGTCACAAACTGCTCAGATTAAGGACGGGGAAATTAGACTCCCCTTTTGGTAGGGGAATGGCAAGGTTCTTGGGCAGGAGATACTGTTGGAGGCCGTCTTTGGAAAATATAATTAGCTGCACAGCCCAAGTCTGGTTCCTCGAGTCCCTGTCGATCCTGTGAGCTGCCTAAAGAGGGTTTTCAAATTTTCTTTACACCTTAAGGTAGCCAGAGCCCAGGTCTCTGGTGTGCAATGAGAACCCTGCCTGACACACTCTAAGTTTATTTAAAATGACGTTTACATGTAGATTCTTGGTTAGAGCCTTTAATGGGGCTTAGAGCAAATACAAGAGCAGAGGCGACTTTTGGAACCAGAGTTTCCCTCCTGAAGATAATCAGATTAGTGTAATGACTTTGAAAGGAAAGGAGAGGTGAGAATACGACCTTGCCTTGTTATGTCTTGACCACTGAGGTCTAGTCCTGCATGACTTTACTGGCTGTCTTTTCAGAAAGTGCTAACACTTGTCAAATATTGATAATTTCTTAATAATAGCCTTGGGGCTAAGATGCTTATACTAACGCCCGGAGAAGAAGGCAGATGCTTGAGTCTGGCCTGTTGCCATCCAGCTGTTGCTTAGCTGAATTTGCATGCCAAAACCAGGCCTCAGCCCTGTTAAAAAGTTTCTCGTGCTCTCCTCTAAGGTGCCAGTGCCTTCAGCCTGACCTTTGATACTTTGACTTGGAACACTAGAGCCGAGAGAAAAGGCCTCGGTGATGATTGACGGATGGAGAACTTTATTCCAGGACTCCCACTTCAGCCGAGTAGAACTGATGAAAGGGAGGGTAGTGGACCTGCAGCCACTGGCATTTAAACCCTCTGAATGTGATTCAAAAAGGGCTGGGGAGAACAGAATGAGTTAGGAGGAGGGAGAGAGTGGGCTTTTCAAGAAACATTTTTTTCCCTGAACCTCCATCTCTTGTATTTTTATTTATTTATTATTATTTTTTAATTCGAGTATAGTCAGTTTACAATGTTGTGTCAATTTCACATGTACACCATAATGTTTCAGAAATACATATACATACATATATTCCTTTTCATATGCTTTTTCATTATAGGTTATGACAAGATACTGAATAGAGTTCCCTATACTATACAGAAGAAACTTGTTGTTTATCTATTTTAAATATAGGAGTTAGTATCTGCAAATCTCGGACTCCCAGTTTTTCCCTTCCCACCCCCTTTCCCCCCTGGTAACCATAAGTTTGTTTTCTATGCCTGTGAGTCTGTTTCTGTTTTGTAAATAAACTCATTTGTGCCTTCTTTTTCAGATTTCACATATAAGTGATATCACATGGTATTTTTCTTTCTCTCTCTGGCTTAGTTCACTTAGAAGAAACATTATTAATCCAACATGTAAGTACTGTATTAGCTCCTGGCATGAATGGTGCTACGGTCTGAATGTTTGTGTCCTCTCAAAATTCATGCGTTGACATCCTAATCCCCATAGTGGTGGTATTAGGAGGTGGGGACTTCGGAAGGCAATTAGGTCATGAGGGTGGAGCCCCCATGAATGGGATTAGTGCCCTTATAAAAGAGGCCCCAGAGAGCTCCCTGGTCCTTCCCACCATGTGACGTTATATAAAAGAGATGGCCATCTAGGACGTAGGCCCTCATCAAACAGCGACTAGTGGGGGGGGGGGCACCTGAGGGGGATGATCCTGGATTTCTCAGCTTCCAGAACAGTAGGAAATAAATGTTGTGTATAAGCCACCTGTCCTATGGTGTTTAATTACAGCAGCCAGAATGGACTAAGACAAATGGTACTCCCTTGTTTATCCTGTTCATTCATTCATTCATCATATTATTTTAGAAGTCAGGGCATTCCAGGAAATGGAGGAATGACTAGATCACAACCATGAGAGCCCTCCTGCAGTTGGGGAAATTGGAGAGGAATAAATGGCTACCTATCAGGCCATGAGGTTAAATCTCAGTTAACAAAACCTTTTGAAGGAAGCCCTTTATTAAAAACTAATATCTGGAAAGACTTTTTAGGAGCTGATATCTTGAGAAGCTGTGTTCACAGTGTACCACCTGGCCCACGTGCTAACGTTAAGAGTTTCCTCCTATACAGCATGGGGAGGGGTGGGTGGGGCACCTTATGTCCATTTGCTCATCATCAGTGTCAGCCTTCAAGTGTCCAGTCTCTCCCAACACCACACACATTCATCTCCTATTAGCATAGTAGCTACTCAGATATGCTAAGCATAAAACTTACCTTACATTTCTATAACAACATGTCAGAGGGGACAGAGGTGGTGGAAACTTATTCCCAGTCAATTTCGGGACTGGCCCCAGCTCCCCTAGAGTTGTGCATAAGTCCAAATTGGGCCAAAGCCTGAGCAGGCTTAGGGAACCCGATCAGTGTCACCGACATCCAGGGTGGCATCCATTCCAACAGCTTCACATCCTCTGGTTGCAATATATAGTGGCAAACTGTCTTCTCCAGCTGTCTAAATTGGTGCCAAAGGAGTTAATACCGAGTAACAAGAAGTACACTGGGGGATGGGAAATCAGATCAGTTAATGTATAAAAATATTACCCCATTTTTCTTCAATGAGTTATTTCCACAATCACCTTTATTTTATTATTTTTTGGCATCTGTGGAATATATAGGCTTCCTACATATTCATATGTATACATATTTTTTCTCCCTCAGGTAATAAACTTTTTTCACAAATGCAAGTTAATAGGTATGTCCCATGAATGGAATAACCAGGGAAGGGTATGGATATGAAAAGCTTTTGGTAAAGCCAGAGACTTCCTCAAGCTGCCAAAAGCCGCGTGCTTCATCCTACAATCCTGCAATTTATTCTCCGACTGCTCTTTGCTCCAGAAAGCAAATCCTATCTCAGCCACAGGAGGGCCCCAGCTCCCCGGAACAGCCGGGCTGACAGACTGAGAATTCAGAGGTAAAAATGAGGAGCAGATTCAGGAGTAGAATAACACTAATTTTTTTGTTTGTATTGGGATGAATGGAACAGTTGGCAATCATCCAAACATCTCCTCAGATTGACGCTGCCTGGGGGTGGCATCTGCCAAGTCTCAGTTTGATACACTCTGGACAAAAGTCCCTGGCCTCAGCCAATCAAGGCGTAGAAGAAAATATCCTAACCAGCTCCCTGCCCTACCCGAGTTCACACTCCCACCTGGCTGAGGCAGTCACAGGTGTGTTTGGACACCGGCCTGAGGATGCCGACTCCATTCTGACCAGGAGTGTCGGGGACTTGCCAGAGTGGGGCATCAATGAACACAGGGCAGGGGGCTCCTCCCAAACCACTGGCTCTGGGGCACAGAAGTCCGACCTCCTTATAGAAACGAGGGTCACCCTACATGGGGCCAGCTTTCTGCAGCCCTTTCTTATGGAGCAGCCACCCAGCCAAACCGTGATCTCACTGTGGCTGCAGACTCACTTAAACTATTAACCGTGATGATAAGGATGAATAATTCCTGTACCTCCAGGGCATTCACGAGGCTGCTTATCTCTCCAGTTGGCCCTGCAGTGTGGCTGTTCAGATCTGGTTTCCGTGCTCCTGCAAATAAACAATTAGGTCAGTAGCTCTTGAGGTTCCGTCACTTTTGATGGGTCTGTTTTCTGCATAAGTTGTTACTGCTCTCTACAGAATCATGGGGACTGGGCTATTTTGAGCTCCACTGGGAGAAGCCTGGTAAGATTGCGGGGTGGGGGTGGGAAAGAGGTGGGCAGAACAGAGGGGGAACTGGGATCCTCCTGCTCGGAGCCTCGGTGGGGCTGGGATGCATCACAATGCCTCTGGCTGCTGGTACCCATGGCCTTCATCATCTCCCGAGTGGGGCGGTGCAGCTGAGGCCAAGGGAGGGAATTGCTCCAGCAGTGGGGCTCCTGTAACCGAGCTTTTACAGGAATTGTACAGTCTGGCCCCGGCTGCTTCTTACGCTTGCCTAGGCTGGCTTAACTCCCCTCCTTTCCACAGGGGGTGTGAGCTTCCCTATTAACTTGGGGACTGCGTTTTATCGACCGCAAACACTCGGGAGCCCAGTTCTGGGGCCATCTGTGACCTGTCGGGCTGTAATAGCTTGGTTTGCCCCGTGTTCGGCTCCCTCCCTGAGTACTTAGTGTTAAATCATAGAGGGGGAAAGTGTGAGCAGAGGAAAAACAGCACTATTACATGACCCCCGATGAGACCGCTGTGATAGAATTAAAAGCTGCCGCCCTAGGACATTCTAACAGATGACACTGTGAGGTTGCCAAGGTAACCCACCAGGATACAGTTCCAGCATCTTTGGGGTTGATGCTGGGTAGGCGAGGTCAGTCAGAGGTGAGGCCCAGTGTGTCCCCTGGCTGGCCAGTCCACGACAGTCAAGTGGAGAATCAAGGCCGACCTCTCCAAACACAGATGAACCCAGCCTCGTCTCCTCATTGGCTAGTCCAGGTGAAAGACAATCAGAATGCTTCCCATGGTTCAATGTAGGTTCCCCAGAGCCGAAAAAGATCTGGAGACAAAACGACTCACCTGGTGGCTCCATGCATGTTTATTAAACACCTACCACGTACCGGGTAGGAAGCATCAGAATATTTAGGGGGAGAGGTCAGGAGCTCTAGGAAACCCTAAAGAGATGCAGATCCTAGCAGAGAAAAAAAAGACATTTAAGACATTTACACACCGTTAGTACTCAGGAAAATCGTGAGTGGAAGAAAATGAAAACAATCAGAATAATATTAATCTCAAGGACTGGGTGTTTAAAAAAATGATGTGCAAAAATCATACAGAGTAGAAATGATTTGCTTTAAAAGAAATCAGCTTCCTTCCCCCGACACACCAAGTTATGATGCATTCCCCCTTTCTATCTTCTTGTAAACACTCTGTGTTTACTTTTGAAAGTCTGGTTAACACCTATAAATGTTATTTTCTTTCTCCCATGTAAGGATCAGAAAGATTTCAGATGTAGTAACTCAGGGCCTTGGGCTCCTTTTGGTGTCAGAGGTGGGTGTTCAAAACCCTCATTGGTACCATCGGACACTTGCCTTCACACAATACTGTTTGAACATGGACTTGGGCTGTCCTCCAGTCTTGTTACTTTCCTCCACTTGGTAAACTAAGTCTAAGTGGTGGGGAGGGTGAGGGAGGTCGGAGGTGATGGTGGTGAGAGAACCCAGCAAGTGGTAGGGGGCAAAGGGAAAGGCGCAAAGAGAAAAACACAAACAAAATGATAGTGGGGGAGGGGAAGGAACACAGGACGGAGGTGCCAGAGAAAAAGCAGACAAGGAAGAAAATCTCCGAGAAGCTGTGGTTCCAGGAATTCCTGACAACAACACAGTGCTTCCTCACCCCCTGAGGGGCGTTATTAGTACCAGAGGGACAATATTAAAACACTCATGGGGCCTAAACCAGCTCTCCATCCTGTGGCTCCAATGCCTGAGGTCCCCTTTTTACCCAACCAGAAAATGTAGGTAATTGATTAGATTATGTCAGCTGTCTTGTTGTAGACCCCTTTTTAATAATAATAACAAGGATAACAGCTAAGTTATAGAGTGCTTTTCTAAACACTTGAAGTGTAAGACCCATGAGAAAATGCTATTTAACGAAGGAGGAAGCTAGCCCAGGGCAGTTAAGTCACTTAACCCAAGTCATGCAAAACACGGATGGAGGCCAGGAGGCCCACCTAGGGATTTGGCTCTGGGGTTCCCACTATTGACCCTTACACTGTAATTTTGCTTTGTTTAAAAAGCTCCAAGAAGAAAGACTTTTATAACGGGTTCACTGCCTCCCATTTTTCCTTCACTAACGCAGCCCTGGCCTGGCGCTTCATTTATATAACCGTCTCCTTGGGCAGCCGAAAGTTGCGAGGCCAAGATGGTTCCCCAGATCTTCTCAAACCTTCTGGGCGCCTGAAGTTGGTGGGGACAGTGGCATCATCCCCCTCCCTAAGCACTAACTCCCAGATAAAGTAGCCGCCTGGGGAGGGGCCCACCTGTGGAATAGGGCGGAGGAACGGTGCTCTCTTAATGATCCTCCCTCTCCTCCCCGCCCCCCCGCCATCAGCAGTTTGGTGGCAGTAGCCCTTCAGAACCCCAGCCCCAATTCTGAGGGGTCCCAGTCCCCCACGCGCGCTCCTGACGCGCACGCGTTCGGCTAGGAGGGGGTGGAGAGGGTGGGTGGGTGAGCGAGCCTCTGACCTCCGCGCCAAAGGGCCGCCAGGGTCGCTGGCGGCGGGGGGCGGGGGCGGCGGGGGCGGCGTGCGTAGCGCGCAGGTTGCGGGCCTCGTGGACGCGGCGGCGCGGAGGGAGCGCGGAGCGGGCGCGGGGCGGGCCGGCTGCTCAGGCGGCGGCTGTCAGGGGCCGCGCAGCTCCCCCGAAGATGCAGCGCAGCATATTTTGCACATGAGTTCAGAGGAAGAGGAAGTGTAGCCGGCGGACGCGCAGCGGCGACGGGGGCGCGTCGGGGCTGGAGCCGGAGCGCGCCGGGCTCAGGGCGCAGCGAGCGGGAGCGCGGCGGCCGCGGGCTCTTCGGAGGAACAGACGGACGCACGAGTCGCGGGAGGGACGGACCCACGAGCACGCCGCGCCGCCTCCCCGGTCCCCACCCACCGGCGCCCACGCCTTCCCCGCGCCGCCGCCTCTGCATGGCACAAACTTTCCTCCCGGGACGGAACACGCTGTCTCCGGGAGCCCGCGCCCGCGCCTTCTCCTCGGCTCGTCCAGAACGGTAGGTGCGCGCCTGCAGGACTGGGGCGGAGGCGGGCGCCGGCGGAGCGGGACCCCGGCGGGCAGGGGGAGCCCCACGGGGCGCCTCCCTGCAGGTTGCCGGGGCTCGGCGTGCTTCCCAGGCGTCGGGGCTGCCCGAGGGCCACCTTCCTCGGTCCCCCGCGCCCCCGGCCGGGATTGGATGGGGTCGGGCCCGGAGCCATGGGACGCAGGGGTCTTGGGCCAACTTTTTGGTTAAAAAAAATCATATCTGGCGCGCTATGGGGAGAGGCACCTCAGAGCAGTCTGTTGGGGATCGTGGATTCCTCATGCTCGAGGACGCCTAGGAAGGAAGCGGAGGGAAGCTCCGAGGCTACAGGTGGGTCTAGGACACTGCTGCCTGGGGTGCTCGGCAAAGGTCAGGCTGGCCGCGGAGTCCAGGTTCGGGAGGGCGCGAGGCTGGGGTGGGCTGGGGCGAGGTGGGGTGGAGACGCCTCCCGGCCCTTCCATGTGCGCCCTGGGACAGGGGCTTGTTCCCGGGGCAGTGGTACTGGATGGGCGGGAACAGACCTGCGGCGCGTTCAGAGGAAGCGCCAGGGCTACTGGACGCCCAGAGACTCGGGGCATGGGAAGTCCCCGGCCCTGAAAACGGGCATTTCCCTCTGTAGGGTTGTTGTTGTTGTTGTTGTTGTTGTTGTTGTTGTTGTTGTTGTTGTTGTTTTCCCCCTCGTCCTCATCCACTTTCCTAGGCTCCAGGGTCAGGGCGGGGGTGGTGGCGGCGTTTCTTTCTGGAAGCCTGGTGGCCCGCCATGCACAGCCCCCTCCTGGGCCAGGGCTGTGCCCTTGACCTAAAGTGTCTTTGGTAGCGAGAACCGCGAGAACGGCTTGGAGGCCAAGGTGCACTCCTTGGGCACGCTGCCTCCCTGTTGATTGCTGCCCTGTGCGTTGTGGCTGATCCCAGGCACCCTCGATGGTGTCTGTGAGTTCCTTAGGGGGCTTCAAACAAACAAAAAGTATTAAACAAAAAAATAAGTCTGACACCAATCCCTGCATTTGAGTGGCTGCCCCGGTTCCCAGCAACAGTCTCTTCTTGTAATTAGTACAGCTGTTTTCAGATGCTGGGTGCAGTCCTGCCAGGAGTCTTCCAGTCCCTGCTATCCTGTGTCATCTCAGGATAAGTGAGGCCCTGCCAGGCGGAAGGACAGGCGTAATGTGAGCGACCTTTGGGCCTGTGGGTGGGGCGTGCCCTACACCCCACGTGTCCCCTGGCGGCAGGGATTCCTAATTTGTCCCTCTGAACAGCTGAATTCCCCACCAAGTTCAAGTGACCCCAGATGTCACCATCCCACAGAAGGGTTAAGCAGCAGGCTGTTTGGGGCTCTTTGCTGCGTGTGTGCTAACCTCAGTGAAATCACTTTAACCTCGGATGGAGCTCTGCCTCCTCTTCTGCCTTTGGTGGGGTTTCTGGCCAGAGAGCTGGGACGTCATTCACTGGCTGCGTTTTGTATAGCAAGTCACTGGGTTGGTTTCTCTTTTGTTTGTCTTTTGGCTGCATGGACATGGGGCAGATGGAAGTGGGGTGCAGTGAGCTAATAGATTTGGTGCAAGAATTGAAAGGGAATAAATTGGGGGTACAAGTCAGTGAGTTCTTTTTCTCCCTCTTAAGCAGGAATTTTTGGCTTCCGTTCAAATAATTGCTTTGTCTGTAGGGAAGCAGGCAGAAAATCTTTGGCATGAGTGATGGGAGTTCCTGTAAAGCCACTTGTGTTCTTCCAGTCCTAACTTTTAAACAGAATTGAAATTAAAGGAACCCATGTCTTGGTGGTCATTGGTGTCTTGCTCAATTGCTAAGTTGGTGGGCTGAGGAGAGGGCACTGGAACGCTTTTCCCTGCCCATCTTGTTTTAAAAAATACAGAAAAGTGGCGAGAACATTGACCACCCAAATACCCATATCTAGACTCTGTGATTTTCCAGTATTGGCTTTATTATACACCTGACCATTATTGTTTTATGTATTTTAAATTAAAATACAGACATTGGTCCAGATCACTTCGAAACATTTCAGCACACATTTTATTATTCAATCTATGCACATGATTTTCCTAAGGTAAAATTTATACATAGGGTGAATTTATATATACATACATATATGCATATGGTGAAATGTGCAAACCTTGAGAGTAACATTTGCATAATGTTTTGACAGACGCGTGCACCTGTGTAACCTCAGTATCAAGATAGAGAATGTAGCTGTCACCCCCAGAAAGTTCCTTCACCCCCATTCCCAGTCAGTCCCTGCCCCGACCCCTTATGTGGCAACCGGCTGCTTTGGTTGTTTCTCACTCCAAGTTCGTTTAGACTGGTCTTGAACTTCCTAGAGATTTATCCATGTTTTAAGTACCAGTCATTTGGTCTTTTTTTTTTTTTTTTTTTTTCAATTGCTAGGTTATATTCCAGGCTAGGTCTCTACCACATTGTGTTTTTGCATTCCCCTGTTGATGGACATGTGAGTTATTCTCAGGTTTGGGGGTAGGGGACTGTGAATGAAGCTGTGATGAATATTTGTGTACAAGTCTTTCTGGGGATATACGCTGTCCCGTCTCGTGGGTGAATGGAGTGGGGTTGCTGGGGCATAAGAAAGATGTATGTACACCTTATAAGAAACTGTTAGACCTTTTTCCCAGCATGGTTGTACCATTTTGCACTCCCACCAGCAAAGAAGCCAAATGTGAGATTCCAGATACGACCACTGATTTTCCTCTCCCAAAGTCAGGAGCGTGGTCGACCAGTGTTCTTCCGGGGCCAGAGGGGGCCAGAAATTGGGACCACCCATAAACCATCTGAATCACGTTGTTTCCATAGGTGGAGGAGCTGAGAGAGGTCCCTGACTCTTCCAGGAAATGGGTTTACTCTTAAATTATTGCAGACAATCAGACAAATATTTTATTTTTAGAGATCTTCAGAGAAGGGAATTCCACAGGGGAACATACCCTTGATTATGAAAGAAGATTGAGTGCTTTCTATATAAAGAAAAATAACCCTCAAGAAGTTCCACGAAACTTCTGCTTCAAAAGTCCTGGGGGATTTTTGGCCTGTTGGTCTGGTTTCTGTGAACCTGGTGGAGATTCCTGTTGGATCTCACCGGCCTGTGCAGCTGGTTGTTGAAAGTGGTGATGTCTGCTTTGGGAGGTAGATCAGAGTTGAGGTTTTTGAAGGCTCTAAGAACAGCTCTCCTGTCCAAGTGTTTTGGCCTGTCAACACCCCCTTATTGTCCTGGCAGAGAACATGGGCTGTTCCCCCTGGGGTCCCCTTACACCTTAGTCCCTGTCAGTGGACCAGTAGCCAGACCTGGTTTGGCTGATCCAGGAAACAGGAATTGAGCCTCCTGCCTGATTGGGTCCCCAGGATGAAGTTTTTGCATCTCGCCGGTGGGTCTCAGTGGGGTCAGATGACAAATAGGACTGAGTCCTAAGACACTGGGCTGTGTGTGGGGGACTGTTCTCCTCATCCGACAGCCTAGTACGGCGCCTGCCACAGAGCAGGGGCCCCGAATGAGTCCTGCGACTCTCAGTACCCCTCTGGGTGACTGCCTCTCAGGAGGGGGACAGGGAGGGCTGAGATGTCAGGACCCCAAGACATATTTTACTGTGGCCTGGGAAAGAGGTCCAAAGTGTTAGGAAAACTGTGCCAACTGTGAACTTTCATTCTAGTAGCACCGTTCTTATTTTATTACAGATTTTACTGTTGTTCTTAGCAAAATAATAATCATAGCTACTCCCTTGCCAAGTGCCCACTCCTCACCAGGCACTGTCAAGCACGTTGCGTGAAGTTCCTGAGTGTTGTCCTTGTGAAAGGCGGATACTGTTATTATATGCATTTTGGCCTTAAGGAAACTGACACTTAGCAAGGTTAAGTAACTTGCCCTGAGTTCACATTTTCATGTTTCCTAGACATTAAGGGAAGAGATTGGGATGTTCTGGTTTTGCAAATGCAGATTCCATCTGCAAGCACAGATTTCCAGATGCATGAAGCCATCGTAGAATAGAAGTGTCAACTGGAGAGGTGGAACAGAGTTGCAAGAAATGGCACCCTGCAATCACTCTCTTTTTTAATTTAATAAAAAGTTTCTTTTTTTTGTTTATTGAAGTGTAGTTGATTTACAATGTTAGTTTCTGGTGTACAGCATAGTGATTCAGTTTTTTATACATATATATATATATTCTTTTTCATAATAGGTTATTATAGGATATTGAAAAGAGCTTCCTGTGCTGTACAGTAGGACCATGTTGTTCATCTACTTTATACATGGTAGTTTGTATCTGCTGATCCCAAACTCCTTCTAATTTATCCCTTCACTTTGGTAGCCGTACTTTTGTTTTCTATGTTTGAGCCTGTTTCTGGCTTGTAAATAAATTTATTTGTATATATATTTTTTTAGATTCCGCATATAAGTGATATCATGTATGATATTTGCATTTCTCCCTTTGACTTACTTCACTTAGTATGACGATCTCTAGGTCCATCCTTGTTGCTGCATATGGCATTACTTTATTGTTTTTTATGGCTGAGTAGTATTCCATTGTATAAATATACCTCAGCTTCTTTATCCAGTCATCTGTTGGTAGACACTTAGGTTGCTTCCATGTCTTGGCTATTGTAAATAGTGCTGCTGTGAACATTGGGGTGCATGTATCTTTTTGAATTGGAGTTTTCCTCTTTTGCAGAAATACGCACAGTAGTGGGATTGCTGGGTTAAGTTTTTGGTCTTTTAAGGAATCTCCATGTTGTTTTCCATAGTGGCTGCACCAATTTACAATCATACCAGCAGTGTTAGGAGGGTTCCCTTTTCTCCACACCCTCTCCAGTATTTATCATTTGTGGACTTTTATTAAAAGATGGCCATTCTGACTGGTGTCAGGTGATGCCTCATTGTAGTTTTGATTTGCATTTCTCTGATAATTAGCGGTATTGAGCATCTTTTCATGTGCTTATCGGCTGTATGTCTTCTTTGGAGAAATGCCTGTTTAGGTCTTCTGCCCATTTTTTCACTGGGTGGTTTGCTTTTTTGTTATTGAGTTGTATGAGCTGTTTGTGTATTTGGAATCACTTTCTTAAGTCTTTTTTCTTTTTCATTTTGTTTTAAGCTTTCTGAGATCTGAGGCCTAGACAGAGGTATGCATTTTGGTGACAACTTAAGATGTTATTGGTTGATGATGATTGTCATTTTATTGTAGGGAAAGAAAGACATTGCCAGCTGTTTGGTTTGAGTGTCTGTCTCTGAGCTGTCCAGTACAGTAGCCAGCTACATGTAGCTATTTACATTTAAGTATGAATGAATTAAAATGAAATAAAGTAAAAAATTTTGTTCCACAGTCTCACTGACCACCTTTCAGGGGCTCTAAGGCCACATGGGGCTGTTGGCTGCCGAGTCGGGCAGGACAGATGTACATTATTTTCATCCTCGCTGGAAATTCTGTTTGATGGTGTTACTCGACAGTAAGCACATCTCTTTTTCCCTTCAGCTTAAGAATTGGCAACGCTCTTGGCTATTTTTCACTGACAAAGAGATAAATGTAGCCAGACATTTCTTTTATGTTTACCTTTTAAAGGTGTGTGTGTCTTTGTGTGTGTGTGTGTGTGTGTGTGTGTGTTTGTGTGTGTGTGATTTTTTTCCCTCCCATTCACATTCAGGTTTTGACATCAGTTTGAGTTTCCCTTTTTTCCTGGGCCCCCAGAGGGGCTTTCGTTATCATCACCGTGTATTTTACCAAGATGCTTTCTCTGAAAAGATCGGTACGCTGGCAAGCTCTGGTCACGGCTTGAGTCCTGTTAATTCCTCGCTCTCCAAATAAGAATTCTGTTCAGCTTTTAAATATGCATCTGTGGGACTTACTCCCTACCTGGGTGGAATTGAGGAAGAAAAATCGCTCTCAGCGGGGCCAGAACCAAAGAGCTAGAAAATCAGGTTGCATTGTATGCGTGATGGCTACCTGCCAAGACTGAGGTGGAGGAGACACCGTCTGGGGCACCTGCGAGCTGGTTGGGCGTTTTCCTGGGTCTGGCCTGTCCCCGTGGGTTGGGGGTGCTGGAGGGCCCGCAGCATCATGCCTGGTGGTGAATGGTGGTGGGGAGGGTGCTCGGCTCTCCCCTCCTCCGCGGTGTCCACCACTTAGGGTCGGTTCAGAGGAGAGGGACCCCCAGACCCATCAGGGCTGGGGAGTCAGCATCAGCTCTGTTTGCCCAGCATGTTTGAGACTCATCAACTCTTATGTTACTTTATGAGGCTGTATTGGCTGTTTCCACACTTTTTCAAGCAGCAAGCCGGCTGCACATCACTGACAATTTGGTTTGGCTTTTACAACTGAAATATCCTGTTGGCCCATCCAGATGCCCCTGGATGGACGGCATTTATTCTTTGCAGAGGATCATCAGTTTCTGTTCGTGTGTTTGTGTGTGTGAACTCCCTACTTAGTGTTTCACCCCGAGGAAGTACTGCTGGGGAAGCCTTCAAGTTTTGTGGAAGAACTCCCAAATTCCCCAGATTTGGAGAAATGTTTATAATAGACCTTATCCATGAAGTCGAATGAGAAGAGATCAGGTGCATCGCAGACTCTGGTTGATGGAACACAACCGTATCAGCTGTAACCGAATTTCAGAAATACAGAGTACAGGACATCAGACTCTTCATGTAAATACTTCCTTAATTTAAAGAGGTCTTTCGGGACTTCTCCAGTGTCTTGGGACACTTTATGAGCACCGTTCAGTGTGGTGTAATGATGTCAGGTTGACAGGAGTCTTTATACTGGAGAACAAGTCACACTAGTGCTGGTGCTGACAACAGTTAACACGTAGGCAGCTTTCTCTGGGTGCCTGGGCTCTTCCAAGCCCTGCCCAGTAGTCACGTATTTAGTCCTCCCCCTACAGGTGGGTTCTGCGGTTATCCCCATTTCAGAGTTGAGAACCCTGAGGCTAAGTGGCTTCCTGGTGGTCACTCAGCTAGTGGTCCGGCTTGAGAGCCGTATGCTATGCTGTGCTGTTAGGAGGGTGAACTTGAGGGTGACAGGCTAATATTCCATCCAGAAACGTCCCGGATGATAGGCACCTGTCGTACTCCCGAAGAATGTTGATGGAGGAGGTACTTATTGTCCATTGTTGGGGCAGGGCATCGGGATAGCTGCTGTTGGGGACAAAAGAGATGTGGCTGCCTTCGAGAAGTTTGCTGTCCCTGGGAGGACGAGGCCATCCCCAAAGCCCCAGGGCTCTCCCCTGAACTCAGGACTGGTCCACACCACCTCCACCTGGACGGAGTTAACACATCCAAAGCAAACTTCCGTCTCTCCTTGTCCAGCTGCCCCTCCCAGGGCCGCCCCAGCCTCCCAGGTCACAGACCCTAGAAGCGTCTAGGGTGCTCTCTTTTTCTCATGACCTGTTTCCAAACCACCAGTCCATCCCACTGCCTGCCTTCAAAACGTATCCAGAATTCAGCTGCGGCGCCCCCCTCATCACCATCTGGTTTCCCTTTTCCCAGGGTCAGAGTGATTATGTCTTCCCTGAGCTGGAAACCACCTGAGGGCTCCCATCTCACTTGGGACAAAGCCAGAATCCTGACCACGGCTGCCCGGCCCCACCTACCTGGGCGGCTCCGGGACATTCCGGCTGTTTGCACCTGCGGCCACCATGCCAGTGGCACCTGCCCCCTTGTTGCTCTGTCACCTTCCTTGGGATCTTGCTCACTGTCACCTTCCAGGGGAATTCTGCCCTGAGGGCTCTTTAAAATTGCGCCTCCTCCCCTGTACTTGCGATCCCTCTTCCCTGCCTCACGTGTCTTTACGTGATGTGCTTTTAAGATGAAAACTTCATTCATTATTTTTAATGTGTCTAGTATCTGTTTCTCTGCTCCTGAAATTAAGGTCCGTGAGGGCGGGGCTGTTCTTGTTCTGTTTTGTTTTGTGTCCCCTGGTTCACTTTGGTGCCCCAGCAGTTGGACATGTGCTGAGGGAGGGCGTGATGGTTAATTGTACGTATCAGGTTGGCTAGGCGGCGGTTTCTGCTCAAATGGCAGTCAGTGGAAGTGATGCTGCGGGGGATTTTGAAAGATGTGATTAACGTTTGAATTCGTAAAGCAGGTCACCCTTCGTAATATGAGTGGACTTCGTCCAGCCAGTCCGAGGACTTAGGAGAAAGGACTGCGGTCTCCCGAGGAGTAAGGAGGGATTTCTGCCTCTAGGCAGCCCTGGGACTCGGGTCTGCCATCACCACTTCCCTGGGTTTTTGGGCTGCTAGTCGGCCCTGTAGATTTTGGACTGGCCAGCTGCCAAGCCCAAAAACAAGTCCTTTAAACAAATCTGCCCTGACTTCCCTCTCCATAGATCTCTGTAGATTTCTTCTCACACACACACACGCGCACGTGCGCGCTATCCTCCTGGTTCTGTGTCTCTGACCTGAGTACAAAAGGTGGAGATGGCAGGGAAAGGGGTGTCAGGCGGGGGGTCAAGTGGAGGTAAAGGAAGGGTGTCTGGAAGCCTGCTGTGTAGGCAGGACAGCACTGGCTCAGCCCAGCCCGGTTCCAGGGTACGTGCAGGGAGCAGAGGCTGCAGGGCTGGGAAGGAGGGAGGGTGGGTGAGGTCCAGGCTGAGGACTCCAAGCTGGGCAGCAGGTGTGATTTCTGCTCTTTGAGCCACTTGTGTGTGCAGAATGGTGGACCTGGCAAACACTGATGCTAGGCATCAGGTGGATGAGAGACCAGGGGAGCCGGGGGAGAGGAAGGCTGCCGACAGTCCGGAGGAGGCAGTGGCGGGATGGGAAGTGTCCCCAGCGCTTGGCACCCCGCTAGCTGCAAGGGTGAGAATGGTGGCAGGAGGAGGCTGATACCTGGCGTCTGGAGCCTGGATGAGATCGAGGGCAGTGGTACCATCCGCAGAAACCCAGGAGGAAGGACAGGCTTTAGGGCAGGATGTTGCGTTCTCTTTGGGGTGTATTCATCCAGACATGCCGGGAAAGTTCCAAGTGAAGATGCTGAAATGGGTCTGTGAGCATGGTCTGTGAGCTTGTTCTGTGAGAGTCAGAGAGAAGTCAGGCTAGGAGGGGTTCTGATAGCAAAGGAGGAGATGATGCAATTGTGTGACGTTTTTGAGCCATGACACAGCGAGTCCCTATATGGGAGGTTCCCAAACTGCACAGGGCGCTACGGCAAGGGATGGTTTAGGTTTTAGAGGGAAGCATGGTGATACTTGCCATGTTGGACACCACACTCACAGCCAGCCCAAGGGAGTGCACACATCCACGTCAGAGGGCCCCGCCTTCCTTGCGATGACTTCATAGCTTTGCAAGGCTGGATGTTGGGTGGTCGCTAAGGAAATGACTGCAGAACAGGAAGTGAGGCTGGTGGTGTCCAATGGGATTCCCAGCTCTGAGATGTTGCCTGGTGCCAAACAGATGCGCACAGCCCATTAGTAATTATGGGAACTTAAGGGTGAAGAGAGAAGAGGTTTTTTTTCTTTCACCTTGTGTATTCTGTTCTTTCAAAAGGCTACTGAGTTGTTTGGACCTGACTACTTAATAAAGTGAACTGGAGAAAAATTGTGCTCTACACTGGAATTTGACGCAGCATTGTAAAATGACTATTACTCAATGAAAAAAAGTGAAAAAAATTACATAAAAGCAAATTCCAGACACCAAAAAAAAAAAAAGCAAGTGAACTGGAGATGTGGATTTTAGCCTGGGGATGCTGTGAACTGGGGATGTCATGACCTGGAAATCTCGGAAGCTTCACCCGGAATTGTTCTCGGTGTTACGAGTACCTTGTATAAGAGTAAGAACAGAGACAGAAGATCTGGGACAAAGGGAGGCACATGAGGGCTGCATCCCAAAAGTCATATTTCTTCAAAAATAAAAAGTGTGAGCAAATAAAATTTGTTCAGTCAGGGTACTGGGTACATAGATGTCTCATTTTCTCTCCTTATTCATATGTCTGGCATGGTTTATAGTGAAAGTAATTTTAAGAGAGCAGGACAGGAAGCTGGGGTAGAATTTAGGGGTGCGCTTGTGTTTGCGAGGGCAGCAGAGAGCCTGGGAAGGGAGAGTGTCAGGTCCGGAGAGATTCATAGGTGGGGGTGGGACCACAGGGGTGAGCGAGGCCACGTTCTTCTAGACTGTGCTTCTCAGCCCCAGCTCAGCAGCTTAAGAGAGACCCCAGGCCTCTGGGGCCTGGGTGTTAGGAGATCGGAGAGGGTCAGGAGTTGGAAAAGACGGGGTTTGCTCTGAGAGCGTTGAGTCTCCGCCTGGCATGTCAGTGAGAAACACTTAGGGCGATCTTAAAAGAATGATGCTTGGGCCCCACCCCCAAATGCCTGGGCATCAGGACGTCGAAACATCTCTCCCGTGATTGCAGCGTGCATCCAGGGTAGGGAACAGCCCAGCCCAGGGCTGCTCCAGCTTTCCTGTGATTCGGACTTGAGTGAGTCACGTGTGGAAATGCGGATTCAGTGGTGCCAGGGCTGTTGGTCTGAGGACCACACTCTGAGTAGCAGGTTCTTCTGGGCGGGGGGTGGGGTGCGGGCTCTTTTGAGTTAAGGGTGGTCGTGATAGAGGCTGGCTGGAGAGAAAGTCTGGATCAGATGCCACCGAGACGTGGGGTGGGGTGGGGAGGGGTGGTAAGCAGGTGTTTTCTTTTGATAATGTAAAGACCCCTTGTTTGCCTTAGCTTTATTTTATTTTATTTTTTAACCCCTGTATTGTGGTATGGTTCCTGTACAGTAAACTACACATATTTCAGATGTCTACTTTGATGAATTTTGATAGCTGTAAATGCCCACGAAACCACCACCACAATCAAGACAGCTAACATTTCCATCATTCCCCAAGAGGTGCAATTTTCGATTTCCCAATTTATCCCTTTCTATCCCCTTTCACCCTGGTAACCATAAGTTTGTTCTCTATGTCTGTGAAAACAGAATACACATTCTTCCCACGTGCCTTATCTTTTGCCGTGTGACACGTGGCTCCCAGACTTAGCCGCCGAAAACAGTCATAGACATTTATTCTCTCCCACGGTTTCTGTGAGCTAGAAATCCAGCAGCAGCTGAGCTGGGTGGTTCTGACCCAGGGTCTCTCTTGAGATTGCGATCAGGATGCAGGCCAGGCTGAAAGCTTTTCCTGGAGCCGGAGGGTCTGCTCCCACCTGGGTGTGGAGTTGGTCGTGGCTGTTGGGTGGAGGCCTCTCTGTGTATCAACCTCTGTGGGGTTGATACAGCGTCCTCACAACACGGGGGCTGGCTCCCCCCAGAGTGAGTGAGCCGAGACAGAGCAGGGTGGGGCCCATGGCACCTCCTGCAGCTTCGCCTCGGAAATCACGCTGATCCATCACCACATCCTCCTGGCTACACAGATCAGCCCTGTTCAGTGAGGAGGGGCCCACGGGTGCACACCAGGAGGGTTAGCCAGGGCCCTCTTGGAGGCTGGCTGTGATACACCTTGTGGTCTTCAGCTGGAAAAGTAAAGTAATGCACATGCAGCACAGAAAACTTGAAATATAGAGAAAACCATAAAGAAAACGCTACCCGTGACCTCACGGCCCGGAGGAAAGTTCTGTGAACGCTGTGGTCTCTGTCTTGCCAGCTAACGAAAGAACGTGGATTTTGATGTACTGATACACACATAGGCACTTTTTAAAAAGTGGCACCGTGAAATAATCCCATTTCATGTAGATTGTCCTCTTCCTGGTGTGGAATAGGAACACTTCCAAGGGGTCAGTTTTAGTTTTCCTGGGACTTCTGTCTTAGATGGTTTGTAGGATGTCAAGATTTGACGCCTTCTGAAAGGTTGATTGGATTTTTGGGTTTTATTTACATTTCTGGGTGGAGAGAGATGTTCTTATCATGTAAAAACTTTTTTTTTTTTTAATGGAGGTACTGGGGATTGAACCTAGGACCTCGTGCATGCGAAGCATGCAGTCTACCACTGAGCTACATCCTTGACTCTGTGGAAGCTTCTTGATTTGAATCACCAGTGCTTACTTTGAGTGCCTGAATGATGCAGTAAACACACTTACATCTTCACATGTGGGATTTGAGTGTAGAAATAAAGGATAAGTGTAGCACCTGATCCAGCATTGTTGCATATCATTGCCCCACCTCTGGCTGCTTGTCTGGAGCTGTTGGCAGTTAAAATTAGCTTTACCGTCACCCTCAGATTAGCAGCTAGTGTGGTGAGTGAGGGCTCACTCTTAATGAAACTAATTTGTATTTGAAAATATAACTACTTTTATTGCCCCCATTATTTAAATACGTGCTTGCTCACTGATGATAAAAAAGAACCTTTAAACTGAGGGATTTTTTTTTTTTAAACCCTAGCTGAAAAAAAAAAATCTTTTAAGGGTGTAATCCTTTTTTGAAGTGGTTTTTTAGGATTTTATGGGCATCTTGGGAAATATTTTAAAAACAAATTAGAAATACTTTGAAAATCAAAAGGTGAACATTTCAACATTTAAAGTGGCCCATGGCATTGAGCCCTATTGCTGATCAACCTTTTCTGGAGCCAAGTCTAGGGCAATGAGCCCTGTTTTCCATGATGGAGATTTCCTGTGCGTGTCCTGCGCTCTGCTCAGACTTCTACAACAGCCAGTCTCACTGCCCCGTGTGTATCTGTTCAGTGTCACCTGTGAGCTCCTTGAGGGGAGAGCCGAGTCTTTCCACTTACATATTTCCTAACTGAGGGCGTGACTCAAATCAGACCTTAATAAATGTGCGTTGGATGAGTGACTGTGAGATCTTGGAGCATACAGTCCTTCTCCGTGGAACTGACGGTGGCTGCATGAATTGGCCCCACCTTCTACCAAAGATACGCCTCCTTCCAGGTTTGATTCAGCAAGAATTGATTTTCCAGAATGTCATCGCTGAAGGATCTTTACTTACGGGGCATTTGCAATGTCTAGTGTCCTCTCCGTGTAGTTGGGCCTCAGACCCTTCCAGTGGTTTCCTTATTTTCCTCCCTAATCAGCCTCCAGTTCCTAATTACTTTTAACCAGTTTCTGCTCGAGAACTATAAGTATATTTCTTGGTCTCTTCTCCCACTGTCTCACCCTAGGAATGGGGAAAGGACTCCTTTCTTTCTTCTGCCTTTGAAGACCTCTTGGATGATTTTTCTTGATGCCTTGATGCTAGAGAGACCCAAACGCATGGGTGCAGGGATGTCCTTTGGGACGATAAAGACAGAAAAAGAAGTGGGGGAAGGTATAGCTCAAGTGGTAGAGCGAATGGTTAGCATGCACAAGGTCCTGGGTTCAACCCCCAGGACCTCCTCTAAAAAATAAATAAGTAAACCTAATTTATTACCCTCCAAAAAGACATAAAAAGAGGAAAAACATCTCTGTATGACTGTAAAATAATCAAAGCTGATTGAGCAGTGAAGTCACGCGTAAAAAAGGTCACCTGGTTTACTTTAGGTGTCAATGTCAAGTGACCGTAGGAATTTGGAGGGGCAGAGCTCTAGGGGTTGGATGGACCATAGAGAAGTAGTGGGAAAATATCATCGCACACGGGTGATTTTTAGCAAGTGTTCTTTACAAAACAGACAGTCACAACAAAAGGAAAAGTAGCCAGGAGCAGTACCACTGGTCATGACCCCACCAGGGACCTAATGCCCCAGGGTGAGCAGGTGCAGAGGGGCTCTAACCCCAGGGCTCCCAGAGGGTCTCACCTTCCACCAGGCTTCTCCCAGGCCAGCGTCTGGACACCTGAGTGGGTCATTCATGAGGAGGACCTGCACTTACTGTCCAACTCAGCAATCCCACTCCTGGGTGTTACCCCAGAGAAATGAAAACTTATGTCTGCATAAAAATCTGCATGTGTATAAACATACCACTGCTTCTTTATCCAGTCATCTGTCTATGGACATTTAGGTTGTTTCCACGTCTTGGCTATTGTAATAGTGCTGCTGTGAACATTGGGGTATATTATTATATTTAGTTGTGGTCTATGTATACAGTGGAATACTACTCAGCCATAAAAAAGAATGAAATAATGCTATTTGCAGCAACATGGATGGACCTGGAGATCATCATTCTAAGTTAAGTAAGCCAGAAAGAGAAAGAAAAATACCATATGATAGCACTCATATGTGGAATGTAAAAAAAAGTTAAAAGGACACAAATGAACTTATTTACAAAACAGAAACAGACTCATAGACATAGAAAACAAACTATAGTTACCAGAAGGGGAAAGGGGTGGGGAGGGATAAATTGGGCGTTTGAGATTTGCAGATACTAACTACTATATATAAAATAGATAAACAAAAACGTCCTACATATATATATATATGTAGCACAGGGAACTATATCCAATATTCCTGTAGTAACCTATAATGAAAGAGAATATGAAAAGGAATATATTTATGTATACGGATGACTGAAACATGATGGCCGTGAACAGGAAATTGATACAACATTTTAAACTGACTATACTTCAATTAAAAAAAAAAGAATTTATTTAAGAAAAATCCTCACATGAATGTTTATAGCCACTTTATTCAGAATTAACCTAAACTGGAAACATCTCAGATGTCGTCCAAGGGTGAACGGCTGAAGCAGGCCCCTGACTGCAGGCTGGTGCCCGGCCGGGGAGGCAGCTGGCCATGGTCATTTGGAGCAAACTCGGGGTGTAGATTAGCTATTATTACATGACCAGTCACACCAAAATGAGAGGCTGAAAACAGTAACAATGGCGTCTTCTGCTCCAGAGTCTGCCGTCTTGGCGGGTCTGGTGGAAACAGCTTGTCTCTGCTGCCACACATGATGTCAGCGGCTTGCCGGAGGCGGAGGTTTGACTTCCAAGACGGCTCACTGGCCCGATGGCTGGCAGCTTGGTGCTGGCTGTCCATTCCTCCCCACATGGCCTCTCCTTGGGGCTACTTGGGCTTCCTCATGGCATGGTGGCTGGGTTCCAAGAGCAGCTGTCCCAAGAGTTGGGCAGTGGATGCTCCCAGCTTCTCAAGGCTGGGGTCCAGAAACTGGCACTGCATCATTCCAACACTTTCTGTTGCAAGCAGTCAAGGAGCCCAGATTCAGGGGAGGTGACGCAGACCCCCACCTCTCGATGGAAGGAGTGTTACCTTTGAGAGCCATATTAAAAAAAAACCCATCATGCTTACCATTTACCTTCTGCCCTACTAGAGACCTCGACTCCGCTGAGACACGCACTGAATGTCTGCGATAAGGATGTGCAGCCTCGCTGGGCACCATCGGCCTGCATCGGGCGAGACTGTGCCTTCCCTCTTCCCTCTGCCTCCACCTCTCACTGCCCTCGGAGGCCCAGCCCCAGCCCTGGCCCCCACTTCTTGTGGGATTCTAACATGAGTGGGGGTTGGGAACCTCAAAGCATCAATAGTGAAGTTTACAAAATGTACAACATCCTGGAAGGCACTGTTGTATCTTTGTTTTCCTTTTCCTAAGCTAGATTTACTGACTTGTTTGAGCGTAGTAGGGACTACAGTAGATATTTTTCAAGTGATGTAGAAGTCTTTCCTGTTTTGACAGGGGTGGGGTTGGTGGAAGAGTGCAGGAGGGAACCAGGAGGGACACGGGTGTGCCTGTAGCAAGCAAGGTAGGGCCCTTGCATGAATGAGTAAGAGGAACACATTCACACTAAGCTTTGGGTGGCTAGCGATGACTCTGCATGTCTCTCTTCCCAGAGGAACTGTGTTTTAGATGCATTTACTTAACCAGAGTTGCATGCACTCCAAACAAATTAATCCCTAAAATTTGAGACCTCAAGGATTCAGCTATGTTCCTGGCTGGTATGGCTGACTGGTACTGTGTCTGATCACATAGATGATTTGCCCAGAGCCTCATCGTGTCCTGTGAGACAAACGTGGTGCCCTTTGGGGTGAATTTGGGCAGAGACCTCAAGTTTGAGATAGTCTGATTGAAACCTTAAATTCAAAGTTATGAATTGGGAGTTTTTCTAATACTTTTTGGCATACACCCCAACCCCAAATTTATCTGAGTCTTTCATATTTATCCCTGGAATCCTCTCTTTTTTTTTTTTTTCCTGCTGTCAGTGAACCTATCCTTGATAGAAGAAATTAAATCATACTAAAGTATTAATGGCTACCAGGAGCTTGGTTTGTTGCCCTTCCCAGGGAGATACTTGCAGACTCAAAGGTGATACGAGATAGGGTGTTGTCAAAGGAATGAATTTCTAATGCTGAAATTTACTTAGGAGGAGAGCAAGAATGGGAAGATTTTTGAGGAAGTCCCCAGACACTCAAACCTTAATAGAGAGGAAGACCAGTGAGTGACTGGGAAAGTCTCTGGGTTACTTCCAGTTCTGTTTCGGCAGTGACAGTACTCGTCTCACCAGGTTACCTGTTCCCCAGCACTTAGGGTCCTCCCTGCCCATTTCTCTCCTGCTTTGCCCCAGTGATGCCAGCTGGCTTACTTTTTAGCAGTTAAGTGTGCAGCCTCTGTACATATCAGCTATTATATCTGCAGAACTGCAGAGTATTTTACGAGTAATCAGTTCATGCAGATTGCACATAAATCATGTCTGCGCTGGCCCTTTGGACACTAATGTTCCCTTATTAAGGCATAAGTAAACCTTCCTGTTCTCATCCATCCTTCCAGACTCTTTTTAATTACTGAAAAGAATAGCCTGGCTGTCCCTGCACCAGCCTCTTCCACGCCCCTCCCTCCACGGCCTCATGGCTTTTGTGAGGTTCCTCTTGTTTTTTCTGGAACTCGCCAAATTGCCGTAGGAAGCCGGGTACCTTGTGAATGGATCAAGCGGGAGGAAATTCTTATCTTGAAAAGGAAGTGGCCACCACGTTTCTGTTGGTGATATTCTTGGCCAGTTAATATTTTGTGAAATATGTCCCGATAACAGCACAGGGGCCCTGGAGAAGGGAGGGATTGATCATGCTGAGTGCTCAAAAGGCAGCTCTCTCCCACTGAAGTCTGGGGAGAGGCTAAGACGGCATTTCATGAATGTCACTCTGCCTAAGTAAACAGAGAACCCTCGTTGTCTTCAATCCCCTGAAGACTGGACTCCCGGCCCGCCCTCGTGTGCACGTTCTTTTCACATTTCTCCATTTTCTTCCAATACCGTAGCCACAGATCTGTGCTCTGATACACATGGGTTTCTGCTTCCAGTGTCTTCGGCCCTGCTCTTAGCGTTCATCCAGTCTTCATGGGTCTGAAACGACCCTCCCTGAGGATTGGACGCGTACCCTGTCCCTGCAAACCTTTGGTCTAAAAAAGAATACACAGGGACTTCTAGACCAGGCCCATAAAAATACCGCCATCTGCTTTTAGAAATGGCTGGAGAATGTAAATTCCTGTCTAAATGATTCCTGTCCAGGGTAGACAGGACTTGGGAGTTTGGAAATTGTAATAACAACTCATTATCTTCTCTTAGCAACCACAGCCAAGTGACACATCTCGTTTTTTTTTTTTTTCTTTTTTTCAGATGGGCTGACAACATAATGCCCCATTATTGCTTTTTAAATCCTATTTTTTAATCCTGTATATGGGTTCTAGTGGAACCGAGGCTCTCTGAGGTATTATTTCCCCCAGATAAGGGAAAAGATGATATAAAACAGGTATGTTTCTGGTGTCATTTCAAAATCACAGGCTGGCTGGTAATGGTATCTTATCAGTGAGCGGAGCCAGCCTGAGTACTGAGCTTCCATCCCCTGGTGTTCAGGCCGCAGGCTAAATTGTACTCTCGGTTTCAGGAAGGCTGAGTTCTTCATGGGTTCTTCAGGGAAATGATGGGGGTCTTTTCTACGACGGTGTTTAAAAACATCACCTCAGGAGAAAAAAAATCATCCCCCTCTTTTTTTTTTTTTTTTTTTGCTGACAGCTGCTGAAATGGGTTGCGGATTGAACAAGTTGGAGAAACGTGATGACAAACGGCCTGGAAACATCTATTCGACGTTGAAGAGGCCTCAGGTGGAAACCAAGGTGGACGTGTCCTATGAATACCGCTTCCTGGACTTCACGACCTTAAGTGCTGGTGAGGATGGGGCTCAGCACCGGGCTGGGCGGGGATGCGGCTCAGCTCAGTGGTGGGGGCTGGTGGGGGAGGGAACTAAAGGGCTGTCTAGAAGGCACTGCTTACAGAAATAAAAATACAGATTTTTAGGTGACATCTTTCACTTTTTGAATGCTAGCAACCCATTTAAGTGGTTACAAATTTAAAAACATGTGTGAGCCTAATAGCACAAGTGGGTGGGTTGAGTTTGGCCCACAGGCCAACTCATTTGCAGACTCTGCGTCCTGGAAGCCACGTGGGGAAGGATAGTCGGCCCATCACCTCATATTAGCCGCCTGTCCCCCCCAGATCCCCCTACCCCTTGTCTGCCGGTGTCTTTCCAGACTGTTAGTCCATTGGGCTTGGCTGTGCCATGCTCCAGCGTCCCAGTGGCCCTGGGGTGACTGGCAAGTGCGGGTCAGTGTTTTCATCCCGAGCATTTGCTGAGCACCGACTGTGTGCAGAGAGTTGGGAAGTGTCGTGGGGAAATCAGGTAGCAGGTCCTGGTTTACATAAGCTACCTACCCAGCCAGAGAGGAGACTGGCACACGGGAAAGCCCAATGGGGAATAATTGCAAGTGGGAACCACATAAACTAGGTTTTCGGATGGCCCGCAGTGTCCTCTCCATCTATATTTGTGGGAAACAAGATTGAAAGGAAATACAGCAGAATGTTAAATACTGATTGTCAGGTGCTGAGATTATGGGGGAATTCTTTTTCTTTTTTTCATTTTTTTTTTTGCACTGTGGTTACATTTCTTTTATTACTAAGAAGAGAACTTTTAGCTTTTTTTAAGAGTTAACTTCCAGAAGCACGTGCCCTCCTGCCGCCTTCTGCTTCGTCCCTCCTCTCTGAACTGTTCCCCTGGCCTCCTTCCTTGTTTCTCTGCTGCCTTGTGTACCCACACTGCTTTCTTTGATTGAATTACCTGTTTTTTTCTGACTATGAAGTAGACATAGGTCCATCAAAACAAGTTAGGAAAACCCTGGAAAAACCCCAGCTGGTCTCCCAGCTCCTCTCCTCGCCCCTCTCCAGGTCCCGTCCCTCTTCTGCTCAGAGCCCTGCTGGGGTTCCCCCACCCCGAAGGGCACCAGCCTCCCTCTGCCTCATCCTCCTGCTCTTTTTCCTGTGTATTCTGCCTGTTTCCCGCACCCCCTCAGGGCCTTTGCACTGGCTGTCCCCTCTGCCTGGAAGTCCTCCCAGATAGACCCTTGGTTCAAATCCTTATCCCCCTTCTCTCTGAAACCTCCTGACCTCCTGCCTGTTGAACATTTCTAGCTTCCCCCCACTCCCCAGCCCTTTCCCCTCTGGATTTTCTCTGTAGCACTTCCTGCTGTCAACGTGCTATTTACTTTGCTTATTGTTACTCATTTCCTTGTTTATTGTCTGCCTTCCTTATTAGAAGGTAGACTCCCTTCTGATGAGTACAGGATTGTCTCTTTTATCCTCTGCTGTGTCCTCGGTGCTGGAAACAGTGCCTGACACACAGTAGATAATCACTAAATACTTGCTGAATGAGTCCTTGACATACATTTTTATATCCCACTTTTTTGCAACTTAACATCCTATAGTGAGGCACACACCCTGTCGTTCCAGATGTTTCCCAAAACATGATTTAATGCCTACATACGCTTTGATCACTCAGGGTGCTGTAATTTATTTAGGGTCCCCTTTCATTGGACATGGGAGTTGTTGCGGGCTTTGGGCTGTTAAAAATCATGCTGTGATATGCAGTGTGGTACATACATCTTGGTGCGCATTTCTGATTATTTCCCTGGGAATGACTGAGTTGAAAGATACGACTGTTTGAACTAATTACCACGTCGCCCTCTAGGTGGGATGTGCTGGGTGGGGTACAGCACAAATCTGATCACACCGAACCCTTTGGCTGGTTTCCTGGATAAAGGATGGGGAGATGCCAGCTGGGGCTCAGGCTCTGCGGACCCCCTCACTTGTGCGTGGAGTGAGGGTGCCTGGGCCCTTGGCCTTGCTAGCTGTCCCCACCGGGACCCTCCCTTCCAGTGCGGTCAGACCCCTCCTCCTGCCCAGGGCCTGCCCCACCCTCACTGTTGCCAAAATCCCACCCACCTGAAATTGCTCCTTCTGGACATGCGTCCCACCGGAATGGCTCTTTTCTGCACGCCTGCGCTTGGTCAGTACCATCCTTGTGACACTTTAATTCCGTCGTATGTGAAACTCAAAAGAGTGTTTCCTTGGGGGCAGAGCCACGCCCTGCACATCTTTCTGTCCGTCTTTCTTGTCCGCGCTTTCTGGCTGGGAACGGCGGCTCCTCAGTGGCAGGGTTCCAGTCCACCTTCAGAGACCCTGTTACACCTGCTGACTCTGGCCCTGCCCGCCTCGCAAGTCCCTTCCCAGGAGTTCTGATGCTCTCTTTCATTGCTGCTCCAGAATGGAGCCGACATTTGTTGAGAGCCTGCTGTGTGCCAGGTCCTGTTGGAGGGCGTTAGCTCCCTGATCTCATTTCTTTTTTAACTTTTCACTTTCCCGAAGTATGATTTAAGCAGCCTACACCGCTCCCATGTAAAGTGTTCAAACCCATGGAACCACCTCATCGAGATGCAGTACGTTCCCGTCACCCCAAAGTGTCCTGCTGCTCCTTTGGGGTCTCTCCTTTTCCCCAACTCTCTGTCCCTAGACAACCAGCGATCTGCTTTCTGCCGCTGATTTTATTTGCTGGAGTTTTCTATAGATGGAATCCTGTGGTATGGAGTCTTTTGGGTCTGGCTTTTCCCGCTCAACTGACTTTGCGATTTCGTTGTTCATGCTGTTGGGTGTGTCAGTGGTTCATTCCTGTTGTGCCTCTGAGCAGTCGTCTCGTGTACGGATTTATCAGTGTGTTTTTCCATTCACCTGTTGACAGACATCTGGGTCATTTCCAGTTTGGAGCTGTGACAATTTAAGTTGCTGTGAGCATTCGTCTTCATGTGGTTTCTTACGTCCTAGCATCCCAGTGAGGTGGGGATACACTCATTCCTTTCTTGCAGGAGAGGAAACGGACCCTCTGAGAGGTTAAGTAACTTTTCTAAAGATGCAGTGCTTGGAAGTGGCTGGGAAGAATTGGAACCTAAGTCTCTTGGGCATCCAAGCTCTTGTGCCTCATAAACCACCAGGTGCCAGACAAACAGGCGTTAACACCAGGCAGAGCATACTGGCTAGAAAGCTTGTGTTGTCACGTAGAGGGGCCCCAGACCCCTCCTCCCTGTGCAGTGTGGGCCGTTGGGGATTTTTAAGAAGCGTGCAACGTGCTTATTGTTGTAGAGACGGTGCTCATCTGACTTGAACAAATGACGAGCTGGGGCGAGGGTGTCAGCCCACGTCCACCTGCTGGCTTAGGCAGGAAGGGGACCACCTGCACTTTTACAAAAGTCCAGGTTTTATTTGTCCCCTGCTTCTAGAGCGCGGTGCTGCTGTGGCTGATACTGGAGGATGCAGCCTCGCTGGTGGGGCTGGGGGGGGGGCGAAAAGCAGCCAGAAAGTCACAGTGAAGCAAGGAAGCTGCCCCAAATCTCAGTTCTGGGTGATCTGATTGGGCCTTAAATTTTCAACTAATTCTGGTCACCGAGGGGTGAACCTATCCTTTGATGGGTTTCATCACAAACGGGGGCCCATAAAACATCACAATTTCTGCAGAATGGTGCCTCATTATCCCTTTGATGCGTGCGTTTTGCCAGCTTCTCTGTGCCGGGCGCTCTCACACGGCTGGAGGTCTGCCTGTGTTGACACAGAAAACAAACTTACGGTTACCAGCGGGGGAAAGAGGGGGTGGGATAAATTAGGAGTTCAGGCAGATACACACTACTATATACAGCAGAGAGAAACAACAGGGTCCTACTGGATAGCACAGGGAACTCTATTCAATATCTTGTAAATAACCTATAATGAAAAAGAATCTGGAAAGGAATATATACATATGTATAACTGAATCACTATGCTGTACACCAGAAATTAACACAACATTGTAGATCGACTGTATTTCAGTTAAAAAAAAAAAAAAGGAAGCTACTGGTGTCAGGTCCGTGAGAATCCACTGTGCTTTTTGTGTGTTTGGTTTGGGGACAGTGGGCACAGTCAGCGACCTGTCTGATGAAGTTAGTGCCCGAGGCATGATCTTTGACCTGTCTGGTCCTCCACCGTCCAGTACAAGAGCCACTTAAATACAGTCATTGATTACAACTGAGTGAAATGAAAAATGCGGTTCCTCTGTCACGCTGGCCACACCTCACGTGGGGCCAGAGGCTACCCTATTGGACAGCGCAGGCGGAGAACCCAGAGTCACAGGAGATGCTGTTCTAGTTGGCTTTTGAGGGAGGAAACTCGGTTCCAGGTGTGACTCTGCATCTCTCGTGCAGGTAGATGTAGAATTTCTATTATGAAAGTTTGCCCTGGGCTTCACTGGGAACCCTAGGATGACCGTTCATCGATTCCACAAATACTTACTGAATGTCGACCAGAGCCAGAGGTGGTGTGCTGAGGACACACCGGCGAACCAGACGGGGTCTCCCATTGTCATGTTGTCCTAGTCCGCTCGCCTGCCGTCACAGAATGCTCCAGTGCTCCAGACTGGGCGGTGTAAACCGCAGGTATTTATTGTCTTGCAGATCTGGAGGCGGGAAGTCCGAGCTCAGGGGGCCAACATGATGGGTTTGTGCTGAGAGGTCTCTTCCTGGCTTGCAGACGGCCGCCTTCCTGCCGTGTCTCCATGTGTCTGAGACAGAAAGTGACCCCTGCCCTGTCTCTTCCATAAGGACATTAACCTCAGAGTAGTTACTTCCTTACTCCAAATGCAGTCACGTTGGGGGTTGGGGCCTCCACATGCGAATTTTGAAGGGACACAGTGTGGCCCACGGCACTGGTCTAGCCCACGAGTCCACATTGCTTCAACAGCTTTTACAGGTGAAGAACCAAGTGATTGTAGTTCTCGATGCTAGCGTGCTGGTGACAGAGGGGATGTGGTGGCCCATAGTCTTGTTGGAAGTGTGTGTGCGTCAAGGAAGATTTGAGATCTGCAGGTGGATTTGGAGTTAGCCAGGTGGGAGAATGAGGGCGGGGGAGGGGATCTTTTCAGGCAGAGGGGACAATGTGTGGGAGGGACCAGAACACGGAGACCACATTACGTATGTGGGAAGCTGGAGGTGGTTCAGGTTGGTTGGACTGTGGTCTTTGGGGGAAGTGAATGAGGGTCAGATGACTAAAGGTCTTATGTCTTAGGTTAAGGAGTCTGGGCTCTCTCGAGAGCCCTGAAGGCTTTTAAGGCGGGGTGAGGGTAGGTGACATGATCAGATTTGTGTTCTGGAAAGCCCGCTCTGGGTTTACAATGAAAAAGAGTAGAAGAGGGGAGGGTATAGCTCAGTGGTGGAACGTGTGCTTAGCATGCACGAAGTCCTGGGTTCAATCCCCAGTACCTCCATTAAAAAAAAAAAAGATGGAAGAGATAAAACTGAAGAGAAAGGAAACCATTCGGAAGCCATTGCAGTCATCAGGCAAAGGGTGAAGATGGCCTCAGCGGAAGGAGTGACAGGAGGGACAAGAGAACTGGGCGGGGCCAAGAGATTAGATGGTGGGCCCAGTGGCTCACTGGCAGGTGACGGGGCGGGGAGTGGGGGAGGAGGGTTTGCTGGGCACGGGGTTGCTCTGATCCCGCTTTAATGCATTTTCGGATAATGCTCTCACTTGGTCATCCAAGTAGCCCTGAGAGCCAGACGGAAGGTATTTTTCTCTTTTTTTTCAGATGAGAAAGTTACCTTGACAGGTAGTAAGTCATAAGTGGGAACAGAATCAGTGTTTGAACCCCATTCACAGAGGATTTTTCTCCTGCACCTGAAGGAGAGCTTAGTGCCAACCTGCCAGGCCTCCTGATGGTGTCTCAGTATAAAAGATAACTTTATTGGAGGGTGTGGAAAAGAATAACTTTATTGAGGTATAACTTACATTCAATAAAATACACCCATGTGAAGTGAATGGCTTGATGAGTTTTGGTGCAGGTAAACACGTGTGTGATTGCACCATGCTCAAGATGTGGACCTTTTGCATCACCCCAGAAGATTCCCTCATGCCTGCCCCCGACAACCGCTCATCTGCTGTCACTGTAGGTTAGTTTTGCTTCCTTTAGAGCAACCTAGGAGTGGAACCAGACAGGAGGCATTCTTCGGGGACTTCTTACACTCAGCATGATGCTGTCGGGATTTGCCCCCGCCCTGGTCTCCGTCAGGAGCTCGCCTTTGTGTTTCTGAGTAATACTCCATTGTTTGGCTGTGCCGCGATTGGTTTAATCGTTCTCCTGTGGACCGGCTTGGGCTGTTTCCAGTTTGGGGCTGGTTAGTAAAAATGCTGCTGAGAACATTCGTGAACATGTCTCATGTGGACACGTGTTTTCATTTCTATCGGGTAAATATGTCAGAGTGGAATTGATAAGTGTGTGTTCCCTTTTGTAAGAAACTGCCCAACTGTTTTCCAAAGTAGTTCTACCGTTTTGCATTTCCAACACCACGCGTGAGAGTTGGTAGCTTTGTTTTTCACATGTCATCACTACAGTTGCTCTTCATTCATCACTTAGTGTTGCATTTAATCAGTTTTTTTAATTCATTTTAAAAGTTTTTTTTTTTTTAACTGAAGTGTAGTTGATTTACAATGTGAGTTTCAGGTATACAGCAGTGATTCAGTTCTCCAAATACATACATACATATATATATATTTTTTTCCAGATTCTTTTCCATCATGGGTTACAGGAAACTAGAGTCAATTTCTCGCATTTATCAGTTTTCAACAAACTAGCAACAGTCTTGCGAGGCAGGGGGAGTTAACCTCCATGGAATAAAAGTGTGCATCGAGATCTTGAGTTTGGAGTTTTATAAGTAACTTGCCCTAGGCCACCAAGCTGCTGGCTGTTGGTAGCAAGCTCCATCCGCTTACTGAACTGGGGAGCCTTCACTCTGGGCTCTTTGGTTTTTCAGTCTCCTGCACGCTGCGCTGGGTTTAACCCAAAGCGAATCGCTGCACTGTGAAAACATTGAGAAGGACCTCGTGCCCCGTTGCCCGTCTCCTTCAAGCTCATCTCTGTTTCTCCTCTTAAACTCTGGCTTATAAAACATTCCCACGACACATATTACAGTTTCTAGCATCAGCTCCCATTGCCACATTTTTTAAATTCCCATCTTAGTAGTTTTCCTGTCTAAGAGGTCTTGAAGAGCTGACCTCTGGGATTTTTTTCTGTGACATTTTGCTGACCAGGCTCATACTTGGATTTTGGCTGCCGGCATGCTAGCCTTTAGGTCTGGATTTCAGTTTTGGGTGGTCGTGATAATAACCCAGGGTGACATTCATTATGCAAAACGTGTATTGTGCAATGAATCAGTTAAGGGTCCGGTTTTTATTTCGCTGCCGGCCTGGGGAACCTTATCCCAAAACACAACGGCAGAAGCAGCTGACACTCGTTGTCTCTTTCAGTTGTCTGTCTAATCTCTTTACAAAACCAGGAAAAAGACTAATCTAAGAAGATGAATCACAATTTACATGAAGGTGTAAAAGCTAACAGGTGAGAGTGTTTTGGGGCTAAGAGCTTGGGTGCCCAGTGGCTTGTTTTAAATCCCCGCACTGTTAGCCTGCCTGCCTGACTTCACTGGTCGTCCAGGGAGGGGGTAAGCAAGTTCTAAGGGAGCATCGAAAATGATGTTAGCCTCTGGAGAAAGACTGCGGGCCTTCAGAACTCATCATTTCCTAAAAGAGTGGTTCTCCAGCTTGATGGTGAGTCAGAATCACCTGAAAAGCTCTTTACAACCCAGAATCCTGGACCTCAGAATTCCTGATGCGTTGAGTCCGGGGCAAGGCTTGGAGATGCGTTTGTAACAAGTTCCCGGGTGATGCTGACACTGCCGGCCTGGGGACCACACTGAGAACCTTCAGAGACCAGATGGGACTGCAGATTTCTTTTTTTTCCTGAGTGGAGATGGCAGAGAGAAATGATAGTGGTGTGATTTTTTTAAGTATAAAAGAAATTCAGTAAATATTTGCATACATGACTCTATTTTATGAGCAACTCATATTTTATTTCCTTGAGGAATATATTGCAATATATTTGGAAGGACAGGCCGTATTCCTAAAACTAAAATACTACCAGTTGACACAATGATTCTCAAACTTTGCTCCAAAAAATTTGCAGGGAGGACCCCGGGCGCAGCAGAAGGAAGAGGGGTGAGATGTGGGTTGAAGGAAGACTTCTGTGCTCCTAACGGGTGTGTTGCCCGTGGTCCAGGGTCTTGGAAGAAGGGCCTTGACTAGAGAGAATGCCCTTCCCATTGTCCGGGGGGAGGGGGAGGGGTAGCCCGGCTGGGGGACAGTCAGTAATCTGGCTGTGGCCGCCACACACTGGGCATTTTAGGGGTCCAGTCCCCCACCACAGCATCTAGATAGACCTTTGTTTTTGTTTGCACGGCTCTTCACAGCGAGCTGGAAACACTCCACAGTAGAAGCAGATCTGGGGGCTGTGGCTGGGCCCCGGTGGTCATGTGATCCAGCCTCCTTCTTGGCCCCTTTCTGGAAACCTTGGCCTCGGTGAGGTCTCCACCACCTCTGTTCCCTGCGCCCCTTTTCTGCTCCTTTGCCTTGCCCTGGCCACTCTGACCAGGCCCGGTGGAAATAACCTGGAGTCAACAACCTAGACTGAGTGGTGATGGACTGAACTTGAGTCTGTGATGGATGAGGGGGCTGGCTAGGAGTGACACCCGCTCGGCTGCAGGTGCCTGCACGCAGGCATGAGTCCTGCTTTCAGGGAGGCCCAGCATAGGAAGCTTCTGGAAAGGAGGGGAAGGACTTGGGGGATGGGCGGTTATTTGCGTTACAGGAGGAGTCTTGGTTTAAAGTGGGTTTCGCCACGGGGTTCCTTTAGTGGAGCCTGGAGTGCCCTGAAGTGTTTGTTTTGCCATCCATAACGAGGTATTTATTACCTCTCTCTAAAGATGATACCTGCAGTTTAGAAGTAACAAATTCATCTGTAACGTGGGCCGCTTTTCAGCGGAATTGAACATCAAGTCACTGATGTTGATGGCATATTTTTCTCAGGGAAAACAAACAAACAAGCCTGGAAGCAAAATGTCAGACGCCAGGAAGGAGGGGAGGCAGATGGAGAGGTGGGCCCAGGGCAGCCCTTGATGGGACCGCGTAAGGCAGGAGGGCCCCTGGCTGCGGTGGGGGGTGACTGTTCCCATCCTCAACACTCAGCTCATCCCTGAGGGAGGGTCCTCCTGCTGCAGCCCTAGCCTCGTGGCAGAAGGGCCGTCTGCTTCTGTGTCCTCTTGGCTTGCTGAGGACCCTTGCAGGTGACAAGGTATAAGGAGAGCAGCAGACTTGGATGATGATGACGACATTATTATGATTATTATCAGTAGTGGTAACAATGGTGATGACTGCTAATGAGCCATGCATCGTGCTTAGGGTAAATTAATCTTCAGGGGATCCTGATTTTCCAGATGTGGACATGAGGCTCAGAGAGGTCACCCAACCTGCCCACGGTCACACAGCAAATATGTGATAGGGTTAGAATCAGAACTCAGACTTGCCATCTTCAAATCTTTGGTTTAAGCGATGCTGCTGGTACCACACATCTCTCAGGTACAGCTTTGAGGCTTGATAGGCTCTGATGTGTCATGTCTGAATGTTGGTCTTTCTACTCTTGGGGACCTAGAGTGTATGGGGGTTATGATATAAAAACTGGTTCCTACATTGGAGTTCGGAAACCACATTAAGATCATTGTGCCTGTAACCTGCCAAGAATCACCCCTTTTCTTATTTGCCAAGATCACGAATGCTGGTGAGTAACCCACTGGAGTAGAGTGTTGCATTGTATTTGTTGCTGATTTTAAAGTCAGGCTGTTTGATCTCTAGCTCAGATCTGGAGGCCAGGTCTGAACCTGGGCACGTGGGGGTGGCCGCCACGTGGTCTCCATCCTGTCAGCGTGCCAGGCTCAGAGTTCAGCCCGTGCTGAATATAGACTCTTCCTTTGCTGAAAATAGGATTTGCAGAGGGGTGGGGAAGCAGTTTTCTTTCCTAGAAAATCGCTCCTTGCTCCTCTAGGTTGCACTGACTTCTGTGAAACCATCTGTTCCTTCCAGTGTAATTTCCAGACAATTAGATTGAACAGTCTCTTCTGCCCCATGTTTGGCTTCTGTTTCCTCTCGCTGTTCATTAATAAATTGTGTAGCAGAGTTTTCACAGGTAGGGGGTGTGTGTATGTGTATATTTATTTAATTTCAGTTGGGGCAACCCTGGTCGAGCACTGTGAATTTATTTAATTTCCTACTCATGTTTCATTTTCGGTTTTTGTTTCTTTAACTGCTAAGAGTGGGTTGCATTTTTTTTTTCCGCTTGTTTTGTGTTTAAGACTCAAAAAAGGAAGTCAGTTGCATGAGTTATGAGTTGAGGTTTGGGTTGGGGGTGGACCCCAAACAGACCCTGTCTTTAAGCAGAAGGTACAAAGAGCGGTAGGGACGTGGGTTCTCATAAACCCTGTCTGACTGCAGATAAATACACTTTTACAGAATCTGTGGGGATTTTGAAAGATAAATGAGATAATACGTGTGACATGGCTTTAAGCTTTTCTGAGCAAAGCTACGAAATACATCTTCTGTATCGTTTTTGCTTTTGAGAGCGCAACCAAGACTGCTCTTCGTATTAATGTTATTGTTAAATGTTCACTAATGGAGGTAATAAGATTAGATTAGAAAGGAGGGCATTCTTTGCATTCCTTCCTTGATGTAAAAACTCTTTCTGCTCTTTTCCCAGCTACTCCAAATCCAGACCAAGAAACAACTCAGTCTTGTGTGAAAATGGACTCGGGGTGTGTGTATGTGTGTGTTTAAGCAGTAAATTTTCAGCAACTTAAGGCTGCCTTCAGTGAAATGAAATTCCTTGGTGATGACTGTTATCTGTCAAAGCAAAGCCAAATTATTTTTCTGTAGGGATTCATAAAAAGCAGCACTGTGGTGGTGGTAATAATTTTTATCTAATTTGGGTAAAAACAGAACAGAAAACCAGTTAATGTTCGAGGCACCCTACTAATGATTGTTATTAGCGATTGCGCTCCAAAGAATTTTTATCAAGTGGCTTTCTCCAATGTTTTGACCAGATTTTCCTGATACTTTGGAAGAAAGGGGGCCTGTCGCATTTTCTCTATGAAATATTTTCAAGTAGTGTGAGAAGGTAGGTGATTCCGCCTTCAAGTGGCTTGTCACTGCCATTGAGTTTAGAAAGTCATTTCCTCAGTCTCGTGTTTCAGACATGCGTTAAGCTGTTCTTTGTTTACAGGTCCCACCTCCTGAAAAATAGAAGTTAGGTAAGCAGTTGGTCCTCACTGGAGTCATCAGCAGCTGAGAGTTTTTTCCATCTCGTTGCACGAGCATGCTTTTCAGGTGCATGTATAGGATTCATTATGAGGAGGGTGCGTTCATTTGACGGCCTTACTGGGCCCTCTGAAAAGAGGAAGAGGATTTTGCCAGTTGGGTATCCCAGGTGGGAATTCAGAGTTGCTTGGTAAGCATGGACACAGCATGGCGCCATATGGAAGGTATGTTGCCTTTGATGCAGGATTGGTAATGTGTTCCCAAGGGAGCTGGCGCACTAGTGGGGTAGACTTTCCTTAGTGGAGAAGGCAGTCTCATCTGACACAATTGGTTCATTGGCTGTGTATTGATTACCTGTTCTTTCTCAGGCTCCAGGCTGGGCCTCCAGAGGTGAACGAGGTGGCGAGGTCTCTCAACGTAGGAACCACTGTCTGAATCACCCCCATCCATTTCTCCATTAGTAATGTCTGAGCCCAGTGTCTGTTTTCCAGTATCTGGAAACCAGTCCAGGGTGACCATAGCCTTAACAGATGGTGTGTTATCTTGGAAAAGCATCTCCTTCAACTTAGTGTGATTTATCTTTGACCTGGTGGCCTGTGCGTGGCTGGTGATTTGTCTACTGTTTGGTTGGGGCAGGAGGGCCCTGGAAATCCTCCAGCAAGGCTGATCCCTGGGCCCACCAACCTGCAGCTTGGAAAACCCCTGGGCTAGTGCCTCAATCAGACCAGCTTCTCGGGGCTGAGGGACTCGTCTGGGCATCTGATGTCCACGGGCTGAGCCCGGGGGACTTAATCGATCCATCCAGGACACCTTGGGCACGTGTCCCCAGACTCTCAGTCCACCGTGGCTTTCTTAATCAGAAATGGTATGTTCTGCTCAAGTGAGATGGACCTGGTGAAAGGAAGGTGACTGCTGCTCTGCCAACAACCTGGGCTGACTGAGGTGATGCAGAAACACGACCAGGAGCGGGGAGACGGGCACGGAGCATCCTCTGGGTCACCTTGCTTTATCCTCCAAACTGGTGGCCCAGCTGCCCCTTGTCAAAGCACTGTTTTTGCCAATCTGGAGACTGTAAGTTAAAACAAAAACCTATTCTTCTTTCTACCCGGTGGTCTGTTACCATAGACTTTGTGTAAATGGATTGGACCCAGATAACTAAAAGCCAAGAAAACTTTTCTCCTAATATCCTTTAGTTTCTTTGCTGTAAGTGAGACGTCAGAGCTGCTTAACGCAGGTGATAGGGGCCAGTGCCCCAGAGAAGTGAACCAGCCAAGGTTTTGGTCTCTGAACTGGGCAGAATCTTGCAGTCCTGGACAGAGCTTAGAGTTGGGAGCCAAGTTAATGGAGGTAAAAGCAACTTTAAACTCAACTTTTCTGCTTATTTGTCGTGTGATGTTGAGCAGCATGGTAGGTCCCCTCCAGGGTGGCCCCCAGCACTCCCTACCTCCTGGGGTTCTTGCCCTTGGGGAAACCCCTTCCCTTGGGTGTGGAAGCACCTAGTAAGTTGCTTCTAGTGAGTAGGATGCCATGAAAGTGATGGATGTCACTTACAGGATTGGGTTACAAGAAGACGGTGGCTTCCATCTTGGATTCTCATTACTTTGCTCACTTGCTCTGAGAAAAGCCAGCTGCTCTGCTGTAAGCTGTCCACTGGAGAGACCCATGTGGCAGGGAACCACCAGAGGCCTCCTGCTAACAGCCAGTGAGGAACTGGACCTTGCCAAGCAGTCCCTAAGACGTTGAGCCCTGCCAACACCTGCATACGTGAACTTGGATGTAGGTCCTCCCCCAGTGGACCTGGAGATCCCTTCCTGATGGGATCCCTTCCATGAGAGGCCTTGAGCCAGAGGCACCCATCTAAGCTGCATTTGGATTTCTGACTTTTTTTTTTAAAGAAATCACCAGGTTGAATAATTATAAAATATGCACAGAACTTGAACATTCCCATAAGATACAATTCAGGTCACAATTGAATTATACATGTAATGAGATACTTTGATATAATGGAAAAGCCTAGTTGGTTTTTTTTAAAAGTCTGTAAACCATAAAAGAGAAAAAGCATTTAAAAATACACTACAAAATTCTAACCGGTAGGTTTAAATTTTGATTTTTTTAAAGTGAGGTAATAAATGTTTGTTTTAAGCCACCATGTTTAGGGATAATTTACTAGATGTCATTAAATAACTGATACCGGCAGTTTATGTTAAATTCTTACTCCTCTGGGAGGGGCAGTGTTGTGAGTGGGGGAGAGGACAGACTCTTGAGCCAGGCTCAGATGCTGGTTCTGCCATTGATTGGCTGTGTGACTTTGGGAAAGTCACTTAACCTCTCTGTTCAGTCAGTTTCCTCATCTGCAAATGGAAGATGTAGTATTTTGGCTTCTAGCCTCTATTTTTGAAGAAGACTAGCTTGAAGAGGGTGCATGTGTTTTAATTGACACAACCCACAGTTTTTGCCACAGTGAGTAGAAAGAAGGGGCCGTAGTAGTAGCTTTTGTCACTCTCTCAAGCCTTTTAAATTCCCAGACCATTGGGCTGAGAGCAGTTTTCCAGGGAATGGGGCAGCTAAATAACACAGCACCTGGGGGACGGGTTTCCTTGAAGAGAGGCCTTCAACAGGAATGGTTGCTACAGTAAGTTATCTGCTTGTCTGGAAGCAAATGAGCACTGTTCATTTTTCCATCCTCTCTTTGATGCCCTGAGACATGCCCATAGCATCTCTAATTTTGTGCTGTAGGTCTTATTGAGCAGAGTGCATCTCTTCTCAAGACTGAATTATATGTTTAAGAAAAGCCTTCTGCTTCACCCAGTTATTCATCAGCCTAGATATGAATCGCTAAGCCTGGCTCCCATCTGTGAAAGTCAAGATTTGTGACATTGAAGCCTAGGGGTGAAATGCAAATGCCCTGTGGTTACCCTTCCACAGGGCCCTCGCACTGAGACAAGTCAGTGCCTGAGGAGGAGCTGGAAGCCATGGGCCTCCAAAGCCCTCCGTTAAGCTGGAGAATCGGCCTTCCCTGATGCCAGCATCTGGTCACCCCAGTGACCATGACTGCTCGTCAATAGTAATGAGGTTCAGCTCTTCCCAAAGATCTCCAATTCACTATGAGCTGTTAATTTGTAGATACAACTAGATTTTTTTTTCCTCCTTTTTTTCCCCCTTCCTCTTTTTCTTCCTTCATCACTACTGTAAAAATAAGCATCAAATTTTTGTTTAGGGAAAGAAAAAAATATATACATATAAATGAGACTTAGCTCTCTTCAATTGTTGAGAGTTTTTTGTGTCTTCTTGCTCTTTTCACTTGATCTGCTCTCCAGCAGGAAGATAAAATTGCATTCGATTGGCACGCTCTCCTGCAGGGAACCCAAGATCTGTCCCACCCTTTCTCTGTTCTCCTGCTTGTGATGAAATGGTGGGCACCTCTGGCAACTGAAACGGGATTGGTGCCGGCGATTTACCCGATATCAGGAAGGAACAGAGTCCTTGACTCATTTTTTTCCCTGTGAAAGAAACACTGTAAGGCTTGAAGCAGCTGATGCAGTGGGAATAGGAGTGGGTTTTAATGGGGATGCCATGAATAATTTACCCTTATAATGTGATAGTTGCCATTTTTCTAACCAAAAATTTTCTATTTCAAGCCCTGCTCTATGGATGAAAAGGAGGATCAATTAATATTGAGTGATGACAGCCTCACTGCAGAGAGAAAATGGGAAATCTTGTGTCGTCATCTGCCTGGTGACTAAGAAATAGCTTTTCTTAATTGTACGGAACAGAGAAACCCAGGGGGATGTAATTCATTTCTCTCCAGCTTGCGAAATGTAAATTGAAAGGAAGGAAAAATAACCACATGCTGGAGTGGGGACGTGAACTCAGCCACAGAACAAGGTCTGACACGTGGGCTCGCTGGAGAGGAGAGGCCGGCTTCCCCCGGGATGGACCACATCCACCCACAGAGGTGTTGCCCGTGGACCGCGGTTGGCATGGTGGAGCCCCTGCCTGGAGGGCTGGCTCCCACGTCTTCTTTGGGCTCCTTCCTTCCCCTCTTCCAAGTCTCCGCTAAATGCTGCCTTTTCGGAGGGGTCTTCTCTCACCATCCTGCCTAGAACAGCCCCTCCCCTGGCCCCATTCACTTGCAGCCTCCATCACCTATTTCTTTCCTTTGAGGAACTTGTCATCATCTGACATCATACCCTTGTTTGTTGTTATTTCTGGGGTCCCCCAACCATAATGTGGGCGCCCCAAGAGCATGGCTTTGTTTTGTGCGCTGCTAATCCTCGGAGCCTCAGTGCTGAGGGCTCTTACTAAAGGAGTGAGTGAAGGAGGGAATGACGGATGTGACAATTCCAGGATAATTTTTAAACTCTTGAATGTGCACCGCAGACCTCCTTCAAGGTGTGTTGACTCCAGACAGGGAACACAGTTTGAGCTGATCCTTCTCTGGATCTGTGCCAGGAGCCAGAAGTCCCAGACTGCGCGCATTGCCATCATTCCCAGACCTCTGTGGCATGCCCTCAGAGGAGCCTGTTCGTCTTCATGGCAGTGATCATAGCGCCTTGTTTGCTCAGGGTCTTCTCCCTTGCTGGGTTATGAGCACCTTGAGGATAGCGGCTGATTCTTCCTCATTAACTGCTCTGTCCTGGGCATCTAGCACTGAGCGCCACGGGGCTGCCTCGGGGAGCAGTAAGAGATGCCAGGTTGGAACCATTAGCGGGTAGAGGGACCCCCTACATTTGGAAGCCCACGGAAGTGTGGGTCCTTGCCACCAGCTGTGAAAGAATTCGTGCAGCAGAGGCAGAGGGGCAAAGTGAACAGCTGCTTTGTTGCTCAGAAGAGGGAAAGGAAAGAAAGTGCTGGAGCGGGGAGCCATCAGCCAGCACGGCCACTGGAGACAGCTCCAGCTGCGGCTCCGGCCATGGGGATGTTTATGGGTGGCTTCTGCCATCGTGTCCTCCTTCCGAGGTGCTGGAGCCAATCGCCTTTCTTTTCTGTCCTTGTGCGGGCTTTTCCAGTTGTTGTCATGGCAGTCGTCAACTGTCATGTGCTGGTGGGTGTGTCGTTTAGCAGCTGAAGCATCACAGCGAGCGTGTAATGAGGCGCAAGGTCCACTGGAAGGCAGATCCCCGCCATCTTGGGCTCTGTTGGTTCTAACCAGTTCTTGTTTCTTCTCTTCGCCTCCTGAGATTCAGATAAGAGTAACTGGTGTCTATTTGAGGGAGAGATACGGGTACGATCCTGGGGGCAACAGCCTTGGTAACCAGGACCCTGCCCCAAGGCTGCACTATTGTTTCTTTTAAAAAAAAATTTTTTTTCTACAGGGGGAGGTAATTAGTTTTATTTATTTAGTTAGTTTTTTGATGGAGATACTGGGGATTGAACCCAGGACCTCATGCATGCTAAGCAGGCACTCTACCACTTGAGCTATACCCTCCCCCTTGAGCTATACCCTCCCCCTTGCACTGTTGTTTCTTGAATGTTCCTCCCTTGTTTCTGCATCCCCTCCCTTCCCTGATTAGCAACTGTTTGAATCTGCCCTTTGGGACTCAGGGAAGGTCAAGGAGGCTGAATGAAGTCTGTTTCCTGCAGATAAGTAACAGGGAACACCAAAAGAGTTGTACCTTAGGAGGACCCCACAGGGTCCTGCCTGGTATCACTTCTGCACATTCTTAACTTGACATGATGACGAAACAACTTTTTTTTCTACCCAATAAGATGCAGCTGCTCTTCATATGAGTGATCTTGCTCTTTGATCGAAAAGAGGAGACACAGAGTCCCAAATGGCACGGTGTCCTTTTCTGGGTGATGGGAACTATTTCCCTAGTGCAGCCTGCAGACTGTTCAGCTGGGAGTTGGCATTGCTCAGATATGGATACCATGACTGTTGGGACTTGGCTTTGGCCCTCGGCTGACTCCTCACCTGGCTGGGGTTCACTGCCTGGTGGGATGATCTAGGGCACTAAATCCTTAGCGGCTCTCCCCTCCCCAGCCCCCGATTTCCCCCAATTACTTTAATTTTTCCATTATTTCCTCTGGGATGTGAAAGTACCAAGAGAATCTCCAGAGACTTCCCTGGCGATGTCATTTTATGGCAACATCCAGTTTCCCTTTGGAAATGGGGACCACTCACCTAGTCAGTACAGTAACCACCATCCCAGCCTCTGATTTCTGTGGCGTTCATAGTCCAGAGTGGCCAAGGGGCAGTCTCACCTTCCTGCTCGGTGAAGCCATTGCTGCATTATCTGGCGGACACTTTCCTCCCTTGGGAATCAATCCCTCCAAACCAGCAGATCCAAAGTGGTGAGACCAGGAAGCAAAAATTCTATATTAGGTTTCAGAGGAGAGGGGTCATTCCTCTGTCTACCTCCTTGATCTTCAGAACTGTATGTTTTGGGAGAGGAAGAAATAGAATTGATTCCATTTCTATTCCTCTTCCTGCAGGCATGGCCTCCACCTTGTCAGGATGTCTCCCACCTGGCTCCGCAGGGAATGTTAGACCAATAAAATGGTTGGTTGGTTTTTCACTTTTGGGGTTTTTTTTTTAGCAATATATAGAATTTTGCAAGCACAGTGGTGGCTGAGGTCTTTTGATAACACTGCATTGCGTGGTGAATCAGTGGTTTAAAAACTGCATTGGATGGAAGCCTTTTTTTTTTTTTCCCTCATCTCTCCTTGAGTGCTTTAAAGTGGCCACCAGACGCCCATAGATGTCCAGTCCACAGTTCCCAGCATCACCCATCACTGCAGGGCTGGCTGGCTTCTCATGGCCCCAGGATCAGCCTTGTTTATCTTGGAGAAAGGGAGGCCAGTAGCAGCATTAGCTAATTAACCAGAGGCTGTATGTATCAGTCCATCACCCTGCACGTCAGGGAATAGCGCTGGTGGAGTGATTAAAAGCGTAGGCTTTGGGGAGACACAGATCTGGGCATGAGGCTGCAGACCTGCTGGGAGATCGCCCTCTCTGGCTCTGTGACCTCAACACAGTTCCTTAGCCCCTCAGGGTCTCCACTCCTTATGTGTAAAATGGTGATATATTTCCCGAGGCTCTTAGAATTGAGTAAAGTCATCAGGTAAGGCCTTGGGTAGATCAGGCTCAGAAAACAGCCAGTTTGATCACACCAAAGAGCCAATTAGGGGCAGTGTCCAGGAGAACCTGGACGGAAGTTACTACCCAAGATGGAAGTGATGTAAATGATTTCTTGGCCTTTCCTTTCCTTATCTGAAAGTGAGGTTATTTTTTCCTAATTGATCCCTGTCCAGGGTCCCATCCACCTCTGGGTTGACGGCAGACCGCAGTTCTCCCCATTGTGTGACCAGAGACTTGGGTCGGCCGGGGGAGGTCAGTGTTCGCAAGGTTGAGGGCAGCCCGGAGGCGTAGGGCTTGATGCCGCCTGAGGACAGGGCAGGATGGAGAAAAGTGGGGAGACCCTGAGGAGGAGCTCCCCTTGGGGGCGGGAGCCTCTGGACGGGAGACACTAGTGATGCTTTCTGTCAGTAGAGCGCTTGCGGGAATACAGAGTGCCTTCGGGGGCTCTATCTTGTTCAGTCCTTTGACAATTAGGAACGTGAGTCTTACTGGGCTTCTCAATATGTGTGTGAGAAGGTGATCAATTTGGGGAAATCTCGTGCCTGCAGCAAGCCTGGTGACCTGTGTCACGGCGTCTGGCCCAGTTGTTTGTTTGTTGGTCTTGCCCAGTTTTGGGAGCTGAGGTCTTTTACTCCAGCCAGCAGTGTTGAGGTGACTCTGCTGAAGGGACAGACAGGGTGACTGCAGAGAAATTACGGTGCATGTGCTTGTGCGTGTGCTGCACATGGGTGATGTGGGTGTTACTGGCGAGGACGTCCATGGTCAACGGTGATTTCCCAGGAACATTCAGAGGTCACCCCACCCAGTGTGACCATGTGCAGATAAGGACGCCGTGGCTATTGGTGGAGAAGGAGCTCGCCCAGGGCCCGTCCTGCCGATGGCGCCAGGTTTCTTGGCGGCTCCTGGTCTCACTGTGGCCCTACATTGGCCACGTTCCTCAGCTTTTGACCATGTGACACTGTGTTAAGTACTTGGGCTTCAGACGTTCCCTCCTGTGTGATTAGGAAAGCAGATGATGGGCCTGGAAAGGTCATCGTGCGTTGGGACAAAGCCCGCCTCTGTTTCAGATAGGAAGTCACCGTCACCTATTGTTGGACACGACAGCATTATCTCTGCCTTGCTGAGCTGCACACCTAGTCGGGCCGGCGTCCTGGTAATTCCAGAACATTCCAGCCGTGTCTCACCCCTGCCTCCCGCCGTCCCCCGGTCAGAAGTCCTGGAACCCTTTGGGCTCCTGTTCCGAGTTCTCCCTCCTCTTTCCGGCCTCATTGTTTGGGGTCTTGTTCTGAGAACTTTTTAGGCTCTGACTGCTTCTCCTCACCAGACGGGGAGGGGATGGGGGCTCCTGGCTCCGGTTTGTACCTGCCTGCGTTGAGGTTTTCTGCTGCTTTCATATTTTCAGAGTCTCATCAATTCCTGGGTCTCAATTCTCTGTCACCGTGAGGTGGAGGGCTCTGTGGGGAGGATGTCCCCTTGCTCCGTGGCTCCCTGTCCCACAACACCTGTTGCCTTTTTAAAGGCAAAATCCCAAGTTTCATAAACAATGATAACACTCCTCATGTCATTCAGACTAAAAAAAGAAAAAAGAAAATGTGATTTTCCCTCCTCAACTCCTAAGCAGTTGCTTTTTTTTTTTTAACAGCTTAAGCTTCTTAATGCTGTGTCAGCTGTTAGGGAACGGGGAAGGAAAAGAAAAGAAAAGCAGTGAGAGCAAGAACCAAAAGCAGGAGGTGCTTGTCCGCCCCACACCCAAACCTGCAGTGAGGACTCCTATAAAGATGCGATCGGCGATCACGTGTGAGGCAAATTCGGAGTCTGTGTGTTGTGTGCGCGCTGATGAGATGATTGGGGAAAAAAGGCACTTGTGTAAATTTCCCAGGATCACTTTTTTAAAAGGATGGTTTCCTTCTAAACCACATCTTTTTTGGGGGGGGAGGGGCAGTTAATTAGGTTTGTTTGTTTGTTTATTTATGTAATGGAGGTACTGGGGACTGAACCCAGGACCTCATGAGTGCTAAGCATGCACTCTGCCACTGAGCTATACCTTCACCCCCCAATATTTTATTTTATTTTATTCTTTAAGTTAAATTAGTTTTTTTTAATGGAGGCACTAGGTATTGAACCTAGGACCTCGTGCATGCTAAGCACGTACTCTACCACTGAGCCCCACCCTACCCCCTAAACCGTATCTTAAAGCCTTTCAAATTCAAAGGAAGAAAAGAAAATGTTTCAGAGTAAAATTAATTCTACTTTTTAGACGTAGTTTTTGGGTCAAATCTGTGACATGGCTGAGTTGTACTTTTCATGTGTTTTGTACATTTTATAATTCTTTTTGGGGGGGGCAGTAATTAGGTTTATTTATTTACTTTTTTTTTTTTTTGATGGAGGTACTGGGGATTGAACCTAGGACCTTGTGCATTCTAAGCAGATGCTCTACCACTTAAGCTATACCCCTCCCCAATTTTTTAATTCTTAAGGAACTTGGAATAACCAATTCACTGTGCATTTGTGCTTCTTTGAAGAACTTTTATGAGGGAGTCGTTGAAAATGGAAGAACGGATCCAGGTGCCACTCCCAGTCCTGTCATCAGCCAGCTGAGTGGGTCTGGTCCAGTCACCTCCCCTCTCTTACCTCCTGTGTCTTCAGCACTTGACTCTGTGCCGAGGTGCTCTGTAGACCTGACTGTGAATTATCACACTACTCCTGCGAGGCATGGGCTGTTACTATCAACATTTTCCAGTAGGAAACTGAGGTTCAGAGAGGCCAAGTAACTTGCAGAGGGAAACACAGCTTTTCTGTCATGAGTTGGAATTTGAAGCCGGGCTGTCTGACTTCTAAGCCCACAGCGGTGACCACTATGCATACTGTTCCCTCCTTCTGCACAAAATAGGCTGTAACATGTGGCTCAATTTTACTTTTTAAAAAGATTTCTGGTGGTAAATCGGCATTATAAGCTTTGATTTATAAGAACACATTATTTCTTTGGGATTATTTAAAAATATTTTTAAATAAAGACATTTATTTAAAAACATATTTAAAAAGATTGTGCATATTAAGAGAGTTTGCTTCAATGTACCATTTCTGGAAACAGACGTGAAAAAGTGGGAGCCACCTGTATTTTTATGTTGTTGATGTAGCATACGTGAAGCTTTTCAAAGCACTTTTTCTGGCTGGACCTGGCTTCTTTTCTGATTGGTGAAAATTGGCTCAGCCAGAGTTGGCTTCAGCGTGTGTCCTTCCCATTTTTAATCTGAGATTTTATTTTAGCCTTATCTTTTTTTCTGAGTCAAGTTTTGTTTTGTTTAAACTCCAACAGCTGGGTTGTATGCACAACTAATGGCATCGAAGTGGAAAAGAAATTTCCCTTGGGCAAGTGCTAAGCCAATCCACGTGAGTAGAGACGTAGATGGGAGGTAACAGAAAGGAAGACAGAGGAGCAGGCTCCAGACCCCATCACCACCCCATCTCCACTCTGCTGGGGCTGACTTAGCCATTCAGCATCTGATCCAAGCATAGTAAAGACACTGAAAACATCTGAAAAGGTTTCCGTGGCTTGGAAGAGAAAACACCGCGATGGGGGCAGGGAGAGGGGACAGTGTGTCCCCTCCTTCTGTCAGTGCTGCTGGCTCTGAGTCTGGATCCTGGGGTAGGGGTACAGTCAGTGGCCACAGGGTGTAGACAGACAGCATCTTAAAGGAGCCCTGCTTCTCTGTGAGAACTCTCAACAGAATCCAGGACATCAAAAATGAACAGCAGTGAGGATTGGGAAAATCCTGAAGATAAGTTTCCCAATGAAAAAATAAAAAGCGTGTTGCCTGAAAGGGAATGAGGTACGAGCCGCATAAATTAAGCTGACAGAATTTCCAGAGAGGAAAAGTGTGCTGAGGCATCGCCAAGGGGGACATCGAAATACAAGTCAGCCAGTTACCGCTCAGGGGCTGGAGTCTCCCAGCTGGTGTGCGTGTGTTCTGAGCAAGTGCTTCCTGAATGCTCTGAGTCTGCTGGGCTCTGTTTCTAGAGAAAAGACAACGATCATGACTGGGAAAGGTGCGCTGAGGATTCACTGGGGTCAGTGAGAATGCACCTGTCTTTCCCAGCCTCCTTCCCCAGGGCAGAACCCCTCACGAGGCACGGTGAAGACCGAGGGTCCACTCCCCACCCTGTTTGCTGTGAACAGCTCTCAGCCCCCTCCCTGGAGAGAAGGTTGCTTTCTGTGGTTGGTGGGTGTTTCATTTGAAAGCTAAGAATGGGCTTGAGGTCAGGCTCAGAAGGAAAGGAGGGGAGGCTGGTCCCCTGGAAACTGCCTACTGCCTTCTTCTTGGTAGTGGTTATCAGTGGGCAGAGAGGAGGAGTCCACTGGGTCCTTTCATGGGCTTCCTGAACCACTGATTGGAAATTGAGAGTAGATGCTGTCTGAGGTCTCTTCAAGCTTTGCAATTCAGTAAATTTTTAAAATATATTTTTATTGAAGTATAGCCAGTTTACAGTATTGTGTCAACTTCTGGTGTATGGCACAATGCTTTAGTCATCTAGAAACATATATATATTTGCTTTCATATTCCGTTTTTAAGATATATTTTTTCCTTTCTCAGTTTTATTAGGTAGAATTATTACAGTTCGATTGCACATACACGTTATGTTGCATATAAATACATATATACGGTATACTGCACATTTTTTTAGTTTACATATGTGTACTGATCATTGATTCTAAGAATAGGTTAGAGCTTTAGCTTTTTAAACTTACATAATTATCCAAAGGAATAAAACGTTTTCATATTCTTTTTAACCATAAGGTACTATAAGATATTGAATATAGTTTCTTGTGCTGTACAATATAAACTTGTTGTTTACTATTTTATACTTAGTAGTTAGTATCTGAAAATCGCAGTTTATCCCTTCCCACCCTCTTCCCCTCCTGGTAACTGTAGTTTGTTTTCTATGTCTGTGAGGCTGTTTCTGTTTTGTAAATAAGTTTGTTTGTCTTTTTTTTTAATTCCACATATGAGTGATAATATATGGTATTTTTCTTACTCTTTCTGGCTTACTTCACTTAGAATGACGATCTCCAGGTCCATCCATGTTGCTGCAAATGGCATTATTTTATTATTTTTTATGGCTGAGTAGTATTCCATTGTATAAATATATCACAACTTCTTTATCCAGTCATCTGTGGATGGACATTTAGGCTGTTTCCATGTCTTGGCTATTGTATATAGTGCTGCTGTGAACATTTGGGTGCCTGTATTCTTTTGTGTAATTCAGTAATTTTTGCAGTATCTTTGCTGTCATAAGTAAATGACTATAGAGATTTTTATAGCTATTACATCTTTTTCTTAATTGAAGGATAGTCAGTTTACAATGTTGTGTTAATTCCTGGTGGATAGCATAGTGATTCATTTGTATATATATACAATATTCCTTTCCATATTCTTTTTCACTATAGGCCATTACAAGATACTGAATATAGTTCTCTGTGTTATCCAGTAGGTCCTTGTTTATCTGCATCTTTAAAATAGAGTAAAATACTGTGACTTTTTTCATGACAAATTCTGGAGTAGGAATGAGGTTCTCGATCAGAGCTTTATTCCTTTGCCTGTTGGGATGGCCAGATGATGTATCTTGAAGGGGTCTTCCTTTCAGGAGCAGGACAGACAGGACAGGGAGGATGGAAAGTGAGTTTGAGGAGAGATACAGGATTGAGGGTTCCTGTGTAGGCTGTGCTCAGGGGCTGGGACTCTGGAACTGGGCACTGGGAAGCCATGGAAGAATTCAGAGCATGAGTGACACGGACTGGTGGGCATTTCAATGGCTCACCAATGGAAATGGGAGCTACGTTCTGCTGTTGCCTTTCTGTCTATGGAAAAATCCAAGCACTGGGAGAACCAACTTTGGGTGGTCTGAGGGCCCTTTCTTCCTCATTCCTCACCTCTTAGAGGAGTTTATGTTTCTTTATAAGGACACGATTCCATTACTTTTATACATTAGTCTTTTTCCTCTCTTGCATCTTACTTTGCACTCTTCAGCCAGAAATGCGTTTTTCCTGGGAAAATGTGGCCCCATAGTTGGCTGGATGCAGACATGCTCAGCTTAGCCTTCTGCATAAGATAATAGTGCAATAAAAAAGACTAGCTGCTCTGAGTACTGTTTACCATGGCCCAGACATGGAAGCAACCTTAGTGTCCATTGACAGATATCTGGATAAAGAAGTTGTGGTATATTTATACAATGGAATACTATTCAGCCATAAAAAAGAACGAAATAATGCCATTTGCAGCAACATGGGTGGACCTGGAGATGATCATACTAAGTGATGTAAGTCAGACAGAGCAAGACAAGTATCATATGATATCACTTATATGTGGAATCTAAAAAAATGAGACAAATGAACTTAGTTACAAACCAGAGACAGACTCACAGACATAGAAAACAAACTTGTGGTTACCAAGGGGTAAAGGGGAGGGTGGAAGGGTAAATTCGAGGTTTGAGATTTGCAGATACTAACTACTATGTGTGAAACAGATAAACAACAAAGTCATACTGTGTAGCACAGGGAACTGTATTCAGTACCTTGTAATAGCCTGTGATGAAAAAAAAAATATGTATAACTGAATCACTGTGCTGTACACTAGAAATTAACACAACATTGTAAACTGACTATACTTCAACAACAACAGAAAAACAACTAGCTGACCTCACAGGGGTGTGTGTGTGTGTGTGTGATAATTTTGGTGATCTCATGATTATGAAATTTTGAGTGTCTGTAATTGACATGGGGTGCTAAATTGCACCACTCATTAGATTGTACAATTTTATGAAAAAGAAGCAAATTACCATCATACTTGTTTGAAGCAGAGAAGGGAGAAAGGAAGATGGCCTTCCTCTTAAGTCACTGTTAAGTTTGAAACTGTATCAGAGTTTTTTTCTGTTTTGTTTAGTCACATATTTGTGTGTGTATGTGTGTGTGTGTCCGTCCCCTTCTGAGTTGCCATCCTCTGTTGGGGACATTTCCCCCTCCAGCTCAGGGACTGCCTTTATGAAAGCTCCCAGCAATCAAATGCATAAAAATTGAACACACTCTACAGGATTCTTTTCATTGTTCTGCCTTACAAGTTTCTTTTCTGAACGACAACAATAAAAAGAGCCCTGTGAAATATTAAGACTTTCTTACCTCACAGTGGCATCCTTGGCTACTTCCCTTCTCTTATTTGTTTCAGCAGATTTCCAAGGTGACTACTGAAATCCCCCGAATCTTCCAGAGATAGAAAGGCCCTTCATTGTGTTTGCTGGGACACCTTCTTTTCTCAGAGTGGGGCTGTCTGGTTTAAAATCGCCCCTCTCTCTTCGCTGCGTTCATCTTAAAAAATGATTACAATAGGGGAGGGTATAGCTCAGGGGTAGAGCGCGTGCTTAACATGCACGAGGTCCTGGGTTCAATTCCCAGTACCTCCATTAAGAATAAATATATAAATAAATAAACCTAATTATCTCTCCCTCCCCCCCAAAAAAATGATTACAATAAATCATGGTGATAGGAGGTCAATTAGAAGAATGGGAAGACATTGGGACTGAAAAACCAGGGGACCTTAGATGCTCTCTTATCTCTAAAATTGTAAGTCACTGAACAGTCTGAGGCTCAGTTTCCTGAATCCGTATAAAACGGGTTGGCGTAGAAGGAACAATATTAACTATTTTGGATTTTGGGGGCAATCTGGTCTCTTTCATAGCCATCGAACTCTGCCCTTGTCTTGCAAAAGCAGACACTCACAATATGTAAATGAATGGGTGTGGCACTGTTCCAATAAAAATGTCCCAAACTCAGCAGTGGGCTGGACTTGGCCTGTGGACTATAGTTTGCCAACCTCTGGTTTCAAAGATCAGAGTAATGAATATTGCCCGATTTTTTTCTTGTAGGTTTAAAAGAGGAAGATTAAATGTTGTAATGAAAGCTTTTTGAAAAAATATAAAGAGGAATTTCTGCTTCTGGGTAAGATTTAGTAGTTTGAGGCAAACTGATGACCCCAAGAGGAATAATGAGAAAAGCCATGTAAAATATATTTTATTTTTTTTGTATATGTATCTCTTTACTGAAGTATAGTCAGTTTACGATGTTTTGTCAGTTTCTGGTGTACAGCATAATGCTTCACTCATACAAGAATATACATGTATTCATTTTCATATTCCTTTTCCACCATAAGTTACTACAAGATATTGAATATAGTTCCCTGTGCTATACAGTATAAACGTGCTTTTAATCTGTTTTATATATCATAGTGTCTGCAAATCTTGAACTCCCAATTTATCCCTTCCCACTTCCTTCCACCCCTGGTAACTGTTAAAATATATTTTAAAAGATCATTCTGTTGACAGGCATCTGAGAGGTGCTGAAGCACAGAGGACTTAGTCGGGGGGTGGGGGGTGGGAGGATGCTGAGATGTCAAGAAGGGCAGAACTACGGGAATTCACCTGCTGGTCTGCAGCTGCCGTATCCCTGGGAGGCATTTCTGGAATGGGTGTTCGCAAGAGACTAAAAATCCAGGCTTTGCCCAAATGGAGCATTGCTGCTGTGGGAAGAGAAGCCAGTGGACCTTTTGGTGGTCTCATGGGACTGCACTGCAGAGACAAAACCCGGGGGTGGTGAGGAGTCTCAGCACACAGTTTGTTCCCTTCCAGGCAGTCGCTAAATTCTGCAGCTTTGTGGGGTGGGTGGTTCAAGAGCTAATCAGAAAGCCTTTGGAAAACAGCGGGGAATGTTCAGCGGTCTTGGTGCTGAGAAGATAAAACTGAGGATTCAGGACCTGCTTTGGGAGGTTGGGAGTTGGGGGCGTGGTGGACACACGACACCCTGCACTGACAGCCCAGTCCGAGGACGGTGGGTAGACCAGACCCTCACTGGTTCAGGGGGTCAGCCCCACCCCACCCAGCTGTGTCTGCCTGGTGGAAGGCAGGAAGAGCCAGCTCCCAAGGAATGTAACTTCAGAAGTCTCTGTAATTTTTTTACACACAAAGTCTAATATTAATCAGAAGTTATTAGTTATGCCACTGTTACTAAAAAAGCCAAGAGCGAAAACAGATAATAGAAGCAGACTCACAGGTAGCCCAGATTTCACTAATGAGATTTAGCAAAAAAATTTTTTTAGTAACTGTGATTAATATGTTCAAGAAAAAATTTTTTAATGGGGAAAATAGATGAAGAGATGGAAAATTGCATCTGAGAATTGGAATCTATAAAGAAGCCAATGGAACCAAAGTATCGATCAAATCTATAAAGAATCTATTCATGGGGGAAAATATCTGAAATTAAGAACTCATGATACTATTCAGCCATAAAAACTGACAACATAACGCCATTTGCCAGCAACAAGGGTGATCCTGGAGAATGTCATTCTAAGTGAAGTAAGCCAGAAAGAGAAAGAAAAATACCATATGAGATTGCTCATATGTGGAATCTAGAAAAAAAAAAACATAAATACAAAACAGAAACAGACTCATAGACATAGAATACAAACTTGTGGTGCCAAGGGGGTGGGGGGTGGGAAGGGACAGACTGGGATTTTAAAATGTAGAATAGATAAACAAGATTATACTGTATAGCACAGGGAAATATATACAAGATCTTATGGTAGCTCACAAGAGAAAAAAATGTGACAATGAATGTATGTATGTTCATGTATAACTGAAAAATTGTGCTCTGCCCTGGAATTTGACACAACATTGTAAAATGACTATAACTCAATAAAAAAAATGTAAAAAAAAAAAGAGAACACATGGGATACAGTTGAACAGAAGATCATACAGAGCAGAGGGCAGGAGAGTGAGCTGGAGGAAGGTTCATGGAAATGATTCAGACTTAAGTGCAGACAGTTAAGAACGGAACATACAGAAAAGAATTTGAGACAAAGGGACATAGTGGAAGATCTAAGATGTGGATAATTGGAGTCTCAGCAGGAGAAGAGAGGGGACAGGGTGGGACGGAAGCAGGATTTGAAGAGATAATGGCCAAGAATTTCCCCAAACTTGTGAGAGAGATCAACCCACACATTCTAGAAGCCGTGCAGACTCCAATAAAAAAAGTTCCCTGCTTAATGGATAAAGATGTTATTTAAGAACCCACGACACCCTGGCGTTTTAGATTTCTGTGACTTCTGAGACCTTGACAGCTAATTCAGATTTTTTTAGCAATAACAACATGTAGTAGGCTTAAATAAAAACTTCCCTCTGCTCCATGGCTCTGACTGCTATAGGGGATTGAAAGGAATATGCTTACGTTTGATGAAAGATATTTAACAAGTGTTGTTGGAACAGAGTTGACTTTTCAAAGAGAATTGTGCTTGACTTATTACTATAATATTAGAATAAAAATGTTTATCAATATGAAAAAAAATTTCTCAACACTCATATTACTGTTTGATTCGTCAGAATTTCCAAGGCATGAGACCTGTTACAGGGCGAGCCTCCAGCCGTCTGCGTGTGTGTTTCCCTCCCTGGGCGTCTCCTCCAACCAAACCCGCTTAAGCGTAGTCGCTGTGTTTTCCTGCTCTCTGCTTCTGTCATGTTCAACCCCTAACCCCAGCCCTTGGCATTTCCCACTTCCGGGAACCCTCACCTTTGACCTTATCATTATCACTGACATCCTCAAGGCACAGTTTTTAAACTGGGGCAAGCGAGAGCTGTATCTCTTAAGGGGGTGCGTTAGTTACCCAAGGTTGTACAAGAAACCAGCCTGCAGCAGCTTAAAGCGACCAAAGCGTATTCTCTCATAGCCCCGGAGGCCGGAAGTCTGACATCAGAGTGCTGGCAGGGCCCTTGAAACCTCTCCGGGGAGCACGTGTTTGTCACCACTCTCTAGGGGCTGGTAGCATCACCTCCCTGGGCTCTGTCCTCACGTTGCCGTCTGCCCTGTGTGTCCTTTTCTGTGAGTCTCTCTCAGAACGCCCTCTGCCTCCTCTCCTAAGGTCGCATGGTGATGGAATTTAGGGCCACCTGGACCATCCGGGGTAAATAACCCCCTCTTCTCAGGATCCTTAACTTAAATCACATATTTTGCCGTGTCAAGTAATATTCACGGGGCCTGGGGAAAGGGGGGTGGACACCTCTCTCTGAGCCCAAAAAAGGTGGTGATGTTGTGATAATAATAGTAAGTGCTTAAAAAAGATAGTATGTGCCTAGCAGTGCGTTACCAGCCTCCTCTCACTTAAGTCCTGGGACCACCTCTCTGAGATGGGTACCATCATTACCACCCTGTTCAGGTGAAAACTCTCGGGCTTAGAGAGGTACGTGCTTACCAGGGTCACCTTGCAGCTGATAAGTGGTGGAGCAGGGTTTGAACCCAAGCATTTGGGCTTTGAACTCCTTCCCTAAACTGCTGCGGGTCAGTACTCTGGGTTTCTGTTCGGACTGCTGCCTGCAGCTGGCTTTTAGCCCTAGGTTCTGGTGGGACTTTTTAGCTCTCAAATTCTCTGGTCCTATGCATTTTTATCAGAAAAACAAACAAACAAAAAAACCCAGAACCCTTCAAACCCGGATTATGAAGAGTATAACAAATTTTAATCTGCTGGCTAACAGAACGAATTTGCTCACACTGCTTCCAGACGAAGTGGGTGTGCATTTACTGTGGCACATTTTACAGCTGCCGATGGTGGAGGTGTTTCAGAAGGAAAAATTACTTCTGGGCTCCCTGGCCACGCCTATACCATCTGAGTAAATTGAGGTAATTACTCAGGTTATTCAGTCCCTGCCTGCCAGATAATTGAGGGAAATGGGGTTATTAATTTGAAGTAGCTAGGTAATTGGGTCTGCCTCCCTTTGATAATGTAAACATGGTCATATTGTGTAATTGTGTAATTGGCTGAAAGGGCTCTATTCTTTCTCTCGAAGAATCTGCTGTTGTCTGTGGCCTGGCCGTCGGGTATTAGATTCTTACAGATAAACCCCGGTGCTTAGCTTGGGTTTCCTGGTGAGACATACATACATATACGTGGATGTATATAAATACATGTGTCCATGTGTGTGCGTGTATATATATTTTTTAATTAAAAATGAGAACATAGGAGGTCTTTTAACTTTATTACTGTTGATAATTCATGTAAGTGTTTAAAGGAAATATTGCCTCCAAGGTAGACCACCTTAGAGGCTGTTTGTCATTGAGCCCTGCCTACCGTAATGTCTGTATTTGAACGTAGCCGAGATTGTTCCTCGTCAGATGGTCAGAGGAAAACTAGCTTTGCGTCATTGGCTTCTCCCTAACCTTTGCCCACCCGGGGGTCCGGGCTGGGGTTTTGCTCTTGGACTGTCTACATTTTTCTTGATCTTGTTCCTGCCTCTGGGTCCACGTTGTCACAGCAGCTGGGCGGCCTCGGGGGCCTTCCTGTCTCACTTTCCAAAACGACTGGTGTCTTCTGAGACTTTTCCATCTTACGTGGGGCTGGGCCTGCCTGGCCTGACATTCTGTGCCAGAAGTCTGGCCGTTCAGGGGTAGGGGCTGCCTTATGAAGGGTAAGATGCTGGGGTGGGAGTGGGAGGGAGGGGACCACATCACCCCTGTGGAGGTCACCTGTCTCAGAGGCTCTGGCATCATCTGCTTCTGAAATGGTCTTTCTGGCTTTGGACCTCACACCCTGAATTTTGGCTGGAAAATGAGACCCATGCATTGTCTGCTCCTGTACCTCCCATTACAATCATCTGCGTAACCGGCCTCTGGTGTGATATTTCTGCCTTACTCGGTAAAGGAGGAAACTGGGGAGAAAATTTCACCTAAAATATTCTCACCCAAGCTCTGATTGAGGTGTGCAGCTTTGGTCTTGCCCGTGGTGTGGGAGGCTGAGGTCCCTGATCCTCACAGAGCTGGATGTCCCATCTCCTGAGTCCCTCTGCTCTCCCAGGTGTGCTCCGAAGAGTCGGGGGGCCATTCACACCAGACGGGGCTCAACCTGCTCAGACGCAGTCAGTTGTCACCTGAGCCTCCTGAAGTTTTCCCTCTGGGCTTTGGGTTTATTTATAAGCTTGATGGGCCTTGGGGGAAGGAGAAAAGAGGAGGGGAGGAACTTGTCCCTAACATGGAAACCAAATATGGTTACTATAGAAGCTCCCCATGTGTGACCCACTCCACGAGCCTGCAGTAAATGTGCAAATATCAAAATAACACACCATAGAAATAAATCACACTGGAAAAGGGAAATTGAGACAATCTTGGTGTTTTGCAGGCTCAGAAAATTCTACATAATTTACTCCTGCAATGTGTATTTTACATACTACATTATCTGACTTTATATATATATAAGTATATATTAAAATACATAAGTATATATAAATACATTATGTGTGTATGTGTATGTATATATGTATGTGTATGTATATACATATATATATAGTATCCCTGTGGAATTTCTGGATCACTGCTCTAACTCATCAAAATTCAGAACAAAGCTATGTCCACATACAGTGTTAGAATCAGGAATCACTTGAAAAATTCGTGTTCTCAAAAACATCTTGGCTTTAGTTATCTGAGAAGAAAACATCGCATTTAATTTTCTTAGTTTCTTATTTCAGTTTGCAAATGTCAAATAGCTAAAAGTTATAGAAACTCTCCCCAAAATGATAAATCTCTTTCAAAACCTAGTGTATGTAAATCTTTTGAGTGTACTTTCTTCTAGCATTTAAACAAATGATAATGGTCAACATTTCTGTAATAAGTTCATTTTTCGTCTCTTTTCTGCAGCATGACGATACTGACTAGGTCATTATAGATGTAAGTGATAGCTGTTTAGAGCAGGTGAATTCTGAGTACGGACCAGCATTTTTAAGAAAAATTTTAAGACAATTTTGAGTGTCGATTTGAGTTTGATTTTTTTTAGTTTTCAGTCTTTTGACTTAGGGGAAATGAGAAATAGTCTTTCATTAGGGCAAAGGACTCTTTGTGTAAGAGTTTAGACGGCTGAAATACTTTGCAGACCTTACTCAGACCTTTTTTGATTCTGTTAAGACTGATTTCATTTAGTAAAAATCAAGGTTTGTAACTTTAGAGAATTCATGAAGCTCAGCATCATCTTTTCAGTTTACTCTTCAGATTTTTGTCCTTTCAGTCTGCTGAGAAGAAAGATGAACAGATAGACAGCAAGTTTCTAACCGTACAGCACAGGGAACTCTATTCAATATCTTGCGGTAACCTATAAGGAAAAAGAATATGAAAAGGAATATATGTATGTGTATATGGATGACTGAAACACTGCTGTGCACCTGAAATTGACACAACATTGTAAACTGACTCTACTTAAATAAAAAAGAATGCAAAAAAAAAAAAAGATGAACAAATTTTCTCTCTAAGTATGTGAAATAAGAGTGACTTTAGCCCAAGACGCTTTCCAAAAGAGACTGAAGTTTGTGGAAAGCAGCCACGGTTTTGAGAATAATTTTGGCTGCCTTGAGCTTTGGGTTTGTCTTGTACGCGTCTGAGTTTTTAGTTACTGGAATCTGACATCTAAATAAGAGGCTGTTACTATGATACGCAAATAAAATGGATGGGTCGAACTGCTTGTCCTTAGGGATGTTGAAAGGACAATTTACTATTCACAAGGACGGAAGAGCTCCGTGAACATCCGTACTGAGGAGCTAGTGCCACAGGAAAGCTGTAGAGAGATGGGCTTTTGGGGGTTGAACTGAATTAATGACACATGAAAGGAAAAATTCACTTCTCGGGTAGGGAAGGTGTTTTCCAAATATCAGCAAGGACAGAACTTCCCTCTCTCCTCTGCCCTCGCCTGTTCTGAGACTCCACTCCCTGGGGCCCCAGGACCGCCCTGAGCGCCCTGAACTATGATGACAGCAGGACACGGGGCATGTCCCTCTGTTTCCATGCCTGCCCACTAGACTGTGCTGGCCCCCACTGGCCAGGCACTTTGTCTGGTTTCTTTTTATCCCCCCAGATGCCTGGTACAAGCCTGGCACATGGCAGATGCTCAGTAAATGTCTATTGAACTCATAAGTCTTAATGGCAATAAACCTTCTTTTTGTAAGAAAAATTTATGTATTCCCCACCCCACTACCAGAGCAGTAGTTGAATTTTTGTTTCAGGTAGCATTTGCCATTTTCAATCAGAGGAACTGAAATAAGAAATGACCATTTTATTGAATGAATAAGCTTTTAATTATTTTTTAAATTTAAATTTTTTGATTTACAATGTTATATTAGTTTCTGGTCTACAGTGTAGTGATTTATTTAAACATATATATGTATATAAACATATTCTTTCTCATACTCCTTTTCATTGCATGTTACTACAAGCCACTGAATATAGCTCCCTGTGCTGTACAGTGTAACCCTGTTGTTTGCCTATTTTATAGATAGTAGTGTGTATCTGCCAGTCTTGAACTCCCAATTCATCCCTTCCCTTCCTCTTCCCCTCTTGGTAACCATAAGTTCATGTCCCGTGTCTGTGAGTCTGTTTCTGTTTTGTAAGTAAGTTCATTGGTATCTTTTTCTAGGTTCCACCTACAAGTGATGTCACATGGTGCTTTCTTTGTCTGGCTTAGTTCACTTAGCATGATAACGTCTAGGTCCATCCATGTTGCTGCCAAAGACATAATTTCGTTCAGAATTCACAGAATTCAGTCATTTCTTTGGCAAGTCTGTAATGCTTGTACTTCTGAAATTTGAGCCTAAAACCACCTTCCGACCTTTGGGGTACCTTGTGTACCATAAAAGAGGGTATAATTGTAACTCATAACTGGTATTTGTTGAGGACTTCCTGTGTCTTAGGTGTCTAACCCTGTAGATTTCCATGAAGATCTTATCAGGTAAATACTACTGTCGTCCCTTTTTATGCTTGAGGAAGCACAGACACCAAGAGATGAGTAACCTTCCTGCCACCACTCAGCAAGTGGCCGAGATTTGAACCCAGGGAGTCTCACTGCAGGGTCTGCACTCCTAACCGCCAAGCCAGCCTGCCTCTCGGGGGTGACTGGCCTGCGTGCAGTGTTTGTTGAGGGGACTGAATTGACCCGGGGGATCTGTCCAGCTGCAGCGGCTCCACCGAGGGACAGCCCTGTGTGGCAGCAGTAAGTCACCTGTGCTGTTGAACAAACGTGGTCACGTGTGAGAGATGAAAAGAGCCCGTCTTCTCGTCATGCACCAGGAAGTTGCACATGTGCTTGTGGAAGTTCTTCGAGACCTGGCCATCTGTCATCCTGTAAAGTCTTCACTGACGCGTGGCACACATGGAGTGTTTAGATTTTACCGGAGAGGGGACTCTTGAAACAGCTGTCGTTTCTTTGTCTACCAGAGGCCGGCGGTTCTCAGGGTGCCGTCTGGACACCCTGGGACTTCCTCAGGGCACAGCTCTCTTCAGAATAACATGAGGATCTTTATATATTTGCCTTTTTCACTTGTATTCTCTCACGAGCACATGGTGGAACTTTCCAGAGGCCACGTGATGTGTGATGCCATCATCGCTAGTATTTAAATTCTCTAAAATAATAAATATCGATAGCTTTAACCCACATGCACAAAAGCTCTTAGAGGGTGGCCTGGAATTTTTGAGAGTGCGAAAAAGATAATTTTTCTTAAGAGTTTGGTCAGTGGAGGGTGTTTACACTATTTTTTTAAACAGTAAATTTATTACAAATACACCTGAGTTTGCAATCCCTTCCCAATGTGTAAGAAGTTGGGCAAAATGAAATTTGCCTTAGAAAGACACTGTTCTTTTTGAGCTGCCGGGCATCTCTTAGGATACTCTCACAGCCCTGGGCGTTTTTCTTCCTAAAAGGAAGGGTATTCTTACTGTCTCGGGTCTCGGGTCTCCAGAGATTGGGTCTTCGTTCTGATTGGCAGAGCGCACAGTCCTGGTTACCGTGGTTGTGAATAAGACAGCTCGCCGAGTGCCAGAATCCATGCTCTGTGCCGTCAGAACTCAGCTGCCTCCAGCCTCCTCCCAACGGTTCCGCCACTCCCTCCACTTGGAGGTTTTAAGAATTAGCTGTCCACAGATTAAGTGCCCTTAATCAGCTCCTCTTCCATTACACTGTGAAGTTTCTCTCCTGTTCAGCGGAGAACTTGATTTTCACTTGATATCTGCGATCATAGAATAGTAAGTGGATTCCCAGGAAATTTCGTGAAGAGGAATAATAATGTGGAGATGGAGGGAGGGGGAGCTAATTGATTAGTTTTGAATCAGTTTCCAGGAGGAGTGGAGGAGCCCAATTTATCTTTCTCCTCCTTTGCGTGGTGTTCTCGCAGATTGTCTGATGTTTCATTATCAACTTGACAGAACAGCTGATGTATAATTCTGTTGAGTAGGCTATCCATCCTGCTTTTGCCATGTGCATTTATTACTTTGTGATTAGATTATTTGGACTCTATTAGTTGATTATCTGAGAGCTGGAGGAGGGAGCTCAGAGGGGAGTGGACCTCTCTGGGTCCTGAATTTTCAGAGCCTCTGGTCCTTTGAGCATAGTGGACACCTCCTTCTCCAGGGCTAATAGACTGGGGTTGGGGGACCGTAAATGACTGGTGTGTATGTTCTCTCCTAATAAAACTTTCAGGGAGAATGCTCCCATCTTCAGAATTTCCCTCCCCTTACACATGAGCAGCCTCATTGTTTTCTGTCTGTCCTCACTGCCTGCTCGCCTGGTTCCAGGGTTAATTTGCACACTTGTCATCCTGGGGTATTTTTGTTTGTTTGTTTTTCCCACCCCTGACCTGTTTATGGAGCCTCTCCCCTGTGAGTTTTGAAAACCACCGGCTTGTAGCGTGAGGATTTTCACACACGCATGCCAAGCTCCGGCGAACAAATTGTGTCCCTTTGCCCAAGAAGCCTCTTTGGTGTCCCCTGCCCCCTAAAAATAACATCGTTCCTCCAAGTGACACAGGAACTCAGCCCGGGCAAGGTTTTCTCAGCACCATGCACCCCCTGAACAAGCTGGGGTGGTTTCTGCTGCTGATTCTGCAGCTGCTCCCCGACCCTGGCAGTGCCCGACCACCTGCCTGGAGTCCCCATCACACACGCCCAGACAAGACCCGGGCTGAAGCAGGGCATTCGCCGGCCACCCGCCTTCACTTGCCAGCCTCTCTGGCCTCATCTTTGGAGAATCAGAGATCCTGTGGGAGGCGGCGCGGTGCTGGGGAAGGGGCAGTTTTGCCGACTTGTCCTTCCCAGTAACCGGCTCTCTGTCTGCTCTTTCTTTAATCATCTTTTCATTTGCTGAGTGTTTACTGAATTCTGGTTATTAGCTAGGCAGAGGAGGCGGGTCGTGAGGAGACAAAATGAGCCAGCCCGGGCATCCTAGAAGTCTTTGGCCAACCCGGCGTGCTGGGTCAGAGGGGGTCAACTGACAGTGCTTTCTCCTGATCCCACTTCCCTGGCCTCTCTCCATGTCCTCCAGGCTTTCTCCCTACCTCTCTGGCTGCTCCTCCACCTCCTTTGCAGATCTGGCCATCTCTGCATGGCCGCTGACTGTGGGGAGTTTGCCCCTGCTCGGCTGTGGCCTGCCCTTTTCTCTGCATGGTCTCTCGTGAGAGCTTATCCAAGCCCAGGGCCCCAGTGAGAGTTTACGCCCCATAGGTGACTCGGAGTTCTCCTTCTGCACCGCAGACCTCATATCCAACGGCTTGCCTACCTGTTCCTCTCTGATGTCACTGAGGCCACCATGACTGAACCCAGCAGTGACCATCGCCACCGTCCAATCAGTCAGTCCCTGCAGAGTCGAGACCTCGTTGCTCAGCCATCTCTCTCTCATCTCTCAGCCGTTTCTTTGGTTTTGTTTTCTTATGGGGGGGAGGGGCGGGGAATAAGAGAGACTTGAAAATAAGGTCTCTCAAGAAGGTAAGAAAAGGCAAAATAGTACCTCTTCTGATGGCTGTGGAACAGATACTAGGTTCGATTTTTTAGCATTTGTTCATCCTGGGTTAAGAGTACTTGTCCTGTCTCAGGAGCAGTTAGAGGGGCAGGTTGATGTCTGCCTGGTATTATTTGATGAAACGAATTGCCTACAGAAGTCACTGGGGACAGCCCGGGTGTGGGAGACATTCTCCTGAACAGGCTGCTGGCGGATGTCAGGTCAAACAGCTGGTAAGGGGTGGCACTGAGATTCCAACTCAGGGAACCCCTGAGTTTTGTATTATTATGCTCTCCATTTTAAAAATGAGGACACTCTGGATCAGAGAGGTGGAGTAACTTTCCCAAGGTTGCATAGCTGGTAAGTGGTGGACCCGATATTCAAACCCAGGCATTCAGAGCCTGTGCCTTTCACCACGGCACTAGGAAGTCTTCAGAATTACCAGAGCCAGCCCCCTCATTTTACAGATCATAACATGGTGTCCCCAGGGGTTAAACAACTGGCTGTGGACACAGAGTGAGCAGCAAGAGCAGGACTAGAGGAGACCCCTGGACCCCGACCCAACACTCTTTCCACTGTAGCACAGAGCTGTAACCTTGGCCCCTCCGCCACCCGTCTCCCCGCCTTAGCCAGCTGCGATACCCTGCGATTTCTCTTCCCCATTTGCCTGCATTGCTTAGAATTAAGACAAACTGCGCTGCACTTACAAAGAAGTAGTAATACTACCCACTTCTTACGGATATGTGGGAATTCAGAATGTCATGAAGTCCCCCATCCTACCTCCGAAGGAGCCAGGCAAGGAAGCCCAGGAAGGGAGACAGCTCTCTTAAGTCAAACGACGACCACAGGGATGTGTTTATCAAGTCCATAAGGGAGAATTCACATTTCTGGACTGTAATGTAAATCACCCAGAAAATCCAGTACAAAGTACTTCCAGGGACTCTACCAAACAGACTGGAGGGTCCACTGTCTGTTGATGTTTCTGATATGAGTGATCTTAGCTGCGATGCCGGCCAGCTGGTGGCCTCTGCAGCTGTTCCCAGTTTTGCCAGAGCAGTGATTCACAGGCGAAACTCGCAGTTTGCGATTCCCCACGTGGGGTGAGAGGTGAGACTCGGGAGGGTGCTTGGACCTGCCGACGGAGCAGGGATGGACGAAAGGTTGTGAACCCACTTGCTCCCGAGGGGTAAACACTTGAGAAGCTGGTGTGACGACGGTGTTACCAGATATTCTCCAAGAGCAGGTATTTACGGGTCTCGGGGATGAACACATCAAAGGCGAAGGCTGCAAGAAGGTTTGCCTTTTCCCTCCAAGCTGGAGCAGTGACAACTAGTAAGAAGAAAAGATCGAGTGTGCTTGAAGGCAGGTTACTCACTGATCCCACACTGTAAATATTTTGGCAGTTTTGCCTGGTTTCTTGGCGTTAATAGGTTTATTTTGGGAGAAGTGACTTCTCTGATAGTTGTAGCTAAAGGATGCTTAGTAAGGAGTTGAATTGGCAGCTTAACTAAAGTAGAGAAGGGATCATGTTTTTTGGACTAAGTTTAAAATAAATCAATTTCAATAAATAATTAAAAGCAAAAGGTTCTAGAACAGATCTGTCCAAGAGAACTATAATAGCCCTTTAATTAAAAAAATTTTTGTAGCTGCATTAAAAATTAAAATAGGTAAATGAATTTTATTGATCTATTTTATTGAATCCGGTGTATTCAGAATGTTGTTATCATTTCAACATACAATCCATAAAAAAATTCTTATTGAGATATTTTGCATTCTTTTTTTTATATGAAGTCTTTGAAATCTTGTGTGTTTCTCACACTTTCGGCTTGTCTCAGTTCACACTAGCTGCATTTCAAGTAGAAAAGAGGAATGAAATGAGGGAGGGAGGAAGGAAATGTTAAAGAAAACTTAAGACACCTTTTAAGCACACACATACCTGTCAGGTCCTCATTGGCAATCTCAAAGGCCAAGCTTCCTGGTGGTCTATTTCAATAAAATATCACAGGCCAACTCAGAAAAGTCTTTTTTCCTGCATGTTTAAAATCCATCTTTCCCTTCCTGTGCCAACTGTCATTGATAGATGGCATTTTTCGGGTGTAAATACACATTTCTTTTAGCCACTTTTCTTCTCTCTTCTGTTATTCTGAAGACTGTCCCTTGCTCATTTGCTCTCACCTAATTATTCTACTTGATATCATTTTCAGACTTTCCCCTCTTCCACTGGAATTCACGGAAAGGCCGCTGGGAGGGATACGTGCGTGGATCCCAGACGCCATCAGGGGCTCCCTTTTTTATAGTAGGAACCAAAATGCCTCTTAAAATCAGTCTCCTGAGGCATCGTAGACTTCCCATCTCTTACATGGCAAAAAATAAACCGGAGGGGGCTGATGACAATTTTGCATGCAAATTGGTTGGTGAGCTCTTGCGTACGATTTCTATTTCCATGCACCATTTGGGAACTTGTGCGTGAGCGCAGTCATTGTTCACGCAAAGCTGGAAATGCAGGTGCGAAGCCGTTTTTAGAGCCTGAGGACTGTCTGGTCCTGTCCTCGTTTGAGTTTGGTTGACTCTTCTGTGACATCATACACAGAAGAATTTTGCTTATTGAAAGGCATTTGCAGCAGATGGAACTTTTTGTCAGTCTTGTGAGGGTATATGTGCCTGTGTCACTGAAGACGTTGCGTGTCTCCACTGCAGAGAGGAAAGGGGAGTCCACGGATGTACATCTGCTGGTGTGTCTGCCGATGGTGCCTTTGAACCCACGAACGGGTTTCCTTTGTGGGGAGATGTCGTGCTGAGCCCGGAAAGAGTGGGATTTATTGTCATAGTCTTGGACGTGGTGCCTTTTTACGCTCCCCTCCTCCAAGTAAAGACTTTATTGATACACCAGTGTTAAAGCTCTGTTACAGAGTTGAGACCCTTATGATAATTACTCAGGCCCAAAAAGAAATAGTCTGATTCCTCTTGTGTCCTGTGGAAATGCCAAATTGAAGTGTGCTTATTGCCTCTGGGCCGCCATGCTTTTGGGGAAGTTTCTTTTTCCCCGTTTTGCACTGCCTGGGGTTAGGAGGCACAGTCTTTGTCCTGTCATCTGACCATCTTCACAGAGCGACATTTTTACATCCTTCCTTTTTTTCCATTGTTACATCAACCTTTGATTTTTCTCCCAGCCAGTGGCAGATTTTCACATGTGGGAATTGTGGCTCGTAGCAGCTTCTTTTTTCTTCTTGCTGCTCTTATATCTCCTGCTCATACCAGAGGGGACAGAAAAAGGGAGGATGGTGGAACAGAGGTGACGTGTCCTTTCTCTTGGGGGTGCCGAGGCGGCAGGGTGACTGGGAGATGCAGCTGACACTGTTGGTGAGAAGAAGGGTTCCTGGAGATGCGTGGTGATGGTGGTTGCATTAGCAGGGCAAGTAGGGGTGAGGGTAGAGCTCAGTGGTAGAGTGCATGCCTAGTGTGCGTGAGGTCCTGGGTTCAGTCCCCACAATTCCCAGTACCTCCATTAAAAAACTAAGTAAATAAACCTAATTACATCCCCCTGCAAAAAACAAAAACAAAAAGTGCAAGTGTACTTAATGCCATTGAATCATGCACTTCAATATGATTAAAATGGTAACTTTTTGTTGCGTATATTTTACCATAATTAAAAAAAAAGTTCCCTCTGGGTTTTACACTGGGTGGTGGTTTTCTAGAACCAAGTGTGTTTTCTTTCATCTTTATATGATGGCTGATTGACTTTGGAACCCAGAACATTGGGGACCTCGGAGTTAAGTGCCCCCCAGAGTCACTGCAGGTAGCAGTTTGTGTTGGATATTCTTTGATGGGAAAGGAGCTGGTGTGGTCATGACATGAGAGAATTTCTTCACTTAATGGTGCAAAGTTGTTAATGAGCTGTCTCCAGGCACTCTGGGTTGGCCGGCTTGTTGGACTCTGGCCTGGTGGAACTTATTTATTGGGAAAGACAGAAAAAAAGTGAATGAAGAATTTCTATGATGAAAAATCGTGAAAAATGTTATGAAACAAATGATTAGTAAGTCATCGTAAGAGCAGTGCTGTCCAGTGGAAATATATGTGAGCCGCATCTGTAAGTTGAAGTTTCCCAGGAGCTGCATTGAGGACAGGTAGAAACAGGTGGAATTAATTTTGATGGATTTTATGTAATCCTGCATAGATCTCAAATATTGTCATTTCAATATCATCATTATAAAAAAGAACTTACTTAGGTATTTTACATTCTTACTTTCATGCTAAGATTTCTTTGATATCTGGTGTATGTTTTACACTCACGACACAGTTTGGACTGGCCACATTTCCAGCGCTAAAATATTTCCAGTGCTGATTAATTTTTATTTTTAGAAAATTTTCTAACGACTTTATTGTGGTATAAGTGCTAATTACTTTTGTACAAAGTCTTGAGACTTTATCATTGAAATCCATACAGGGTCCTAGTTACATTCTAAAGAGTTTCATTTCCATGTTCTTTGTACATATTCATTAGTGGCTGGGTTTTGATGCAGTCAGTTTATTGTCGTCTCCACATCAAACGAGAATGAGTGTGAGCTATCATGTTATCATGCTCGATTAAGAAAATGACATAGAATACTGACAACCAGCTTCCCTTCTGACTCACGCTAAGCTCTTCTAGGATTTGGTGTGGGTGAGTTTGGTTGGCAAAACTGAAGACCTGGTCATCCTGCGTGTCTCTCTTCTCCATCAAAAGTATTTTTTAAGTGTGTGAAATATTTTATTAATACTCTGAGTTCAGTTTCTAGCTGGTTGCTTTTAATACTTCAGGACTCCCATTGTGAAGTCTAAGCAGCATGGTGCCTGGTGTTTCTTGCAAAGCTTTCTTGATGAATCTCTGCCTGTGTATTCTCTGACAAAATGCACTGGTGAGGGGCGATGAACGGTAACACCATCTTTGGGCGTTTGGGTACTGTCACTAGGAATTATTTGGGCACTCTCCTTACGAACACTTAGACACCACATTTTTTATAGTGCGATACTGTGAGGGTGTGCAATTCAGTGACTGCATGTGACCGTTTGGAAGGACAAGCAAACCAGTAACAAACGACTTGACCCCCCCCTCCCTGTGGCTGATACTGACCAAGCATTTGTGGTCCGGTGGCATCTTAGGAACTCATCTGATGAGACCTCGGTTGCTTTGTCAGTTACTGCCTGAGTGACCTGTAGAATCCTAGGTTTATGGGAAGCTTGAAGAACTGCTTTGAATCTTACTGAGATTCTCCTCTGGAGTTTGGCCATGATTTAGTTAGGTGTTGAAGAGTTGTGTTTTTTTTTTTTTAACTTCATCTATGTATTTATTTTACAATATCATATTTTTTAATTGAAGTATAGTTGATGTATAATATTAGGTGTTACCGGTATACAGTATAATGATTCACAATTTTTATTTGTTTATTTATTTTAGTGGAGGTACTGGGGGTTGAACCCAGGACTTCCTGCATGGTAAGCATGTGCTCTACCACTGAAGTATACCCTCCCCCTGCGATTCACAGTTTCTAAAGGTTATACTCCATTTATAGTTATTATAAAATATTGGCTGTATTCCCCATGTTGTGCAGTACATCCTTGTAGCTTATTTTAGACCTGATCGTTTGTATCTCTTAATCCTCCCCCTCCATCTTGCCCCTCCCCCTTCCCTCTCCCCACTGGTCACCACTAGTTCCTTCTCTACATCTGTGAGTCTGTTTCTTTTCTGTTACATTCACTACTTTGTTGTATTTTTTTAGATTCCACATGTAAACGAAATCTTACAGTATTTGTCTTCCTCTGTCTGACCTATTTCACTTAGCATGATGCCCTCCAGGACCGTCCATGCTGCACACCAGAAACTAACGCAACATTTTAAATCAACTGCACTTCAATCAAAAAGCAAACAAATAACCCGTTTAAAATATGGGCAGAACTGGACATTTTTCCAAAAGTGGAAATGCAGATGGCCCACGGGAACATGAAAAGTTGCTCAACATCACCAGTATCAGGGAAATGCAAATCAAAAGCACAGTGAGACACCATCTCACGTCTGTCAGAATGGCCATCATCGAAAGGCACACAAATAACAAATGGTGGCAAGGATGTGGAGAAAAGGGAACCCTTGTATGCTGTTAGTGGGAACGTAAGTTGATGCAGCCGCTATGGAAAACAATATGGAGGTTTCTCAAAAACCCCAAAACAGAACCACCATATGGCCCAGCAGTTCCACTCCTGGGCATATACCCGAGAAAAACAAAAACATTAATTCAAGAAGATTTATACACACTACTGTTAATAGCAGCACTGTTTACAATCACCAAGACATAGGAGCATCCTAAGTGCACATCAGTAGATGAATGGATAAAGAAGTAGTAACACACGTATGCAATGGAATGAGCTATGTTTTATGAAAGCAGGTTGCTGGTTGTCGGGCCCAGGGAGGAGAATGAGGAATAACTGCTCAGCAGATACGGGGTTTCCTGATTTTAGAACTAGGTAGAGGTGATGTTTGTACAACATTGTGAAGGTGTTAAATGCCACTGAATTGTTCACTTTTAAATGATTGATTTTACTTTTAAATGATTGAATTTCACTCTAATTAAAAAAGCAAAAAAGAATACACAGTATTTTAATGGTGTGATCTCCAGAGCCTGGATATGTATGTGTATATATACACATTTTTCAAGTTTCAGAAACCCAAATTTACTTGATAAAAAGATGACAGAAATCTGAACTTGAAAAGCCCTAAACTGAAAGTTTTATTCCAAAGATTTGGAAATGGCACCGAAGACCTGGGCTGCAGACGTGAGTTTAAAAATTGAATTCCTATTCCTTATTTATACAGTGAACACCCCCCCCATCGAAAAATTATTGATTTTAGTGTTTTGTTCAATTGAATCTACTGTGAAGTCCAGGCAGATTGATGTTCAAGGAAGGGTGGCCTTGAAGGAACTTAGAGAGGGGGAAGAAAAGATGTGGTGGAACAATGTCATTATCAGCTTCACCTGAGAGGGAGATGGCCCCGGGGGAGGGTGTCTCCCCGCATTGGGCTCCTTGGTGTTGACAGATCAGCTAGGGGGCATAACTAGAAAAGCAAAGTCGGACTTTGAATAATTAGGTTAAAGTCGCATATGATTGTTACTCCACACAGCGACTTCTTTCTTGGATGGCGACTTCTTTCTTGCGTTGGACGCTGGTACCTTCCCCATGATGGAGTTTCAAGCAGTGGAACCCTTGCTCTGGCTCTTCTGCAGATGTCTGAAGGGCTTCGTTTCCAGGGAAGAACCAGGGCTGCAGAATGTTTTTGCTAAACAAAACACAGCCATAGCAAAAGCAAAGTCCACTTTATCCCCGGAGTGTTAAGAAATGTGTGGTTTTTGTGGATTCTGTTTTTTTCCCCCTGTTTTCATTCCTTTTTTTTTTTTTTAAACTCTTGGAATAATGGTTTATTTATTTATAGGGAGTTATTTTCTGAAAGAAAAACAAACCACTTATTTCAAAAGATCTTGGGACTCTCCTGCTCCCCAAAGTACCTTTCCAGCAGTACTTTCTGTATTTTGATTTTTTAGAAAGCCTCTTATTGGTAATGGAATGAGGGGAAAAAAGATTTGCAAGGGATTTAAAATCCGTGGTTCTAAACTCTTTGTTCAAGTCGACGTCAGTAGAGAAAAGGGAGGAATTAGATGATTCCTGCAGACATATCCTTGAAGGCTTTGATGTAAGTCGTGACAAGGTATGAATGAACAGTGGAGAGCTCTTTAGTGCTCCACTGAGGGTCACGGCGTCCCCTGACAGTGCCACGATCGGGGTGGGAAGGGTGTGGGGTACCCGATCTCCCACGTTTATCAGACGCCCCAGCCAGACTCTGCAACCTGCCAAATCTTGGCTTTGGGCCACATGGGGTTGAAAGTCAAACTGGACTTACTTGCCAAATCTAAAGATTTAAGAGTTTCTGCAAGGATCCAGGTTTCTGACTTCTTGAAGGTCAGAATGAGAAGTTCTGACACCGTGAGACCCACGTGCCCCTTGGCCCCCACGGGCACCAGCCTAGAAAGACAAGGTGCCACCCTGCTCGGCCAGGTGTGGCTTCCGTGTGCCTTGTTCATCCTCTGGCTCTGTCTCTTGCTTACTTTATCCGCCTGGGCCCTGCGGCCCCAGTTCCTGGCCTTGGGGTCTGTACCAGACTCTCTGCAGGTCATGAGTTGAGACCCAGCCCCCTGTCTGGGCTGGTTGGAGAAGCCAGCTAAAGAACTGGGCTTTGCACGGCAGCAGAGCAAGTCCCCATCTGGGATGAAGACAGCTCCCCGGGTGGGAGCACGGAGATGTCCAGCCTGGACCAGGCTTGCAGACTGGTCACTGTAAATAAAGTCTGAGGGACATGACAGGTTGGAAAGTAGATAGGGAAGTGTGATCTTCAAGCAGGCCTTGGGTGGTGACACTTCCTCAGACTGGAGAGGGACGCTGACCGCGACAGCCTTGTCGGTGTCCCTGGTCTCTGTCCAGCAGTGATGTTCGTCCTGCCGTGTGTACCAGTAGCAGATCTGAGTCCCGTCTGACTTTCCGTCTCTCCACCCCCCTGCATGTGTGTGCTTGTTCCATGTCCTCATTTTGGCTCTGGTTTGGGGGAACTCTTTCAGTTCATGATGGAAACATTGATCGTGGTACCTGATGTCACTTCTTAGCTAGAGACTGGTACCTTAGTCTCCAAACTGAAATAATAAAGTCATTGCATATTCTAGTTGGAAGCTCCTTTTGGAGTTGCCTATCCAGGGTCTGCGTGTTATAAGCGAGGGACCCAAGAGACAGGGTGGGAGCTACATGACTTGCCCACGGTTACGTAATTTGTAAACGAAATCAGGCAAATATTACAAAACAAAAATAGTGGCGATGCTATTCTGATGAGTAGGGTGAGAAATCGCCCAAGAGGCTACCATTGGTAGGTTTATCCAAACAGATAAGTCATTCCTTTGCTTTGCTAGTAATAATACTGGGGGATTGGTCACTTTACAAGAACTAGAGGTTTTTTTTTTTTTTTTCCTAAGATTAAGGTTCAGAAAAAACCTTGAAATTAAGGCTTTTAATCATATTTACAATAGATGCCTTTTTAAAATTGCAATGTTGAGATTCATTTTTATTTGTTTTTTTTTTTTAACCATGAAACTCAACTTGCTTTGACAGCATGCGTCCCAAAAATTATAGCCATGAAATCGCCGAGTGTTGACAGGAGATACATCTTTAGGTTTTAAGATAAAAATTTGAATGGTATTATGTTTTATTCAGTAAGCATTTAGCTATAAAGCGGTTGGTTGACTAATATATTTAGTGCACTGATTTGGAGCATAGAGGTGCTGGGGGTGGGGGGGGACAATACGGTCCCCATACTGTCATCAGTGGCTGCAGCTGGTCAGTCCCCCGTGGACGGCACCCCATCCTCTGCTGCCTCCACCACTGAGCTGGGTGGTTGTGAGCTTTATCTTTACACGTCCGTCACCCTGTGGTTCCCGCAACCACTCTGTGATGGAAGACAGGCCGGTGCTGTCACCTCCGATTTATACGTGGAAACTGACTATTCATGTGCCCAGGATTGACGCCAGTGGGGACCGTAGCTGATCCAAGAAACGCAAGTCTTCTAAACACATTGCCTGCTTTTATTTATTTATTTACTTTATTATTATAGGGTGATGCAGAAGTGGAGAGGAAATATACCAATGATCAAAGTCTTCGTAAAGGCTTATTTTACTGTAGCAGTAAGCTACTGAAATGTGTGAAACGTTCACAAAACACTGAACTGCAGAGACTGAGTTTGGGGTCTCCAATGTGACGGCACACAGATGCTTTTTATGTATAAAGTTTAATCAAAGGAGAGAGGGGGTCTTAGGGCTGTGTCGTATTTTTAGGTTTGGTCGATATTATAAAATTACCCTCCAGAAAGGCTTCCACTCCTACCTAAAGTCCGTTCTGTTTTTCAAACAAAACAACCAGCGTCGGTGCCACACAGGGTCGTACCATTTTGATCCTGTTGCTGCTTGATGTCTCCCTTGGCACAACCTACATACAGGCCAACTCCTGTCATTTGCGGCCCTGGAGAAAAGTGCAAGAGATGGGGGGCTGGGCTGGCACTAGGGTGAGGCCAGTGAGGCAGCGTTTTTTAAAAAGATCAGTAGCACATCTGTGCCTATATGAGAGCTTGAGGCAAAAGGAAACATCAGTAATAAAGAATAATCATAATCATATAGTTATATAACATATAATTTTATATATATATAATACTAAGTAATAAAGAGCCTGTCTTAGGGGGAAGGTATAGCTCAACTGGTGGAGTGCATGCTTAGCATGCACGAAGTCCTGAGTTTAATCCCCGGAACCTCCTTTAAAAAAAAAAAAGAGCCTGTCTTTAGTAAACTTTTGGATAGTTTGTTCGTAATAGACTTTCTGCATTGATTTTTTCCCTTTTTGACATATTGCGTTACATCTTTATCTTGGTTACTGAGTCTTTGGTTCCTCGTTCAATTTTGCGCCTGCAGAAGTGCCTCCTTACTCACCTCCGCCTGGGCTCTGGGCCGCCTTGGGCCTGGGGGTGTGCACAGATTGGGAAGAAGCACAGTAGGCCTGGGGCTGTCTGGGCAGGGACTGCCAGGGGCTTGACTGTGGGAAGTTGGGGTGCAGGTCACAGGTGGGCGTGTGCCCTTAGATCCATAGATCCCCTGCCTGTTGGAGGAGGGCCAAAGGGAAACCCTCTGCAGAGTAGTTCTTAGCCTCTGAATCTCCTGCAGAGCCTGTGAGGGCACAGATGGCTCCGATTCTGATTTGGTAGGTCCTGAGTGGCACCCAGGAGCCTCCATTTCTGGCAATTCTGGGTGCTGCCCCTCTGCTGGACAGAGGAGCAGGCTCAGAGGAACCCTGCTCCAAAGCACCAGGTCTGGGAAAGATATTTGCAACTGTGATCACAAATAAGAACTAAATTTCCTAATATATAAAGAGTTCCTACAAACCAATAGGAAAAAGATCAACAACCCAAAAGAAAACTGGGACCCCTCTGGCCCACCAGGTTTCTGTGCCTGGGAGTGTGGAGGGGCTTGGTGTTCTTTCCAGACTTACCTTTCAGTTTTTCATCTGGCAGCATATCTAGAATGTACTCTTCAAGGGAAAGAGTGCATACTTCTCAGCTCTCCTGGTCAGCCCTGGCTCTGTCCCTGTTGTTAATGGAGATTTCTCCAAGGTGCCGGACTTTTACTTTTTTCCCCCTGTAAATTTCTTGTCTGAGAGCTACAGTAAAGAGTATTCTTAAGTACTCCTAGATTTTGTTTTTAAGTTAGTTTTAAGGTAACACATTGCTTTAAAAATAAATTTTAAAATTTAAATATATTTTTACATATAAAGAAGAAAATTAAAGTGTTTCATAAATCCTCCACTCAAATGATTTCTGTTGATGGTAATAGTACTCAAAGAACAAAGTAGAACTACCTTTCCACCCTCCCCTCCCTACTCCAATCTCTCCAATATTGATGTTTTTGTGATTTCTTCCAGAAAAAAATTCTTATTCATGTCCCTCTATACTTCTGATCTTTTAATGTAAGAGTATCATGTGATAAACCCTTAGACTCCTTGTCTCTTAACTTAGTAATGTGTTTTAGGCGTATTTTCAGTAGCACGTAACAGGTTTACCTTAATTTTCTTAATGGTTCGTAGGATTCATCATTGGGGTGTCCCAGTGTTTAGCTAGCCCTCCAAAGAACTCTTTGGTTCTAGGTTTTTGCCATTGCAGTGACCCTGTAGTGAATATCTTCGTCCATATATCTTTGAGAAACATTTCTGAGTCCAGCCATGAGCGTGATACCCAGCAGTGAGTTTGCTGGACAAAGGGTGTGTGCACTTTTAGGTTTGAAGGCAGACACCACATGGCCCTCCAGAAAGGTTCACCCCATCATCCGTGGTGAGCATGCCTGTTTCCCCAACATCCTTACCCGTGATGGATATCATAGAAGTAAAAGGAGGAAAAAAATCTATGCCAATAGCAATAAAATATAAAATAACTAAGAGTAAACTTCGTAAGTGTGCAGTATCTTTGTGAGGAAAATTTTAACATGCACCTGAGAGACCCCCAAAAAGTCTTGAATAGGTGAAAGTTATGCCATGTTCTGGGGTTGGAACATGTAGCATGATGAGAATATTCATTCTTCTTCAGTTAGGCTAGACTTTGGACATGACCCAAGAAAAATATCAGCAGGATTTTTTTTTTGAGGGTGAATTTGATGAGCTGATTTTACAGACCATTTTGAAAAACAAATAAGAACAGACAGGAAGCTTCAGAAAATAAACAGGAACATAGGAAGAGTCCGAAAATAGCCTGATTAGATACTAAAACAGTATGAAAGCAAAATTGTTAGAATAGATTAATGGATCACAGACATAGACTTAAATATACTCAGGAATATAATATATGATAAAGGTGACATCTCAAATCAATGAGGAAGAATGGATAAATTGGGGGGGGGTGAGAAATGTTGAATTCATATTGCACAAATTCCGAATGGATAAAAGATTTACATGCAGAGAATGAAATCCATACTACAGGAAATCACAGAATTGTTTTATAATCCAGATCTCTCTGCTATGACATAAAACTCAGAAGCCATTGAAGGCAAGATTAATAAATTCAACTTAATAAAAAAAAATTCTTCACAGCAAAACCCATGTTATGCAGAGTCAAAAGATGAACAATAAATTGTGAAAGATGTTTGCAACTGTTAATACAGATAAGAACTAAATTGCCTAATATATAAAGAGTTCCTACAAACCAATAGGAAAAGGCCAATGACCCAGTAAAAAACTAGGCAAAGATTATGAACAGTTAACAGAAAAGACCACATAAAAAGCATTTAAACTTGGAATGTTTAATAAGAAAAACTGCGAAGTACATAATAAGAGAAATGTAAATTACTACGTCACAGGGATTTTTTTTTCACTGTGAGATTAGCCAGGGTCTGGGGAGAGAAATACCTTTATTCACCACTGATGGGAGGTAAACCTATCCAACACTGTGGGGGAAATTTGGCAGTATCTAAAAAAATTACAGTGCATTTATGTTGAGCAATTCCACACCTAGGAATTACCTTTTTTAGGTATACTATTCACGAACGCATGTAAAATCACATAGGAGCGGTGATTTTCATTGCAATGTTGCTTATAAAAGGGCAGGTTGGAATCACCTGTGGTCCATTGCACAGTGGGATGCTTGTGCATCTGAGAGAAGGGTGAGGAGGAGCTCTGTGTCCTGCTGCCGAATGATCTGTAAGGAAAGGATACTGTTAATTGATAAAAATGGATAAAAAGCTGGGTCTGTCTGTAACATTGTCCTAACATTTATGTAAAAAAGAGAGGGAGATACACGTAATCTTATTTGCTTGTGTATTATGATTATTAACATGGATACAAAAAGATGGATAATGTCGACTGCCTCTGGGGAAAAGCCTGAGAGGTGAGGAATCTGGATGGAATACTTTTCACTATGTGCACACATGCATCTTCTGACGTTTGAATCTTGTTGACCCCTCCTAAGAAACTTTTTTAAGTCCAAATTTTAAAATAACTCAATAGGTGAAGAACATTTATTTGTTTTGATACGCATTGTTCTAATGCTGAGTTAATTTGAGTATCCTTTCAAATATTGATCAGCCTTTCACCCTTTTTAGGCAATTGCTTGTTCATGAACTTTGCCCATTTTTCTTGTCTTTTTTTTTTTTTTTTTTTGAGTTGTTTTTGTTTGGTTTGGTTTGGGTTTTTTGTTTGTTTGTTTCTGGTTTTGTTTTGTTGCCCTAAAATTAGGAAATCGTCTTAATTGTCACAGAAGTTTTGTCCCAGTTTGTCTTTGTTGCCGCTGCTTTTTGCCACCTGGCAGTTTTACATTTGTGTCCAGTTGTCGTCGTCTTCTGATCCTCCTCCTGTGTCTTTTCTTTCCTTTTTGTTTTTTGAGGGGTAGACATGACTGTCCCAATGTGATCTGAGAAAGCTGGCTCTAGAGTTAAGCCGCCCAGTCATCAGTACCCATGCGGGAGTTGGAAAATAAAAGGCCACTTACATGTTTCCTTGAAGACAGTCGTTAGGACTGGAACAGACTCATTTTAGTGGGAGGTGACCCAGAGATCTTCTGGGCTGGGGCGAGGGGAGAGGGATGCGCCTGGAGGGCAGCCGGTCTGGGTGGGTCTCTGACAGCTTCCCCTCTCTCCACCCCCAGCGGAGCTCCCGCGGTCCTCGGCCGTGAGGCTGGCCTCCCTCCGGGACCTGCCCGCCCAGCTGCTGGAGCTGTACCAGCAGGGCTTCTTGCTGGTGGCCCTGCACCCCTTCGTGCAGCCAACCCACAAGCAGGAGAAGACACCCCTCGAGCACATCTTCAGGGCCATCCTGATCAAGAAGACCGACAGGTAAGGCCTCCGAGGGTGGGTGGTTAGGGTAGCATCCTGAGGTTTGTCGAGTGGAAGAAGGGAGGGGAGAGGTTGGGCGGATGTGTTTGGAGTTTGCACCTGTTCCCAGGGCCTCTGCCCTCTGACAGGTAAGGCCAGACGTTGGACAACCAAAGGGTTTCATGTGTCCTGCTATTGTCCACACGGACAGCGTAAGTAGAGAGTTCATTTTACACCCTTTCCTCCTTTAATTCATTGGACTACACTCAGCTGGAAAAATGTCTCCGTTGAGGAGGTGTACTCCCAAAATGAAGCAGCTAGTACAAGTATAATACTATTCATCTGAAAAGCATGGCCGGAAAATACATTCATTTTGGTTAAAGCCTATATCCAAACTGACCGTCCTCCCCCATCCTCTAGAAAATACTTGAACATTTTGAACCCACCATAACGTTCTGTCGGTCACTTGGGAGGAAAAACAAAATTCTCTTGAATCAAGTGCTGTAATTGATTTGGTCTTGATTTTGATTCTCATTTCAGTAAGGCTTACCCGTTTGAATGCTTACTTAAATTTTTATTGGGTCTGATGAAGGAAAGAGAGGTGGAGATTGGTTTTGCAAAAGGAGCACTATTAATTTTCAGTGCTTTTTTAAAAGCAGTGAAGGTGGGATAGAAGGCACATTGTGATTCTGCTGCTTTCATAAAAATAAAAACAAAGTCTGGCAGAGGAAATCAGATCTGCCTTTTGCCCAGTTATGATGGGAGGAATGAAAGCGTGTCCTGGGTTTTAAACAGAGGGAGTTGGGCAGTTGCTCCTCCTCCTCTCTGGCTTTGCCAGCTGGACAGACGTCTGGCTGGTGAGCCTGGGAGGGACAGCTGTGGGGTGAGAAGCTGTGACCAAGATGGACTATTCCCTCCTGGCACACAGAGTCCTTCATTTCTTCATGGCTGATCAAGACCTGTTAGAATTTGAGGGGAAAGGGGGTGTCCGCCTTTGCAGACCCCTAGAATTACCATAGTTTTTGTAGAGCAAAACTTTTCTCAATGTCTGCCTTGTCTGTGTCTTGGTTCCTTTCTGTCCAGTGGCTGTGGGTCAATATCTGGTCAATTATAAGAGGAAATGGTCCTGGGAGCCCTGGTGGTTTTAGGTCCTGCTGACACAGAGGATGTGCATGAGGACGAGAGGTCACGTTTATTGAGTGCTTGGTGTGTGCCAGGCTTTGTCAGTGTCACGGCATCCTCATAATCAGCCTGTGAAACAGGTCCTGTTTTTATTTCCATTTTAAAGATGGGGAAACTGAGGCCCAGGTGTGGACTTAGTGATCAAGGTAACACACATGGCTGCAAGCATCCTTCCAGGCAGGCTGACTCCCGTACCTGCATCTTAGCCCTGATGGGAAGCACCTGCTGGGTTCCTGCCCCCAGGATTCCTGTGGACAATCCCTTTATGCAAAAAAGTGGGGGAAGGTGTGTTTGATTTTTAGATGAGATAATAACGTCAGTACTCCACCATTTCCCCACTCAGAAGTCTTCGAATCAATCAGAATTTCAGAAAAGAAAACTTACTGTGTGCCTTCCAGGTTCCATAAGGCATTCACTGACTGGGCTTCAGTGTCTCTGTTCCTTGAGTCATTCTGTTGGCCTTGATGTTTAGAGGGGACAAGTCCACTTCAGTCAGGTCCCAAGAGCGTCCCTCAGTATAATTCCACTACAGGTGACGTTAGCACAGAACTTCCCATGACGTCTCCTAAATGTACTTGATTCTAAATGTAAAGATGTCTTTCCCCCCCCCTGCTAGGGAACAGCACTTCTCAAACTTTGTTGTGCCTCTTGTGAGTCTCCCAGGGGTGTTGTTCAAATGCAGAGTCTGACTCAGCAGGTCTGGGCTGGGGCCTGGGACCCTGCATTTCTAACACACTCTCAGGTGATGCTGAAGTGGCAGAGGGTGTAGGGACCTGACTGCTTCTTGTCTGGCTCCGAGCCCGGCACGCACCGGCACCACTTGGCCCCCAGGGAGGGACTGGAGGACCAGTAGGAAGGCGCATAGGGTGCCTGGCTGGAGGGCCTGTGCTCTGTGCTGCACTCGGCTACTAGCAAGGGGTCGAGTGTGTGGGGCACATCAGTAGGTTTTTCTGGGCCTTCGTTTTCTAGCTGATACCGTGAGGGATCTGTACTAAATGACTTGCAAGACCTAAACCAGCTCTAAACTTCAGTCTGATTGGATGAGGTGGGCTTCTCTTTGGGAGTGAGCAACGAAGACCCCGCTTTGGGGAACAGTTTATTCCAAGCCAGCGATGGAGCTGGGGTGCTCAGTAAGGGTTCTTCCCTCCCACGAGGACAGGCCCTGAGAGAATGAGCTTACCTTCCAGGAGAGAAAAGGGGTCACGCTATGAAGAAAAAGGAGGCGCAGGTATCCAGAAAGATTTCCAAGAAAGAGAAGATGGCCTTCTCCTTCGGTTTGAGTTCACTCTCGTCCAGAGGGTCCAGACCACCATGACTTTAATGAGGATCCCGGCTCTTTAATAAGCAGAGACAGAGGAAGAGTTGCTGGGGTAACTTGGCGACAGGCCTTTCAAAGTGCCCCTCATTGCGAAAGCTCGGGAATTTGCCAGGTAGGGTGATGAGAATGGAAACTTGCCATTCTCACAGCAAAAAATGACCAAAAGAACGTCCCCTCCTTCCATCACCCCTTAGTATTGGGTGGGAGCAGTTGTGGGGAGGGGCGGGGCGGGGAAGCAGAGTTAATTTTAGAGTGCAGGCATTTTCTCTCCTAGCAAGTGCAGTTAACTGTATGTTTTTACATCCTGAGGAAGAGACCCCCATGCTCTGAAAAATAAACAAATGAAACCCAGCAGAACCCTTTCTGTATCAGGCAGGAGTTAAAGTAGTAAAAAAGGAAACAAAGGAAATCCTGGGTGATTAATTTTTAATACGGGCAGTTAATGATGTTTTTCACAAAGTCTGCCAAAGTTCTGACAGCTATGGATGCTGGTAAATGAAGCGATCTGCTCTCAAAGGAGACGTAAGTGCCTGGTTAGTATTTGCTGAGTAGACCTCATTGGAAGAGCCCCACAGAAACTTACAGATTATGATAGATTATAGATTTGTGAGGCAAACGAGGTGAATAAGTGAAAAGAGCGTCTGTCCCTCCTTCCTTAGCCGGCTCTTTGGAAGACTGAGCGATTTTTAACAGACTGTATAGTTTCATTCATGCTGATTTCTAAGTACAGTTAAGTTGTCCATTTTTTTTTTCGGGCAGTTTTCCTTAGAACACGTTGCCAAAGATCTTAAAACTTGATGGCTAAGAGAAGTTATTAAAATGTCACTCTGATGTTTCAGGAGCGTGGCTTTAATTCTAGGTCGTTTTATGGTTGTAGACATAAGTACAGGAATGTGTGTGCCGCTCCATTTTTCAGCTGTTGGACTGCCGTTGTCCACACGCAGAGTGAGTTCAGGGTGTCACTGATGTGTTTTTTCCATCACTAATGGGTTGAAGCCATTTGGGTCCAGGTCTCCTGGAATAATGCCTTATATGGTACAGGGAACTGGGACATCTGTGCCCTCTGGTGACATTCATCAGGTGCCTTTTGGCTTAGGGTCAGGGAGTGGGGCACCCAGGGGCGCTGCAGCTAATGCTGGGGGTGGGATTCTGAAACCCTCGTGGAAGGTGAAAAACGCATATAATCAAAGCTGCCCTGGACAATCTCTTTAATTGCCCATGAAATGTAATCCTTTAACATCTCTCTACCCAACAAAGCAGGTTTTCCTTCAGGACTAGATCGGATTGGTGTTTCCAACAGTGAGCCCCGTGGGGAATAAGTTGATTCGGGTTTGTCGTGAGTGTTCATTAGAATCATACCTAGGGGGTGAGATGCTCGCGCCTAGAGAGGCTTTTGTGGGAACTGAGACCGAGGGAACAGAATCCCCACCCCCCATCTCACAGCCATTCTGGAGCACATCTGCCTGTGGAGGAGAATAACTGGGGCCGTTTCAAGTGGTAAACGTTTCCTCGCTTTCAGCGAGATTTTTCTAAGATAGATGTGCAAAGATAACTCCGAAGAGCTCCCAGATCTCAAGAAACTTCTCTGCTAGGGGGATGTCAAGTATATATGCAAAGCTAAACCTGTGGGTCTCAGTTTTTACTTCTCACCAGGAATTTGTGAATGGTGGGGCTTTAGAAAAGCATGCTCTGGGTCTGGGATGATGGGTGGATTTGAACGGGGGCACCAGTGGTGGGAAGGGCTTCGCAGTCAGGGGTATTGGAGCCTGAAAGAGGAGACCATGAGGATGTGGGGTGGCTGAAGGACGAGGTCCAGAGGGAAATGGGAGAAAAAGCAAGAGAAGCTTGGCGGCTGGGTCTGATGGCCCCTAATGGCTGGGAGTTTGAACTTCATCCTGGAGTCGGTGGGGAACCACTGCAATATTTTTGTTTTGTTTTAGAGTAACAGCCATTAGAAGTGCTGAGTTTTCAGAAGTCTCAGAGGGGAAGCCTCAGAAGGGAAGGAAGCAGAATCTGAGGGAACACGGCATCCATCATGGGGGGAGATGACAGGTAGCTAAAGTCGCTTGTAGTAAGAAGGGGAGGGTATGGGTCCCCTAGGAGGAAATATTGGATTTAATGTTTATGTGGAAGGGGACTGCCTGGAGGAAGGGAAGAATCGACGTCTGAACGAGCTTTGGACTCCGAGTGTCTGGAAAGAGTTACTGGAAGAGGCGGGGGGTGGGGTGGGGAGGGGCAGGGGGTGTGTCTGGGTGGGATTTTCCCACGAGCAGACCCCCTAGAGGAGGCTTCACGTGCAAGTGATTAAGGAAGTGCTCCCAGAGGAATCAGTTAGGAGTGGGGACGTGGGCAGGGAAGGAGGGAGGCCAACAGGGTGCCGAGCCTTTGGGGAGCAGTGAGTCTACCTTGAGGCGGGGGAACTGGTTCCCATACTCCTGCATCTGGGGGTGGTTGGCCATGAACTGCACTGGACACTTCCAGGTCTGGGAAGCATCCAGGCAGAGCAGCTCCAAAAGCCAAAGAAGTGGGGTTGGATGGGGGTGCACAGAACCAGGAGGGGGGATGGGGGGGCCTGGGTGGAGCACGACAGCACCCGCCTCCAGAGGAGATGAACAGCAGCAGTGAGTTGCTCTGTTCCAAACTGACGCTATGCTTGGCACCTGAGAAGCTCTTCCTCTCCGACCGCACCAGCAAGCTGCCCTCCCACTGACTCCGGCCACTCAGTGTCACGTGATACAGAGGGGGCCAAGTCTTGTGGCTTTTTTTTTTTCCTGTTTTATTTCCAGGAAAGCAAATCTCAGCAAGTGTTCAGCTTTACCCTCGTGTCCCTCTTGGGGTGGGAATCTGAAATCTTGAAGACTCTGCCTTTTTTTCTAGGGCAAGACTTGCAAACGCAGATGCCTAAAGGGGCCAGGCTCCTTGAGTGGGGGCCCTTGGGTATTGGACAGCCGATGCTTGGCTCTGCCCCATTGTTGCCAAGTGTTGCCAGATCTTGTACTTTTTTCAAGAAAAGCCAGAGTTTGGATTTGTATGTGAAAGCTCTTTTTTAAGCGTTGCCACACTTTTTCAAAATAATGGGGTGTATCCCTGACTCACCCCACTGGCTGCCATCATGCAGTCTTTTAAGATTTCTGAGTGATGCATGCTTCAGTGGACTTCATCGTCCCTCCTCTGACCTGCCTGTTCTCCTCACTCACAGCCATCACCAGATTTCTGACTCTACTGTTACTGTTTTTCAGTTGTCTGCCCTCCTCCCTCTCCCCTTTGCTAAATCTTCTTTCATCTTTGGGTTCCCATTACTTGCTCAGAGTGCCAGGTGCTGACTAGGTGTTGCTCAATAGAACTTTCCTGATTGGAGTAGAATAAAACCATGCCCTGGAATTTCAGTACCATCTTTCACTAAATGACCATAAATTCATTGCAAGATGGGTCTGTCTCTGGTGTACGTATTTAACCAGTACCCAAAGTGCATCTTGTTAATGCAGCCACACAACACAAACCCCGAGTAATGGAAAAATACACACACACACACACACACACACACACACAAGCACACACGCAGAAGATCCGTTCTTTGCCCAAATAGCAGTGGTTTTCCACAAGGGTATATGTATGTTATTTTTCGCTCTTTTCTTTTTAAAAAACATCCAAATGATGGCCTTCAAAGGAAGGGAAGTCTTTGTGGACCTTAAGTGGACTACAAATGCATTCATTACATTGCCTTTTTTTTTTGTTTAATAGCCTGCAAGATAAAATGAACATTTTCTTTGGCATTTGAAAAGGGCAAAATTGGGAAAGTGTGAAATTACACGGGAACTGAAAGAGAAAATTCTTTTAAAAATTATAGTCGGAAGCGGCCCCTTTAAGTGGCCTTGTGTCTCTTCCTGTCTAATTTCCACCAATTACTTTGACTCTTGGGACAACGATGGGGCTTCTCAAAAGAGGTTTCACAATTAAATGGAATGCACAGGGGGTGGTGGCGCCTTCTGGGGTGTGCCCTAGAAAACGCTCGCATGCGAGGCTGGGGTTCGGCCTGGAGCGTCTGATTGTTGGAATCGCACGTGGGGAAGAGAAGCAACGCCGGGCTTAGCGGTGATTGACACGTGTTACTGGCGGGGAGAAACCGCAGCAGCTGGTGCAGTCCCAGAGAGCAGAACGTGAGGAAGGGGGATTCAGTCCTTTTCTTCAATCAGAGGGGGAAGAAGACGGTAGTTGTTGAGCACGAAGGTCATTATGTGGGGTCCAGATGTCGAAGGGCCCCTCTTTCTGCTGGCTGGCGTGGTCTCGTCCCCCCTCAGTTTTCTCAGGCTTCCCGAGGTGTTGGGAGGACTTGATTAGCTCTCTGGGGCTGCCACCTTGCTCCCGGCAGAGCTGTGCAGCCTCACCGAAGACGACCTTAATGAATTCCTCCTGTCTCCCCATCTCACTCTGGAGTGACACCCTTCTCTGGCATGCTGGTTTCAGGATTCACTGTTAATTATTGTGTTTGCACCTTCCAATCTAATATGCCAGCGCAAAGCCACCTTCTCTTGGGGAGAGAGAGCTTTTTCCAATCCACACCCCTAAATGGCTCGCCTCCCCATGCTTACTCTGTCTCCAAGTGTCGGCCTTTATCCCAGTGGAGAGAGCAGCGTTCGCGGGCAGGCTCCTTTCCCTCCCCTGTTTTATCATGGTGCTTGATTGCCTGTGTCTTTCTGCCACATTTTATATTTTATTTATTTTTTGTCTCCTCTGAGAGAGAGAATTAGCATACAAGTGATTTCCAATCTTTCTTGGAAGTCGTTTGGAATGACAGAGAGCAGCGAGCAGGTACCCAAAACACAGAAGCACAAATACTGAATTTCTTTGAAGTTTCCTGTTGATCTTGAAACCTATGCAAATACTACAGTACCGTGAAATGTCTGTATATGTTTTAAAATAAAATAAAATAAAATAAAATAAAATAAAAGCCCTCTCCTCCCAGACGTCCACACAATTTTTTTTTAATTAAAATGGGCTCTCCAGGAAGGTTTATTCTCTGGCATTGCGGAGGTACTCCAAGGACACTTATTATTTTGAGAGCCATGCAGGTAATTTAGTTGCAGTTTCTGCGTGTTAGATTTTCATATTTATGTGCCTATCCCAGATTAAATTTAGGACCTCTGATTGTCTTCAGGTATTCGTGGCAAAGTCTTTCCTGTCCCTCTTCTTTGTTCATCAGAGGTAACTTAGATGGTGTCTGTTTCTCAAGCTAAGCAAGAGATGAAGGGCATTACCAGCGTTGGGGTCTGGGAGAGACTAGTACTAATTCAGTTTTGCATTTTTCGCTTTGAATGCAGTCGTAGGTGAGAAATAACTTCTAGATCCATAGACGTCCATGATGAGTGATTGCAGTCTTCTTGAGATTTTGAAAGAATGACTGTCTCTGTAATCCATCTTGCTGCTTTCTATAATTTTTTTTTAATGATTAAAAGACGGGCCCATTTCACAAAGAGGTAACTGCTGTAATAGGATGTCGTGGAATACAGTATTTCATTGGCTTCCTGTTCAGGGACCATGCACTGGAACTTTAAAATGGCCACAAAAACTTTAAAAACCAAATTAGGAACTCGTATTCACATGACACCTGTTTCTGAGGGGCTGAGAGCTCTTTTGCTTCATTCCTGGATGTGTTAAGTGTGATCATTTATTCTCACTACATCCTCATGATGGTTGTTTTCTGGCGGCTAATGTTGGTTGAAAACATGATGCGTTCAGCAGAGGTTTTAGACTGACTCTATTCTGTAGCTAAGAAGTACTATCACCTTCTGTTATCCCTGCTTCCCATTTTATATCCTGGGAAAATTAGACTGAAAAAGTTGTTAGCAACGTCTCAGTACTGACGTGTGGGGCGGGGAGTGGGAGGGTGGGGCGGGGAGTGGGAGGGTGTGGTGGGGGTGGGACTTCTGTACCGTCTTCCAGCTCACAGGCCCCGGACCTTATGGAAGCAGGCTCAGAGAATTCCCAGCATCCTCTGGGCTTTGCAGTATCCCGGTCCCCGTAGCCAGGCTGTGGGACCAGAGGCTTGGTTATCCCCAAACTGGTTTCAGGACATAGGGCTGCACTGCTCACCCTCTGGAGCCCCCAGTTGGCTCCACTCAGCAGGCTGGCTGGGTCTTGTCAGTTTCTCCCCTAAAGGGGTCCATGCAAATGATGCTTCTAAGGCCATCAGTGTGGTATGTCCCTCTGTTCCCTGAAAACAAAATCAAAATGTACTTATTAGGTGTCTGTGTCTTCTAAGGTATTGCCTGTATTAGAGAGACAGAGAAGCAGTCTCTGCTCTAGGGTGATTTAAAACGTATGCAACATGTTAAAATTTTCATTGTCAACTTCTGTAGTTGAAGCCCCTGAAATTGCTCTGTCAGGTAACCTTGATTTTAACAGAAAGGGACCAAAAAGCCCACTTTTCTCATGAAGAACATTGATAGGTTTGCAGGCACTTCTCGATGTGATTTCTCATTTACATTGCTGGCTGTAATGGCTACCATTGATTTACTGCTGTGGCCAGAGTCCTTGGTCTTTGATTTGTGAAAGCCAAGATGAGGACTGCAGGACTCAGGCTGGTGGTGGCTTCTCCAGAGTCACCCTTCTGGTGGCCAGAGGAGCCCGTATTCCCGTCAGGATCCGTCCACTTCTACCACTGTTGATTTGTTAACCATTAGGGTTAGGGTTTGGGTTGATTTCTCAACCTCCATAGTTTCTATTGACATTTCGGGCCAGGGACTGTCCTGTGGATCATACAGTGTTCGCCAGCATCTCTGGCCTCTGCCCATGGGATGCCAGTAGCAAGCACCCCTCCTCCCCACCCTTTCAGTTATGGCAAAAAAAAAAAACGTTTCCAGATGTTACCAAATGCCCCAACGGGCAAAACCGCCCCTAGTTGAGAACCCCTGGATTAGAATTAGGGTGTGAGATAGGGGTCTAACTGTATCTTCTTCTACTTTTGTCAACAGGCATTTATTGTATTAACCCAACTTTGCCGCAGAGTGGAATGCCATCTTTATCATAGGTTGGATTTCTGTATATACCCCAATTTATTCCCCATTCTTTGTTGTTCCTTTGATCTATTTATTGATTTTTGTGCTAGATTACATTCTATTTTGAGGCAATGAATTTGTGGTGCGTGTTAGTATCCAGTCAGGCCTTCTTCTTCTTTTTAGGGATCTTGGTGACTTGTGCATATTGATTTTTCCAAGTATAGTTGAAAGTCATTTTCTCCAGTTCCCAGTAAACCCTGTTGAAATTGTAGTTTCATTTACATATTACTCTGAGAAGAATTTCTACCGTGAATTTTTAGAACATAGAGTTCAGTATTACTTTTGGAAGTCAGTTTTTTATTTTAGAGCTTTGTGATTATTCTGAAAATTCTAGGTACTATCGGGACCAGTGGTTGTCAAAGCGGGAGAGACATACCCATGTTGGAAGAGAACTGAGGCTTCTATGTGTGTTAATTTATATTGGAAAATGAGGAGAGAAAGTATGCATCGCTAATATTTAGCATCCAGATTGAAGCTGGTGCCCTGGCTGGGTGCAGACGTCAGAGGTCCCCTGTCCAGGAGGGGTCCTGAGGAAGGCTGAGTTCATAGGAGCACTTTCAATTGAGAACTCAGGGAAGTGGATTTGTGGACCGTTTTTTATAGTTTTTACTAAGTTAGCCATCATGAAATACACACATGGCTTAAAAAATTCCTGTAAAGTGATTGCAGATTGAGGAGAATATAGAATACTGGTGATGTAGACATGAAACCCGCCCCGCTCCCAGTCCTCTCCCCCGACCCCTTACACACACACACACACACACACACGCACACACACACATGGAAATGGCTACACTGACCCTTCTCTCACTGTGTGTAAGAGTAAGATAAAAAAAACTGATGCCTACCTATTCAGATCTGACAGAAGATGGCCAAAGAAATTTTTGACTCATCAAGAAGACATTTTGAAGGGGGACAGTATATATAGCTCAGTGGTAGAGTGCATGCCTAGTGTACACGAGGTCCTGGGTTCAATTCCCGATACTGTCATTAAAAAAATAAATAAATAAATCTAATTACCTCCCCCGCCATTAAAAAAAAACTTAAAAAAAAAAGGAGTTCTAAGAAGACATTTTGAAATGTGGATTTACTTCCACGGTTATTAACAGTGAATCTCATTTTGAGTGTATATGACACCTTGAAATATTAATTATTAATAATAATTTGAACCTCCTGTGATTAGACTTTTGAAGTATTGCTTAGTTCATCTGTCTCACATCTTTTAAATTTCATGTTTCGTGTGTCTTGCTTTCTCACATGTGTGGGATGCTGCTGCAGTTGTACTCAGGAGATTTTGAGTGACCCACAGAGCTTCTGGGTCACAGTGGTGGTTCCCGAAGCTGATGGAGGCTTCCTGCTGGTCCGTGCACCAGCAGCAACAGCATCGCCTGGCCGGGAGGAGGGGACTCAGGAATGCAGGTTCCCGGGCCCTGCCCAGACCTGCTGGCTCAGCGTCTTCTCAGGAGCAGCGAGCATCCCAGGTGGTGTGCGTGCACGGTTCAGTGGGAACAGAGTTAAGCTGTGCTTTTCTGTGGGGGCACTGCTAGCCATGTGTAGCGATTAAAATTAAAATTAATTAAAATGAAAGAAAATGAAACGTTCCATTCCTCACTAACCCTGGCCACATTTTAGGCGGTCAGTAGCCACTACTCTCACGTGGCTACTGTACTGGACAGCAGAGATGCGGAACACATCCATCCTCTAACTCGATCAGTCAGAGGGTGCACGTAGCAGGACCCAGAACAGACAGGACTGAGAAGCAAACTCTAACTGGGACGTGTGCATGAAATGTAAATTAAGAGACTTCCCTGTCACTCAGCTGGCTGTGGCCAGTGAGTAAGGGGCATTCATGTGGGCAGCTACTGTTGTGATTTTTGTTTGCAAATAGTATGACTTTTCTGAACCAGTTAATACCAGGCAGACCTGCCTTTATTCAGTGTTATGTTTGTGATAAATTATTATTTACGCATTAATGCCGCAGTCAGTCCCTTCTCCATCTTCCAGAGCCAGGAGGAGCCTTACCAGAGTCACGAGGAAGCAGGACCTGGCCCCGAGTCCCATTTCTTGTGGTGGTCGCTCTGTTTGCTGTCATCCAGTTGGGTGGGGGCTGGATTCCTTTCCCAGCTGCACGACACAGGGACCAGTGGGGCAAAGCTGGTGTGTTTGGTACCCTTGCCTTGCGTTTTAAGGCTAAAGGTGAACTCCAAGCGTTGTGTGCTCGCTGGTGCCTTATCTGCCAGAGAGGTGGCTCCGGCTGCAGACGGCGAGACAGGATGTGGCAAGATTTCTCTAGAAGAAACAGCAGCCCTGGCTCGGGGGGTGTTGGCAGGGACATGCACCCTCGTGTCGGTGCACGGCTCCCCAGAGAGTGTGTGGTTAGGTATCAGTTGCACATCTCCCCTGTCATTTCTGGAATGTTCCCGGAGATAAACTTGGTAGTTCGGTCACGAGAATTTAACTTGGCTTTTTTTGGTTTTTTTCCTTAAGCATTTCTTAAGCTTCACTATTAGGGGAAACTTTTGACTCCAGCAGCTTTTTTTTTTTTTTTTTTTTTTTTTTTTTTTTTTTGTAGATTCGGTTGATTTTGCAAAGAGGAGGTCATAGAGATGATGAGATCTCTTTTCCCGGTGGATCTGAGAGCATCTTTGGGGAGCAGTAGTTTATCCCCTTCCCCCACCCTGGCCACCACCAATGAGCAGAGACAAGAAACATCTAAAATTCACTCCCTCTGTGGAAATCCTAGCTCTCATTTCTGCCCTCCTAAAGGAGGCTTCTCCCGCGTCCTACAGAGTGCCCCTGGCTTGGTCCTTTTGAGTCTGTTCTGGTATATTCTTTACTCTGAGGCCACCGTGACTCCCTTCAGCTCAAAGTGAACGTTGGTCCTGTCCTGTCTCAACAACCCCCATCCTCTTCTTCTAACCCCAGCTCTCACTTCCTCCCCAGCCCCTGCCGAGCACCCCGCAGCCATCCGTTCCAACAGCAGGTTCACCATACATTCCTTAGCTCGTGGTTACTGACCCAGCTGAGTTGTAGTAGGCAAGCCTCACTTTTACCTGTCTTTCACCAAACTGACCTATTGATTATTTCCATCCTGCAGCTCATGCTTGTTTTTCATCTACAAGCCCTCCTAATTCCTGTTCTCAATGCCTGAAATATCATTTTATCCATTGTCCCCCGGTGAATTTTCACACAGCTTCAAAGACTTCACTTACATGCTTCTTAAACTTTTTAAAAATTTCCCTGATCCCTGGAAACAATGGAGCTTTCATAGCACTTCTGTGTGGTTAGAATAAAGAGCAATATTGGATAGTTAGAGGCCCATAGACTCTCTTTCTTTTTCTAAAATTATTTTTAAAAATTCATTATTTATTAAATACCATGCTAGCGCTGTTAAAAACTCAAGTAGCTACCTTAATTTCAGACAAAGCAAGCTTCAGATCAAGGAAAATTACCAGGGATGAAGAGGGACATTGCATAAGGAAAAATGAGTCAATTCTCCAAGAAGACACAACAATCTTCAGTATTTATACACTTAACAACAGGAGGCCAAAACTGACAGATCTGCAAGAAGAAATAGATGAATCCACTATCATAGTTGGAGACTTCAGTGTTGCTCTACTGGTAATTGGTAGATCCAATCGGGTAAAAATCTGTGAAGACAGAAGAGCTGAACAGCATCCTCAGTCCCCTGGCTGTAACTGACATCTGCAGACTGCTTCATCCAACAGCAGCAGAACACACTACTTTTAACTCCCATGGAACATTTACCAAGATAGACCACATTCTGGGCCCTAAGACATAGCTTAACAAATTTAAAAGAACTGAGATCACATAAACTGTATTCTCAGACCAGAATGGAATTAAAGTAGATCTATTTCTAGGAGATAATTGGAAAATTCCAGAACATTTGAAGATGGAGCAGTGCACTTCTAAATAACACGAGATGAAGAAGAAATCTCAAGAGGAGTTGAAAAATATTTTGAACTAAGTGAAAATAAAAATATAACTTATCAAAACTTGTGTGATGCAGAAAAGCAGTATTTAGAAATTTATGTCATTGAACCCATGTATTAGAAAAGAAAACCAATCCAAAATCAGTAGTTTGAACTTCCACCTTAGGAAACTAGAGAAAGAAGAGCTATATAACCTAAAGCAAGCAGAAGAAAATAAATAATGAAAGTGGGAGCACAAATCAATGAAATTAAAGACAAGAAAACAATAAAGACAATCAATGAAACCAAAAAAATTATAATTTTTTATTATAATTATTTTTATTTAATCATTTATTTTATTTTTAAATTTTATTTATTTAATTAAATTTATTTATTTTTTGTTACTTAAAAATATTTTTATTATTGAGGCACAGTTGATTTACAAAGCTATGTAAGTTTCAGCTGTACAACATAGTGATTCACAATTTTTAAAGGTTATACTCTATTTATAGTTATTATAAAATATGGGCTGTATTCCCCATGTTGTACAGTATATCCTTATACCTCACTTTATACCCAATTGTTTGTGCCTCTCAATCCTCTCCCTTTCCCTCTCCCCAGTGGTAACCACTAGTTTGTTCTCCATATCTATGAGTCTGCTTCTTTTTTGTTATAGTCACTAATTTGTTCTATTTTCTAGATTCCACATATAAGTGATAACATGCAGTATTTGCCTTTCTCTGGCTGACTTCTTTCACTGAGTGGGATACAAGACTCTAAGTTTCTTGAGGGCAGGCTCTAACTCCTGCCCTACGTGTGATCAGTGGTCAAGAAGGTGATGCCATGAACAGAACAAAAAGACAACCTACAGACTGGAAGAAAATATTTGCAAATGATGCAACCGACAAGGGCTTAATTTCCAGAATATATAAACAGCTCATACAACCTAATAACAAAAAAACAAGCAACACAATCAAAAAATGGGTAAAAGACCTGAACAGACATTTCTCCAATGAAGACATAAAGATGGCCAATAGGCACATGAAAAAATGCTCAGTATTGCTAATTGTCAGAGAAATGCAAGTCAGCACTACAGTGAGGTATCACCTCACACCTGTCAGAATGGCCATCATTCAGAAGGTTATAAATAATAAATGCTGGAGAGGGTGTGGAGAACTGGGACACTTGGCGGGAATGTCATTTGGTGCAGCCTTTATGGAAAACAATATGGAGATTCCTCAGAAAACTAAAAATAGACTTGCCCTATGATCCAGCAATCCCACTCTGGGCATATATCCATAGGGAACTCTAATTCAAAAAGATTCATGCACCCCAGTGTTCATAGTAGCACTATATACAGTAGGCAAGACATGGAAGCTACCTAAATATCCATTGACAGATGACTGGATAAAGAACCTGTGGGATACTACTCAGCCATAAAAAAAGAATAAAATAATGCCATTTGCAGCAACATGGATGGACCTAGAGATTATCATACTAAGTGAAGTCAGGCAGAGAAAGAAAAATACCATAAGATATCACTTATATGTGGAATCTAAAAAAAAGACAAATGTACTTACTTACAGAACAGAAACAGACTCACAAACCTAGAAAAAAACTTAAGATTATCAAAGGGAAAAGTGGAGGTAGGGGAGTTTGGGATTCGCAGATACAAGCTACTGTATATAAAATAGGTAAACAGCGAGGTCCTACTGTACAACACAGGGAACTATATTCAATGTCTTGTAATAACTATAATGAGAAAGAATATAAATGTATAACTGAATCACTATGCTGCACAGCAGATACTAACACAACATTGTAAATCAACTTACGCTTCAATTCAGAAAAAGGTGAAGCAATGAATGAATGGATTTTTTTATGTCATTCGTTTTATATAATGTCCTGAAACTGGAAAAAACCTTCTTTTCCTTACACTGACAGATCTTTTTTAGATCTGCAGTTCATTTTTCTTCCTACTACTCCTTGTAAAAAAAAAAAGTCGTTCTGATCATTATGCTTGAACCTGGCGTTGCCTTGAGGTACCCATCTTCAAATTCCTTCCCGTCTCCCAGAGATAGAGAATTTGTTCCTGTCAACTGACATTTAGTGATTTTTTTTTCTCTCATTGGACAAGTGCCTAGTAATCCAAGTTTAGTGTTTGTCACTATTTCTTTCTGATTATTTCTCCATGAAGCAAAAATAGCCCTATTGATGGACTGCACATTCTGTCTCCTCTCTTTCTATAACTCAAGTTCAAACTGTGCCTCATGCCCTGGGAAAAAGATGTTTCAACTCGTGGTCTTTGAAGCTATCTGAGGGATTAATGAGTTGATGTGAGATCTGTTACATGTTTATTATTTAAAAGAAGCGTGCGTGATAGTTTTTATTAACATGTTTATTGTTTAAAAGTATAGTTTATAATCCTTTTTTTTTTTTTCCCAACGGGCATTGGCTTTTTACTGGCCTGATTTCAGATCTGCCCGTGAGACCAGATCGGGTATTCAGTTCAGTGCTTGGCATTACATCAGAATTGTTTGAGGATGAACCCTTTGGCCTGCGACGATTTGAAAGGTTTAAAGCACCCATCAGCGTTCCAGGCTTTGGTCGCAAACACATTGTTTTTATGGCTTAGAAAACGTTGTGTCCAGCGCCTGTGAGAGCAGACAGGGGCTGTGTTGATGTCCCTGCTGTGGTCGAGGGGAGCGAAGCGTGGAGGCGGAGAGTCTGCCAAGTTTTTACAGGGGTTGAAATACCAGGGTCGGGTGTATGGGTCATTATTCTGGTTATGATGCAATTAGATAATCTGTTTGCTCTTACCCCTTGCCTGGCACCTAGCCTTCTGTGACTCACGCTGGAGTGTGGTGTATGGAACCCAGAGGGCAAGGACTCGTGGCCAAGAGGTCAAATTCAATCCCAAAGATGTTGGCCTACATAATAGCAATAAACATCGTTTGGAGCCACAGTTTGACAGTGGTGGCCAACATGAAAACATGGGGTGATGACTTCTTTTAAAAGAAATTAGAAGATCAGCCACATGGATGGACCTGGAGATTGTCGTTTAAAGTGAAGTAAGCCAGAAAGGGAAAGAAAAATACCATATGATATTATTTATACGTGGAGTTTTTTTTAAAAAGACACAAATGAACTTATTTACAAAACATAAACAGACTAACAGACATAGAGAACAAACTTATGGTTACCGGGGTAACAGGAGTGGGAAGAGATAAACTGGGAATTCGAAAATTGCACCTCTTAGGGAGTGATGGAAATGTTACCTATCTTGATTGTGGTGGTGGTTTCATGGGTGTACATATCTGTCAGAATTCATCAAATCGTACATCTGAAATACGTGTGGCTTCCTGCACAGGAATCATGCCATTATAAAAGGTGGAAAGGAAGGAAGGAAGGGAGGGAGGGAGGGAGGGAGGGAAGGAAGGAAGGAAGGAAGGAAAGGAAGGAAGGAAGGAAGGAAGGAAGGAGAGAAAGAAAGAGAGAGAGAGAGCTGGCAGCCCTGGCCTGGAATTCTAGTATTGGCTGCCATTAGAAACCGCCCAGCTCACCCCAGCATCTCCCTGCTACGGTGGTGACTCGGTCTGGCCACGTGAGTTCACTCCTGCCCTGGAACTGGTCTCCTGGTGGTCCAGTTTCTCTGCAGCCACGTGGCTCTCAGAGATAGGAATGGGAGAAAAATAGGAGAGAGAACATTTCTTGGCAGACAGAGAGACCATTCCTGTAGCTTTTATATGAGAACAAAGTATCTAGATCCTGTATTTTGGTCAAAAAAAAAAAATCCTCTTTCACTCAGTGTTTGGGGACCTTGGAATTTGCATCCCTGGGTTTGACCTTCGGACCCTCCGGCTGCCTGGTCAGTGACCACACAGCCCTTGGCAGACGTGATAGGTGTGACGTGAGTGAGTTTGTGCACAGTTTTTTAATGACAGTTGATGTTTGTGTCTGAGTAATGAGGTCAGCGTGGCACAGAATTGGTGGTCTTTTATCATGGTCTTAAACAACTCTGACAGCTGGGGTTAGATGTGTTGGCCCCTAAGGGGCTTCAGCACATGAGCTCTTTGCTGTGCACATTTACGGTTAGCAAAGACTTGTGCACAAATGCTCAGGGTCTGAATCTGCCTTTATGTGTTTGTTTGACAAGCATTGATCTGAATTTTCCTATGTATTCACTTTCCTTTGTGGCCCAAGTCCCATTTGTAAGGTGCCAAAGGACTGAGGACAGCGGTTCAGGATGCTGAGAAAGTTGTGGAAATGGAGAGTGGTGACATGCTGAATGTATTTAACGACACTGAATGTGCACGCAGAAATGGCTAACATGGTCATATTATATGATGTGTATTTTGCTACTGTAACATATAAGAAGAATGAGGAGAGCAGGGAGTGGGAAGGATTTTTGAGTTTTTCTAACCAACAAGAAGCACAGATTAAGTTCTCCAGTCTTACACTTCCTTAAAATCTGGTCTTTTTTCTTGAAGATTTGTCATCTTCTGAGAGATGACAATAAGAATTTGTCTTAGTCATCCTTGGCTTTCAGGACGTTGCATCTCTGCTCAGTAGTAGCCTTTCATTTCCTCTTCCTTTTAGAAACTCTGAAGGAGAGGGTATAGCTCAGTGGTAGAGCACATGCTTAGCATGCATGAGTCCTGGGTTCAATCCCCAGTACCTCCATTAAAAAAAATAATAATAATAAATTAACAAATAGACCTAATGACCTGCCCCACCCCCAAATTTTTTTTTAAGAATAAAGAAAAATTAAAAAAAAGAAATTCCTTTGGAATGGCTGGGAATTAACCCCTCTCAACTCTCCAGTGTGTACAGGTGGGAGCCCCAGGATTTGAAATTGGTCCGAGGTCTTTTTATTGAAGTAGAGTTGATTTACCATGTTATGTTAGTTTCTGGTGTACAGCATAGTGATTCAATTATACATGAGCATATATATTCCTTTTCATTTTTTTCATTGTAGGCTATTACAAGATACTGAATATAGTTCCCTGTGCTGTACAGTAGGACCTTTTTGTTTATCTAGTTTATATATTGTAGTTTGTATCTGCAGATCCCGACCTCCATCCCCCCTCTTTCCCCACCTGATAACCATAAGTTTGTTTTCTATGTCTGTGAGTCTGTTTCTGTTCTGTAAATAAGTTCATTTGTCTCATTTTTTTAGATTCCACATATGAGTAATATCATATGGTATTTTTCTTTCTTTCTGTCTTACTTCACTTAGAATGACGATCTCCAGGTCCATCCATGTTGCTGCAAATGGCATTATTTTATTCTTTTTTGTGGCTGAGTAGTAGTCCAGTCGTACATACGTACCACAACTTTTTTATCCAGTCATCTGTCAGTGGACATTTAGGCTGTTTCCATGTCTTGGGTATTATAAATAGTGCTACTGTGACCATTGGGGCACACATATCTTTTCAAATTGGAACTTTCATCTTTTCCAGATGTATGCACAGGAGTGGGATTGCTGGAGCATAGCTAGCTCAGAGTGTGTGCATTTAATCTCAGTGTACTAGGTATTAATTTCTAGTTAAGGGAGGCTTCTGCTGGTAGTTAATCCTGCATCTCCAGAAATGCATTCTGTGTCCCTCTTTTTTCTTACTGATTCAATCCAGACCTTTCTGCCCTGTCTGTAAGTGGAAGCCATCTGGGCTTCAGTCCAGGGGAAGTTTGGTGCTTTCCAGTATCCTTTTCCAAGACAACACAAGGACATGGCATTTGGGGAAACATACATGGGGTTTCCCTCCCCCTACGCAAGGGTGTCAAATGCCTGCTCAGCGGGCGATTCTCAGGAACTTGACTGACTGCATGATACCCGCTCTCCTGTGCTGTGGTCCCTTGGGGGCCAGGCCTTGGTTCCTGTAGCCCCTTCTAGGACATGCCTGCTTCCTGATGCCAGAGTGATCCTTGCCCTCCAGGACATGAGACACTCATCACCTACTGCAGGCTGTTCTCAGGGGTCTGGCTGGATCTGGGGGCATGGTCCTGGGCCTGGCCACCCATGGGAGGCTTGATCTGTGCGTGAAGCTGCCATGTCTTCCTCCTTGGCAACTGTATTGGTTTTCTGCACTCTGTAATAAATGACCACGAACGTAGTGGCTCGAGCAGCATACCTTCATTATCTCAGTTTCTGTAGCTTTTCTGGGGTCTCTGCTTCGGGTGTCTTCAGCTGCAGCTGAGGCATTGGCTGGGGCTGCAGTCTTGTCAGAGGCTCGACTGGGGAAAGATCTGCTCCCAGGCTCCCGTCAATGGTGGGCAGAACTCACCTCCTTGGAGTCCCAGGGCTGAAACCCCAGTTTCTTGCTGGCTGCCTACACAGCCCCCTTAGTGCCTGGCAGCCGGCAAGGGCAGTGTCTCGGTCTCATCCGCCAAGATGGTGTCTCATGGTGTAACGTCAGCATGCAAGTGACATCTGTCCCTTTGCCTCATTCTGCGGGTTAGAAGTGAGTCGCATGTCCTGCCCCCATGCAAGGGGAGGGTTTGTACAAAGACACAGACACCAGAAGGGGGAGGTCACAAGGGGTCCCCTCAGGGCACGTCCATCACAGCAGCCGTGTCTACTAGCCTCCCCCTGCCCTTGCTGAGGAGCCCAGAAACTCCTTCTGGCAGCCCAGCAGGCAAGCTGCAAGCTTGTGTGGATTTGACGCTGTTGTTCACAGGGCTCGGGGCAGGGAGGAGGATCTCTGTGGGACTGTCCGCCCACCCAGCCCTGGCCCCGCACCCTCACAGACGCGGGCTTGAGGGCTTGGGCCGCCAGCACCCGTCCTCAGAGCGTTCAGGGGTCCTTGCCACCTCGCGCCCATCAGCCACTGTTCCGAGTTCCAGCCCTTTCACTTTGAGCTCTGGAGGTAACTCCTAAAGGCAAGGGAGGACCTGAGTTGCTTACTTATCGCCCAGTATGTATGGAGCCCAAAGGCCGAGATGTGAGTTTTCATGTTTCATCTAGAAAATTTGTAATAATGCCCATTTTTATCACTCTTCTGTGCTCCTTTCAGTTCAGATGTAACCGAGTTAATTATCTGAGAAATGAACCAGAGCTGCCCTCCTTAGAATACTCCTTGTTCCAGAACCAGCACTGATGGTTATTAGATCCAGTGCTAACGACTGCCCTTCGTGTGTCTGGGCTGTGAGTTGCTTAAAGACAGGCTGGTCCCTATGAAAACGAATATATGTGTGTATACGCATCACTGGGACATGGTTCTGTGTGCCAGAAATTGACACATTGTAACTGATGGTCTTTCAATTAAAAAAAAAAAATAAGACAGCTCTGTCTTCTCTCCATTCATTCTGTGGCTGTTTTACAGAGTGGACACAGTGTTGACTTACTTTATTTTTTTTGATTAATTTTTAAATTGAAGTACAGTCAGTTACAATGTGTCAATTTCTGGTGTACAGCAATATGTCTCAGTCATGCAGACACATACATATATTCATTTTCATATTTCTTTTCCATTAAAGATTTGACTTATTTTAAATGATGACCGTTTTTCAGCTGAATCATTTAAAATGGCAGTGGGTATTTTTCAGTAACCTTGTAGCAGCTGAGGTTTGTCCCCACATGACAGCAGCTGGGATTTCGTGTTCTAGAACTTCCCTCCTCCTATCCTGCCTTCATTGTCTGAGACCCCACATAATGCATATGACAGTAGCTTGGCTAAGTCTCCTCTTTCAAAAGTCTGGAATCTTCTGCTTTTGTTCCTCTTGATATGTCTTTTGTGTAGGGCGGGGTGGGAGTAAGAACGTGGGGAAAAAATGAGAACGTGAGTTCAGTCTCTGATGGGGTTTCAAGGCCAGAAGGCTGGGGTTCAGAACTGGTTGATTCTTTCGGAATTCACTGTTACCGTTTGGCCAGTTTGGAATCTGTTTGTTCTTTTACATTTTTTTCCAGTGATTGCTGTGAGATATTTTACATTTTAAGAGTATGTGCCTCTCAATTTCTTGTAATGAGCTGAAATGGAAAAGAATCTGAAAAATATATATATACACACATACGTGTATATATGTGTAACTGAATTGCTTTGCTGTACACCTGAAACTAACATTGTAAATCGACTGCACTTCAATAAAAAATTAGAATTTTTTAAATGTTCTAAAAATTAAGAAAAAAGAGTGGATGCTTCAGTCCCTACCCCTGAAAGGATATGTTAGAGGAAAAAAATAAAATCTAAAAATCTAAATAAGATATTAGCATTTCCTTACCCAGCCACAGTCGCACACCTGGGGAAACCCAAATCCTCTTTCATTTTTCCACTTTTGAATTTCATGTGACTCATACCCAGATGGTTAATGGCAGCCTAAATTGCTTTTAATGATATATAAGACTCCTGGAAATTCGTTTTTAAAGTATTATAGCAAACGTGCGTTCAGAAATGGTTTATTTGGTGGGATGCACGTGTCTCAGGAGTTCAGTGTGAAGCTGCCCACTCTGAGAATTTCCTGGCTACACCTGTGCTCATGGGGGGGCTGCCGGGGCCCCTCCTTGGCAGAGATCCTTCTAACTGGGCTGGGCTTGTGGGGGGCCCTGGTCTGCCTTGGGCAGTGGAGAGTCACTGTGCACGTGGTGTGAGCCTAGAGAGCTGAGCCGGGGTCTCCAAGTCCCCCTCCCCATGAGGATAGGGCTGGGCCTGAGACCCCTCGCTGCTGTCCACTTCCTGTTGTCTGGCGTCCTCCCTCCTCCCGAGCCAACAAATCACCTTGAATGTCTGACAACTGTGTGGCTTCCAGGAGTCCATCAGCCCACGTAGTGTTGTCCAGAAGACCCCCAAAGGAGTGGCATGCAGTGGTGGGCTTTCCTTCTGGTGACCACTTGCTGCTGGTTGTCCTGAGAGCCCCCAGCCTTGTGTCACGTGCGTGCGTGTCTCTATGGTGGGGATGGGGGTGGGAGGGGGGGTGGGGGAGCAGCCCCACCACCCGGCGGGGAGGGGCAGGGCATACTGGACGCCTTTGCCTCTACTGAAAGTTGGAAGGGGTTTGCCCCAAACAGCCCTTGCCATCCGCTCTTTCCCCGAATTTCTGCTTCGGTTGCCTTGTATTCTTTCTTTCTTGCCTCTTTAGTTTTGATAGATTTTGCCAGATTGCTCTCTCTAGGGGTTGAACCCTTTAAAAGTCTTTTAAAAATTAATTTTTCATTTTCTAAGTGATCTATGAATGAGTTCTCTTCAGAAAAGTTGAAAAAGTTGGAGATACCGCTAAAATCACTTTTGATCACCACCACCATCCCGCCCGTTGCCACCCAGACCCTCTCGTGCCCCCAGAGGTCACCACTATTATAGGTTTGCTGTGTGTGTTACTGGTTCTTTTTCTAAGCCCTTGCAGATGTAAACCAATGGGAAATACACATCACTGGAATGTGTGTGTGTGTGTGTACTTATTTTATTGGTATTCATTAGCACATAAAATTTTATTGTTGATTTTGGATGCATTACAACACACTGTTTTGGTCCCAGTTGCACAATGTTGATCGTTTATTGACTATATTAAACACCACAGCCTCCAAATTGCTGAGTTTTACACTGGTATTTCCTTTGGGATGGTGGGCGACTCCTCTCTCTGTACACGTAAAATGGTCCCTACAGTCCATGGTTTTCATATTCCTTTATTCCAGTTTTTTATCCCAATATTCCATGTTGTACTAAACCCATCATTCTATAATGTGTTTTCCTTGATGAAATGTCTTGGGAATCTTTCTGGGATGTAAATCCATCTTCCATATATTTCAGTTGTCTATCTTAAGTTGTATAATGCATATTATTTCAGTTGCTCACCCTAGGTTAGTTATTCAGGAGTGCCCTTTTGGCAGTTAGTTTCAGGAAAGAATTTGGGATTTCATGAAACATCCAGTGATTCTTTTTTTATATATATATATATTGTGCAGAATCTTAGTTTGTGTGTGTGTCTCTTTTCAGATCTCAGAAGGCTGACCTTCATGGTGAAGGCTACGTCTTGGAATTAGATTGCTGTTCTTCCCTAGCCCACCTGACAGACCAAAAAATCATCCCAGAGTTCGTCAAGAAGGTGAGTGTTGCAGTCAGGATACAACTGATCGGGTTGGCAGAGCCCCTGCCTGAGTGAACGGGCCCGGGGCTGGCTGAGGGCAGGTGGGCTGCACCCCGCAGGCCTGCTCAGACCTGGGACTTTGGGTGACCCCACGGGGGCAGTCCCCTCCCACTCAGGCTGGCCTTGACCCTGGAACAAGGTGGTTCCCTCTTCCTCCCAGGATGGTGGCCTCTATCTTTCGGGGCCAGAGTGGCGTTAACAGCTGACAGGCCTGTGGGCCCGCTGCCGGGACCCCGCCTCAAATCCTTGAGATTGTGTGAGCTCCCACATCCCATCTCCTGCTCACCCTGTGGGTCTTCACTGCCCTGAGCCCCCTTCCTTTCCTGGCGTGGGAGCATGGCCATGGTCCTATGACCACTGGCCTGCGATCTTACCAGGGAAGATTGCCTATTTGAAGGGGATTCATTTTCTGCCCAGAAATGTGTCTGGTTTTGAAGTTTTCTTTGTGCCCTACGAGGGTTCCTGCTAAGTGCAGGGTGCACTCCATTTCAGTACGCTGACACTTACCGCAGAAGGAATGCGCTTGCCCAAACTGGGGCTGTGTACATCGCTTAATGCCTCCCTGGTCGTCCCCTCCCCAGTCTGCCAAGGTAGCTGGCAATTCCCCAGCCTAGAGGGGTGATCATGGTTTGTTAGAGAACCAGTCAATCAGTTAATATACTGTTGGCTGTCATTGTCGGCCTGGAAATAGTACTCTGTGCCAGGGGACAGAGAATAAGATAGCCGGGGTCCCCACCCTTGTGTCCTCAAAACCAGGAGTCTCTCCTCCTGGACGAGTGTGGCAAGCAGGAGTGGGAGGGAAGCTGCCCACAGACGTGGCGTGGCTGGGCATCAAGGAGGTGGCTGGGCTGAGCCAGTGGGATAAGGCCTCAGGGGGCTGCAGAGGGCGAATGGGAGCTCCTCCCAGCAGAGGGAGCAGCTGGTCTGAGGGCCTGAGCAGGAGGGTGTGGGGGGCTCAACAGATCAGAGATTCACAGACATGGAGCACACACTTATGGTTACCGAGGTGATAAATTGAGAGTTTGAGATTTGCAGATACACACTACTATCTATAAAACAGATAAACAACAAGGTCCTACTGTACAGCACAGGGAACTCTATTCAATAGCTTATAGTAACCTATAATGGAAAAGAACTGGAAAAAAATATATATGTATACATACATGTACAACCGAATCACTACACTGTGCACCAGGAAGTAACACAGCATTGTAGATCGACTATATGTCAACAAAACAAAATGAAAAGAAGATCAGAGCAGCTTTGGCAAGAAAGGCAACGTGAGAGGTGGGAGAAAAGGCCAGGACTCAGCTGTGAAACGTGGAGAGAAGCTTTGCACAAGAGTGGAAGCATTGGGTGGCCCCTTGAAACAGCCAGTGATTTATTTTTTGGAGGGGTAGGGGGAGATTCACCCCCTGCTTCTCTCCCCTCAGCATCTGTGGAGTGTTCAGACTCTCCACGCCCCGGGAATAACCACTCAGGTCTGGTGGGGGCCCAGACCTGTCGACCAGGATCAGATGGCCTCTTTGGTGAAAATTTTGGGTGGTTTTCCTAGGACGAGGGAGACTGTCTTCTCCGGTAGAATTCAGATCGTTACTTAAGTAAAGGTGGGGAAGCAGTTTCTGTTCATACGTGTGTAAACCGGAGACGGGTGTTTCTGTAACTTGGGGAGATGTTGGTAGAAATAGGGCCATCTTCTTTGGATTGCTGCCAATAAAATGTTCCCATGAATTTCTAGAGGTGGGGTTTACCCCCATGATCTGAGCACTGGGGAATATTTGTTTTAGAAATGGTTTTGTCATGAAGATTCAGAGGCTTAGAATAGTTGAGGGGTGAGTTGGCAAGTTGAGGGCATGAGGCTCTGGCCATACAGCAAACAGGCGCTTGAAAAAAAAAAAAATGGGATTTGATGTTTTTGTCTTAACCAAACCAGATCATTGTGAGACTGACCCATGGCCTTGTGCCCAGATCGGGTTGTAAGCAGCCTGTTAAGTGGACACTCAGCTGCTGCGTGGGTCCAGTGCCTAAAGGTGCAGGTGGGTGTCCATCCAACAGCGGACGTAACCTCAGAGTTACGGTCTGTGTGCTCTGAAGGCCAGTGGCCAGTGTTGTATTAACTTCTACTTTTATTCCACTGTTCTTTCCCCCGCACTGACTCTGTGTGTGTGTGTGTATGTGTGTGTGTGTGTGTGTGTGTGTGTGTGTATGCACATCAGTATCTCATGGGTTGTTCAATAATTAGTTAAATTAGTCATTGACACCTGCCTCATTCTATGTTTTTATCAGAATTCTGTTTTTTTTTTTTTTAACTTTTTTGGGGGGAGGTAATTTGGCTTTATTTATTTATTTATTTAATGGAGATATGGGACTGAACCCAGGACCTCACGCATGCTAAGCCCACGCTCCACCACTGAGCTACACCTTCTCCGCTGTATAAGAATTCTGTTTTGAACATTCTGAAAATTATCCACTTTAAGGCCCAGGGTGCCAGCCTGGCCTGTGCCCCTGGTTTTCAGATAAAAAAAAGGCAGACGAGACAGCGTGCACACCAGGGCAGCACTGACGTCTCTGACCCAGGGTCTGCCTCCGGGCGCGTGTCCCGGAGCCTCTCACCTGGTCTTCTCTCCATAGAGACGCAGGTCATGGTCATGGGCAGCAGAGCGGGAGGGAGCTCCCCACCCTGGAGAACCTAGGTGTGTGGAGGCGGTCTCCCCATTTGTCCCTGTCCTGTCAGTCTGTGGCCGAGGGCTGGACCTGGGAGGAGCCAGAGTTCTGGCTTTAATGCTGGTGGGGGCTTCAGTTCTAAGCCAGTGGCCACGCCAACCAGGAGACGAGGGACCAACCGATAGGACTGGGACCCCTTCCGTCTGCAACTCTTTTCCGTTGTCAGATGTGATGTCTGGAGAAAACACCGCCTCTGGTGCACAGAGCGTTGGGGACTGGCGGCCCGTCCAGGGTCAACAGCTGTTCCAGCTGGGGGTAGACTTTTACACGTGTGTAAATTTTACTGTCATCGCCTGGGTAGAAAACCACAGGAGCTCCTTGGGAAGAAAGACAGTAGAAATTAGTTGTGTATTTTCAGTAAATATTTAATGAATAGCTGGGGCTACGTGTATATGTGTGGTGGTGACACTTGTTAATTGCCGGTCACTTAGGCCCAGATGAAACTGTGTCACCGGCGGCTGCTGCCTCCAGCCATGACTTTTTATCTGGGTCATCACTTTGTGTGAGAGAACGCCTCCTGTTCCCCTGACAAGTAGATCCGTCTTGCGATGAGCTGGTAATTAACTCATTTTGTCATTGTGCCTTCACGCAGGCTAAGCTCACGGTCTTCTTCGCACCGTAGAATTGAACTCAAAGTGATTAGATTTTTTTTTCCCTTAAGAACAATAGCCCAGTATTATTTTGCCATCAAATGTTTCAAGTTTGCGGAACCTTTGGATGGAGGACATGGACAGAAGCAGGGAAAGGAGATGTGATTATTTCCCGCGATTAGGAAACACAAAGTCGTTTGCATCTGTGTCATGTGAAATTAGCTGAAGATGCCGCAGTTCGCCAGCCCCTCCCCAGCACGATTTCGCACAGAGGGTGGAGGGAGCCGAGTGAAGCTGACTCTCTTCCTTTCTGTGTGGCCTCAGGATTCTCTGAGCACTGGGGCTGAGCAAGTTAAATCTGGGCTGCTGCTCTGTGTTTCTTCCTTTTGTAGCCTGCTGTGCTCCATCCAACCAGCCCTTTATGTAAATTATTTATTATGGACTACAGAATATTTGAAATGCAAATTTATGGGCAGACTTGGAGAGAAGGTTTTCCAAACCAAATGCTCGAGAGATGGAGTTGCAAGGCTGCAGAAGAGCTTCGGTGCTGCCTCTGTTTCTCTGGGACAAAGACTGGGCCCGCCAGGTACTCCCAGGGCCTGTCTTGCGTGGCTGGGGGATTTGTGGGACCCCCTTGGAAATTCCTGTTCCCCAGAGTTCCCAGAGGATGGCTAAGAAGACGGGGTGATCTCTGTCTAATAAGGAGCCTGCATGTTCGTCTTCAAATGACTTTACGTTCTTCGGAGCTTCTTGGGAGAGCGTCTGCATGTTTGGAAAACACTTTAAAGTTTGCAGAGCCATTGCACACGCTGTCTGGTTTGTGCTTCACGTGTTTCCATTTAAGAGGCCACACTGGCAATGTTGTCACCCTTCTAGACCCTGGGAAGCAGCTCAGAGAGGACGGAGACTTTGCCAGGGGCTGGGATTGCTGAATGATGGGGCCTGGCCCATCCTTCCAAGGGGAGGGGCCTCCAGTGGGCGGCCTGGGACTGGGGAGGGGCAGGAAGGTTCTGGGGCCACCCCTGGAGACGGGTGGTATAGAATGAGGGCCCGAAACAGTGAGTGATGGGCACTTGTCAGGGCGGAGGGCCTGGTGGACTGTGCGGTTCCTGGTGTGGATGGGAGTGTGGATGGAAGGCTCAAGGCTGAGAAGGAGCCATGTCCAGATTGGCTGGAGTGTGAGCTGCATGGAGGGAGGGGAAGCTGTTCTGGGCGGGGCTGTTTGTTGCAGGAAAGGGAGCCCTACTCAGGGCAGCTCAGGTGAGTCAAGGGGTTTACTATAAAGATGCAGGAAATGGCCTGGGCCTCAGGCCCCGGGGGCAGGAATACAGAAGAGGAAAAAAGAAAATTAGTTGGTCTCTCTCTGTATTATGTGCTGCTGGCTCATATTTATGCATTTATGCATTGAATTTTAAATGTGATTTTACTCCACAGAGGGAATCCCCCTACATGCCAAGTACACCCTGTGCTAAAGGGCTTTACAAGAACTATACTCTTTCTTTTTAATTTCTTTTTATTTATTAATTTTTTTTTAAAGTAGAGTTGATTCACAATGTTGTGTTAGTTTCTGGTGTACAGTACAGTGATTCAGTTATACTTACATACATATATGTGTATTCTTTTCATATTCTTTTCCATTATAGGCCATTATAAGATATTGAATATAATTCCCTGTGCTGTACAGTAGGTCTTCGTTGTTTATCTGTTTTATACATAGTCATGTGTATCCACAAATCCCAAACTCCTAATTTATCCCTCCTCCTCAACCCCTTTCCCCTTTGGTAACGACAGTTTGTTGTCTATGTCTGTGAGTCTCTTTCTGTTTTGTAAATAAGTTCATTTGTGTCTTTTTTTAGATTCCACATATAAGTGATACCATAAGATACTTGTCTTTCTGTGTCTTAACTTCGCTTAGTGTGATCATCTCTAGGTTTTTCCATATTACTGCAAGTGACATTATTTCATTCTTTTCTATGGCTGAGTAGTATTCCATTGTGTATATATATATATATCTTTATCCAGTCATCTGTTGATGGACATTTAGGTTTTTTCCATGTACAAGCACTCTACTCTTAAGCCCCATCTCCCCCTTCTGAACACTTATCCCCGTTTTACAGGGGGAGAAACTGAGGCACAGAGAACTACGCAGTTTGCCCAGCGTTACATTGGGAAAGGGGGTCCTGGGATTGGAACACAGCCTATTGGACTTGGAGGCCCATTCTGGACCTTGGGGCCCTGCTGCCTCTTCTGCAGAGCCCTCAGGGATGAAGGGGGTGCCGCCTGAGCCAGAAGGTGGGGTTGGATGTGAGGGTCACTGCGTCTGGTACATGGGAACAGATTTTGGAGCAACTGAAAGGCCTCCCCTCTGGAGGCTGGGGCTCCAGGCCTGGCTGCCCAGGGGAGAAAGCCACACTCCTGGCCGCTGTCCCAGGAGACTTCCGGGCCTCGCCCTCAGGCCCTCTGCTCTGGGCTGTCTGTCTCAGAGTCACTCCTTTCCTGGTAGGCCTGCATGATCTACTGAGAACTAGGTTCGTTTTACACTGGACCATGGAGCCTTTAAGATGAGGACTCTGAGGGGAGGCAAGGCCGACCCTGCCCTGCGGGGGTGTTGCCAGAGAACAGGTTCTTGTCTCGTGCAGGAAAGCATCCAAGTGCAAGCCACGGGAAAGTAAAAGCAGGTTTGTTTAGAGAGACACACATTCCACAGGCAGATGTGGCCCATCTCAGAAGAGAGAGTGGCCATGAGGCATGGAGGTGGTTAGTTTTTCTGGGCTGGGTAATTTCATGTGCTAGCACATGGGAGGATTTTTCCAATTACGTTGGCAATGGGCGGGGATTCCCAGGAATTGGACCCCTGCCCACTTTTTGGCTTTTTGCAGTCAGCCTGGGAACTGTCCTGTCACCTGTGGGTGTGTCATTTAGCAGTTAATACATTACAACGAGTCTATAATGAGGCTCAAAGTCCCCTGGAAGTTGAATCTTCCGCCATCTTGGGCCTGGTTGGTTCTAACCAGTTTATGTCCTGTCCTCAGTGGCTGTGTCATTCTTTCAATGGTTATGCCCTGCCCTCTTCCCTCCTGTCTCAGGGGGACAACTCAGGGTCAGAAACTCAGTGCTGGATTTCACTCCATGCATTGCCCTTCAGAAAATTAAATGATGCTGTTCACGTCTTGTCCTAAGGAAAGGAACCTGATGGATATTTTAAATCTCAATGTCTCCTTGTAATGAAGCAGAATATCCCAAATCTCCAGGATTATGACACGCCACCTGTGGTATAGACGAGATGCAGCACTGACTCTCTGGCTGATGGCTGAGTACTCGGGGCTTCATTTCTACACACGCAGTGCAGAGTCTGACTTTAATTCGTGTAAGATGCCGATTGCGGGGGCAAGGAGAATGACATTAAAAAGGCATCCTCTTCCTCGCTGCACCCCCCAACCTACTCTCAAACCAACAGAATCATGGCATTTTTAAGAGGCTAGTCTGGTAGGGGTCGGGGAGGAGCTAAGGCCAAAGGGGGTGTTGTTCTAGGAATGAAGGTGCCCTTTGGTGTGGACAGAAGGGGGCTGGGGGTGGGACTGGGCAGAGAAGAGGCAGAGTGTCCTGCTCACCGGTGTCCTTCCCACATGACACCCCAGGGACTGGAGTGGCATGTGGGGTCATTTGTGAGGAGGAGGGGCACACAGTCTGAAGAGACATTTGGGGGCAAGAGTAATGGGGTTGGTCATGGGCCTGTGAGGACTGAGAGGCTGGTGGGACACTCGAGTGAACATTCCAGAAGGCAGGTGTGGCTGGGCTGGAACTCAGGAGGCGGCTAGGAGTGGAGATGTGGTTGTCTGAGGTGCAGGTGAGGTGGTGAGGACGTGGTTCCGGGGCTCATCTTGGGGGCACATGCCCGTCTCCAGAGGGCAGTGACCGCTCAGCCTCGACTCATCGCTGCCCAGTGGGAAATACAGACCCAGCGTCTCAGGATTTTCTGTTTGGTTGGCTGGCTGGTTTGCTTCGTTTGAGAGAAGTTGATCGTGTTTTTCATTTTCTTATTGGGAAGGCTCTTGGTTTCTCAATGTAAGCAGCTAGATCAGTTTAAAATCTTCAAGATCTAGGCTAGCGTTTCTTAGGTTATCTCTGCTGAAGAATTGGTGTTGGCTGGTTTATTCGTTTGGTTTTGCCCCCAGTCCATGAAGGTGTGATGCTTTTGTCAAGGATGATGGAAACACCGCGGCAACAATGAAGACATCAGGAGTTAAAAATCAACTTGGAATTTCTTAAAATGGCATTTAGATGTGCACAAAACAGGGCAGCTTGTTGTGGCCTCTGGGGGCAGCCTGTGGCCACCAGGCCTGCATTCCTCTGTAGTCTCTACAGAGAAATCGCCCCAAATCCAAGGAGTCAGAAACTATTCTAGGGCCTGGTGGAGCAGACAGAAGACTGGAGAGGACACCGAACATACACCGGAGGGAGGTGGCAGGTGTCTGCCCAAGAACGCTTTGTTCCAGACAGAAATTAGGCCTGGACGTAACACTGTCTTAGGGTACCTTCCTGCCCTCCTGGGTTGCTTTTGGCATCTTGGAAAGGCTAATCTCTCCCCCATCCCCACTTGGTGGGAGGTTGGAGGTTCCAGGGCTCATGTAACTTCACCTGAGGCCAGGTGTTTGGGTGGGCGCGAGGCCAGCTCAGGAGCTCCTGTAGGTGAGGGACAGATGTCTGCTTCTCCAGGACACTGCTGTGGCCATGAGACATCTGAGATGTACTTTGTTCCCATAGCTACTCATGTAGGCCCTAGTGGGGGTCTGCAATGGACGTGCTGAGATAACCACCACCTTCTGCCTCCGAACTGTGCTTACAGCAGACAGTCGTCTTCCTTTAAGGCCGAGGTGAAGCTAAGAGGGCCTTCTGAGCCATCACTTCCTGTGATGTTCCTCAGAAAAAGAGGTTCTGCAGTCCAGAATGTTTGGAAAACATGCGTGGTATAAGCCCCCTTGAGGGTCATGATGATCCTTGGAGGAGTCAAGGCACTGACAACGTCTGCAGCAAGAAACCTGCTGACTTCGCTTCTCTCAGCATTTCTTAACTCAGCATTTCTCAAAGGTCATTTAATAACTTTCCCCTTGCTCCTCCTCCTCCTCAAATACCTATTATATTATATCATGAAGCATACTGGGGAAAATGCACCAAATCAGCAAGGAACTCATGGACCACTTATGGATGCTGGACAATCACAGATAGTCAGAAGGTGGTGGGAGCAGCCTCCTCTCTTTTTATACTGAGTTCCTGATACTCACTGTCTCCAACCGCACAGAACTGCCATAAGCCCGCAGCAGTTGAGTCCTTGATTGTATTTCCTTGGTTCTTTCTGCCCAGATTCTTGCCCCAGAGAGACATGTGCTTGGCACCTCTGTCATTTCTCTTTGCTTCTTCAATAACAGACATAGCAGTCTGCTAACACATCGTCAGCAAAAACTGGGTCCTTGGGTTTGTTGACAGCTGTGGAATTGTAGAGAGTGCTCTGCTGTCTGGGTCCGCCCCAGCTTATCTGATCTCCATCTCTTAATAGAAATACTGGCTTCTTGGATTTTTTTCCCCTTTGACTTTCTTCGCCCAGCCCCAGCCCTGGACGACTTCTACCACAGTTGTTAATCAGATCTTCAAATATATTGTTTTTTCCATTTTTGTTAATCTCTCCCCTACTGTCACTAATCAAAAGTGACATTTTATTCCTTAACTGTGCTGTCCAATAAAATACCATTTGAGCCACCTGTGTCGTGTAAAATTTTCTAGTAGCCCTGTTAAAAAAGTAAAAACAAAGGCGAAATTAATTTTAGTAATATATTCTGTTGAACTCAATATATCCAAAATGCTCTGTGTTCAGCGTGTGATGAGATTATTTTGTTCTTTTTTTTTTTTTAAACAAACTAATAAATCTTCAAAGTGTGGTGTGTAATTTACACCTGTATCACATCTCAAGTTGGATGCTAAATTTTCAATACAGTGAAATGTCCTACAAATTCGAGTTGTGAGTGGGGAGGGTAGAGCTCAGCAGTAGAGTGCATGCTCAGCATGCATGAGGTCCTGGGTTCGAGCCCCAGTCCCTCTGTTAAAATAAATAACTAAGTAAACCTAATCACCTCCCCCCAAACCAAACAAACAAATAAATAAAACAAAAGGAAAATATCTTTTAAAAAATTGAGTTGTGTTTAACAGAAAAAATATTTTCTGCAGCTTCAGTCTTTAACTTGAATTTAAATTAATTATAATGCGATAAAATTAAGAATTCAGCCACTTTGTGCAGTCGCACTTGTGCAAAGCCACATGTGGCTGTTGGCTACTGTCTTGGACAACGTAGTTCTGTAGGACTCACTTACTTAACAGTTCCCTGTGTTTTCTGAGTCGACACAAAATGTTTGTGATTACGAGTCTTGTCCGCCACAAAGAGAAGGAGCATATATTAGAAAACCAAAGAAAACTTTCCCCATGAAAAGATCCACAAAATAGATTGGGGCCAACTTTACTCTATAACCTTTAGGAATGTATTTGAAATAATTAAATTTCCTTTTGGAATATTAATTATTGATTTAGTTCTTCATGCATATTTTAAATTCTATAAAAATACGTAAATTTGGAAACAGTGCTTTTCCCCCCCTGTGTTTACATGTCAGGAAACAATTTTTATTCCTACGCTTTTATGCATCTTTGCTGTTGGTGTCTCTATCATCACCAGAGGGTCTTTGGGGAGCATCTGACACAGATTTCAAGCTCGTGGTGTTTACTTTCATCCACGTTGTGTGGAATTCAGCACTTCTTATATTCATGAATGGTGCTATCAATGGAAGCTCTACCCCAGGTCCTAAGTGCCCATTCATTTAACATTAGGAGAATTTTTTTCTTATCCATCTCACATATGAATAAGAAATCTCCATAAGGCAACCACTTTCTCTGTGTTGCTCTTTTTAGAAGTCTCTTTATTAAAAATAACATGAATAATGGGAGAGTGTAGCTCAGTGGTAGAGCATGTGTCTAGCATGCCCAAGGTCCTGGGTTCAATCCCCAGTCTCTCCATTAAAAAAAAACCTAAATACCGCCCCCACCCCAAATAACATGAATACAGTAGAGGACATAAATCATAAGTGTACAGCTCAGTGAGTTTGCACAATGTGAACTCTCCTGAGTAACCAGCACCCAGGTCCAGAAACAGAACAGCTCAGGGACCTCCCTGTGGCCACTCCCATCACTCCTCCCCCATCCCCGCAAAGGTAGCCTCAGTCTAGTTTCTAACACCAAAGATTAGCTTCGCTTGGTTTTGGGCTTCATGTAAGTGTCATCTTTTATAAATGACATCTCTTACTTAATACACTGAGGTTCATTCATGTCCCAAGAGTTCACTTTGTTCATTTACTTTTGCACGTAGAATTCCTTGCATTGCTTTGTAAAGTGATCTTTGAGAAGCATGCTTACTACAGCTCCCAGAGTTTTTGTTTCCTGCTCTGGCAATTATTTTAAATTTTTTTGAATGTATTTCCTTCCTCTTAAAAAATCAAGCCCATCTGATGACTTCAGTAAACGTCCCAGACCAGCTTTGATGAGCGTGCACTTTCCCCAGTAAACATTTGTTGTTCCGCTTACAGTGACAGAGAGTCCTTGTGTCCTGAGAGACTTGGTAGAAGTCTGTAAATGTATGAAGTAACTCCCTCTTTTCTGAGAAATAACATTTAGGGGGTAAAACCCAGGGGATATCCAGGATCCATCCAGGAGGAGACGCAGCATGGGGTTATGTATGGACGGTGAATTTCCCCTTTCGGCTTCCTAGGAGTCTGGTCGTCAAGTTGTAGTTTGTGAAAATTGCCTAACGCTTGGCGGGGAAGATCACTTTTATGGGCTTCCTCCCCTCCCCCAACCCCAGGATATCCACTTGGCCAGCTCCTTCCCTCCCTTGACATCTCAGCTCAAGATCACCTCCTTGTGCCCGCCCACCCTGCCCACCATTTAAAAAAGAGCCCCTTATCCCCTGCCCCTCCCCATCCTAGTGATTGCCTTTTCTCTTCTGTTTCACTTGTATCTGTACCTCTTTTTTTTTTAATTTACTTTTACTTAAAATTTTTTTTAATTGAAGCATAGTCAGTTTGCAGCGTTGCGTCAATTTCTGGTGCACAGCATCACGTTTCAGTCATATATGAACATGCATCTGTTTCCATACGCTTTTTCATTATAGGTTATGACAAGATATTGAATATAGTTCCCTGTGCTGTACAGGAGGTCCTTATTGTGTATCTGTTTTATACGTAGTAGTTAGTATCTGCAAATCTCCAACTCCCAATTTATCCCTTCCCACCGCCTTCCCCCCGGTAACCATAAGTTTGTTTTCTGTGTCTGTGAGTGTACCTCTCTTCCTCACCTCAGAGATTTTACTCTTTTTAATTTAATTATTGCATTTATCATTTCCTGTCTCTTTTTTTTTCATGCTAAGACGTGTGCTTACAGTAGATGCTGAGTGAATGTTGATGGAAGGAGAGAGAGCTGTGGATTTCCAGGGCTTCAAACGTGTCAGGACTGTATAAGAACAGACACTCTTGGAAGTGAGGACGTGGAGACCGAGGGGATGGGCACTCACGTGTTTTCTCTTTCCTGTCCCTTGCAGTAGCTTTTGTCAGCGTGCAGGGTGGTTGAAACTTGTGGAGGAAGCCCTCCCGGCAAGTGACTTGGGAGGGTTATAATGTCACTTGGTTCTACTCCATTCTCCCGGCAGACGTGTTTGCAAATACGGGATTTGCTGTCCTCACCGGGGAAGTTTCCAAAGCGGCATTTGTGGCGTGCAAGAAGTCTGTGTATTTTACGGGCGGGAAATGATGTGAGTGCTAATTATGCGCTGTCAGTGAACACATGGGGTAGCTGACGGGTTTACAGCCCAGGTGGAACTTTCCCATCTGCCTTGTTCCGAGGTGCTCAATGTCCCCGCCCGGTGAGACCTCCTGTCTGCCGGGTTTGTCTGGGACCCAGCACAGGCGATGAGTGGGAATTTGGACTCACCTCGTGAGATGTGGAGGGCAGGGTGCCTCATCTGAGAGATGGAGTTTATCCTGGCAGGTGGTTCTTTCCCAAAACTGGAAGGTTTCAATTTTATTGCCTGAGAGGATGTGGAATTTTTTCGGAGAGTTTTGAGAGCCAGTACGACAGGATGGGAACCCTGTAGTGCTTTCCTCTTTTCTGCCTTTGGGAGAATTCGCACTCTGAGAGCTGGATCCCATTAGGACCAGTCAGCAGGGCTGAAATGGCTTGGGGGGGGGGGCACCTGTACACTAAGTTCTCAATAACTGAAACCGACATCCCTCCTCAAGGGGAGGTCTGGAACTTTAAAAGCCCAGTTCCAGAATGTACCCCTGGTTCCGGTAAAGGAAACCCACTGCTTAACTAGTCACGGGCAGTCATTTAGGTGGGGCACATCATTTTCTCAAATTCTTGGTTTTCTTTTGTGTAAAATGAGTTTTTGCACATCAATCATCTTGGATATTTTGTGATTCTCTGGTCAACCCAACTTTAAAATTATCTAGAAATGTGTGTAATTAATTCAGGGTTTTTGATGGTGGCATGCTGAATTCCAGTGCCATTTGCCCTCTTTTTGTGCGTTTTGCTGGACACATATTAGTGTTCCCTGTGCTCTTTAGCCAGTAAATCGATGTTTGTTGATTGACAACTATTTTTGTCTCCCCCTTAACTAATAACTGTAATTGGAGTTCGATATAAAGATCATTATCTTTACAATTTTTTTTCTTTTCTTAAGGTTAAAATGTAAACATGGCCTTTTGATACTCTGATGGAAAAAATCTATTGTGAGGAAAACCTAAACTTTAAATGATTCACTTATGACTTCTTAAGTGTTTACAGTACTGAAAAATAAGAGAGATTACTGTTTTGTGGGTGGTGCTGTAATCTGTAGAAGTAACACAAGATACGTATGTTTGGAGAAATGGCCCACATATTCTAATTGCTATTTTAAATCTGGCCTAAGCAGTAAGAGAAGACAGGTTAAACCAGAATTTCCCGTCTAATTAATTACTTCCCAGTGCATGTCTCCATTCTGTTAGCTTTACAGCAGCCTTCGCAGGTACTGAAAAGGTAGGTACGGAGGATGGCTGCTAAGGGTGTAATTGGTGGGGGGAGGGCATAGCTTAGTGTAGAGGGTATGCTTAGCCTTTGTTAAGAAAAAACAAACATGAATAAAAACATAATTACCCCTTCCACAGAAAACAAACAAAAAAAGAATTAAAAGAAAAGGATGTGATTGTTGGGGTAGCAGAGCTCTTTTCCCCCAGCTTTTTCGAGATGTAATTAACACAGAACGTTGTGTGAGCTTAAGGTGTACGACACAATGATTTGATACACCTGTATATTCTGAAATGATTCCCACATCAGAATTACCATTTCTTTGTGTGTGTGCTGAGAGTATTAACATCTACTCTCTTAGCAAATTTCAGTTATACAGCACAGACACTGTTGTTGACTGCAGTCCACGTGGTGTAATGACCTCCCCGGAAGGTACTCATCTTAGAACTGGAAGGGTGCACCCTTTGACCAGGGGGCCCCTCATTTCCCACCCGCAAGCCTCTGTTAACCACCATTCTGCTCTGTTTCTGTGAGTTCAACTTTTTCAGAGTTCACCTGTAAGTGGTAATCTGTAGTCTTTGCCTTTCTCTGACATCTTTCACTGAGCGTAATGCCCTCTGGGTCCATCCACGTTGTTGCAAATGACAGGATTTGCTTCTTTCTAGTGGATGAATAATGTCGCATTGTGCACACGCACCACGTTTGCTTTAAGTGGGGACATTAGCCACAGCAGTGATAGGGACAGTAAGGATTGTTGTGGGACAAGGCAGGCCAGTATGGTTGGTGGTAAAAGAATTTACCAGAAACAAAGAAAAGTGAGGAAAAAGTTTATTAGATACGCTGCTACGGGCACCAGCAGGCAGACAGATGAGGGGTGTCCATGTGCCCTGAGGGCAGAGTCTTAAGAGTCTTTTATAAGGAAGGGCCTGACCATCGACGTGTTTAAAGGAAGGGGGTCATGTTGAAGGTTTCCAGACATTAGTTGTTCTTCATCTAAAGGCTTGACTTCGTCACACCTGGAGGAAGGTTCAGTTTACCTTTAGGAGGAGGTAGGCAGTCGGTAGGCTTGAGGAGTTTGGGGGGATGGAGTTTGTCAGGTCATAACTCAGCACTGTTAGTTGGACTAAAGCAACTGCGCATTGGGAGAGGAATGTTCTTTGTGTTTTCTGGCTTATGTCTTATGATGTAAGGGATGAGAGTGCAGCCAGACATCCTGTGACCGGAGCCCCCTTTGAATCTCTGGGGCCTCTTCCCAGTCCTTGAACCCCAAAATGATGTTACCACTGGGGTGACAAGACTGTTACAGAGCACAAGGAAGTCAAAGGTGCTTTTGTAAAGAAAGCTGCTCCTGAGAGAGAAAGATTGGGATGTGGAGGAATACTGCGAGTAGACACCAGAAGAAATAGACCCGAAGAGATGGGAAACTCTAAAAGAAAATACTGAAGTATATTCCTGGTAGAAATGAAGTTCGTTTTTGATGGAACTCTTTGTCGTTCAGTTGGCGTAGGAACTTTCTTTCAGTGACTTCCTACTTTGAACAAGAGATGCAGTTGCCACTCTGAGTTCTGAGACACTCCCCACGGGGCACTGGAGGAGTCTCTTCACGACGCCAGAAGACACCGATGGAGTTTTCCCTACGCCTCAGACACGGGGTCTCCGTGACTTCTTTCGAGTCTGGTGGTGCCAGGGAATGTGGGCATCACTCTGCATCACCCCTGAATAGTGAACCATCCTCACTGATTCAGGTCCTGCACATGTCACTTGTGATCAACAAGACATGAGCCTCCGCTGGCCTGCAGGTTTGCTCAGCCAATTAATAATGTAAGGCACGCGGCAGGGGCAGCGCTACCCCCAGGTGCCCACTCCTTCCAGCAGGTCAGATGCATCCTTGCCGATTCCAAATTGCTCTTACCTCTTCATTAAAGCAGGTCCCTCAGGGCCCAGTCCTTGAAAGTATTTGTGTCAGCCTTGTTGACATTTCTGCCTGTCTGAGAGTACTCCTGACTGCATCCTTGACAAAGGATGACGGATTTTACTTTAAGAAACTGCTGGTGTCTTCTCATGGGTGTGAATTAGTGAGGATTCCTGTGTGTTGAGGATGTCTATTGCTGTGTCGCAAACCACCCCCAAACACAGGGGTTTACAGTAACGACAGTCATGTATTCAGTTCACAGATGGGCGGCATAGGCAGGACTTGGCCAAGGCAGCTCATCTCTGCTCCCATGCGTCAGTGGGGAGGGAGTCCACTTTCAAGATGATGCTGTTGCACTGCTGGCAAGTCATTGCTGGTTACATGCATCTGCACAGACTGCTTGAGCATCCTCAAAACACATGGCTGGGGTGGGGAAGGTATACTCAACAGTAGAGCGCATGCTTAGCATTCATGAGGTCCTTGGTTCAATCCCCAGTGCCTCCAACCTCCATTAAAATAAAGATAAATGAAAAAACCTAACTACCTCCTCCACACCAAAAAAATTAAACAAACAAACAAACAAACAAACAAACAAAAGCACATAGCTGGTTGTCACAAAAAACAAGGTGGGGGTTTAATGGAAATTTTATGACCAGGCTGCAGAAGTTACATAGTGTCCTTCCTTTTCTCTTTGCTTGTTGGTCAAGGGCCACACTGGTCCAAGGAGATGGAGATAGACTGCTCCTCTTGGCGGAGAAGTGGCAAGGTTCTAGCAGGTCCTGTGGGATGATGGATATCGTTGGAAAACACAGCCTCCCACAGACATGAATTCAGAGATGCTATGTTCATTTGCAGTTCATTCTACTAGGAGAGAACTTTGAGACCATTCAGGGCTAATATGGAATACAGAAATAATAAAAATGAAGGCAAGAAGTGGAAATGAGTTGAATATTGACTAGAAGGGGTTTTGGGGCATTGAAAATAGTCATTAAGTGTTAATCTCAACAGTTCTAAATGGAAAATCCCCGCCCTGCCCTGGCCGAAAAAAAAAAAAAAAAAAACCCACCGTATTTGTTACTCAAAGAGATCACATATCTTTATGAGATCTGAAACTCTCAAATCATTTTCATCTTCTCGAAAAACCATCCCAGGGTTCTCCAGGGTATTTACAAAAAGAACAGTAAAACATTCATTTCTTTAGCACATTGTAATGAAAACCATCCCCAAGTACTTAGTTTTAACTGCTCTGTTTACTATGGGGTTTCAAATGCCATTGGGTCTGTGTTATATTTTTGTTGGTCTGGAGTCATGGGGATAGAAAAGTTTTTGGTTTTTTTTTTTTTAAACCAAGGGTTAAAACTAGGACAGCATCCGTCCAACCACACCATCTCCACATTTTGTAAAAGTGCCTTTCGCTTGTGCTTTGGAAGCCTATGTAAATCAGGGAGCGAAGGGGGAAAAAAAGTCACACATCCTGGATGTTAAAGGAACGTGGTGTGAAGGGGAACATCTGCTCTCGGTTAAACTTTAAACTCAGGTTCTTTCGCCTCCATCACTGAGGCGTGCTGCGGTGCTGAGATTTGAGTTCCACAAAGACTCTCAAACTGATTTTCCAGAACATTCCCAGGAGTCTTAATGAGCCCTCAAGGTTCTGTGCCCCAAGCTTGTAATTCCAGGGTCACTGGTGTTTCCGAAGATAAAATTAGGGTTGTCAGACCTCAGCAGTTTCAAGATTCTAGATTCTGGCTAATTCTTTTTCCGTTTTCTTTTATTTTTTCCCCCTTCCCTTCCCTTTTCAAAATGCACTGTCTTGTCTTAGGCAGAGGCTTCTGAAAGAAGGCCCAGTGGAATGCCCAGTCATGAGGCCTTTTTTTACCTTGATGAGAAGTGCTGATAGGAGCAAGTTGTTGGTCTGTGCGTATTTGCCTTCTCCTGAGGGGAAGATGACCTGGTTTGCTAAGGTGAACTGGAAACTCAGGGGCCGCAAGTAACTTTAATACTGCTTTCTGGAGATATATCCCCACCCCTGCCCCCACCACCAGCTGCAGCCCTTTAATTTCTCCAGGCCTCAGTTTTCTTCACTGTTACAATGATACACGGAGCAAACGATGTCCACATTTTCACAATCTCAAATGAATGTATTTGTAAAACATAATTGGCCCCAGATGGATAATTTCCGAAATTGTAGACTCATAGACGTTTCCACTTAGAAGCAACCTCAGATTCTGCAGATTTAATCTCTTGCCTGTTCATTCCTTTCATAAACATTTATTGAGTATTTACTGGGGACCAAGACCTGTTCCAGATGCTGGGCCAAAATAGACAAGGCTCCTGCTCTCACGGAGCTCTCGTTCAACTGGGAAAGACAGACAATATGTTAATTTAAAATGTGGAAATAAGTGACACGATGTGGATTAAACAAAGAGGTATGCTGGAGAGTGACCATTTTTTAGACTGGGATTTCAAGGAAGGCTGTCCTGGGAAGAGGAGACCCTGGTGACAAGGAGGAAGCAGTCAGGGGGAGGTGGAGGGGAACAGCATCCCAGACAGGGAGCCCCAAGTGCTGGGGCCCCGATGGAAATGAACTGTGCATGTAAAATAACGAAGGTGGAGGAAGCGGCAGCCTGGGGCGGTCCCCGGGGGTGAGGACGGGAGCGCCAGCTAGAGGTGGGCAGAGGGACTGCAGGGCAGCCGAGCGTCCACTGGTTGGTTGTCTGGATGGAAGACCTTGAGCCTTCTTGTTGTGACCTTGAGTGGATCAGAGGAATTTACCCTTGTGGGAGGGGTCCACTAGAGAAAGACGAGGATGTAAGAGCAGGAAGGTGGTAAAAGAAGCGAGTCACATGCTGGGCAGGGAAGGGTGAGAGTGAGCTGTCATCTGTGTGTTTTGTATTTTTTCAAGGCCGCTTTCTGGGTCCTCTCTGCTGGTTGTATGTGACTCGGTGACCCCATGTCTCAGTTTGCTTGGACAGTTCTAGCTTATTCCTGTTGTTACAGCATAATTGTTAATAGTTTCACCTTTTACTTTCAAAAGTGTCAAACTGTTCAAAAGTTTGGACGATAGGTTACCGGTTGCTTAATGCATCAGAGCCTCGTGGTCTTGCCCTTTAGTCCCAGGTGGCTGTCTCTACTTTTATTCTCCCATCTACCTCTCCATCCTTTCCCGTGGCAAGGGTGAGCTCTTCTGACCTCTCCCACGAGCCCTGTGGTGCCTCCCAGGCCCCCAACCACTCTCTCTGCCTCCTAACTGCTTGCTTCAGTTACTCTCCCCCCCCAATACCACATCCTGTGGAAAGATTACATTTTCCTTGGGAAAAGCCTGAATATATCACTGCTGCCAGAAACCATCATGGCATGTCATTGCCTGCAGAATAAAAGTCCAGACTGGAGATTTCAACATTCTTTAAGACTCACCCCTAGTGTTTCACAGTATAACTTAGAATATAGGACATACTACAGAGAATGCACGCTGAGCAGTGTAATAGGTAGGAATATGGACTCTGGAACCAGACTGCTGAGGTTTAAATCCTACCTACCATTTGCTGGCTGTGTGCCCTGGGGCAGGCTGTGCAACCTCTCTGGGTTTCAGTTTTCTGATCTGTAACTTGGGGATAAAAGAGAACACCTACTGTTATCATTACATAAGGATGAAATGAGTTAATCCATGTGAAGCTCTTAGACAGAGTTTGGCACATGGTGAACTCAGTAAGCAGAAGCTACTGTTTTGATGGATTTTGGATGTAGAATATTTGTCCTTCTCTGCGTAACTTAGGACACCATCTTACCTCTTTGCCTTTGCTAGTCTTGTTTGTGCAGGGTGCTTTCCCCCAAACCACGTCTGTGTGCAGATTCCACCTGTGGGTTAGGTTTTTTTTTTTGCCAATGTGGTTTTCAGCTGCTATGAAACCAACCAACCGTGAAATCTGGTGCCCATCCTTTGACTTACCCATGGGTCTCTGACAAAAGTTTAATGCCTTTAAGGCTTTGCTCACATAAAGTTTTGAGACTTGATTTCTCCATTGCCTTTGTGGGTGTGCACAGGCGTTAGTGGAAGCCGGGGGCGGGGGGGGGGGGGGCGCAGCCTTGCAGCCTTGGTGGGAGATACAGGTCCTGCTGCTGGTTCTTGTCCCTCAGTGCTCCTGCCTGGATGATGCCAAGGTCTTTGCTTTTGCTCCAGGATCCTGCTCTGAGCACATCCATGCTAAGTTCTGCCAATGGGCAGATGTTGAGGGAGACAGGGCATTTGCAGGATCCATGCAGATCTGCCAGAAGTGACATCCCGTCTATCTGCCCCAGCCCGTCCTGCCCCTCCTGATCCGGTGCATCTGCTGTGGCAGACTGCTCGGTGAAGGGCAGTGGGTGGGGCTGGACCTTGACTCCAGAAAGGATGCTTCAGAAACAGTCTTCAGGTATACCTCAGTAAAGCTGAGAAAAGGGATCTTGAGCAGACCTGATGGAGGTAAGAGCTAAGAGGAGGTGTGCAGTGAAGCTCCCATCCCTCAAAGGTCTTCAGCTAGTTCCCAACGCCCCGTGAAAACCAGCCCACCAGAAGATCCCAACCTGATGTCAAAAATCTAAATCAAGGATGAAAAAGGGAAGTGAACAAGGAAAAGCAAAGCCACCCTAACGCTGACCAGAGCTGATTGGCCCAGAAGCAGACACCTGACCTCAGCTGAGCCAATCAGAGCCCTTCCCTGAGATCTGTCACTTGTGTGTAGCCCGGAGTTTTAGACATTCTTTCTCCGGTGGCTAAGCTATGAGCAGAAAGACTCAGAAACTGGCAATGGCCATATTTTCTCCCACATGGAGAAAACTAGTACTAGATGAGAAGAAAGAGGCTGAAAAATAGAGTAAGGAGAAAACTTGGAGCAAGTTTCCTGGCAGTGCTGGAGGTGCTGGTTGCAGGTGTTCCTGAGGTCCTGCTCTGGCCCTTTCCGCTGGCCGCTTGCTCTCTGAGACACCATCGGGTTGTTCTTCACAGACAGGCCTTTCCTTGTCCACCTCCCTTCTGTGTCTTTGATTGAGACTTCTGACATCCAGTTGGGATCTGCTGGTGGGCATTAGAAACTAGCTGAAGATCTTGGAGGGACGGGAGCTTCACAGCACACCCACTCTTGGTTCTACTTATTTCTCAAGAACTCCATTTTCAGTGAAGAGTGAAGTTACAGGCACAATCTAAGTAGAAGAACCGAGACCATGAACACAGATAAGGCCGGCCGAGAAAACTCCTGTTGTCAGAAATGCCTGCCCCAAACAGAGCCACCAGAGGATGGAGTTGTTTTCTTCTCCTTCCCCGACCCTCTACTCCATCTCTTCCTTTTGTTTTTAAGGGAGTTTGCAGTTTTCCAAGTTCTTTCATCGTTTCCCACCAAACCACTCCTAATAGCAGGAGAGAATAAAAGAGGACCTCTTGCCCCCAACCGCAGCCCTGCCGGAGGCTTCAGGGCAAGCAGTGTTCCCTCAAGCTGAGTGTAGGCAGTTTGAGAAGGATGGAGCACGTGGACTCTTGAGGGTCTCTGGGTTGCCCCTTGAGTTAGACCAATGCGTACTAAATCCAAGAGGTCAGGGATGGCCTGTTTGCTTCCCCATCACCTGGTGCCCAGCACATTGTAGGTACTGAGTAAGTACTTAGGGAAGGAATGAATGGATATCATTATCCCCATTTATATTTATCTGAGACTCAGATAAATCAACTGAGTTGACCAGTAACATAACTAGTGAGTGGCAGGGCTGGGTCCCAAGCTTTAGGCCTCAGATTCCTCGTCAAGGGCTGATTCTAAGAGCTCTCAGTCATTAAAAGAGAAAACCATGATCCAGGAAGTCTGCGTGATCCCTCCTTGTGGTCTCGGGAGCTAGACACCCGGCAGTGCTTGGTAACACTTTCAGTTCCTGAAGCTCAGTGTTAATACGTCAGAACTAAAGGCAGCTCAGACTGGAGCTAAAAACCCGTGCTGTTTTTGAACCTCCTTTTTCAGAAAGCTGTACCAGAGTCGAGGTGGCAGAGGATGAGAAGGGTTGCGGGGTTGTGTGTGTGTGATAAATTATTCATCGTGAAGACTCACGTGTAACCGTGCCACACAGAAGAGCACTTCGGTGCCTGTTCTTGCTACACAGCACGTGCCTCTGTTTGTAGATTCCCTTTGTATGTTGTGGGTCCTCCCCAAAGTCTTTAAAATGGCAGCTGTCGTGGTGGCTCATGAGTTGTGAGGGAGGGTCAGAGTTGACGGTGGTTTTGGTTTAGGGTCCATTTGGGATGCGTGTATGTGAGTCTTAGCTTTTACCCTGTATTATATGCCTCTCCAGTTGTCGAAACCTCTGTTTCTTTTGCTCGGTTTTATCTGGCTTATTATGCTAGCACTGTCCAGGAGAGCTTCCTGGGGTGATGCTTGCGCGGTCTGGTGCCGGCGTCACCAGCCACAGTAGCTGTTGAACACTTGAAATGTGGCTGGTGTGACTGAGGAATTGACTTTTTCATTTTATTTTATTTGAATTAGTGGAAATAGTCACCCTTGGCTGGCGGCTACCATATTGGATAGCACAGCTCTGTGTTTTCAAGAAGTCCGTAGATGTCTGAGTCCCAGCATTAAATTAGTGCATTAGTTATAGGGATTCCAATTAGTTCATCCTAAAGTTAGAAACTGCCTATAACGTAACAGAAATTAAGTCTACCCATTACAGATTTAATGCCTTCAACTTAAAACATGGCGGGGACATTTCTGCCACCTGGGCAACAGTGGCAGCTGTCAGCCTTCTTGCTACGCTTCAACCTCTCCCCTGGGACCTTGAGTCAACACGAGGCTGAGTCCGAGTGGCCTTGCTCATGTTTGGGGCACATTTCTCTCCCTGCCTGTTGGGAACGCTTAGCCATCTCTCCATTTCACATCCGGTCCAGTTTAAATTTGGAGACCTCCGTCAGCCTGCCCCCTGCCCTGAGCTGTCTTTCCCTTACTCTCTTTACCTGCTTTCTTCCTGTGTGAGAGCTCTCCAGAGCCACAGCCAAGACGATTGTCCAGCTATCTGTCTGTGTATGTGTATATCTGCATATCGAGAGATTAGGATTTGGGTTGATTTATTTTAAGAAATTGGCTCATGTGATTGTGGGAGCTGGCCAGTCCAAAATCTGCAGGACCATTTGGCAGGTTAGAGGCTAGAGGTTGCAATCTTTTTTTATTATTATTTATTTTATTAATTTGCGGGGGGATGTAATTAGGTTTATTCATCTGTTTATTTAATGGAGGTACTGGGGCTTGAACCCAGGACCTCATGCATACTAGGCATCTACCACTGAGCTATACCCTCCCCCTGCTGTTGCAATCTTGAGTCTGAAGATTGAAAACTCAGGCAGATTATCTGTGTTGTTGTCTGGAAGCAGAATTCCTTCTTCTTTGGAAAACCTCACTCTTTAGTGGGTGGCAAGGCCCACCTACATCATAAAGGATAATCTGCTTTGCTTAAAGTTAATGAATTGTAGGGGGAGGGTATCGCTCAGGTGGTAGAATGCATGCTTCGCGTGCACGAGGTCCTGGGTTCAGTCCCCAGCACCTCCTCTAAAAATAAATAAAACCTAATTACTCCCTCCTACCAAAATAAAATAATTAAATAATACAATGCTAAATATTTTTTAAAAATGAAGTCAATGGATTGTAGATGTTAATCACATCTAAAACTACCTTTGCAGCTCTTTACAGCAGTATCTAGACTGGTGTTGACAACTAGTCACCGTAGTTTAGCCAGGTTGACACAAAATTAACTGTGACACCTTCTTCATTAGACTCAGACAAAGTGGCCCTAGACTGTCTCTGACCCCTCACCTGGGCCACCTGATATGGCCCGTGGGTACGCCAATTTCTATTCACCTGTCAGCTGGAGCCTTCTCTGCTCCTTTCCCTGTATGACAGATAGCCTTCATTTTTCCCAAGTCCAGCCCATGTCCCATTTCTCCCTAACTGGTTTTCCCCTAATTGATGTTTCTTCTCTGAAACACCGAGACGTGTACAAGACAGGACACAGGACATATTTGCATTCATCATTAGCAGCGTGAAATTCATTTTGAAAGGATAGTTACAGACAGGATGTCCTAGATTTTCTGGGACTATCCCAGTGTCATGTTGTTATTTTTAATAAAAATGATTCTTGAAATACATAACCAAAGAGGATATCATTTTTCCATTGAGACTTTTTTATTGAAGTCAGCTATTTAAAAAAGTAAAAAAGAAATCTTTTTCACATCATGATCCCTGGTTGGAGGTTGGGAAAACATAGTTAACTGTCCGATTTGTTCTCACTCATTATAAGAGCAGTCAAGTGAAGTCTGGGGTCAGTCGAAAATGATCTTATTTAATTTTTGGTGCCCAAACCAGCAGTTACTACTCTTTTAAGTGTTGGGAGTGGGGTGGTTCTTAAATGCAGCATAAATGAAAAAGACATGGATGAGGGGGTATTTCAGTTTAATCTAGTATCCGACTGGGCGTCGGGGCACAGGTTGGATTGTATGCTATGGAACTGTGGTGTCTTGAAGGAGCGCCAGTTTTCATTAAGATGTGCAGAGTCAGATCAGGGCTTTGCTGTGATCTAACTGCAGTTGTGAGAGCAATGCTGTGGGCATGTGAGTGACAGTCTGTGGGCAGTGCCTTAACCAAGGTGGCCTGGGCATTCAGGATGTGATCTTCCATGTGGATTTGATTCTGTGCTCCTGAGGACCTGGTGTAGCTTGAAGGAAGGGTGGTGTCCAGCAGCAGACGATGAGCCCTGAAAGTCAAGTGATCTTAGGCATCTGGAATGGGAGAGAGGTCAATTTGGCCTGATGTGGAGAGTGGAGACACAGGGTTACAGCAAGCGGAGAGCTCGGGGAGACTCCGTGGCTCCGGCTGAAGGGAGAGGGTCCACCATAGACACATCAGCTGTAATCACTGGCCATGCAGGTCTGAACCCCAGAGGGAAGTCAGGGCTAGGGAATCTAAGCTTGGGAATAATTAACATCTGACTGGTGGCTAAATCCAGGTGAGTAGAGGTTACCAAGGGGAGTGTAGGGTGAGGAGAGCCGGTGGCCAGCAGTGAGCCCTGATGAGCACTGTCCAGGGCCCGCCTTTATCATGAGCGTGAGGCTTGCTTAAGGAAGGTTGTGAATCAGCGAATGAATCAATGCTTGAAGAGGAAACAAACAAAGTTCAGTTTGACAAACATAGTCAAGGGACGTTACGAAAAAGAGAAAAGAAAGTTCCCTGCCAGGACGAGGCAGAAAACCAGAAGTCCCAAGGCCCCAAGAGTCCAACCAAATATTGATCTTTATGAAATCTAAATGCAGGTCTTCTGGTTAAAAAAAGACTCCTCCCCCTTTCTGGTAAACAGTGTGGCAGCCTGTTCCCAAGCCTTTGAAAGCTAATAGCCCTTGACCCACTCATTCCACTTCCAGGAATCCCCCCCAAGAAAAGTAAACAGCCCAGCCTCATTTCTGGGCACTCCTGGCTTCCCATGTCAAGTTCCAGAAATGTTTCTAGAAATTTCTTCAATACTCAGGCTCTTCCACACCCCCAAGCCTTTGCCCATGATGACTGTTCCGTCTCTTTTCTTTCACCCTCCTGGTGAACTCCTCTTCATCCTTCAAAGCCTCCTGCAGATTTAGTCCCCGCATAGGTTTTATTTAGTGTTGTGTTTTGGGGAGCGGGGGGGATTTGAATTTGGAAGTTATAGGTGAGGCATGTGTACCCCAGTGCTGCCACGCCTTGCCTCTTCTGATTGTAAGACACCATCTCGTTTGTCACCTCCCACATCTTCCATGAGGAACTTTCCTCAGCGTCCCCTTCAGGTGGAAATAATCGCTTCCATCACCATCATTTCTATACCTTTCTATCTGTTACTGCGTTTATCACCCTTCATGAGACATTGCAGGAATATTAACTTTTTTCCGTTATAAAAGCAAGAGACATGCTTATTAGATACATTTTGAAAAATTACATGCTCATGGAAATACTGTCTCGGTGTCATAATACTGTGTGTAAAAAGTTTGGAATCTTGATTTTTTTTTTGTATAACATGATAATATAAGCATTATTGTGCCATGTTAGTGTAATGATTTTAAGTCTATTTACAGTAATCGGCTGACTCTTTTGAGAGTTAGGACTCCTATTTCGTATCCCCAGCACCTAGGTGTGATGTTGGTCTGGGCCAGTGTAGGGACTTAATAAATGTTTGTTGAATTCTACAGTTGAAAAATGAATTGATCTCCATCCTTACCTGCTAGGAACTCTTTCTGGGAGAGGGGACATGTGTACCCTCTCATTATTTTATGCATTCATTCAGTCATTCGTTCCACAGATCTTTACTGAGCACATGCTTTATGTGGGACGTCATTCTAGCACTGGGGACCCAGCAATGCACAGAACCCCTGCCCTCGTGGAAAGCATCTTCTAGAGCCGTGATTCCCAAACTTTACAGTACACTCGAGTTACCTGGAGGGCTTGCTCAAACACAGATCGCTGGGCTCTGCCCCCAGAGTTCCCGATTCAGTTTCCCATTCAGAGGGGCTTGAGAATTTGCATTTCTAGCAAGTCCCCAGGCTGAGGCTGCTGATATGAGCACCCGTGTTGAGAAACCCTGACATAGAGGATAAGTTTGTAGTCTAGCAGGGCAAAGGAATGTGGTCGTCCAGTTTGTTGTGGGAGGACACAGGTCTGGTTTATGTCAAAGCCTCTCTGATTCTTCAGGCCCCCGTGAGGAGGGGGGGTTCTGGGGTGCTACCCCCAGTGCAGGGTCCTCGACTCTTCACTTTGGATGAGCCCCAGCAGTCTCTGCAGAGTCACTGAAGTCCAGGACCGATGAGGAGGCAGGTGGAGCAGTAATGATGGCCACGGTTGCTTCTCTGTGCCTGTCCCACGACACCCTCGCCATGTGTAACGTCTCGTCTCCAGAGCAGCTGCAGGGGAGGTGTGATTTCCCCCCATTTAATAGATGAGAAAACTGAGGCCAGAAAGCTCAGGTCCCATACCCCAGTTCCCTAAGCCAGCGAGTCAGACATCTGGGGCTTCAAATGCCGCCTTTCTGCATCCAAACGCCGTGACTCAAATTGAGACCGACCTGTGGTTGAGCCCTCAGTGGTGCCGACTGGCAGAAATTCTTCAGCATCCCTCGGGGCTTCCTCTGCAGGGAGACGCTGGTAGCAGGGCTGGGCCTCAGCCTACGTGCTTCTCTGGTGTAGCAGCAGATGGAGACTCTCAGACTGGAGGTTCATGAGGGACAAAGCCACACTGGGGTGGGGGGGCCTCTTGAGAGCTATAATAGCAGGTGCCGTTTGTGGGGAAAGAGCTGAGTGTCCTGCCTGGACGAGCTCCATCTGGAAGTGATCCGTATTATTTTCTCAAAGGTAAAAGTTCGTGGAAGTTTAGTTTTAATTTATTTTACCTGCTAGTTCAGGGCGTTGAAAATGCACATAACGTGTTCAAAACGACAGGAAAAGCCGGTCCTCCCAAACCCTTGTGAAGAACCATATGCCAGCAGCATCGTTTCACAAACAGTTAAGACTAGAAAAAAGCCATCTCGCCGCTGCAGTGGGAACTTGGGGAGGGGCCACTCAGGTGGTCCAGGGCCCAGGCTCTGACACAGTCTGGAATGCCGCCGTCTGTTGTGGTTGTCCACGTCTGTCAGATTACCTGGATTATTTCATCGTAGCTCCGCAGAGCAGGGCCTTCAAAGGTCTGTGCTCTACTCTGACATTCACAGCAGCACTATTTACAGTAACCAAGCCATGCAAGCCACCTAAATGTCCACCATCAGAGGACTGGATAAAGAAGCTGTGGTATATTTCTACAATGGAATACTACTCAGCCATAAAAAATGAATTGATACCATTTGCAGCAACATGGATGGACCTAGAGATTATCATACTAAGTTAAGTGAAGTAAGTTAGGAAAAGACAAATATCACATGATACCACTTATATGTGGACTCTTAAAAAAAAGATACAAGTGAACTTATTTACAAAATAGACTCATAGGCATAGAAAACAAGTTTATGTTTTCAAAGGGGAAAGGGTAGGGGGAGGAATAAATCAGGTGTATGGGATTAATATACACACACCACTAAACATAAAATAAACAACAAGGAATTACTGTACAGCACAGGGAACTATATTTGCTATCTTGTAATAACCTGTCATGGAAAAGAATCGGAAGCTGTACACCTGACACTAACACAATATTGTAAACCACCTAGAGTTTAATAAGTAAAATTTTTAAAAACTGGAAAATAGAATTGAAGGGGAGGGATGTTTGTTTAAAATGAGACTTGGAAATTCTGAAAAACAAAGATCTGTGCCTTATCAAAATGTCTCCACCTTCTATCAAGAGTTAAGAATATAAAACAGGGTAAGAAAAATGTCTCTTCATTTTCTGTAAGACTAAGGAAGAAAATTTGCTGTGTATCTCAGCCAGCGTCATACAGCACTTTCTCTGTTTCTTACTGGCATATTATGCTTCTATCATATTGACCAGGAGTCTTTCCTCGTTTCGTGGGAGGACTGTGAAATCCATCGCATTTCTCTTTTCCTTTGTGCTGCCAGGGAGCTCGGAGCTGTACCTTGTCAGCTGTCCCTTAACCTAAGGCTCTTTGGGGTAATTATCTCCCCACTCTTTTCTTTTAAAACTTTTGATACCTATGTCTTCTTTTTAGAAGCTTTCCAAAGCAATTTCTAACATTAGGTAGATATCACAGATTCGTGGGTAAAAAATGAATTTTGAGGATGAAAAGGATGACTTTAAGTTTTTCTTTTTAACTTCTGAAATGTGAATTGAGCCAGCCATGGGCATGCATATGGGCACAGACATACCCAAGAACATGTATGTGCTTGATGCTTGGACAAGTGTCCACTTGGTCTTGAACTTAAGAGAGAATGAGCTTGGACCCGAGGCAGGCCTGGCTTTGAACCCTGGCTGCCCACAGCTTGCTTTATGACTTTAATGTCTCTGGGTCTCAGTGTCCTCATCTGAGATGAAGATACTGATACCATGCAGGGTCATTAAAGGATTTAGCAAAACAGTTTCTATAAAATGCACAGTGCAGGGCTCGGTGCATAGTAGGTCTGCAGCAGATGGTAGTTACTACTATTGTTATCATTATGTCTGGCACAGGCTAGACTTTATAGAAAGGCTGGGCTGTATATTCTTAACTGCTCCAGGTCATTTTCTAGAATGGCCCGTGTTGAACTGAAATGACCTTCTGCCTTAAGTTAGGGTGGACTATCCGGGGAGGGCTGCCAAGGCTGGCTTCTCCTTTAGAGAGTAGCTCTGTGCTAGAATTTTGTACTAATTCTCAATGCCAGGGGCCCATCACTGCGGAAGCCTTAGGATTTTCTGAGGTCATCCACTTGGGGGTTGGTGACTAACACTCACACAGCTCTGAGGCCGCCACCTCCTGATTATTATTGGTAAAGGGACTTGAGCATCCTTGCCCAGAAAGTCCCCTGAAACCTATCTCCTAGTTTTGGCCGGCTCTTGCTTGATTTTATTTGGCTGTTACCTTCCATTTTTCTCTCACTTGTGACTGTTAGCCAGTTGCCTGGGGTGTTTTTTAGGGAGGGGAGAGTTAACGTGGCACAGTACTCCGTGTGGCCGTTTGGCCCCCATCTGGAGGCTCGCGTGAGCAGGGGCCACCTGTTACCTGGACGGGGTACAGGGAATGTGGCCGAGCGATGCCAATGGGCTGGGCGTGGTTTCTGGACGCCTTCGGCTTCCCTGTAGACTACTGTCATTGGATGTCCCCTCTCGCTGGGATATTCCCGCCAGCTTTTGCGCAGGGGTGATCCTCCCCACCCCTGCCCTTCTCTGCCAAAACTATTGTTTAAAAGAGGAAGCTCTTTGGGTCATAAAATGTCCCCTGGTGGTTAGTATCTGGTTATATAGACCTGTTGTGTTAGATGGTAGCCTGATTAGCAGGAAGTAGGTGATTCATCAGAAAAAAAGAAAAAATAAACCCTTACCAAAATGAACTTCCTCTTTCAGCCTCTTTGTTCCAGCTCATCCTTTTAGAACCTTTTTGTAGCCTCTTAGAAAAAAAATTACTCATCGGGACTAATGCAGTGTTTCAAAGGGAGGTCATCCCAGCCCTTCACAGCCAAAGGTTTTATTTTTCCGTAGTTTCAGAAAAGCCAGCCCTACGCTGTCTGTTCCCAGTGGGGCCGGGGCTGGGGTGTGGGTGCTGCCTTGAGGCGTTTCAGGTGTGGCAGGCCTCCCGCCTTTGTTAGGACGTCCCCTTCACCCTGTCCTTCCATTCTGTTTGCCCCACAGGTCCAGGAGGCTGCGAGTCGGGGCCTGAAATTCGTGGGGGTCATACCTCAGCACCGCGGCCCGGGGACCTCAGCAGGCAGCGGCCCCCAGACGGACGCCAAGGATGCGACAAAGGAGCCTGGCAGGTGTGGGGATGAGGAGAGCCTGGGGGCTGCGGACGGGAGCCCAGAGCCTGGCCAGGGCCCGGGAGAGGAGACACCCGCCGCCCAGCAGCCCCGCTCAGCTTCAGGAGAGGGTGACGGCGCGGAATCTCCACTGCGCGGGGTGAGCGAGACCCCAGATGGACCGGATGGTGACCCGTCAGAAGCGCACGGAGAACCACTCTCAGGAAGTAAGTATGTCCTCGTGAGGACTCTGACCCACTTACAGAGGCTGCTAGCTTTTCAGGAATCCCCCTGGCATCTTAGGAAAAAGGAGTGGAATTATCTAGAGACGGCAGTCCATCAGACAGGATAAACTGTCAAGCAGTGTCCCGGACCTCCTGACTGTTGCCTTCCTGAAGCTGTGACTTCCGGGGAGCAGGACCACGTGACACTGACCTGCAGCCGCTCCAAAGTGTCACGTGTGAAGTGGATTCTAGGCGGAGAGGTGTTTTACCCCCTGTCCTTGCGCTGCCCCAGAATTACCCTGCTCTAACACAGGAAGTCTCAACACGCTGGCCACCGGTGCAGAAAGTACTCTCCGCTTCAGGGCCGCTTGTTTTGATTATCTGCCTCAGGAAGGAAACCAAGACAGTCAGCTGAGGACAAGCTGTGCAGGAAGCTGGTGGTGCAGCTCACTCAGCTGTAAACCACCAGATTTCAGGGAGTTGATATAGCTGGCGGATGAGCACTGTGGAGGGGACACAGCCAAGGAGCCGCCACCAACAGGTGGACCCTCTTAATCACATGGTCGCGCTGGCCATTGGAGCCTGTGCTGCAGGTTGGGGATGAGAAGTCAACACAACGAGGATGCTAGCTGATGTTTATTTTTTCTTTTATTTAAAAAAATTTTTTTTAATGGAGGCACTGGGCGTTGAACCCAGGACCTTGTGCACGCTAAGCACGCGCCCCACCACTGAACTGTCACCCTCCCCCTCTGCCAGCGGTTATTCCTGCTTGCCCTGAACCAGGCCCCGTGCCGGGAAGCGTTTTGCACGGTGGTCCCTGCCTCCTGCCTGTGATGCGGGTGAGCTCTTGTATCATCGCAGGAGGCCCCTTTCTCCGTAGGCCTTTCTGGGTCATCTCCCTGGTTAATGTTATGATTTATTGACTAATTCTTGAAGTCAGCCTCTTATAAATGCCGAGGGACCATTGATGCCTGGGGAACAGAAAAGAGGGCGAAGTAGTTTCTCTTGTGATGTCAGTTCTTCCTGAAAAGAAAGCTGTGGGGCGGTTAGTTCTGGGGCTGGTTGGCAGGTTGACCCTGGCGGGGAGATCGGAGCAGCCTCAGTTCTGGGAGAGACTTAGGTCCGCTTCATCGAGGCCTTGATCCTTCTTAAGTATGTGTGACGTGGATGGCCGTGCGGGACTCTTCACACGGTGAGGGGTGGACTCGGCTCCCGTAGAGTAGCTGAGAGCACACTGGGACCCTGTGGGCGCCTCCCAAGGAGCGTCCCGGTCTTATTTCAGAGCCTCCGTCTCACACTGCCGTTGGGCTGAATCCTGAGAAGCAGGACGGGCCTCCTTGGAGCCCGGCTCTCCCATCCAGGGTTGTGGGAGGGTCGGGGTCGGGGCAGGAGTCATGGAGAGGCAGGTGCACGAGAAAGTCACCTTGCACGCGCTCATAGAGTTAGACTGTATCTCGTAGTTGGAGCACTCAGCTTCCTTGAAGGCTGGATGTCCGCGGCCCTGTCCTCGTGGGTCATGGCCCCCACCTGACCCCTGCTTCGCCCCTTGTTTTTCCGGGGGAGCCCTGCCTTGGCCTCCCCGGGAAGTCCACGCACTGCCCCCTCCCCGCCCCCACCGGCCGCCCCTCCCCGCTCCTTGCCACGTTCAGCTCTCTTTCTCTCCGGGCCCCCTAAGGAGGGCGAGGTGCTTTTACTCCTCGTTCTGCCAGGTGGGCTTAAATAGGCAATCACAGCAAGGCAATTAAAAAAACCCAGAGGGAGTCTGCCTCCTCCCCTCCGCCTCCCTCTTTCATTTCTTTCCTCTGTAGGAGCCTGGGGGAGCCGGGCGCCACTGCTCAGACAGGACTGCCGCAGCTCAGTCCCCATCCCCCAATGGGAAACAGGGTGCCCCTCCATCCCCCGCCCCCCGCGGGCCTCAAGAACTGCTCTGGCCCCGGAGTTCTGCTCCCCGTGGGAGTTTCTTCTCCCTCACAGACTTTTATCTCTGCATCCTGGGGAATGGCCTTGGTTTGATGTTGCGCTGTACACACATCACCTGAGCTGGGGTGGGATGGCCCTGCTCCAAGATGCTCCCTTCTCAGACCTCACACTTGCCCCCCTGGTTCCGGGGGAGACCCAGAATACAGCCCCCCTGCTGGGTTCCCCACAGTCTTCTGCGATGGGGAGAAGCTTCCGTCATTCACCATAAACAGGCCAGGGGGGAGGCCGGCGCTCAGAAAGGTTAGGGAGGTGTCGCTGGCCGTCCCCTGGTGTTTCTCTCCTGCCTCCCACGTCCCCAGCTTGTCTTCTGCTGCAGCTGCAGTCGGAGGAGCAAGGAGGCCACGCAGGTTAGCGCAGATTAGACCTGTTCTCACGGTCACCGAAATAACAATCAAAGCCTTCTGAGCTCTGCCTTCCCACCTGCGCCTCCTCACTCCAGTTGCCTGGAGGTGCAGCCAGAAACCCGAGCCAGGGACCTCAGTGTCCTCCTTGGGAGGGGTTCTCTCCAGTAGGTCCCCTGGGCAGGCACTCATGCTGGGGGATGCCTCCCGAGCCTGCCTTTTCTGATGGCGTGCCCCGTCCCTCGCTGGGCCTGTCCACTCTTCCTGGGGCCCCTGGAATATTTCCACCCTGTGGTTCTGTCCCCTCCCCCACCCCCCCATCTGCCACCTGCCACCATCTCTCTGGCTTTTTACTCCGTCCATTAACAAACAGCTGTTGAACTCCCACCCACGGTCGTCGGCGCCCGCTTTCTGTGTGCCGATGAGATTAGCCTCTTGTTAGAGTTGGGAGGCAGCCCAGGGTTGGGGGTTTGAAAGACTCTTTGCCTCTTACCAGCTTGTGATTCCCGGGGATCCACTCAAGGCTTTTGGGCACAGAAGGGATGCAGTGGGGGCTGGAGGGTCACATGAAATGGTAGCTGTGGAGGCCCTTGACAATGCATCCATGTGCCTGGGGCCGCTGACATCCTGACCAGGGGACTCTGTGGATGGCTATGCGTGCAGTGGGTTCCATGCTTTGCCAGGCAAGCAGGCCACCCCCAAGCACAGAGATGCCACACTGTTAGCACCCAAGCCTGAAGCAGCCTCCTCCCAGATTCAGAAATCTGCCCTCTTGTCCCCCGACGGCGCCCACAGCCCTGCCTTCCCAGTGCACACCTTTCGTCTTCACTCCCCTGCCCACCTCAGCAGACCTGAGCCCCCAGGCCAACTCTGACACCCGCTTGTTCCTGCCAACCCAGCTAACTCGCCAGCTGCCTTCTCCTCCACCCTCGGAGCCCCATGCTTCTGGCCAGACTCTGAGCACTTTCTTTCCTGCAGCGTGGGAGTCTCCTGGGATGCCAGGCCCCAAGCAGCCCACCTCCTTCCTGCAAGTGGTAGGCTCTCTGGAAGCCTGCAGACTTCTGTCCCGTGCCTGAGTCCCTCCTGCCTGGTACCAGCCTTAGAACTGGACATCTGCCTGCTTCCTCCTTGATCTGAGGAATTTACCAGCAAGGCCTGAACGGAACAGGCTGTCAGGCCGGCAGCGCCTGGCTGGCCCCAGCCCCGCCCCCTCCTCCCTAACTTCTCGCCCTTGTCTGGCTGAGGTCCATCCATCAAACATCTGTGTGGCACCTGCCATGTTTTCTGAACGCACACCTTTTCTAAACACAAGGGATCAAGACAAGCTCCCCCTACCCCCGAGTCAGGGGCGAAGAGCGAGACACCAGACAGAAGCAGAACTACAAGACAGGACTGTCTCGGAGCTCCCTGGGTGCTGGCCTGGGCAGCTTTTCAGCCCTTCTCAGAGCATTCTCAGAACAATGCGTCCCCTCCTTTGGGACATTCTGTCCCATGTCTGGAAAAATCTTCTAGCTGGGGTCAGGACAGAGTCCCAGAGCAACTGAGAAAAGGTAAACAAACTTGGACTTCTTTTTGGAATCCCTGGTGTCTGCTCATGTGAGGACGTGTGTTGGAGGATCAGACTTCTGGTGGGGGAGGGTGTAGCTCAGTGGTAGAGCATGTGCTTAGCATGCACAAGGTCCTGGGTTCAATCCCCAGCACCTCCATTAAAAAAAATTAAAAGAATATTAAGACATCAAAAGGCATCATTTGGGGACAGTTTCTCTTGGCTGGTTTCCATGTGAGTAGAGAGGACCGTGGCCAAGGAGCCCGCAGGGCAGAGGAGTTTCCAGAAGGGTTCTGCATCTGAAATCAGGTTTCTTCCAATGTTTCATTGCTGCTCAGGCTTTGGTGGCTTTGGATTCTAACAGCCTTTCCTTTTCCTTCCTGAGAAGTTTATTTCTGTCCTTGGCTTCGGTCCTTCTCCCCTGGGAGGATCCAGACGGGAAAACTGGGGGCCTCTGTCAGTACCCCGCCATCCACCTCCTCTGCGTTGAGGCTCCGAATTCCCTGCCCCGCCCCGGCACTCTCCTCCTCCCCACGTTCCCTCTTTCTGTCTCATTATGCTTGTGGGAAAGTTGTGGTTCCCCCTGGCCCTGTAGCTGGGGGGGTGCTTCTGTGTGACCAAGTGTTGTCATGTAGTCTTGGACTTCGGCCACTTCTCAGTTCCCCACTCATCATGTGTTTGTGCTTGACTGTGGCAGACTATGGTGACCAGTGCTGTGGCCCACCTTGAGATCACCTGAGGACAGCTTTTTTGGGGTGGGGAGTGGTAATTAGATTGGCTTGTTTGATTGATTGATTGATTGATTATTTGTTTGTTTATTTATTTAATGGAGGTACCGGGGAGTGAACCCAGGGCCTCGTGCATGCTAAGCATGTGCTCTACCACTGAGCTGTGCCCTCCCGACTAAGAGGACAGCTTTCTTAATCTCTGCCTGCAGATGTCTCTGGAATGGGGCAGATGCCCCAGGGAATTAATGCCTCCAGAGTGGCCCTCAGCCCTTGAGGACAGATGCCAGCTTCCTTTAACCCTCTTAGGGTGACCTGGGGTGTGTGTGCACAGTGTCTCGGGTGCCCAGCTGCCCTGGAAGGAACCTGCTCATCAGCGCAGCCTGCCTTGGCGTTCATCTCTGCCCTGTTTCTCCTCCCAGCTCCCTCGCTCTGTCTCCTGGGATCACTTCCCCAGCGAACTACTTGCACCCAGAAGCATACAGGGTCTGCTTTTGAAGAAATCCAGATGAAGTCAAGGACTCACTGGTGGCTTAGCCTCTGGCCTTTAGCAGCTGCAGCTCTTATTTGAGCCCCTGACACCTTGGACTGGAACATGCCCCCATCACTTCCTGACCCGTCCCTCAGCTCTGATCCATTGCTCCGTTCCCATCTGTTACAAGCCTTTCCCTACATGACCCCATTCCCCAAATGTGTATGTGAAAGTCGCGAAGGTCTAGGGATGGCTCACTCCGTATACCTAGCCCTGATTGCCCATGTGAAAGCACTTACTGGCTGGGATTTTCAGTGGCTTCCTGAGTCAGGTAAATGGACCAAGAAAGGTAGTTTGGGGTGGGGAGGATGAACGGGCCAGCGTTGGTTGTTGAGAATCCAGGTGGCCGTCAGTGAAGATGGGGACCCCTCCTTCCTAACTGGTTCTATGCAGTGGATGGCGAGAAATGCCTCCTTCCCCCCCCCCCCCATCCCCACGGCTGCTGACGGCAGAGCCTGTGGCCCAGCAGTGCTCCCCGGAGATCTCTGCTGGTGCTTGCTCAAATGGGGCTGTGAAAAGACTTCCTTTGTCCCAGAATACAGTCACCGTGTGGGATAATTTGAGATGCACGGGTGCACGTGTTTGTGTGAATTTGCCTCCTCCCCTCCTGTTTGTGGCAGACAGGTAGTGGCTTTCCTTACAGTGGTGAAGCTAGAGTTTCCTTTTTAGTGCCCTTATGTAGATAAAGGGAAGTGTGTCCATTGAAAAAAAGTAACGCATTCGGATACTGCAAAAGTTGTGAAACACTGAAACAGAGGTGTCTTAGCATGCGGATCTAGGCGAGGTGTCTCCTGCGGGGAGCGTGCTTGTCCTTTGTCCTTCTTGCTAAGGTCAACCATTGTTCATGACCTTTCAGATACTTCTTTGGAAAAAGGGTGGGGATTTTCTTCTTACCCAAACATATTTTTGGAAACCCAAGCATATTCCTGAGTAGCCTGTGTAAGCATAAGCAAAGCTCTTTAAGCTGGGAGAACTCTGATGACTTGACTAAATGAGAAACACAAAAATAGACCTTCAGACTTAGATGGAAATTCCAGGTATTTGCTTCTGGAGGCTGATGCTGGCCACTCACGACCAGCAGCACATAGAGCAGGCAGGCAGGCATAGGACCGCTGCTGGGCGAGAGTGAGTATTGATTTTTGAAGAACCGAGCTATAAATGAAGGAGCGGGAAGCAGGGCCTGACTCCCAGTGCCTGCTTGGCTGTCGGAGCGACCCACCGCTCCGGGCAGGAACCCTCGTTTACTGGAACGTATTTATTTTTACATATCAATGATGTATTTTTGATGTACTTGATTAAGTATTATGGGTTTGGCCCCAGGAAACACCACTGCAATTTATAAATAGTGAGTTCAGGGGTGTGCACGGTTCCTGGAATCACAGCTGTGTTTTTGTGTCTGTGTGACTTTGTGCATTTGTTTTTTCTTTAACACCAAAATATGCCCACTTTTTCTTCCACAACACACATTGGTGTGGATTTCTAGAAATATCTACGATGTCCTTCTCGCAGACACCCAACCTTGCAAATTAATCCCGGCTGAGAGCTGTTGGTTATATGCCAGATTCAAACCTGAATCCTCTTAGGACTCCACACTTGAAGTCCCTGTCACTTTCAGGGCACCTTACTGCTTGGAATCGGGTTTTATTTTTAGGCAACAGTGCAACTTAATAAATATTTTGCCTTTGGTATCATTTCCCGAGGCTCCTGAGAGGTTCTGTGGGGCCCGATGAGGCAGCTTCTCACCATTTGATCTCTTCTCTCCCTACCCCACTCTTTACAAATCCCTGACAGGAATGGAGATCTTCGCCCTTTTCAACAAACCGAAGAGTGGCCAGCAGTGCCGGCAGTACTATCCCGTCACCATTCCTCTCCGGGTCTCCAGGAACGGCCAGACGGTCAGTGGTCTGGATGCCAACTGGCTGGAGCACATGAGTGACCACTTCCGGAAAGGAGGCGTGCTGGTGAACGCGGTCTTCCAGCTCGGCCTGGTCAACGGTACGGGAGGCGCAGCCCACCCCACCCCACCCCCAACCCCCTGGGCAGCCCTGAGGAGCTCTGCCCCCCACTCTGGTCACCTCAGCCCCACTTCAAAGCCCGCCCTGCTCAGAAAGCTCTGCAGTCGATGAACGCGCTGCATCTGACTTGTAATTAACACAGCCCAAGGAATCTCCCAGAAAGCCCACCACCTGTGCTCTGCAGACCCCTCTTGGCGTCGGCCAGGTATATGCTAAAATGACAGAGGCAGGAGTGATTCTGTTTCATTGGTGGTGACCTCAATCTGTGTTGCTTTTAACGCCTTTTAAAAAGATTGTTCCCGGGGTTTGTTAATTACCCCCTAGGCTCCTTCCACTCCAAAAGTGTGAATTGTTTCTAGACAGGATTACATGTGAATGAGCAGGAGCGGCACCTTGGAATTGACAGCGAAGTGAATTGAACAGCCTGGCTTCCATCAGCTCCGTGGGGACACACGCTGCGCCCCTGGGTCTCATGGCCCCCATACCTCTCCCCCGGAATGGGTTCTCTCTGCGGGTTTGCTGTGTGGATGGCACTATTGGTGCCAGCTTTTCTAAGGCAGAGAGAGTTTGTCCCGAGTGGGGAGATGTGTTGAGCCGCAAGAGGGTTTTCGGGTTAACATGAAGGCAAGTCGGGTCACCAGGGAGGCGTCAGAGCTGGGAGACAGTCTGGGGAGTGGGGCCCACATGCCAGCGTGTGTGACTCCTGGGGGCTGCCAGTCAGCAGGATTCCTAAGTCAGTGGAACTGAAGTCACACCAAACTCGTTGATCCCGGGGAGACCTGGCAGGGGCACCGCCAGCACTGCGTCTTGGCTATTGAGCAGCTTCCTCTCTGAAAATTAGCAGAGTCAGGAACAGAGTTTGGATTCTGTTTTGTTTGCCATCCTTGACGTGCTGGCAGATATCCTTAGAAGAGACACAGGTCTAAATTCTGAACGTACAAACACGAAATCATCCCAAACCGTAGAACGTTGTACAGCACAAACACGTCTTGTGCAGTGCACGTCCCTTGTCACACTCTGCATATCGGTGTCGACTGTCAGCGTGTTTGTAGAGTAACAGCAGGCATTGAGTAGTGGGCCACGACGAGACCGACTGCGGGACAGATGAGTGACCCAGGAAAGGTGGTGGGCTCGTTAATACACCTCGAGCAGCGCGATCCAGTAGAACTCGCCATCACCATGAGAATGTTCTGTATCTGTGCCATCCAGTATGGTAGCTGCCAGCCACCAGTGGCTGCTGGCCATTGGAGATGTGGCTAGTCCAATGGGGGAGCTTAATTTCTAATTTATTTAACGTTCATTTAAATTTCAGTAGCCACGGGAGATGAATGGCGCGTGTATGGGACAGTGCAGTTGTAAAAGGTATTTTCGTTGATATAACCGAGGAAGAGGAGATTCTGTTCTTGGCGGCAAGGTCCGTAACCTCCCTTGGTGCAGGGAGGCCTTCCCTGGTGCCCACAGAGTTCCTTGAAGCCCGGGGTTGTTGGATCTCCTGTTGGAGATGCACTGTCAGACACCAGGCACGTACTTGGAGCAGCTGTTACAGCCCTTGCTCATTGACGGGGGGTGGGGGGTGCAGGGAGGAGCCCTGTACCTCCTGCTTCCTGCAGGGTCACCCCATCGCCCATTCCAGGTTGTGCAACAGCATCCTCTTTTATGGGTCCAGAGAGGCTCTCTGTGACCGTGTGAGGTTTTAACTATGTCCCTGGGAACCTGAAGGTTAGTTATACTAACATCTTAGAGCCGAGCAGGGAGGGGCCCTGGGCACTGGTACCCAGGCACTCCCTGCCGTGGAAGAATTGGGGCTTCAAAAGCAAAGTTTTCTCTTTGGCTCCTTCTGGCTGTGTGTGTCGGGGGCCAGCTGAGCCCGAGGGGAGGACACCTTGAACCTGAAATTTCACACTGCCCTGCATTGTCTCTCTGGCCCTTACGGCTTTGGCATTCAAGGCTGTGTTATCGCCTCCTCCCCTCCCCCCATCCCATTCTCCAACCCTGAGTCCCCCAGACACAGATAATTTATGCAGTTTTTCTTCCACCTCGACTGGAGTGTTGGAAATGCTGTTCTCCCCTCCCTGGGCTTGAGTTGCATGAAACCCAGCCTTCCTTCCTTGAAGACAGAACATGAAATTTCCCCTGGCACGTGCAGCAGTGAAGCCGGCGCTCAGGCTGGGATGTCCCCACTGCAGGGCCTCCCACACCCCGGGCCCCGGGCACGGCTGCCAATTTCTCGGAACGAAATGCATTTAAACCCACTCAGAACCCAAACACGATTTTGCCCTTCTGCTTCCGATGGGCGGAGAGCGCGGTCTGGCAGGAAGGCTTACAGAGTTAAGGCGTCTCTGCTCTGGAAAAGCCGGTTTCCGTCGGCCAGGGATGCGTATGTTCTTTTCCCAGAATTTAAAAAAAAAAAAAAAAAAAGCAGCTAATCATCATTATAAAAGGAACCTATTTTGAGTAAGATAATGAGTGTCCTTACAGGTCAACCTGGCAGAGCTGGGAAGCACATCTTTAAGCTGTTTGCCATCTGGAAGAGCACCCGTCTTTACTCTGAGAGACATTTGTGCTTCAGACTGTTTTCCACAGGATCGTAAAACGCACGAGAACTTTATCCCATAAACAAGGTGATGGTTAGCCTGGAGCATACAGGAAAGGCTCCATCTTCTATTTTCAGTCTTGACCTCTCAGGGCCTGGAAGGACCTCTGCTCATGTGCCCCCCAGGGGGCTCCTCCCTTCAGAGGGACCAGGGGTCCTGGTGGGGAGGCCGGCCCTTGGGTCCTGGGGCAGAGATGATGGGGCATCACGTGAGGAGCAGCTCCTGTGCGGGTCTCAGCGGCTCCCACTGAGCAACCATCTGGTCCGACAACCCAGTAAAGTAGGCGCAGTGGTCCTGCCTGTGTCCCAGCCATGGACACTGAGGCCCAGAACAATTACATCATGGCCACGGGTCCCAGCTAGCAAGGGGCAAGAGTGGTCAGAAGGAAGAGGATGTAGGTGGGGAGAGGGGGCATGAGGAGGAGAGAAGAGAGGTAGCCAGGCCAGTAGAGGGGGCTGGTCCCTGGTGGCCCTCAGGGAGATGGGGTGCAGGGTCACCCTTAGGGAAGTCTCGGGCCCTGGGCAAATGATCCCAGGCGGTGGTCAGACAGCAGGACGGACGGGCCCACAGACACTGCAGCCAGTGAGATGGAGGCCAGGATCTGCGGCTGGGCAGGGGACCCTCTGCTGCTGCTGAGGGTTGGACAGTACCAGGAGTCGGTGAGGGTAAGGCAAAGCTGGCTGCCCACCTTCTAAAGACCCACCTCGGGGGGCTTCTGGGCCTGTAGGGTCCCTGCGGCCACCACCGGCCCTCCTGGCCCTGTGCTCACCTCCCTTTGTCCCCTAGGCCTGTCCTTGCCCTGCCTTCCTCTTGTTCTGCCTTTGTGCCCCCACCTGGCTCTGCCCTCCCTCGGCCTGGCCCTTGGCCCCTGTCCGGACTCCCCTCACCCCCCAGCCCCCAGCCCTCAGTCCCCCCTCCCCCTCTCCTAGCACAGGAATCCTCCCGCCTCCGGCAGTACTGTCTCTCCTCAGCCCATGTTCAGATGTTCTCCGCTGTTTCACAGATGTCCTTTGCAGCAAGTTGTCCAGACTAGAATCCAACCCAGCAATAGGCACTGCGTAGGGCAACCATATCCTCCCTTCTCTTTTATCTACAAGAGTCATTCATTCTTCATGACCCCGACTGCTTGAAATCAACCTCACCTCTTATCTGCAGAGTGTCCTGCATTCTGGGCTGGTCTGGTCAGTGCCTCCCCAGGTTGGCGTATTTCTCCAGCCTCTGTCTCCTATAGACTGGAATTGAGTTCTAAGGCCTTGATACGTTCAGCATTTTAGGACTAGAATACCTTCCAGAAGATGCTGTGTTGCACATGCTGGGTCCTATCAGGAGACACGTGTACCTGGGTGTCTCTCTTTGCCTACCTTTTTTTTTTTTTTTTTTAATGGAGGTGCTGGGGATTGAACCCAGGACCTCGTGCGTGCTAAGCACACACTCTACCCCTAAGCTATACCCTCCCCACTCCTTGTGTACCTTTGTAAAGATTAGGTTTCCCTCAAACTCTCTCTGATGTCCCAGCTGCATGTAAATCCAAATACCATTTGGTATTTATACCACCTTTTTTGATGCGTAGCGTAAATGAAAGTATCTTTATTTGCAGAATACATATGTAAAAGCCATGCACATCGCTCAAATAAGTACACATAGGACACATATTTTATGCAGACATATTTGCAAACCCTGCTGGGCCTGCTGCCTGTACCTGTTAGTGTCCCAGTGCCTGTACACAGAAGTGCACTGTATACAGAAGGCACCCAGTAAAGGTTTCTGAATGATGCTCAATAATGCCATAGTGAGGGAGGGGAAGCTGGTGTTGGGGTGTGCAGCACCAGGCCCCTGCAGATTTGGGGAGCAGGGGCGAATGAGGTTCCAGGTGGTTCACGGCCACAACCTTGGCACACCGTGGTCTCTGGGCACATTGGCCCAGTGGGGACAGTCGTGGCTTCTATTTCAGGGGAACCACTTAGTAATTAATGTAAGGGGTAGATTTCACTTAGGCAGTTAAATCATTTTTTCTTCCGTCCGTGGCACGTCTTTAAGTCAGCTCTTGCCTGTGATCTAGTGCGCGTTCAGAAACCTGTGCGGATCCTAAGGGTACACAGCTCAGTGGATTTTCACAAGGTAGGCACACCTGTGCAGCCAGCACCAGACTGAGAAACAGAACACGCCAGCCCCATCAGAGTCGCCCTCACAGCCCTCACTGTCCCTCTCCCCGAGGGCGACCACAGCGCTGACCCGGAGCATCATAATTAAGGCGTGAACTTTATGTGAGTGGAGCCTTCCTTTCTTGTATTTGGCTTTTTCCCCCTCATTCTCTTTGTAATATTCATCCACCTTTTCCCATGTCATTGTGGATCGTTCTTCCTCACGGCTCTATACCATCCCTTGTGTGATATACATGGCTTATCCGTTTACACGCGTAACTTTGTTCTTTTGGGGCCCCATGCAGGAAGGCATGGCATCTGCACAGATTTGGCCCCAAACAGAAGCCATAAGGCCACCTCACTGCAAATCCACTGAGATGCCACGCAAACCACGAAGGCAGGAAGTGCTGCCCAGTGGTCAGAGCACACCGCCTCCACCAGGCTGGACACCTGGGCTGCTCATCGCCGGGCCCGTTGTTCTGGTGATTTGATAAAATCTCTCTCAGCTGTTGAAAGAACATACTCAGCTGTTAAAAGAACGTAGGCTTTGGAACCAAAGAAACCACATTTCAGATGGAGATTGGCCGTGGTGTTCACTTGAACGTGGACACGTGATTTCACTCCTGTGACTGGCATTTTCTCACCCACTAAGGGGGAACGATAACCTTTGCAGAACTGGGGGGAGGTTGCGATGAGAAACCACGAACCATGCCTGGCGTGGGCCTCGTAGCCGGCAAGCACCAAATCGGGCGTGTCCTCCCCATCTGGTGGATTAAATGACACTGAATTTGCAGGCGAACCTTTACTGGGATTGGAACGGAGTATCACCTCCTCTGGCTTATTCACCACGTCAAACAAGGAGTGCAGGAGGGAGGGCAGGCCAGGAGCAGCCGTGAGGGCTGCAGAATCGGGAGGGGCAGCAAGCCTGCTCCCTTCTTTTGGCAGATTAGCCGTGACGTGATGGGGGAGACACACGGCCTCATCACCCTGGTTGGTCGATTGCCTTCGCAATGTGGTTGCACGTCTGTGTAATAACATGTGGGATCACGGCTGGTGCACACCAATGCTGGAACCCAGCGAGTGGGGTGAGCACCGTGCTGGTGGGGGAAAAGGGTGTTCAGGGGCCAAGGACATGTGTTATTCCAGCGACCCCCAGCATGGGCAATTTAGACCATCCTAGCTTTGTGAAAGAACAGTAGCATTTTCCAATAGACCGCACACAGCGACCACTTGTCATGGCGTGAGGGTTTCAGGTTGGACTTGGGAAAAAGAGCAGCTCACCTAGGGTGAGTCTTGAAGGCCAGCTTGCTAGACGGAATCTCCCTGTGCCAGGGGCTGTGGTTGCCCCACGGAAGTTACCTCTTGGGATAATGGGACAGATTGCCTTTTCCCACATCCTTCTTGTAACTCAGAAGCTCAGAAAGTTAAGGTGGCCTTTTGCCAAAAGCCTGGCATCAAATATTTATACAATGCCAGGGCAGGTAGCTTTCTGTGCACAGTAGGGGAGCCTCTTTCCCTTCATGAAAAATGCAGTGATAATGAGCGTTATCCGTGGATGGAGAGTGGGTTCACCTTTTTGCACAGGGAGCTGCCCTCTCGGAGGGACTTACCCATACTGGCTCGGAGCACGTTACAGCAGGCCCGACCCCAGAAGGTGATGAGGAGATGGGTAGTGGACAGGACCGTCAAAACAAGGGGCTCTTTAAAAGCCTGGCTGTCTGCTCTCTGTGGTTCATGGACTATTTTTGCTGTTGCAGATGACCAGGTTTTGACAGCCCTTCTGAACTGGCTCGGCAGTTAAGTGGGTGAATCAGCACTCTGGGTTCAGAGTAACAGAGCCGTGGGCTGAGAGGCTGGAGGCAGGCTCTGAGGGAGGAGGATGGTAAATTAGGACCTGGTTTGTTCCTACTTCACATCCCCGAGCCTGGACCATGCAGCCCTCCCCCTGGGCCTGTGACTCAGGGGAGGGGGACAGGGAAAGGATGGGATGCCAGGCGGAGGGCAGGAAGGGAAGTCCGGATGGGCTATATCATCGTCTCCTTCGCCGTTCTGGACCTCAGCTCTTCTGCTGAGTGCTGATACGCTCATCAGGTTGGGCTCGCTGATACTTAGAGCACGTGGTTGGCACGTTTAAAGGGCCTGGAGGCTTTCCATTAAGAAGAGCTGTAGGCAGGCTTTGGAAATTGGGTATAACATGTTTTTGTAAAAGCCTTGAAGAAATTTGTGCTGTGTTGATATAATACTGAAGGAATCAGTGAGTATCTTCGGGTCCCAGGCATCCCAGGTCAGGACTTGGGAAAGCTTTATTCAGAGGGGTTCCAGAGGGCATTCCTACAGTGGCAGACTCACTCCAGTCGGTCCTGTGTCACCCAGAACTCTGAATGTGAGCTGGACTAGGGTCCATGCTTGTCCTGGACCCCAAGATATGTATAATGTGACTCAGCCAAAGAGAAGTTTCTTCTTCCCTGGTCACCTACGTAAAATGTCTTAGGAGAGCATTGCACAGACACCTGGGGGAAACTTTTTAGCCGAGTAGATGAGAGAGGCCAGCTTAGTACTTTTGCAAAGGCTGTTTCATAACAAACTCTCCATATAGGAAACAAATTTTTAAATGGAGCATAATATTGATTAACCCACAGGGATCTGACTTGAAGTGGAGTGTCATCTGGTCGGGGAGGAGTAATATCAGGGTGGGACTACTGTGCTCCAGGAATTCTGCTCACAGCAGTGGTTTGTCAAGCTGGTCAGGCCCCTCTGTTATTCTGGATTGATCAGATCTGCAATGATCAGGAATATCCTGAGGCTAAAGCAAAGTTCACTGATCTCATGTTTCTTAGGTTTGGGTTGGACGTTGTATCAGCCAGCTACTGCCACAGTCGTGCTGTGTAACAAACCACTCTAGAGCTCATTGGCTTAAAACAGTAATAATTTATTCTTGCCTATTTGCGGGTTGGCAAGAACGGCTCCATTGAGGCAGCTCTGCTAATATATATATATACACATTTTTTTTAATGGAGGTACTGGGGATTGAACCCAGGACCTCGTGCATTCTAAGCGTGCACTTTACTGGCTAATGAGGTCTTTTGGAAGACAGAAGCTAAGGACCGCTGTGGGTTTTTATCTGTTGGTCTTTTTCTTAGTGACTTCTGGAAAATGGGGACAGTTCCTGAACTCCAGCATGACTCAAGGGGCTTTCTGAATTGGTCACTTTTCTATTCCTGATAAAGAAAAGATCACATTGATGTGCGAATTGGTCTTTTAAAATAAAAATAGTACTTCCTTAATCATGTCCCATCACAAAACACCATGGATGGGCTGGCTTAAATGAGAGACATTTATTTTCTTGTGGTTCAGGAGGCTGGACATCTGTGATCAGGGTGCTGGCAAGTTTGGTTTTGGGGGACGCCCCATTTCCTTGCTTGCAGACTGCCACTTTCTCTGCGTCCTCACATGGCCTTTCTTTTGTGCGAGGTCAGGGGTGGGGACTCGTTGGGGGTGCCCTGGTGTCTCTTTTTCTTCTTTTAAGGACATCAGTCCTGTTGGTCCTGGGCCCACCCTCATGACCTCACTGAACCTTAATTACCCTCCGAAAGGCCCTATCTCCAAATGTAGTTGATGCAGGAAAAACGGATGTGGGGCGTGAGAAGGGTCGTGTCCCAGGCTACAGTTGAGCCCCTGGGATGTGCCCCGCCAAGTGAGGGTCCTTGGCTTCACACCAGAAAGAATTCAGGAGCGAGCCACAGTTGAGTGAAGGTAGATTTATTCAGAGAGATACATTGGAAGGCAAGAGAAAGGCCACGAGGTGTGGGGGTTGGGTGCTCAGATTAAAAGTAGGTACACACTCCATAGACAGTGTGGGCTGTCTCCAAATGGGGGTTGGGGGAGGCAGTGGCCGTGAGGGGCAGAGTTGCCCATTTTTATGGGCTTGGTGGCTTCATATGCAAATAAGTAGAAGGACCAGTCTAACTAGCCTGGGGAAGGGGCTGGGATTCCCAGGAAGCTGGCCATTTCTCACTCTTTGACCATTTGTGGCTAGCCTTGGGACTGCCATGGCAGCTGTAGGCATGTTTTCATCATGCTAACATATTACAATAAGCATATAATGAAGCTCAAGGCCTACTAGAAGTTAAATCTCCCATCATCTTGAGCCTCAAGGCCTCCTGGGGGTTGAATCTTTCACCATTTTGATGTTAATTGCTGTAGCATTCCTTGAAAGGCTGTGCCCTGCCCCCTTCCGGTCTCATAGTCACTTCAGAAGTTAGAGCCTCTACGTTTGAGTTGGGGGTGGTGGGGTTGGGACATAGTTCAGGCCAGAACAGTGTGACTGAGTGGCGGTTTGTAGAAAACAGTCTAGGGGCCAGGAGGGATTGTCTGTCCACAGTCCCCTTTCACGGATAGCAGCCCGAGCCCCTGAGAGGGGCACATCCCTTTTCGGGCAGAGCATGGGCCCAAAGCACCTGCTTCCGAATCCAGGCCTCTTTCCCACAATCTCTTATCTAAGTGAATCTAGGGGATTTAGTAGGAGCCATTAAACAAACAAACAAAAAAAGTGTCTCCTTTAAAGTCTTCTTCAGGGGCAAGGACCCTCTTGTATTTTTCTTGATACCCTCATTGCCTGAGACGGTTCTGTTGAATTGTACAAAAGTCAGAACCTTACCATTCACAATAGCAGTGTCCAGGGAAACCCTTTCCCCAGATTTCACCTCCTGACAAGAGCTGCCTAAAGTTCTGCGTTACAGACCCACGTCCCCCAGACATCAGCACATCTGGACTGCGTCTGGGAGCCCAGATCTGCTGCATGACATCTGTCCCCCCTTAAAAATGATTTCTCTCACCTCAACACAGTCTTCCTCTAAAAACTGTCTCTCCATGACTGCATTTTACCCTGAATAAGTTCCCCCCGGGTGTATCCTGACGTCGGAGCGTGAAAAAGGAAGGTAACCGCGTGAAATCAAATGGTGATTGCTAACAATGAAATTTGGGCTCATAAAATCAAGGATATTATTCAGAGCTGCGAGGTAAATTAGTCTCATTCATTCTGATGGGGCTAGACTCTATGGCTGTGTGTGCCTTCTTTAATTAACATGCTGAAAAGATGTTCTGATTGGGATTATTAATGAATGCAGTGAACATTTTTGCTTCTTGTAAGGCCACAGACGGTTTACAGAATTCTCCCTCCCCCTCCCTCCCGCCTTTTCTTTTTTCCACAGATTCCTTACACGGCTTGACAGATGGAGTATTCATCTTTGAAGCTGTTTCCGCAGAAGATAGCAGAGCCGTGCAGGGCTACGACGCTATTGTTGTGGAACAGTGGACGGTCCTGGAAGTAAGTGTGGGACTGGCAGCCGGGCCGTTCTTGTTTGGACAGTGATTGTTTTATCGTCTTCTTCCCTCTGAGCCTGGCTGCTGTTGAACGTGGCTTTCCCCCGACCTCCCTAGACCCTGCGAGGAACCCTTTCATCCTTCTCGCCCCTCCTGTGTCAACCCCCCGCCCGCCAAGTCGGGGAGTGAACCCCACTTTTCCCTTTCTGTAGGGGAAAAAACACACTGTGTGTGCCAGACCATTGTGTAGAAAGATTCTTCTTTTGTTCATTTAAAAGCTCTGAGGGACACAAGTGAGGCAGACACGTAGTTTGTGGCCTCCGTAATCACAAAAGCAGCATTATTATTGGAGCTAGACTCCAAGGCACCCCTGCCAGGCATCCTGAGAAAAAATCTACCTGCACATGGGCTTTTCCCCTTCCCGATGGGCCTATGAGTAAATGCCCCCATTTTATAGATGAGGAAACTGAGGCATGGAGGGGTTAGGTCCCCGACCCATTAAGTGCTGAAGGGTGTCTGTAAGAAGTGTTGATCTGCGAGGCCACCTAATTGCTGTGAGTGGAGGAATTCCTCAAACCTTGTGACACTCTGCTGGGATTTGGGAAGGGCCGAATTCTTTCCAAGGTTTGCCAGTGTGCGTTGAAGTGCATTTCTCCAGCTGTGGACACGTGGACTTGTTAGACTAGTCTTTTGTACACCCTGGCATCTGGGAGGTAAAGGGAGCAGCCATTGGAAGGCTGTATGTTCTTGAGGAAGCCTTGGGAGAAACACAGGGCTGGTGTCACTCCGAGGGTGGACCCCAGTCTCTGTGCCCAAGGGAGACAGATGAGGACGCAGCTCTTTGTGGAGAGGGTGGGATGCTGGGACCCACCAGACAGCAGATGCTCCCACATCCTTGCAGCCTGCGGCCAGGCCCTCGCCTCGGGCCGGGGGGCACCCCACAGACACCGTTCCCAGCAGGCCTAAAGTGGGGAGCAGGGCTGTTGGGTGCAGTCTGCATCTGAGCAGGGATGGGAAAGAGCTGCTTGCAAATGAGACAGAACAGAGTCCACAAAAAAACTCTGAAACAGGAGTTGCAAACACACAGCATCTGGGGCCAGTTAGGTTAGGGGCCAGGAGTGCCACGGGCATGTGCAGTAAAGACAGTCAGGAGGTGGTGACCTGATTTGCACCCCCCGATCCTGGTCCTCTAACTGGAAATGGGGTGGGGAAGAAGTGAGGTACTGTCAAAAGGCAGTCAAGGGTGGGCGGGTCACCCCCCACCCCCTACTCCCATCAGGACCCTAAATTCCTCAGCTGTGAGATGGGGGTGGTCCGTTCACCCTGCCCGCAGTGGCTGGCGGAGGGTGGTCCCGGTGATGGGACACAGAAGGTCATCTATGCAGGGCTGCGGCCCTAAGGACCCGAGCAAGCAGGCCTGTGCTTGCTGCCCTGCCCCCACCTGCCACGGTGTGCAGTTTGCCCTGTGACCCGCGGCTGCATCAGCGACACCAGAAACGTGGTTTCTTGAACACGCAATGGGCAGGCCACAGGGATGTGTGTCCAGTCCCTTGCTGTCTGCACAGTAAAATGGCTGTGGAAGGCGGACTTTGTGGTTTCCACAGGAAACATGACTTCATGGCAGTGATCGAGAATCATCTAAGAAGGTGATTCTCCAAGTGTGGTCCCAGGACCAGCAGCAGGACCTGGGGAGCTGCTAGAAATGCAGATTCCTGGGCCCTGCCCTGGGGCTGCGGAATCGGAAGCCCTGGAGGTGGGCCCAGCCGTCTGGGTGTTAACAAGCCCTCTGGGGGGTTCTGAAGCTCCCTCAGTTTTAAGAACCAGTGTCTGAAGGAGTGGTGTAGACACTGCTTTCACCAGATGTTTGTGTGGTTGTGTGAACCTGAGGGGAGAGCACCCCCACTGACTTGTCTTTCTTCTGCCTTTAAAATACTGAAATTTTAAAATGTGACCTGGATGGGGAAACTGGAGTGAATACCTGCCATATAAAATGTCTTTGGAGGGGGTGGGGGGACGTGGTTACGGACTAAAGTAAGGACACAGTTGTCTTTTTATTTCAAAAAGAAGTCAATTTTCCGAGTTAGGAAGTTAGAATGGGAAAGACTCAGATTTATTTGGAAACTTTTCCTGGATATGCAGATTGGTTTCCATAAGGTTTATTTGCCGATTTTATTTCTTCCACAGATGTTTGTACTTTTTCCCTCTTGACCTCTTAGTTTTGTGTGTTGATCTGTTGGGTGATATTAGTTTCGGGTCCTCCCTGACACAAACACGCACTTCAGGAATGCGTTGGCGTTTCCCCTGGAATCCTGGGGAATGAAATAGGGTTTTCACCACCTGTGATGGGCCCAGGTTATGCACCGGCCCACCAAGCCAACTCTGTGTGTCACTTCCAAACTGCTCGTGCAGGGCCAGATTCAGTCGCATCGGTAGCTTGAAATTGGCCGTGGCGGAAGTATTACACTGTTGAAATTGGCAAATGCTAGAAATTAGGGCTTTCCCCCCTGGAGAGCCTGTTGTAAGCCTTGGCCAGCACACCACTGGATAGACCTTTCTTTCTTCACATCTCAACACTGTGATGTACAGGTGTGACTAGCATCCAGTTAGGTGGAAACAGATTCTAATTTTCATCTGGTGATGGTCTGGATGTTGTGGTTCACCCGTTTTCCCTGCACAAGTCTTCAGACTTGCTTTTCCCTCTGGTACGCTTCGGAGTGTCCCCCAAATCAGTGGACAGTGACCCCCTCCTCCATCCCTTTTAGTAGCATCAACCTCTCAAAGGCAAAAGGAGAAGTGACCTCTTCTGGACAGATGGTACCCCTGGGTGTGTGGGTTTCTCTTCCTCTTTGCAGATGGTGTAGGCAGCCTTCAGGGGTCAGTTTACAGGTCACCTCCTCCAGGAAGCCTTTCAGACTCCTTTGGGGTGAAAGACTCGTCATCTGCGTTCCCACGATTCTCTGTGCATCAGCCTATTAGGGCTTCTTTTTACTCATCCTTATTTATTTATCCACTTCCCTCCTTTCACGGTGAGCTTCTCGGCGCAGGGGTGGTCTTCTTTGTTTTTTCAAGACACCCAGGAAGTGCTTCCTGAAGTGGGTGAAGGCCTTGTGGGTCAGCCCAAGGGCAGACCAGCGTCTCTCAGAGGTGAGGATCAGGGTCACCTGGAGAGCTTTTGAAAGCATAGATGTCCAGGCTTTTCCCCCAGAGTTTCCTGTGCAGCCCGTGGTGAGAAGCCCTGCCTTCAAGGAACCACGTGTCTGCAGCTGTCACCAGCACAGCCCAGCGGTGTCCAGTCGGGGATGGGCTTGCCACTGGCTCAGCTGTGGGAAGAGGCTCTGTTAGACCCCTGCCCCGACCCCCAGACAGCCCTCCCTGCACGTCCCTCCCTCCGGGTGTGTCTGCCCAGCTCCCTCACATCCATCCTCCAGGCCCAGCCACTTCCTCTCTTCCCCACCCTTCTGGCCTCCGGGGAAGGTCTTTCCCGTTCAAGCCCCAGGCAGGTCCCTCCTGACTTGCAGTTGACCCTGCTTTTCCGACAACCCCTGTCCTCCCGGAGCCTCCCGGAGCTCTGACCACAAAATCGTTCTGATCAGCTTTTTCTCTTTTCTCACGGTTCCCCCTCTTTCCTCATGTGCACATTAATATCTTCAGCTCTCTGTGCAGACGCGCTGTTGGGATTCAGCCACGTCTTCCTGGCTTCCCTCTCTGTGCGCGCACGCACGCACACACACACACACGCGCGCGCGCGCACACACACACACTTTCTCAAAACCTACCTGGCTCTTCCCAGCTTTGCAAACAGTGCAATATGTTGAAGAGAAGGTAAATTCTAGAGTCTGGCCAGGGTGGGTATCCAGGCCCTTATCTCTGACTGACTCAGTGTATGAAAAGGAAACCACCCCCTCCTTGCTTTTCCACGTTTCACTTGTATAAATGGGGCCATCGCCTCTCAAAGTCGATGAGAATGAAGAGAGATAATGTATTAAAAAGTTGTGAAGGTAGGACTTGGCATATAGTAAGTAAATACCTCTTTCTTTTATTGGTCACCTGGGATCATCCCTTAGAAAGATCGCCTGCCTACTGCCTCTATCTCTTTCTGAAAGCACCGAGGAGGCCAAGCGAGGGGAAGTGTGGCGTCAGGGGCAAATAACTGCATTTTTCTCAGTTGGAAACCGATGGCCTGAAATTAAAGGCAGCTGTGAATTGGATGAAAGTCCATCTGCAGGGCATTGATCACAGGTATTTTGTTTACTTTCTTTGAGTTTACAGTCTAGAGGGTGAGCAGAAAGGGTCATTCTTGGAAGCGAAAGCAGGGAACCACAGGGACCAACAGGTAAAGGGTAAGAGACAGAAAGGCGGAAGCAGGGACCGTGGTCTTCTCTCTGAGTCTGCGCGTCCTTCAGCCGGGGGGGGGGCCCGTGGGGGTTGGTGGACGCCCTCAGGAGCTCCGTGAGCGGCAGAGCCTTCTCCGTCCTCCCCGCCCCCCCCCCAGGGTGTCCTCTCGCTCATCAGTGCTGCTTGTGAAATCTGCCGCCAGGACTGAGCATAAGACAGCAGCAGGGAAGGCACTGGGCTGGTGCACTTGGTATGGGAGCTGGTGGGTTAATGGGAAAAGTCAACTAAAAAGAACCAAAGAAAACCACATTCACACCTTACACGTTTTATTTTAATATAAAATATGTAAATACACAAGTGGTTGCCAGTCTTTCTGAGTTAGGGGTCTGCTGATTGGAATTCCACTTCCTCTTTCTTCTATAAACCAAAGCATCCCCGATGGCCAGTGTCCGTGTCTTGAAAGTACAGCAAACGGATCTGACCGTGGAATCCTTCTGTCTTCCTGGTTTTTCCCTGGTCTTTTCCAGCCCCCTCCCCCACATCTAACTTGGCCACAGTTATTGTTAAGCAACTGTCCTCTGCTGAGTCCCTTCCAAGCATTCGACTTAGTTTTCCTAGAAGCACCTTCTGTTGCCCTTCCTCTCCGTTTAAATCATTTACGTTAAGACGTTTGACTCTGACCTTGGGTCTAACTGACCTGAACGGCTGTGGGAACACAGAAGATCCGCCCCCCAGGGGCTCACCCGCACAGCATCCTGGGATCCCGACGGTGCAGACGTCCGGGAGAGCAGCCGCAGAGAACCTGGTCTGCCTAAAGCTGGACCTGGGCTCCTGCTAGTGCAGCTGGAGACTGAATGGGCTTTGGGGGCACCCATGACAGCCCCCATACCCCCACAGCTTTCAAGGCACTGTTGTCAGGTGCTGTCTCCAAAGATTGAACATGTGTGTGTTCAATCTTTTCTTTTCTTTTTTTTTTTTTCACTGGAGGTCCTGGTGATTGAACCCAGGACTTCGTGCACGCTAAGCATGCACTCTACCGCTGAGCTCTACCCCCCAACCCCAGCCCCCACTGTGTGTTCAGTCTTGAATTGACTCCCAGGACCTCTCCTCCCAATAGTTTCTGCCCATTTTCCCAGCCTGTGGAGAGAGGTATCTGTGATCATGATGGTCTCATCCTGCGTTTGGGGAGTGGTCCCAGCCTTGGCTTCTCTGAGCGTTTCCCATGTAGGCTGGCACCTGTCTGATCCAGTGTCAAGCAAACTAGATGGAGGACACGATCCTTTGGCACGCTGTGGGAATCTCTGCTCTGATCCCTACTGGGACCCCAGCCCCCTGTGCAGAGGTTTCAGATGGCTCTATTGTCCCACCAAAAAGTCACTGTCTTATCCCTGAGGGGATGGTGAGAGGCACGTCTGCAGTTGGAACCCACTCTGGGGCACGGTCCACCCACCTGTCCCACAGCCCCATCCGACAACACGGGATGTCTGTGCCTTGTGCAGGCTTCTGGGGATCAGTCTTCTCTTTCCAGGTCTCCCGACCATCTCTGTGACCGTCCACACTGGGACTTGCCAGGGAGTCACGTCAGTGTCTTTGGTATCTACAATTCACCACCTTCTGCTCTGACAAGGGAGCCAATATTTGTTCTCTTAAACCATCTGGCATTTTTTTCATTGCCATGGTTTCTCCAAGATAATCATTTTGTTTCTGAGATCATAGCCTTTTGTGCCAAAGACAGCTGTTCTCTGCCTTTCTCCTGTGATAGAGACGCTTTTCCTGTGGATGGTCCCTGCTGTGGAAGGACCAGCCCCTCCCAGGCGGTAACTCCAGAGCAGACACAGCTCAGATGATTTTATTTATATATAGTCTGAAATATCTATCTATCTGTGTCTCTACCCATTCTGTTGGTTCTTTCTCAGAACCCTGGTCAATACGGAGACACTATCACCAGTTTGATGCCATCAGTAGGAGAAAAACTTCACGAAATAATAGGATGTATATTCTGTGGGGATATGTAAATGCAGAAAAAATGCCTGGGGTGGGGGGTAAAGCTCAGTGGCTTAGCATGCATGAGGTCCTGGGTTCAATCCCCAGTACCTCCGTTAAAAATTTTTAATTTAATTTAATTTAATTTAATAAAATAAAATATTAGGGGGAAGGGTAGAGCTCAGCGGTAGAGCAGATGCTTAGCATGCACGAGGTTCTGGGTTCAATCTCCAGCACCTCCATTAAATAAATAAAAATAAATAAATAAGTAAACAAACAAACCTAATCACTCCCCCCTCCCCCCAAAAAGCCTGTAAAGACCCCCATCAGGCTGATGATGGTGGTCCTGGGGGGCTGGGAGCGGAACACTAGGATGTAGCTTTATCTGTAATATTTTCATTTTTGTAGAGAGGAATATTCACCTTACTTGCGTAATTAGAAGTCAGCTTTTTGAAGGTGCCTGGCTCCGCTGCCCCTGCCCTGCCACCCCTGCCCCACCGCCCCTGCCCCGCCGCCCCTGCCGTGCCGCCCCTGCCGTGCCGCACCACACCCTTTGTTCTCTTAGGCTCTGCACGTCCTTAGTTTCTCCTTGCAGGAAAGAAAGTAAAACAGGCGTCGTCTTCCACACACTCTTTTCTCCTACGACTTCTCGTTTGCACGTAATTTTTAACACGTCGATCGCCACGTCGTCACCCAAACCTGGGTGACAGTTGTGTTTCCTCAGGGGCCCTGTCACCCAGATACAGGGGACACTTCCCTTCATCCAATTATGCAGGTTTTTACAATAACTTGCAAGAGTTTTCGTTTGTATTACAGGTATTTAATAGTGACAACATATAAGTATATGTGCAGATAGATAAAAATATTTTCTTTTGAACAAAATTATATAATATTACATTACTTATGATATCCACTGAAACAGTTTATACAAACAACTAGGACAATATGTTCCTGTCTTTTTTATATTTTTTTTCTAGCTTCTTGTCTTGAAAATAAGAAAAGAAATTTTTTTTAAAACAATTTCGATCACACCAGGAAAACAAACAGATGACTTGTAAGCACACACACTGTTAGTGCGTCACTGCAGTGAAGTGTGAATTCGAGCCGCAGAACACCCACCTGGCAGTGGCTTACACGGTCTGGATTCGTTGTTGCATCTCACCCGGCAGGAGGGCTGGAGGGAGGTGGGGGTGTTGGGGAGGTCGCCGAGTCAGCTTTTTCCATGGCCTGGGGACACCTTCGGGGCCCCGGGTGCTGCCACCTTCTGCAGTCTGGTCCTCGGCCTGTCTGCGGGGTCAGCTGCGGCAGCCCCGAGCATCTCCTGGGCACATGGTGACCGTTGGGAAGAACAGGGCATTTCCTGCCATGTGCCCTTTTTTATTAGCAAGTCAGACCTTTCCCAGGAAGTCCCAAGCGGAGTTTCCCTTGGGTCCCCTTGCCCAGGACTGGGTCACAGACCCTCGTCACTGTCAAAGATCACAGTTAGCTGGGGCTGGAGAGGGTGTCAGCCGGGAAGACGGGCCTGGGCTACCAAGGGGCTGCCACAGTGTTTGCCGCTGAGCGGGACTAGGATGCTGCTGGAAGCGTTTTAAAGAAGACTAGCCTTGGACTTGGCGACAGCTCGCAGAGTGCGGTGACGAAAGGAAGAATTTGACTTTTACTCTCTCAGCATGTTTTTCTTCCAGAAACTCTTTGGTCCCGTTTTCTCAGATTCCTGTATTTCACTTCCTATGCAAAATTTAGTTATACAGATATGTTAGATCTTTTAAAAATTTATTCAACAAATAAATATTGAGTTCCTACTGTGTGTCAGCCACTGTGGAAACATGATGAATGGACGAAATTTGGGCAGAAAGGATTGATTCCTTTAACCGGAGGGAAGAGGGTGGTCATTAAAAATGAACACCCACCCCCTGGCCTTTCCACACCCGTAAATCACTTCTCTTCCTTCTCAAGCTTCCTGAGGGGTGGTGAGAGATCCTAAATCACCAGGAACCTTTTAAGGCTGCTGAGATGAGGAGGCACTGTGTGGTCTGGGACGACCAGGGAGCATGGCGAATTCAGAGCCTGGCTGCAGAGGAGAGGAGAGTGCAGGGAACTGTCACATTTCCAAGATCCTGGGACAACTTGATCTTTAAAAAGTAGTCTGCCTTGAAACACTCATTGCAGGCCACAGAATGGCAGAAAGGAAGCAGCCCTCAAGGTGATAAGGGCTTTATTTATTTCTTATTTTTTTATTTTTATTTTTTTAACGGAGGTGCTGGGGATTGAACCCAGGACCTCGTGCATGCTAAGCACGTGCTCTACCACTGAGCTACACCCTCCCGCAAAGAAGGGCTTTATCTTTAGGTCTTCCCAGTGTGTTTGGGATTAGAAGGGTGGGAAATAATTCTACAAGAGCTTTATTTATGTATTTTTTTAGAAGCATAGTCAGTTTACAGTGTTGTGTCAATTTCTGATGTACAGCATCATGTTTCAGTCATACATGAACATACAGTATTCCTTTTCACAGTCTTTTTCATTATAGATTATTACAAGAGATTGATGTAGTTCCCTGTGCTAGGCAGAAGAATCTGGTTGTTTTCTACAAGAGCCTTAAACACACACACACACACACACACACGCACACACACGCACACAATTTATTGTCTTATACTTGCTGGAAGTCAGAAAGTCCAGGTGGCCTCCACTGGGTCCTCTACTTTGGGTCTCACAAGGCTGAAATCACGGGCTGGCAGAGCTGCATCCTTCTCCCAAGCTCATTCAGGTTGTTGGCTGAATCCAGGTCCTTGTGGTTGTAGGACTGAGGTTCTTGCTCCCTGCTGGCTGCCAGCCAAGGGCAGATCTTTGCTCCTGAGAACTGCCTGCATTCCTTTTCGGCTCTCCATGTGGCCCCCAGAAGAACTTTTTAAAGGCACAGACAGCCTGGGAGCCTTCTTAAAAGCAGAACCTCCTGGGAGGACAGGGCCAATGGTTCTCCAAGAAGTTGGCTTAATTAAATTAATAAGTACAGAGGGTTGGAGGGGGTTCTTGTAGTTACATGATCGTTCATCACCACTTCTTGAAATGTGTTCTTTTAAAATTCACTTAGCTAAGAATTTTAGTGAAACTAAATTAAAAGAAGGGCCTCTGGGTGGAGTGAACTAGTTGAGAGGCTACACTCAGTAAGGACCTGCTTTCACTGGATGGAGATCTTTCTTTGTGGGCCCAATGATGTCATCCTGTGTCTTGTCCTGGGTCACATGTTTTTCAGTGTCTTGTGTAGAGACCTGGAAGGCGGGGGACCCACAGCTGGGAGGCTGTGGTGTATACTGAGTGACCATCAGGAAGACCAGGGATGCTTTTGGGCTCCAGAAAACTGTTTCATTTGGGCACTGGTGGGTGAGGATCGAGGGCATGGTTGAGAGTGGGGAGTGGGAAAGATTCTGGAAAACCCACTGAAACCAATGGCAACCAGAGCTGTATTTTCTGAATCTATCTGCTTTAACACATTGGGCTTCTAAATTAGATTATAGCCCATGGTCGTGGGAAACCTCCCACTACTTTTTTTTTTTTAAAAGAGGTAAAGAGACAAAACTAGAAACCCTGAAAATTACTTTTCTGATGCACCTTCTTTTTTGAGGAGGTTTCCCTGACTTCATAAACTCCTTTCAATCTCATTATCTATTCATTTTTGAATGTTGAGTCAAAACCAGCCCAATAAAACTTAATAGGATACGTTTAAGTATGAAAAAATCAATTACATTTAAGTGGGGGGAAAAGTCAATAATCCAGCACGGGGACACCTGATCTGAAAGCAGTTCTGATGCTTAAGTTTAATTCAGGTGAACAGTGTCCCCACTCTCCCCTCCAGATACTCCGGATACTTGGAGTGGTGACAAAAGTGGGGGTTTCCAGGTCCCTCCATTTTTGTTCTCTCCTGCGGTCTGCGGAGTCCCGTGTCCACTTGTGCCTCCACCTGGGAGATGCTTCCTTCCTGGTCCAGCCGTTTGTGAGGTTGCCCTCGATGCCGTCAGCTGGGTGCGTGCTCGCTCCCTTCTGGCACGTACCATGTTGCACCTTCCTTTGGAGTTGTTTAATTTTTTTTTAACGTGTTTTACAAACTCCTTGCGTCAAGGACTAGCCATTCTTGATACCCATGTTCCCTGGATCCAAATGAATTACCTCCTTGCCTGTGTTGAGTTTTCATCCAGCCTCGTTTGGGTGAATCTGGAACAGCGTGAGGTCCCTCCTACGCGTATGGGATAACTGGCCGTATTGTGGACACGGACACGGGAGGCTGTCATCCTTCTGTTGTTCAGTGTGATGCCAGCTGACTAGGAGTCTCCTGTCCTACTGCTCTCCCGCATCTGATGGGGAGCACAGACGGACTGTGAGGTGGACAGCAGTGGAGGACGTGCCTGGAAATGGTTAAAACCAAGTGGGCATGTTTATGTTGGAAGAGGAAAAAACAAGGGCAGTCAGGTAGCTGGTTCCATATTTTTGAAGGGCCAGCCTCTGATAAAGGAGGTCAACTGTTTTCCTCGATGGCAAGGGAAAAGCTAGGTCCTTTGGGGAGCTCTCATGGAACCATTTGGCGGAGGAAGTGGCTGGGACGTGAGGCTGTCAACTCCCAGGTACTGGGTGTTCACGTGTTCAGTTCCCATGAGATGAAGGAGTGATGGAGGTGGCCGCCCTGCCTTGGGCAGGGAGCACTAGAGAATGGTTCCAAAACCTTATGGACCCTCAGAATCACCTCATGGACTTGCTACAAATGCACATTCCCAGGCACCACTCCAGGAGATTCAGAGTCAGCAGGTCTAGGGGTGGAGAATAAGCATCTTCATGTTAAAAATCCAACCAGCCAGGAACCACTGGCCCGAGAACCACCCTGATGCTTTAATCAGCTGGGATGATGCATGGCTGACCTGTTGCTTATAAGTCAGTGGCCTCTTGGAGACAAAACTCTTAAACATCCTCTTCATCTAAGGTGAAAGGGGGTTACCACTTGGCAAATTCGACAAGACGACTCCGAAGCTAGTCTGATGAGGCCAAGACATCTGTTCTTAAACTTTCATAACTTTTTTTTTCTTATTACAAAAGTGATGCTTGGACAGTTCTTCACAACATGAAGCATAGTTACCCTATGACTGCCCCAGCAATTCCACACCAAGGCGTGTATCCAAGAGAAATGGAAACGTAGGTCTGCACAAACACCTATATGTAAATCTCCATACTAGCGTTATTCATAATAGCCAAAAAGTGGAGACAGTCCAAATGCCCATCAAGTGATGAATAAATAAACCGAATATGGTATGCACGTACAATGGAATATTATTCGGAAATGAAAAGGCATAAGTACTAACACGTGCTCCAACAGGGATGAACCTTGAAAACTTGATGCTAAAATGAAAGAAGCCAGGGACAAAAGCCCACACGTTCTGTGGTTCCATTTATATGAAATGTTCTGATTAGGCAGATCTATAGAAACAGAAAGTGGATTAGAGGTTGCTAACAGGTACAGGAATTTGGGGAGGAGGTGATGAAAATGTTCTAAGCTTACACTGTGGTCATGGTTGCACAACTGTGTGAATATATTGAAAACCACTGGCTTGTGTACTATAAACGGGTGAAATTTTAGATACGTCAGTGACATTTTAAGGCGTTTTGAGAAACTGATGCATGGTATTGAAGACAGCTTAGAAAATACAAAAAAAGGGAACAAAATCATCCCACTCTCGTGACTGAGAAGTTGCTCACGTAACGTCTCGGTGTGTTTCCTTCTCGTCTATATTCTATATACATTTGCATATTTTTTAATGAGATGGTATTTATACCCTTTCTATTTCAGCACTTTAAATGGCTGTAGACTATTTTGGTATCTGAACGATCATATTTAATTTATTTAGTTCGTTTTCTATCGGTGGATTTTAGGTGGTTTCCTTTTTTTTTTTTTTTTTCAGTCCTGTAGGTCATGAATATTCTTTGGTTTTATCATGTGCTTCATGTCACATTTTGATTAAAAGGTTCTTTCACGATGGTTGGTAAGCAGTCAGGAATCTACTGTAGGTGAAGGTGATAACTTTGATGTAGTTTTGTTTGTTCATTTGTTTTTGGAGAGAAGGTAATTAGGTTCATTTATTTGTTTATTTTTTTAGTGGAGGTACTGGGGATTGAACCCAGGACCTCGTGTATGCCAAGCATGTGCTCTACCACTGAGCTACACCCTCCCCACCATGTGGTTTTAAATTCTAGAGTTTTTGCTGACAAACTTCCCCAGCCCCTACTCCAAAATAAATACCTTTTCATTTTGTACTGTGAGAAAACTCTTTCTAATCCTTATTTTTTATTGAAGTGTACTTGATTTACAATGTCAGTCTCAGGTGCACAGCAAAGCGATTCAGTTATACATATGCATACACGTATATGTAGGAAAGCTCTTTTTAAAGCCTTTCTTTTCTGGCTTGTAGATAAGGTGAAAAATGAAAGAAGGAAGAAAGGTTAAACATAGGATCCGTCACCCACCTCATTTTGTCTAAAGAGAGTAATAAAATGACACATCCTGCTTACTCCCAGAAAGTCTTAATTTCCTCTCGCTCCTCAAAGCAAGTGGGAGGGACTTGGCCAGTCCCTGGATGGAGAAAATGTGTCTGGTTTAATTGATATCAAGCAAAGCTGTTTCCAGGTCTGCTGGAGAGGACAGGCTCACCCCCCGATGCATTCAGGCAGCTTCTGGAGGAGGGCGGCCTCACAGCAGGAGGTCCCTCAGAGCAGCCTGCAGCTTTGAGCTCCTTATCCATCTGCACTTGGCAACTGCAGCCCCGTCTGCCCATACTCAGGGTCAGAGTCTGCCCTGCACCCCCTTGACCTTGGAACGTCCAGCCTCGTTTCTCTAACGTCACCTGGGGGCACTTTATGGTAACACACCTGGCATGGTTCTCCTGCTGCCCACCGGGCGCGTGTCAGCAGGAGCTCTGATGCGGGGCGTGCATGCCACCTCCTGTCCTTCCCCTCCGCGGCCCTGACCCCTCCCCCGAGCTGCACACTCCAGGACCACATCACCCGCCCACCCTGGAATCCAGGAGAGTGTTATCTTGCACTGCAGGTTCAGGGTTGCTGCCAGCTTGGCGTGGGTGGTGCCTCGGGAGAAGCCCGGACAGGATCTCGAGCCAGCGCGCTCTTCTCCAGCAGGGGGGTGTTTATCTCTGCCTCCCAGAGTGCGCCGGTGGCGTGGCCGTGCCTCACGGTGGCTTGTCATAAATGAGACATCAGGGCTGCAGGTGTGCCAGGGGGCGGTGTGTCTGTGAGGAGGAGATGAGAGCTGGGTATGCCAGCTTTGAGTGTGGTGAGAAGCTGGCCGCCCCGAGCTCTGTTCAGCAGCAGCGAGTACGTTCTGCTTCTCTCCGACCAGACGAGGGGACTTGCACTATGATTTTCCTCCTAGGGATTTGCCCAAGCATTTGGCTCTTCCTGGAATAATCATAATATATCAGTTTGCTTCTGCTGTGGAATATAAGGCACCCAAAGCTTAGTGAAATAAAATAACCGCCTTTGAGAGAGGGTAGAGCTCAGTGGTAGAGCACGTGCTTAGCATGCACAGGATCCGGGGTTCAATCTCCAGTACCTCCATTAAAAACAAACAAACAAAAAACACCCTTTATGGTTGTAGTGAGTGCACAGGCCAGCTGGGTGATTTTGGTGATCTGGTCTAAGCTCCTGTAACCTCAGCAGGACTCCCTCTGCTGCTGGAGTCACCAGTGGGTCACCTGGTGCCTTGATGGTCCAAGATGGCATCTCTCATGTCCGTCGGCTGGTTGGGCCACGTGACTTTCATCATCCAACAGGCCAGCCTGGGCTTGTCCTCATGCTGCAGGCACGATCCCAGGAGAGCAGGTGGAAGCAGCGAGGTCACTCGAGGCCTAGGCTCAGGGCTCACAAGGACCGTATTCTGCTAGTCAGAGCGAGTCACGAGCCCAGCCCAGATTCACGGGGTGGAGGAGTGGGCTCTGCCTCCTTATGGGAGGACCTGCCGTGTTGCCTTGTAAAGAGGCCTGGATGCCGGAAGGTCATCACTGAGGCCATTTTTGCAAGCGATCTGTCTCAAATAATACAACAGTCCAAGCATTATTATTATTATTTTGCTGGGCTCTCGAAGGGCTGCAGACTTGGTTGCCTTTCTTTGGTGGCAGAGAAAAATCAGGCAAAGATGTGAATTAACCAGCAGGGGTGGGTGGCGCGTCATGGAGAGGGAGCCGTCTATGCACTGTATGTATTTTCTGCTGCTCTCTTTTCTTTCTCTAAGAACTAAGCTTTTTTTTTTTTTTCATTTTTAACGTATTCTCTTTGAACGTTATGAAAGCCAAAGTTGTCTCAAATGAGACCGACGGCTTTCTTAGACTCTATTATGTTGGCCTAATTACATATCAGCAAAATGTTTTTCTGGGGCATTGTGTGTAAAACAAAGAGGGAAACAACATCCCCAGCCAGCCCAGCGTCCCGGCCCCTCCCCTGGCTGGCAGAGGCTGTGGTCCTGCAGAGGGGCTGGGGGAGGGCGGGGGCCGGGAAGGCAGGCCCGCCGCAGCCACTACTGGCCTCAGATGGATTTTCCCTTTCCCCAGAGAGAACGGGGGCGGGGGGGAGTCCTTCCTTCCCGTCCCCTTCCCTCCAGCACACCTCATGCTGGCTTCCATCTCAGGGTCGGGGGGGGGGGGGGACATATGTTTGTTCCCACCATCCCCCAGCCTGGGATTTCCTGCAGCAGGAGAAGGGGCTCACACATCTTTGCTCCCAACGTACCCAGCACAGAGCCAGGTTGACTGGATGTGGAGATTCATAAGTGAACAGAGATCCCCTCTATAGCCTTGTCCTTGGGGTTGCTGGAGGACCCGCTGAGTGTTCTGCAGGTCCGCCCCAGCGTTAGAGCATCCCCTTTCCATTTGATAAATAGAGATGGACCAGTCCTTCTTTCCAGCCTGGCATTCCCCTCCTGCCCCGCCCTTTACTTTCCATCCAGTGAGAGCGTGACTCCTGTTTTCCCCCTGTGCTGTCGGGGCCAGGGTCTCTGCTGAGCCCAGGCAGAGTGAGGGTGAACCCCAGATTCCCTGAGAACACGTTTACATGCCCTGTTTTGTTCTCACTACCTCTTGGTGTCTGCCACTTCCCTTTTCAAGCATCTGGCCGTGGTCTTTGGAGACCCCACTGTCCATCCAGAGACAGTCTCTCAGGCTTTCATGTTGTCTGCCTTCTCAAGGCATTACTCTGTCTTCTTCAGTGTGTTTCCTACCCTGGGCGGCTCTCGGCCAGTTCCTCCTGGTTATCCCAGTTACCATCTTCTGCCTCCCGGTCCCCAAGAGACCCTGTCCTCAGCCAGCCTCACCTCTCCTGGGGTTTTCATCTGCCCCGTGCTGGCCAGTGCCTCCAAGCCTTCATTTTCCTCCTAACCTTTCCCTGGCTGTAGACTGTGTGTTAGTGTCCTATTGCTGTAACAACCTTAGTGGCTTAAAACAACACAAATTCATTCTCTTATGGTTCTGGAGGCCAGAGTCCAAAACAGATTGTAAAAGATCATCGAGGTGCTGGCAGGGCTGCCTTCTTTCTCGGAGTATCTGTTTCCTGCTTTTCCACTTCTAGAGGCCAGCCAGCCCGAGGCTAGTCCGTCTGCCCTCTGCTTCCACCTCTCGCCTCCTTCCCTGACTCCCACCCTCCTCCCGCCTCTCTTCTAAGGACCCTTTTTCATAACACCGAGCGCAACTCATTAATCTCCCCATCTCAAGAACTTCAATCTGCCAGCTCCCTTTTACCTTAGAAGGTAGCCTCTTCCCAGGCCCCAGAGATTAGGATGTAGACAGATTTGGAGGGGTTGAATGGGCATTATTCTTTCTGCCACAGGCCCCGTTTTATCTTGCTGCCTCCTGCCCCCTTCCACGGGTTTCTCAAACTCAGCGTGTCAAAAGTGGAATTATCACTCTCCCTGCTGTCCATGTCCCGTATGCCTGGGTTCAGCACGCGAGCAGCCCTTACCCCAGCCCCCCAGCATCTGTTGTGGATCAACACACTGATGTAACCAGCCCAGCATTGAGGAACACGGGTGATGTTCAGTGTTTTGCTATCGCAGACAGTTCTCCAGTGAAACTTTGTACATGTGTCATTTTTTTAATATATAGGCTGAATTCCCAGAAGTGAGCTTGTTGGGTCAAAGGGTACGTGTATTTGTAATTTTGAGAGATACTGTCAAATCATTCTCCATGAGGTGGAATCTGCCCTCCTGCCTGCCTTGAACCGAGAATGCTCACTACCCCCACAGCCTTGTCAACTAAGTCGTTGTCAGACTTCGGGGTTTTTCCAATATGTTAGGTCAAGATATGATTTCTCAGGGTAGTTTTGATTTGCGTTTCTCTTATTGTGAGATTTGGCATTTTTTCCTGTGCTTTATAGCCATTAGAATTTCCTTATCTGTGACTCGCTTCATTCATCTTAAAATTCAGATTCTGAGATTTTTTTTCTCATCAATTTTTAGAAGCTCTTTTTTGACTATAATTTTTAAATATTTTATTTTACTGAAGTATAGTCTGTTTACAATATTGTGTTAATTTCTGGTATACAGCCTAGTGATTCCATTATACATATATATTCCTTTTCATATTCTTTTTTATTATAAACTATTACCAAGTATTGAATACAGTTCCCTGTGCTATACAGTAGGACCTTGTTGTTTGTCTATTTTATTATATAGTAGTTTATATCTGCTAATCCCAAACTCCTAATTTATCCCTTCCTACTCCCTTTCCCCTTTGATAACCATAAGTTTGTTTTCTATGTCTGTGAGTCTATTTCTGTTTCATAAATAAGTTTGTGTCAATTTTTTAGATTCTACATATAAGTGATATCATAGAGTATTTGTCTTTCTCTGACTTGTTGCACTTAGTATGACAATCTCTAGGTCCATCCATATTGCAGCAAATGGCATTATTTCACTCTTTTTTATGGCTGCATAGTATTCCATTATATATATTTATCTTCTTTATCCAGTCATCTGTTGATAGACATTTAGGTTGCTTTTGAGCTGCAAATATTTTCACATCGTGTCATTTGTCTTTTGACTTTGTATAACATGTCCTTTATCAGGCAGTAGGAGTTTTATGTCACCAAATTTATTTTTACTTTATGGCTTCTGGATTCTAAGCTATTTAGAAGTGGCTTCCAGCAGACCCTTTAAAAATTAAAATAATAAAATTGTGTTAAATGTGGGGGATTGGACCCAGGCATCTGTTTCTTCTGAAAAATCCTAGTGAAATGACACTAAAAGAATGATGGATAGACAGACAGACAGACAGGTGTAGTTAGAGTCAGTCCTTCTCATTCACAGATTCCCTATTTGTGAATCCTACTTGCTGAATTTGTTTGTAGTCCCCAAGGCAATACTGTTGGTGCTTTCACAGTCACTGGCAGATGTATGCTTAGTGGCAAAGAAGATAATGTTGCTGCTGTGCATGTTCCCAGCTAAGGGAACAAGTGTCCCATCTGCAGTCCAGTTAGTGCCACACCGTTGACACGTTTGCGCTTTGTGCTGGTGATTTCACTGTTTAAAATGGCCCCCAAGTGCAGTGCTGAAGTGCTGGCTATGAATGAACCTACAAAATATGTTAAACAAGGTGTCTTTAAACAGAAACACACATGAAACAAGGTTCTGTACTGATCAGGTGACAAACATCTGACCAGAGGCTCGCAGGAAACTAACCCTGTATTTCCCCAGGAGCCCTGTTTCAGAACCTGCTAATTCAGTGTTTGTGGAAACGCTATAGAACGTAACTCCCATGAACAGTGAAAACTTACTGTAGGTGATAAATAGGTAGATAGGTAGGTAAGTAGAATGATAGATAGATGGATAGATAGACACCTACAAGAACAAAAAGACTGAAAGAAGAGAAAGTGGAAGATGGGTGACTTCTACACATTTTTAGAAGGTGGAAGGCGCCTGGCGGAGGCTGACTGGCTTAGCAAAGTGGAGGACACTGCACCTGAGTGGGGAGGGAGCCTGAGGAAAGCTCTGGTCTTCAAAGCATGAGTCACCGTCGGGTGATGGGAGGTGAACTGCAGAACTAAAACCAGGGCGTTGGTTTGAACTGAAGCCCTTCCATGGTGTGGTCAGATCCCTAGCTCTCCCGACTGCCTCATGCAGCTGGGTAACTGGAAGTGACGCAGGGATCAGATGAAACCGCTGAAAATTAAGAGGTAGAGTTATGTATCCATGAAACAAAAACAGGATGCTATAAAAAAGAAATGGCCAAAAGATCAGAAGGAGCTTTTGGGTCTGAAAAAGAGGCCAGAGGAGCATTTTAAAACATAGCAAAAAGGCTGAAAAACAAAATAAAGGACATCTTTTCAGAAGGTAAAATAAAAAGACAGAGTAAGAAAATGGGGGGAAAGAAAGGTAATAAAATTAAAATATCAGTCCTACATTCTGACTGCTAGGAGGTCTAGAAAGAAGGCAGCTGCAGAGGAGAGAAAAACTATCAAAGAAAAAAAAAAAAAAAAGACATTTTCAGAGCCAAAGGACAAAAATCCTTTGAGGGCAAAGCCATTCAGTGCATAGCCTTTTGAGTTTTTAAAAAACAAAACAAACAAACAAAAAAACAACTTTGAAGGCATATTGTGAAATTCTGGAACTACGTGGGAAAAAAATATCCTAACATCTTCCAAAGTAGCACAACAGGTTACAAAGTATTAGTAATTCAAATAGACATCACAGTAGCCATGCTGACTTCCCAAAGCTAGTGGAGCAATACTTTAAAAATGTTAATGGAAAAATAAGAGTTCAGCCTAGACTTCAGACTGTTGGTTAAGGGTGAAGACAATGACTTTCTTAGAAATGCGGGGATGCAGATGACTTCTAAGGCATTGTTTCCTAAGGGACCACAAGAGGATGTGCTCCAGCAAAATGAAGAGGAAACCAAGAAAGAGAAAACACCAGCCATAGAGAGTGGTGGAGGGAGAGCCCAGGTGTGGGAAGCAGCCACACCAAATTGGAGCACAGGTACAGAAAGCTCCAGAAATGATGTCTCCACGTGGAAAAAAATAGGAATCAGGTATTTTGATACATGGAATATTCATTGATAGGTACATAATAGAGGTGTTGGAGCATGTGGAATCAATCCATAATGGGTTGATGTACAACCAGACAGATGAAAAAAAAAATTGAGGCCACAGTTAACTCCAGGAAAGATAAAGGGTCGTATTTTAAAAGGAAGATATGGTTACAGGGCATGACTTGACCCAGCAGTGAGCAATATTTCCAAAGTTGTAATAGTACAGACTTCTGATTTAATTAAAATGACTTTATAGCCATTTGGGGCACCAGGAAAGGGAAGGTAAGGAGTGTATATGGGAGCCTTCATTTCCCACGGTAGGAAATCAAAAAATCCCTAAAACTAATACATAAGGACATAGTATATAAACGTGTCCTGCCAGTGAGTGTTAGACGTTAGTGCTTTGGTAGCAATTTTACAAAAGATGCACGTGCCCTCTCAGGGAAGGGAAGGAAAAGGAAGGACCCAGCAGGTGGGTACCGAGAGCAGAGGACCCCTTTCCACAGTCACTGCACTGCTTCAGAAGTGGAGACCGTCCCAGAGGCCCTGACGTGCAGGACACCAGCTTGCTCACTGGGCCAACGTGCTGCCTCCTAATATCCCCCTGCACAGAAGAGCTTTAGAATGATCAAAAGACAAATGCATTTCTTAGTAAACTCTGCATCGTGTTGTCTATATTTTCAGAGGGGAAGGAAAGGTTGTGTTGGTTGCCCGTTTTAGTGCATTTGCGACCACCAGAGAAATCAGAGGGAACAAAGCGGGGAGAAAAAAAGAGCCATGAATACAAACGAATTCCCTTTACACACGTTGAAGAACCACAGGACATGCTCCATTTTTTTTTTAAAACACTCCAGGTGTGACCGGAGATTACGGTATCCACACAGGAGAGTGGAGAGTTAATTAAAATGTTTGCTTCTGTTCCCAGAAAGAAAGGTCTTTTCGTTTGCTAAGCAGGCTGGCTTTGGAGTGCTGTTTGTGCGTTCCTGTCCTCACTGGAGTGTCACAGGAAAGCAGATCAAAGAGAGCCTTCCATCCGATGGGCTTGCTACCCGCTTTCTCAGCTAACGGACTTGAAAGCTTCTTCCACTGACTGCATGGGGCTCATATCATATTTTCCAAGTGTCGTCGTCTTACTGTATTGATGACATGCAAACCGGCTTTGATAGGTGCTTTGTGGAAAACCACATTTTCCATGAATTAAGTCAAGACCAGCCCAGATAGTCGGAGTGGGAAGGTCGGGCGGAGTGAAACAACCTCGCTCCCCTCCCGCTTGTGTTTTCTCGCAACCCGTCCCGGGACAGCCGGCTGGGAACGCGTGCGGCTGAGCCCTCAGCTCCCTCAAGCAGGGTCGTGTTTTGTTGTGTTTTCTCTTTTCCTTTTGGTCTTTGTGTTTCTCTGCTCTCTGGCTGACATCCCCCACCCCGAGGGGAAAAACTGTTGGGGAGACATCCTGCCGTCTTTCTCTTTAAGACGGTGAGTAACTGGAATGAAACGGAGCGAAGCAGAGCAGCCCCGCCAGGCCAGTCTGGGCAGGCGGGTCGGGCTGCCGGGGGGCTGCCCATTGTCCTGCCGTGCCGGGCGCCTGAGGAGAAAACCCAGCCAGGGCACAGGCACCAATGAAAGGACTCCATCCTGCCACTCAGGGCTTTGTGAGTGCCATCGCTTGTCCTGGTTGCCATGGCTACTGTCTGATGGTGGCGGGTTTGTCAGCGTGCTTGATAAAGTGGGAAGGTTATTCTTGATAGAGCCAAGTAATCATAACCTCGCCAAGCTGGAGTGTGGCTTGCACATTTTCTCCCTCCTCTCTCTCAATCAGAGACGCAGGGCTGGGGGCTGGGGTTCTCGGAATAAAGCAACCTCGGCAGGGGGTGAGGGCCTGCCTGGCACGAGGGATGCTGGCCCTGCTGGCCTGGAAGGGAGGTCCCCAGGTGCTCAGGGGGCCGGCAGAAGCGGGGGTCGTTGGGTCACCTGTTGTCATCTCTGGCCTGAGTGGAGGTTTCAGGGATGGGGCCAGAATGGGGTCCCCTCCTACCCCTCTCCTGGAAATTGTACTGGCACCTTCTCTCCTCCCTTCCTGCTCCCCGTCCTGTATTAAGCCCTCTTCCTTTCCTGCTCCTCTTGCCCTGGCTCCTCCCTGCTTCTTTGCTCCCCTGCCCTCTCCCCTCCCCACTCACTTTCTTTCTGCTGCCCCAATAGCAGTAACAGAGCTGAGCCTTTGAAAGTCTCTTGACTTTCTCCTCTCCTGAAGAATGAAAGGGAGGGTTGGATGAGGCTAACAGTTGATGGATTCTGGCCACAGAACTGCAGACTCTCTTCTGTCATCAGAAGAAACCTAATTGATTTTCTAGGCAGTGTCCTCTCAGACTTACCTGTACCTCAACTACTGGAAATGCCGTTTAAAAAAAAATTAAAGAGGGGAGGGTATAGCTCAGTGGTAGAGCGCGTGCTTAGCATGCACAGGGTCCTGGGTTCAATCCCCAGCACCTCCATTAAAGATAAATAAATACGTAAATAAACCTAATTACCTCCACCCCATTAAAAAAAATAGACCTGCCATATAATCCAGCAATTCCATTCCTGGGCGTATGTCCAAAGGAAATGAAAACACTGACTAGAAAAGACACTTTCACCCCAGTGTTCACAGCAGCACTATTTACAACAGCCCAGAAATGGAACCACCAACCCAAGTGTCCATCAAGAGATGACTGGATAAAGAAGATGTGGTACACACACACACACACACACACACACACACACACACACACAGTGGAATATTACACACTCATAAAAAATGAAAATTTTGCTATTTGCCACCACGTGGATGGACCTTCAGGGTGTTATGCTAAGTGAAATAAGTCAAAGAAGGACAAACATTTCATGTCTTTAGTTGTATGTGGAATCTAAAAAATAAAACAAATGAACAAATAAAAGAGAAACAGACTTACAGATAGGGAGAACAAACTAGTGGGTACCAGTGGGCAGAGGGTGTGGGGGGAGGGGCCAGATAGGTGAAGAGGATTAAGAGGTACAGACTACTAGGTACAAAATAAATAAGATACAGGGATGTGATGTACAGCACAGGGAATATAGCCAATAGTCTATAATAACTTTATATGGAGTATAATCTATAAAAACATGGACCTACTATGTTGTACACCTGAAACTAATACAATATTGTAAGACAACCATACTTCAGTTAAAAAAAAGAACGAAGCAGATTCCTGGGCCCCACCCCCACCACTTCTGGTTGTGCAGGTCTGGGTGGGGTCCTAAGACTCTGCATTTCTGACAAGTGCCCACCCAGGTGATGCTGCCAGCTTGGGGACCTCACTGACACAGGCCGGCCAAGACTAGCTTTATACAGTTGAGGTTCCCCAAGGGTAAGCTGCTGGCCTGGTAGCCACGCTGGAGTTCCTGGAACGCCTCTTCCCCAGCTCTGCCTGTCCATCTCCGCCCCGTCCCCAAGCCCCAGGAAGCTGGCCCTGCCAGCAGGCCATTTTATATGTCAGTGACTTGAGTGTTTGTGCCATGGCCTCCGCTGGACTTGAACTCTGGCCACAGGCCCGTGTCTTCACCCACCTCCAAGCCACCCCGGCTCCCAGGTACTGGCTGGATGAGTCCTGTGGCCACCTTGGCTGGAAGGAACTGGGCTCGTGTCGGAGGCGTTCTGAAGTCACTGTCGGGCGCCAGTGTGGCAGAGGTGGGGGTGCAGCATCTGCGCAGGGCAGGATGAGGACCCAGCTTCAGGAATGAGGTCCGCTGTATGAGAAAGCAGGATGGGGCACGGGGGGCAGCGGCCTCACAGCGGGGCGTTCTCCCTGTGGGAGGAGGACTGAGTCTTTTCATTTGGTTTGAAATGAAACAGCTTTCGTTTACTCTGTTACGGCAGAAGGTGTAACCCAGGTGAAGCTCCCTGCATGTGTGCACACGCAGGGGTTGTGTGTGTGTGTGTGTCCGCGGTGGCTGGGTGAAGAGTACCCCATCTTTTGTCAGACGTAACTGACCTCCCCACGCCACGCTCTGGGCCCATCCAAGCAGTGTCGTCACGGGCCCTGGATGCGTACATCTTGGAGGCGACGTGCTTACACTGCTTGGGTGAAACTCGGGCTCTTTGTCCAGACAGGATTAATGCAGAATGAATGGGTTCATCTGTGGGCTCTAGCTCCCTGCCGAGTGCCCGGACTGAGTCGGGCCGGAAAGAAATCCCGCTCTGGCAGTCGGGCTCCGAAGTATTTAAGCATCTTTGGAGCCGGAGCCAGAGCAGGGCCCCAGGCTGCAGGGCACCCCGCCCCTTCCTGCTGCCTGGAGCAGGCGGGTGGGACGGCGCATGCTCAGGCCCTCAGGCGCTGGCTTGAGGCGGTCAGCCCTCACATTGGCCTTTCTCCCCAGGGTGTCGAGGTGCAGACAGACTACGTGCCCCTGCTAAACTCGCTGGCCGCCTACGGCTGGCAGCTCACCTGTGTGCTGCCGACTCCCGTGGTCAAGACTACCAGGTAACAGTAACAGTCGTCGCTCTAACTGAATACTTACCTGTCCCAGTAGGCTCTTTGTGACCTAGACCTGGCGTGTAGGCCCTTGCTGCGGCACGCCCTACAATTTCAAGTTCAAGTTCATCTGTCCACTCTCAACTCTGCCCGCCATCCCTCGAGCCCATAGGCTTATATCCCTGTCTTACCAACCCTAAAAGGCCTTCTGTCTATCTTTGGGTTTGCTATCAAGCTAGTCCTAACTACTTGTTGGGTAGTGAGCAGAAATATGGTTCCCATTTTACAGATGAAGAAACTAAGGCTCAGAGAGGCTTCATCACATACCTGAAGCCACACAGCCAGTAAGTGGGGGAACCTGGGACTAGAAAGTCAGTCTGCAGGATCAGGCGGTCCTACAACGGGCCGCCTCTTTGCTGACCTAGGGGGAGACCCCTCATGGCCCTCAGGGCTGCACCCTCCCCAGCCCCACTGCCTGCTCACCACTGCAGGATGAGGGACAGCGTGAGGCAGCGCTGGTGATCTGGGCAGACGGCGGGTGGTGCAGCCCTAGGGCACAGGCTGAGGGTGCTGGTGCCCATCCCTGCCTCTTTGGGGTCCTTATCACGTCTCCCCGCCCTGACACTTGGCCAAGTGGGACTGTGCACCTGCAGGAGCCAGTCTGCAGCTGCCTTTGCCCCTTGGACCAATGGGAGCCTCCATATTATTTCTCAGCCAAGACTTGAATGGGCACAGGGTGGTGGAGGGGAGAGAACCCTGGAGCTGTGACCTGCAGGCTTGAATCCCAGTCCTGAGTCTGCCACTTGCTAACTGTCCACCTTGGTCAAGTCCATGTAGCTTTTTTGAGCCGATTTCCTAGTCTCTGAGACCAAGAATGCCTGTCTGTCTTCCATTCCAGAAGTCGAGAACCACCCCCTGAGAATGGATTTGAACGTGAAGCCCCTGCTAGTTCTGTGCTCTCAGCCAGGAGGGTGCAGACGGTTCTCTTTGTCTCCGTCTCAGGTGGTCAGACCTAAATAAGCCTCCATAATCCTCCACTTTCCTGGGTCCTAAATTCCCTTGCAGTGGAGAGGAGAGGGCGTGGAACCAGGGGATCTGACCTTGAATCTCTGTGATGTGACCCCAGGCTTGCTCCTTGACGGAGCTGTCTTGTCCTGTCACTGGAAGTGGTCCTGTGGCTTGGAGTGCGGGGTGAACTCACCCAGCCTGGCCCTGGCACAAAACAGGAGTGTCAGTGCTCTCCCCTCTTTTCCTCCGACACCCTGTGTAGTGACACGTCGCCTCGGCAGAGAAGGCGTCTGCACAATAGCAACTTAAGAAAGTGGTCTCCTTTACAGTATTTCTAGTGTCTCTAAAGGCAGCCCGTGGGGTCCCGCCTGCCTGGGAGGAAGGGGTGCTCCCTGTGCCAGGAAAATGAGCAGCACCCGCAGCCCACTTTGCTGATGCGTCTCTGCCGCGATGCCCCCCGTGCCCCTCAGCCCTGCTGCTCACGGGGGACTCACGTGGTGGCCGGGACCCCAGCATAGCCAGGCCCTCTGCCTGGGCTCCAGGGACAGGTGACGGGACAGCCCGTTGCTCGGTTCCTCTCTGTCTGTCCGCCCATGCCAGCCAGCCCCTCTGCAGCCTCATTACCAAAGGCAGACTTGGAATAGGCCTCCCGCCCCCCTGATACTCTTGGAGGAGGCCACTTTGTCATCATTTGGCGGAGATAATTAGCTGTCATTTCACATCCCAGGGAGGGTGGCCTTCAGTCACAAAGCTGACTTTCAGGGATGTCCACAGAGTCTTTTTGGGGCCCCCAAGATAGCCCCATGGAAGCCAGGGTGGATGGCCTGGGGGTGGGGAGGGGTGAGGGGCTTCTTGACCTCTGCCCCCTTCGTCTCCGGCGCAGCCTCCCTTCCCTCGGGGGGGCCGGCCAGGGGCAAGTTCAGGATGGCGGCCTCTGGGTGGGGTGTGGGCCACCCCTGAGTATGAGTCTCATTCTCAGCTCCACATGTGTTGCAGGGAGGGGAACATATCCACCAAGCAAGTTGTCTTTCTTCAGAGACCTTGTCTACCTCAGAAAATCAAGAAGGAATCAAAGGTGAGTGACCTTGGCTGCTTTGCGCACTGTGGCTCGGCAGGACTTCGCCTCTGACTGGATTTCTAACGGCGGTCAGAGGGCTGCCTGCTCCACCTGCCAGCAGCTCTCAGAGCTCGGGGACACCTGAGCCACTTGGCAAAATGCATCCCACCACTCCTGAGGCTGCCTCCCGCGGGGATGCTCGGGCCGCCAGCCGTGCCGCGAGGCTGAAGGTAGGGGCGCAAGGCCAGCCGCAGTCTGACCAGGGCTGGGACGGTTGAGCTGATGCCTGGCTTCTCTGCATCTGTTTCCTGTTACAAGCTGGTTGAAGCTCGGGCCTGCTCCCTGGGGCCATCAGAGGTGTGGTGATCTGGGCAGAGAGAACCTGCCAGAACACCCGCCCCGCAGGTCTCTGAGTGACAGTGGCTGGTATAGACGGAGAGCGGCCCTCACCTCACCCCTGTGGAGTGAGTCCTCATCCCAGGGCTGCCCTGGGATGGCCAGGGGCCTCCCCCACACACAAGCTAGACGACACTTGAGCTGTCCTGGAAACACAGCTGCCCTGAGAAGTGTGGCCATTCTCAGCATGTTTCCCGTGGTTCCTGAGGGTCAGCCCGAGTCCTCCCCTTGAATGAGATTCTGCTGTTTGCATCCCCACACTTTGCCCCTAGTGGGGGCTCCTCCCAAGAATCATTTGGGAAGAGCTGATGAGTCCAGGGAACCTGCCACACCGGGCAGGTGTCGCCTGGAGCCGCCTGCTGCCCTGCTGACGGCCAAGGCCACACTGCTAGGCAGAGACCCGGGACTCGCCCATCCCCTAGCCTGGCACCCTCCCCGAGCTCCCTGCTCGTGGTTCCTCATGTTCTTTGGACACAGAGCCAGGAACAGGAGCATCAGGACAGGAGCACAGATCGGAGCAGCCCCTCCCCAGCCAACAAACCCAAAGGGGCCACTCATGGGAGGACGCCAAGGAGATGGCCCCGTAGAGCCAGGTGGGGTGGAGTGCAGAGGAAGATGTTGCTCCAGCTCGGAGATGCTCGTGTGACAGGTGGCAGCAGCAGAGGACCAGAAGGCAGCCGCCAAAGCCACCATTACCCACCAGGAGCAGTCAGCCGCCAGCTGGAAGACGGATGGCCCCGCACCGCCACCAGCCGCAGCTTGGCCAGGGCTGCGGGGGCTGCGTGCGTTCAGAGTGACATTCCAGCATCGCCAGCAAGGTCTCCTGCCAGACGCCTGGCTTGTGCCGCCCCTTACAAGGAAGGGGAGGTGCCGTTTCTCACCATCCCTTCCTGGTCAGTCATGGTGCCAGCAGATCCCAAAGCAGAGACGTGAGGTTTGATTCTGGGGAAGGCTCTGCGTGTCACCGAGGGGGCCAACCAGGGGAAACTCCTGTGGCTGGGGGCGTTTTCAAGGTGGCGCTCCAGGGCTGCTGAACAGTGTGCCTCGGGGGGAAGCCAGGAGATGGGAGCCAGGTTTCTCGGGTCAGTCGAGGTGTCCACCCGCAGTGAGCTGTACAAATCCTGGCAGCCTGCCTTCTCTTTGAAGTACTTGCCCTTCTCTGCCCCCTGTGGTGGGGATGGGCTAGTGAGGACTGCTGTTCTGTGTGTGACCCGGGGAGGTCACATCGCTGGTGGGGCCCCAGGAGGGGGCTGTACTGATAGACATCTTCTCGCCTCTGTCTCGTTGTCCTGTCACCCACTTCTCTGCTGATGGGGCGTCGTCCGGCTCCCGGGAGACCGTGTTCCCCCAACCCCATGGCCGTGGCAGTGGCTTCACCCCCTGGTGCCCTAGCTCACCCTTGGAGCACCTTTTTCTCCTGGCTGTGTGGTTTCCCACCCGGTTCCTCATTCCTAGCCCCATTTCTCCTGTCTTTCCTTACCTCTTCCTGAGAAAATCTTGTCTACCCCCAGGGTCGGAAAATCTCACTTGTCACCTGTGTCGGTGGCTCTTACCTCTGCATGTCCAGCCCGCGCTGCTCCCCTGGGACCCCAGCCCTAGCTCTTATGCAGCTCCTCGGCCGTCTCAGGGCAACTTATGACCTTGCCCTCCCCCTGGCCGGGCTTGCCCCCCACCCCCACCTAGAGGAGCCGCACCTCCACTGGCCCCGAGGCTCCCACCTGCCCAGAGGTCACCCTTGGCACTCTTACCTCCTTTGTCCCATAGTCAGTCTGTTCTTAATGCGAGTCTGTTTTAGGTCCTAGAAGCTCTGGAACCCCTACTTCTTCCCATCATCACCTGCCTGGACTACTCCGGTCTCCCCTTCAAATATGTTCTCCACGCAGCCAAGATGATCTTTAAAAAAAGCAAATCGAACCATGTCACCCCACTGCTTAAAATGGCTCTAAAGCTTTGGATTCTTCTGAAGATCAAGGTGGGAGCCTGTCCCGGGGTCCACACGGCCCTGTGGGATCTGGACCCGCCTTCTGCATTCCGGGCACCCTGGCTGCCAGACTCTTCCGTGCCCCTCCCTGCCCCAGGGCCTTTGCTTTGGCGGTTCCTCTGCCCGGGACACTCTCTTCCTTTGTATCTTCTCGGGAAGGTGGTCTCTCCTCTTAGACCGAGCCAGGCTCCTCTGTGATTGGAAGAACCAGGCTTCTCTCCATTTCTAACTGTTTGTGATCATTAGCTTATCCTCCACCAGTAGAATCAGACATTAACTCCTTGAGAGCAAAAACCCTTTTTTCCCTTGCTGTTGTGTGCCCAGTGTCTGCCTTTTAGCTAGGACTCAGCAGGTACTTGTTGGAGCAAAGGAATGAGCAATCAAAACGCCCGAGCCCGGCTCTCAGCTGATTCCTCTGCACAAACACTACAGGCTGGAAGGGAGGGGCAAGATCTATTCAAAGTCCTGAATGAAAAAAAGATGCAGCCTAGGATACTGGATCCAGCAAGGCTATCCTTCAGAATAGAAGGAGAGATAAAGAACTTCACAGACAAGCAAAAACCAAAAGAGTTTAGCAACACTAAACCCATGCTAAGAGAAATATTGACAGGTCTACTCTAAATAGAAAAGAAGCAGGATGCTACAAAAACGAGAAACTCTAACTGGAAAGGAGATAACTGCCATGAATTACAGAAAGAATAAACACAAAATTGTTAAAGAGGACATCTAAACCATTAAGAGTGGGAGAGGGAAGCAAGGAAAGCCACGGTGGAAAACAGTATGGAGATTCCTCAAAAGACTAGGAATAGACTTACCATATGACCCAGGAATCCCACTCCTGGGCATATATCCAGAAGGAACCCTACTTCAGGATGACACCTGCACCCCAGTGTTCATAGCAGCACTATTCACAATAGCCAAGACATGGAAACAGCCTAAATGTCCATCAACAGATGACTGGATAAAGAAGAAGTGGTATATTTATACGATGGAATACTATTCAGCCACAAAAATCGACAACATAGTGCCATTTGCAGCAACATGGATGTTCCTGGAGAATGTCATTCTAAGTGAAGTAAGCCAGAAAAAGAAAGAAAAATACTATATAAGATCGCTTATATGAGGAATCTAAAAAAAAACCAAAACATAAATACAAAACAGAAACAGAGTCATAGACATAGAATACAAACTTGTGGTTGCCAAGGGGGCAGGGGGTGGGAAGGGACAGACTGGGATTTTAAAATGCAGAATAGATAAACAAGATTATACTGCATAGCACAGGGAAATATACAAGATCTTGTGGTAGCTCATAGCAAAAAAAAATGTGACAATGAATACATACATGTTCATATATGAGTGGAAAATTGTGCTCTACACTAGAATTTGACGCAACATTGTAAAATAACTATTACTCAATTAAAAAATGTAAAAAAAACCCAAAAAACAAAACGTTGAGCCTGGGGCACGGGTCATATGTCTAGCGCTGACATTTAAGAAAAGAGATCGCAAGGTTTGAACACCAAAGACACAGCATATTTAGTCCTCTTTTCATCTGTAAAGTGGACAAAGTTCTCCAAATAGAATTTTCAGCGTTTGAAAGAAACTTCTTTGTGTATATATGAGTGTAGCTTCCAAAGCAAATATTAAACTCCTTCAAAGGTAATAAGTAATTTCTACGTTACGGGAGAAGTCTGCCTTCCAGCTAAACTATTTGAAGTGGAGACGGAGATGGACAGTTTTTTAAATGTGTGAATTAAAGAGGGGGACGGAATAGCTCAGTGGTAGAGCGTGTGCTTGGCGTGCACGAGGTCCTGGGTTCAGTCCCCAGTAATCTAATTTAATCTCCATTTAAATAATTAAATGAATTTAATCTCATTAAAATAAACCCAATTACCCCACCAAAAAAAAAAAAAAAAACTAGAAAGAAAAGAAAGAATAAAAAATAAAGTAAAATGTGTGACTTAAATCCACTAGCCCTGCTGACATGGGACTCTGGACACACTGCCGTGAAGAGGAGGCTTGTTTCCTTTTCCGCACTTACTTCTGGCGTGGATGGCTAGTTGGGATTTTTTCTGGTTTAGGCACTGGCAGCGCACCCGCGTGCCCAGGACCCCTGGCTGGGGAAGGCCCGTCCATCCTGTTCAGCTTACAGCTTGCTGCTTGAATTCAGAGACTCTCCCTGGAATGGCTCAAGATGTACTGGGCCCTCCGGGCTGGACTGCCCGCCTCCCCGGGGTGGGTTACAGACCTCCCCTCAGAGCCTCCACCACCTAGGATCTGAAATAGAGCCGACCTTTGAACAGCGCGGACGTTAGCCCGGCTATAATTTATAATGGACCCTCCGTATCCGAGGTTCTCTGAATCCACAGATGGAACCAACCACTGACCGTCTAGTAGCATTTCCTACTGAAAACCATCCACACACAGCTCAGACCCGCATTGTCCAAGGGCCGACTGTAATTTCTGTTGCTGGTGAGCGGTGGTGGCCGTCCCCAGCAAAGGAGAGAGGGGAGCCTGCCGGTGAAGGGAGGCGGGCACGCTGCGGAGGTGGGGGCCGGGGAGGCCTCCCTTCCTCCCAGCTGTTTCTCACCCTGCCCAGGTGGTGTTCTCAGCTGCGTGCTTCTCACGCTGTGGTCCGTGATCCAGCAGTGTCGGCCTCACCCAGGAGCTTGTTTAAAATGCCACTCTCTCCCCTCCCCGGGCCCCCTGAGTCAGAAACCCCAGGACAGGGTGGGGGACCCATGTCTGAAGGAACCCCCCCCCAGGGACACTGACACCCCCTCCAGTCTGGGAGCCAGTGTCTTAGCTGAGGGGTCTGGGGCTCCTGCCAGACCCACTTTGTGGTTCTCCATTCAAATTTTATCATTATTGATTTGGTAAAAATAGGCCTGTCAGGGAGCCTTCACTGTAGATACTCGTTTTGAATAAGACACCAAAGCATCTTTCCTGGCGGTGAAGGCCGGGCTGCCATTAGCTGACTGCCTGGCTTCGTGGGTCGAGCGCCTGGCTTCGTGGGTCGAGCACCTGACCTGGCAGATGGGTCCTAACGTCATGAGGTCCAGAAGCTGAGGCACCTTGTGCAACGGGCTGAGCTATTCCAAAGGTGTGTCACCCTTCCCCTGGCTTCCTCTCCTCCCTTCCTTCCCGAACAGGAGCCCAGAACCCCTCACCCACCAGGAATGAGAGGGTGGAAGTTAGTATGGAGCCAGAGGAACCTGTGCTTGAATTTCAGCTCTGCTACTTTCTGGCTGTGTGATTTTGGGCAAGTTACTTAACCTCTCTGACCCTCTGTGTGCTTACCATACAATGGCGCTAACAGTGCCTGGTGAGAGAACTGCTTTGGGGATTCGGGGAAGTGGGAAACCTCGTCACAGTGTGAGACACCTCGTCACAGTGTGAGACACCTGGTGGATGCCTTGGTACGTGCTTTTCTTTCCTAAGCGGGGATTCTGCCGGCAGTCGGCCCTCAAAATTCGGAAAATTTAGCTCTTAGATGATATGGACCCTGAGTTTTGGCCGCTGCTCCCTCCCTGCATCATGAGCATGTCCCCCAGCAAAGAGGAGGAGGAGGAAGTGAACGACTTGAGCCAAAGCCTGCTGGTGAACCGGCTGCAAGCCTGGGGAGCCAATAACGTCACCCTGCGCCATTGGAGGACACAGAAAATGGTGCGGGCCTTGAAGGCATGTGGCTTGGCAGATTTTCCTGGGATGACTTGGAAGGACAGAAAGACGTGGGCTGGAATAGTTCCAGCCAGCTTGCCACATGCAGTCCCAAATCCCCCTCTGCCCGGCAGCCTGGCAGGGTCCTGCGGAAAGTGGCGGGTGTGCCCACCACAGGCCTCTCCCAGTCTGCATCCTTCTGTCTGTACCATCAGGAGATCCACACAGTGGGACCCTCTCCGGGAAGCTGGATGTGGCCGGGCGTCCGAGGAACCGTGGAGGTCCTGTTGCTTATTTGGCGAGAGCAGCCTCAGGGAGAAGATGGGGTTTGCATTAGAAAATAACCAGGGTCCTGGGGGAGTCTGGCGCAGGGGATCGTCCTGGCTGTACGCGGCCCACCTGCGGGGGGCGCTGTTCACACCCAGCACGGACCGAATGGGCCCCGGGGTGTGCACCTCCGCCCTGCGGGCAGGGACAGCTCTTTTGGACATGAATGCCCTGCCCAGGGACAGACAACCGAGTGCCAGAACTGGGGTTTGAACCAGGGCCTTAGCCGCTGTGCTATGTACGGGTGGTGCTTGGGTGTCGTAGCATTTAGGACCTTTCAGCCCCAGCAGCCTCACCACCTTTTTGGCAAAAGTAAAACTCCCTCCAGCCTCTCTGACAGCTGACATCTCGGATCGCCGTGTCTAGGCAGGCTTTACTGACCTCCTTCTAAAAACATGCAAAATGCAGAGGGTCTGGCTATTTGGGAACAAAACAAAACAAAACAAAACACTAGGCTCTTCAGTTTGGCCTGGAGTTAAAATGCAGCAGCAGCTGCAGGTGATAAGGCAGCAGTTAGGGACCATGACCCCCGGGTACCTGAGAGCCACGCAGGGCCAGCCTGGGGCCGCAGAAGCCGGGCTGAGGCCAGAAGTCCTGGCCCCGCACCGGTGGCTGTGGGCCTCGAGATGAAGTGGGCAACCTTTGGGGTGGGGGTCTGAGGCATCAGAGGGGGTCCATTGTTGGAAACTCATGGCTTAAGTAGCAGCCTGGCAGCCATCCCATGAGGAAATCCCCAAAAAGGAGCACCCGGGGGAACCCAGCCAACATCCTAGGTGAGCTCATTTGGGATTTGGGGGAGGGCAGGTGGAGGAGGACAGGATGGATGTTAAATCCGAACCTCGGCATGCACTTTGCTCCTTTCCCTCTTCTCTGATAGAATATTCTGTCATGCCAGTCTTGTCCAAAAGGAGTTCAGCGCATGAACCCCAGGGTGTGTTCCGGCTGAGCCCCCCAAGTGTGTTCTGGCAGTTGTTTTATTTGAGGAAGCAGATCTCTACCATGGCAACCGCCACAAGGGTGGCAGACTTTTTAAGGATTTACGTGGCACAGGTTCACTTCTTCCCAGCCAGGCGCTCAGATTTCTCTGCGACATGGAAATCGTTTTTCCACTGGTGGTGCAGCTGCCTTCCTGGGCTCCCAGCAAGTCACTAGAACGGAGAACTCCCTTCACTTTTCTTTCCGTCACAGAATGGCTTAGATTGAAGTCCATGTTTGGTGAAGCCCGTGTGGCCCGATTCAAGTGGAAAGAAAGGAAACAAAAGAAAGAAGTGAAATTCAAGTGAAACAGCTGTGTGTCCCGTGGGCCGGAGCTGCACCTGTGGGGTGGCCCAGACCCTCCCCCCGGGATCCAGGCCCCCGAGTCTCTTCCCAGCAAGACCCCTCTCTCCAGCGGGGCCTCTGGACACCGGCCCTGACCCACCCAGCTCTCTATCCTCTGTGCCTGGCATGTCCCAAAGACCTCAGGGGTGCCATCACTCTGAGTGCACACCACCCAGCTCTCCAGCCTCTGTCTCTGAGCACTGGGGCCCGGGCCCCACCAGGGAGGACCTGACATCAAGACGGCAAAGTTGAGAGGGACCTTCGGCAGGAAGATTGGGGGACCCCTTACATTTGGAGAGAGGGATAAGGTCGCAGACCTCCCTGAGTTGTTACCTACAAAGCACACGCCTATTTTATTTTATTTTATTTTTTTGCACACTTCTTTTACAAACACCCTTCATGCTTCCATGTCTGCTCCAGCTCATTTGCCCAGATTTATTCCAGACGGTCTTCTGGAGCAGTTCCTGTCGTCAGCAGACTCAGCAGGACTTTGAACTGATTTTTCAAATTGATTTCTCTTTCTGGAGCCCAGCCAGACCTGATGTGTGGATGCACGAGTGCCTCCTCACTAAACCCCAAGCTGTGTTCTGACCAAAATCACAGGACTGGCTCACATCCCGCCCCCACCACCAAAACCCGGTGCAGTCAGCTTGGCCAGACTCCGTGGTCCTTGCATCCATCCATGCATCGCAGGAGAGGTTTGGAGCACCTTCCCTGCGCCAGGCTCTGCGCTGCATCCCAGGGACTCGGGTGCGCAGAGGACAGGTGGCATCCCTGACCTTGCAAGCCTACGCCTGGCGTCAGTAATGACAGCAGACGTATCTGGTATTTCGTGTGCTGGGCACAGCGCTAAGCCCATTACATGGGTTATTGCATCACCGAGTCGACATAAATACCCTCTCAGGCAGAGCTTGGCAAACTCCGGCCCGCCGCCTGTTTTTGTAGATAAAGTTTTATTGGAACACAGCCATGCCCGTTCATTACGTGCCATCCGTGGGCACTTGTGTGCGACAGTGGTGGAGCGAGCGGCTGCAGCAGCGGCCGTAGGGCCTGCAAAGCCTGGAGTAGTTCTCTGACTGTAGGAAAAGTTTTGGCCCTGATTCAGGTTAGAGTCATTCTCCGGGTTGTGTAGATGAGAACAGAGGCTGAGGAGTCAGGCGGGCGGTCTCGCTCCGTGGCTTCGATGTGACGCAGGGCTTGCCCTGCTCCGACACTGACTGTGCCCTTGGGCCTTTCTGAGCTCCGTGGACTTCCCTGTCCCACAGGGAAACACTCGGCCGCAGGTGGGGCTCCCTGGGAGCCGCGTCTGGGATGAATCTGGATGAGGTTTTAGGGGGAGTGCCCTTGGGAACAACACCCATGGGTAGAAGGGCGCGGGAGGGGGCGGGGGAGACTCTGGGCTGTGAGGCACTCGCAGCTGTGGCCTCGGCCAGCGCTCCATCCAGGTCTCCCCGGAGCTGGGCTGGTTTGTTAGCTTTGCCTCGAGCTGGAAACCGGAGGACGGGCCGTTGTCCCCGCCTGGATCAGTCACTGGTCGTAGCTTGGCCTGGAGGGAGAGAGCCTCTGGGGGTGGGGGGTAGCTGGGCTCTCTAGCAGAGGCAGGGGGCTGTCAGCTGCAGCAGCCCCTGCAGTGGTGGCAGGGGGCCCTGGGCGCCCACATCTGTGCCTTCTGACTCAGGTGACCTGGGGAAGAGGGTGGCCGGTGGGCGGTATGCACAGCTGCTCTGAGTGGGAGTAGCCGGAGCGCTGGCACTTGGGAAGAGCAGGCCCGCGTCCCCTCCCCCATCCTGCTTCTCCCGATGGCCGGATTTCAGCACTTGCTTTCCCAGGCCTTTGATCTGGGGCCAATGGAAAGAAGTACCTCTCGCCCATTCCCCAAACCCTGAAATCCGCAAGTAAGATACATGCCGTGGCCAGCATCCTCAGGCTCTCGGTGGGTGTGACATTTGGGCCTTGATTTGGTTTGGTGCCGGACACGCCCTGCTCCAGGAATACTGGAAATTGTGTGTCTTGCTGTGAGAAGTGACACTGTGTGAATGCAAACGTTCGTTGCAAGCTCTCCATTCACGGAGGCTGACGTATTTATCTCCATCTTCCCCAATTTCTAGTTTCAGTGGCGATTCTCCCGAGAAGAAATGCGCAACAGGCAGTCCAGGAAATCCAGGGGTAAGCGCGGAGCCAGAGACAAGCAGCAGACAGAAGAAAAGGAGAAGAATCTAGAAGACCAGTTTCCCAAAGCGGGAGACATGGGAAACCATCTGCCGGGGCTGCAGCAGGAGGACTGGGCCTCCCAGGAGAAGGTCACAGGGGAAAAGCTGTGTCCCGACGGCCAGCTCTGTGTGGATGGCGGGGCCGTGCAGAACGGTCCCTCTGGCCACAGCCCGTCCCCGGCTGGGGGCGGCGCTGGGCGCTCCAGTCCTGATCCTGGAGAGGGTGCCAGGGAGGGAGGTGCTGAGGAGGCAGCAGCAGAGGACAACTGAGTCCCCGGCAGGTGTGCTGAGGCCTGACCAGCCAGCACACTGGAGGCTCGGTGCCAGCGGCCAGGCTGGGGGCTGGTTTGCTCTGGTGTCCAGTGTTACCCTTTGGCTTGGCTTGACCTCTCCTTGTGAGCTTACCTGGACCCTGTGAGGGCTGGGTCATTGACAGTGTTGGTTTCTGCACATCCATTTGAAACGTGTTGTGATGCCCCAGCGTTAGAACGCAAGAGGTCAGGTTACTCCTAGACCTCAGGGCTGGAGGCCCAGCCTGGCTCCACCGCTCCTCCTTGGACGGGCTGGACCATCCAGTGCCGGTGTCCACCCCCACCCCCAGGGCCTCCAGGGGGCCTTTGGGCCACATGCAAGGGCCTCCCTGGCTAGAGTCAAGGCCAAGCTATTCATCCCCAGCCCCTCAAGGGCAGAGGGCAGGGTCCATCCCTGCTGTTCGCTGCAGCTCCCTGACGATCATGACAACCTCTGGCGCCCTGCCAGCTGCCCTTCTCCCCTCAACCCCCCCTTGGACCCCATTGCTTTGGCAAAGAAAATGACATTGGGGAGGGGAGGTGCCCCACCTCCTGGCTTTTCTCAAAGTGTTCCCATAGATACTGGTAATCTGGAAATGAAGAGCTAATTCTGTGTGTGTACCTACTCTTGCAGAATGTCCAAGAAAGTATTCTGTGTTAGTATTAACGCCAAAAAGTTTTTTTAAAGGTTTTGTATTCAGCACATCATATGAACATGCGCTTTGTCTGTCATTTTGGGGCACACCAACTGGGGGGAGCCCTGGTTATGTGCTGCTGTCATCAGTGTATCATTGGCCAAGTCACTTCCCATGGATGCTGTCACATGTTTGTATCGCCCAGAAAGTGTTGTTGAGGCTTTAAGTAGTGCAGCTGGCAAACCTTGAGGGGAGAGCGCCAGCCGTCTTGACCAAAACAGCAGCCTGTCTCTTCTCTTTCTTGTTTAGTTACTCAAAGCAATAAATCATCTGTGAGTTTAATGCATTGTGAGTATTGAGAATTTATCACATCGCAGTGAAAGGTCGTAGCCTCGCATCCAGAGGATTGGACCCTGGGTCCTCCATTCACATTGCCTAAGTTTCAGACTCCTGGCAGCAACAGGATGACTTTGGAGACGAGATAGAAGCTCCTGTGAGAATACTGGAGCCAGCTGAGCAGCTCTGCTTTCTGGTTATTTGTAGAAGGAAGACAGAAAACGAGAATCAGGTGCCAGCAGGTAAGTCAGGGTGTGGCCACTCCCACCGCCCAGAGTGGTGGAGCCGAGAACAAAAAGCCCTACAGCAGTTTCTAAGCACGTCTCCAAGCTTTTAAGTCAATTTCAAGAAGTGAGTCTTTGCAAATTTGCTAAAATAAAACACATTGTTTATAGATTTTTATGGGGCAGAATTGAAACCCTTAGATGGCCCCACTATAGTCGTTTTTCCTGTTGATTTTTGAGCAGACTTCCCTCCCAGCCCCCCAGAGCCTACACACAAAGGTTGAAGGCTCTGTCCAAAGAGAAGATACTTTTATAAATATAGTTCTAAAGAAAGCAGCTTGTTCAAAGTTATTTTTTAATGACATTTCCCACAATTATACTCAGAAAGATCTACACAGCATTTTGACTTAATACACATACTATCTCTTAGCCCATATTTTAGAGGACCACGACCCTTGAGAAATAGGCTCTCCAGCAGCGAGCTGGGGCGGAAACAAGGCCCCCAGCTCTCAGGACCCCGGCCGTGCCCTCCAGGTGGACAGCTGACATCACTCAGAGTTGGGTCTAGTTTTTAATAATTAAGTGACATTGGTGGTGGCAGGATTTGTTGTGGAAAAAAGTTACAGGTGGATGTAGCTCATTTGAATGCGCAGCCTAGCATCCGGCTAACAGGTAACTCCCGAAGGTCTTACCCTCCTGGCTCCTCCACACCCCTGCTGCTGTCCGGCCAGGTTTCAGCTTACCTCGGGCAGTTCTCTAATTGGCTGCACCTTAGAGTCACTGAGGGGGGAGTAGGTTAAAAAATCCCTGACACCTGGGTCCCACGCAGGAGGCTGTGGGTGGTTGCCCTGGGGCGTGACCGGGGCCTGTGGGATGGATAAACCCTTCCGGGAGTCGGCAGTGAGGCCAGGAAGGAGCCCCACGGCCACGGGACACCTAGGAATCCCATCCCAGCTTCTCTGTGAGATGAGATGCTTTCTACAAAAGGTAAATAAACAAGCCCCTCAACCTGGTCCCTACATCCTGTGTGAGTGTGGGGCTGCCTGGAGGAAATTTTACTTTGCTGTGGTTGCCGGTAGGGGAAAAGGCTATGGTGCATGGGCCCTGCCCAGGCCCCAGTGACCAGTAGAAGTAGCAAAGACTTGCAGGGTTTGGCGTGAGACTTGTACGCGTGGTGGTCAGTCCTTGGGGCTGCGGTGGCCACAGCGGGTCTGGAGGGACGGGGGTTCCTGAGAGGTGATCCGCTACCAGAGGCAGGGACACAGGTAGCTGCCCTGGCCCTGCTGCCACCACCCGACGGGGCCTCCTGGGGAGTCCGAGGCACTCAGACTTGCGGGGAGGCCAAGGCCAGCCTCACGGAGGGAGAAGAGAGGCTGCCCTGGAGGGTTCTGGAAGGTCTTCGGGCCAGTGTTTGCCTGTGGAAGGTTTTTAGAGGGAAAGGGAAGAAAACCTCTCCCAGGAACAAGAGATGTTCCTCTGAAACTGTGGCTGAATTCTGAGCCTTTTACTCGAAGTGTAAATTTACCCATCTTCCTACGGATGCACGGTTAAGCTGCTTCCACGCCTGACTATTTTCAAACAGTGCTGCGGTGAACATGTTTGCTCGTTTCCTGGTGACCACGTATGAGAACGTCTTTGGAGTGTGTATCTAGGAGGCCTGCTGGGTTGAAGGATATGCACACCTCCAGTTTATTAGATGTTGTCAAACAATTCTCCAAAGTGACTGCAGCAGTTTGTACTTCGGACGCCAGTGTCCAAGGATTCCTGTTTCCCCGTCTCTTCACAGCGTGGGGTTATTAGTCCACTGATTGTCGTCATGTTCGTGTTAATTGCATTGTCCTCGTGACTGGTCGGTTTGGGCGTCTGTCCTGTTTATTGGCCATCTGAGTGCCCCTTTCTGTGAATTGCTTGGTTATATTTTTTCCTCAATTTTCCATATGTTTGTCTTTTTAAATTGATTTATGCAAGTTCTTTAGGGATTCTAGGCATTAATTCCTTGCTTATGATATGCATTGCAAATCTCTTTTCCCAGTTTTTAGTTTGATTTTAACTTAGTTTATGTTATTTGCCTCCATTAAAGTTTTAAAGTTTAAAAAAAAAAGTGGGGGAGGATGTAGCTCAAGTGGTAGAGCGCATGCTTAACGTGCACAAGGTCCTGGGTTCAATCCCGAGTACCTCCTCTTAAATAAATAAATAAATAAATAAATAAATAAATAAATAAATAAACCTAATTCCCTCCTCCCCCTACACCCCACAAAAAGTGTTTTCAAGACCCGCTCCTCACCCGTAGGAGGTTCAGGAGAGGATGTGGGTGCTTAGTGCCACTCAAGGGGCCATCAGGGGAGGGGAAGGAAATCTTACCAAATTGGCTTGAAAAAACGCAGGTGTATTGCCCTAAAGTGCACATGGCCACAAGGTCAAGTACTGACCTAGGGAGGTCCTGAGGACACCTGCGTTAGGGAAGTCACCAGGTGGCCTGTTTTGTGCTGGGCTTCATGGGGTGGACCCGCCCAGCCCAGCTTTGGAATCAGAGCTGGGCTAGCTGACACGTGTAAATTCAAGTCAGGTTTTTTGCATCTCCCAGCATCCGTCTCCTCACGTGTGGATGAGGCTGACGCCACCTCATCAGGTTTTTTTTGACGATTTGTGCGCTGTATGTGAAGCATTTGGTCTGTTGGGAGCAGTTAATCATATGCCTTTGGGTAATAAACGTGGCAGAGACCACCCCTGTTCACCCGACACCCGTGGGCTCCTGTACTTCACAGCCCCTCTTGTAGTTGGGGGCCATGTGACTGGGTTCTGGCCAACGGGACATGAGCAAGTGTGATGCAATCCACTCTGGGCCTCACCTTTTTTATTTTTTTAATTAAGTACAGTCAGTTACAATGTGTCAATTTCTGGTGTACAGCACAATGTCCCAGTCATGCATATGCATACATATATTCGTTTTCATTTTTTTTATTAAAGATTATTACAAGATACTGAACATAGTTCCCTGTGCTATACAGAAAAAACTTTTTAAAATCTGTTTTTATATATAGTGGCTAACATTTGTAAATCTCAAACTGCCGAATTTATTCCTTCCTACCTCCTTTCCCTGGTAACCATAATACTGTTTACTATGTCTGTGAGTCTGTTTCTGTTTTGTAGATGAGTTCATGGTGTCTTTTTTTTTTTTTTTTTGGTTTCACATATGAGTGATATGGTATATTTCTTTCTCTTTCTGGCTTCACTTAGAATTATGAACTCCAGGTCCATCCATCTTGTTGCAAATGCCATTATTTTATTCCTTTTTATGGCTGAGTAATATTCCATTGTATAAATACACCACAGCTTCTTTATCCAGTCATCTGTTGATGGACATTTAGGTTGCTTCCATGTCTTGGGTATTGTAAATAGTGCTGCTATGAACATTGGGGTGCATGTACCTTTTCTAATTGGAAGAGTTCCCTCTGGATATATACCCAGAAGTGGGATGGCTGGATCATATGGTAAGTCTATTTTTAGTTTTCTTGAGGAAACTCCATACTGTTTCCCATCAGCAGTGTAGGAGGGTTCCCTTTTCTCCACACCCTCTCCATCATTTATCATTCATGGACGTTTGAATGATGTGGGCCCCACATTTAAAAGCATCTCATGCTGCCCAGCCCTCCCTTATCCCACACCCTTGGCAAGTTCAAGATGGACTGTGACCTGAAGGATAAGTAAACCTTTGCTAGCCCCTGAGATGATGAAGTTTATCAGAAGCACAGCATATCCCATCCCGACTAATAGAAATACTGGGGTAATGTTTCTAAAGTCTTAAGGTATTTGTTAGTGGTTTAAAAGTCACACAACGGTGAACGTGAGTCCCACCCTTGTCTGAATATTTTCACATCTCTAAGTAGATCACCCTTCACCAGAGTTAATGCTTAATGGGACTAGATTTAAGAAAACGCTGGAAGGAGACATTCTAATTAATTTCTCAGAAGCACGCTTTATCAGTCCCCTAATCTAAACATATTAATCAAGCCCATTCTAAAGCACAAGTCAGGGTTCAGGATGAGCTCTCAGGGAGCAGTGGAATACAGTTAGGAGTAGGAATATGCTGACAGAGCTCACTGCCCACCCCCAGTGCGGGCTGGGCTGGCCCTGGGGGACCATCCTGCTGGGCTCACCCCAGCATGCTGGGAGCAGCAGTTGGGATTCAAGATGAGGTGGCGAGAGGGCTGGGGAGAGGGGATGGGGAAGGAGGGCTAGGGCACAGGCAGCCTGGAGGCAGCTGGGAACAACTCCCTGGGGGTCTCAGCGGCCCTGCGAGGGTTGCTGATGCTGCGTGAGCAGGGCAGGGCGGCCTCCCGGGGGAGTCCGGTTCTGCACCTGCTCCCAGAGTGGCGGCATCCCGTCAGACCCAAAGGCGGGACCCAGCAAGCCCTCCACTGGGGTTCTCGGTGACTGTGGCCGGAGAAGGAAGCAGGGCGGTGTGCACAGGTTCCTGTTAACTGTCACTTAAGACCTGCTGGCTGCGGGTTGCTGGTCTCAGCACCCACAAGAGGAGCGCCTGCAAGAGGAGCCCCTGTGCATTCATGTGGGCACGTGGGGTCGGTTTCCTCTCTAGACGTGCAGTTCGAACTCCCACCCAGAGTGCTGAGTGCTGGAAAGCGATGGAGACGGACCCAGTCCTGGCTCCCCTGGGCCCCCCGCAGACCCTGAGTAGTTGCCCCAGTGGTTGTAACTGTGCTGATTGGTACTGGCCGTGGAGAAGCGGGCTGCCATGAAGGCAGGCATGGGCCGGGGGTGCGCCCGCCCGGGACAGACTTGCAGAGGGAGTCAGCGAGCTAGGCTGAGACCTGAAGGCAGAGGTCAGGTGAGCCGTCCTGGGGAAGGCAGCCTGCCTGCTGGTGAAGAGCCCCCAAATGATTTTAATGGTGATGCTGGCAGTTACAGAAAACTGTGTCTTGGAAATGAGGTAAAGGACTTTGTTCAATCCAGAGGTGGTTTAAAAACTCAGGCTCCATGTTGGCTGACTGAGGAAAGAAGAAAAGTTTTTCAGCCTATCACTAATATAGTAAAACCTACACTTCTGTATTTAAATGGGTAGCTCACTAATCATTAAACTCAATGTGGCTTTGCATTTTTCTGCTGCCTCCAAATAATATAAAGGCTCAATGATGTTAAGAAATAGATTTCACTTACCAGGGTATTAAAATGCTTCCTGTGGTGGACCTCTATGTGTGTGCACCTTCAGTCCTGGGTCTTTTTGATTCTTCCATGAAAAAAACAAGTAAATCATCTTGGAAGGGAGGACAGCCAGCAAGCCTGCCAGTTTCTGGATTCACAAAATGCCTAAGTTACTGATCTGCCTAAAACTTCCTTTTCTTGCAGCTGGGGATCTATCCATTTAGCCCCTGTCTCAGTCTAGCCCACCTGAAGCCCCAACAGGCAGATGTTGTCAGTTTTCTTCCTTATTAATGGTGAAGCTACCATTTCTCTTGAGCCCCAACTCCAGAATTTAATCAGCAGGACCGTGCAAGAGTCCTCTACATCAAACCAGACTTTCCCCTTGTTCCAGCCCCAGGCAATTTCTTTTTCTTCTGTCAATGTGGGAGATGCAAACAACAGTCACTGAAATGATTAATCAAATATTTGAAGACGGTTGAGACACTCCATGGTCATCACTCATCAGAATGGCCAACCTCAACTCCCCTTGGTCTCTAAGGCCTGTTTTCCCATCATGAAATTGTAGAACGGTGAAGCTGTAAGGGATTTTAAGTTGGCAGAGTCTTACCCACTTGACAGATGAGGAAAGCAGGTCATGGAGAGAAATGGGGGCAAGTCATGTGGGAAGCAAGTTGTAGAAACGGAGGATTCAGGTCTCTCTGCCTGGCGCCACGTTCTTTCCATCAGACCACACAGCCAACCACGCTCTTGTCTTGTTCTTGGCTTCTCTAGGCTCTTACAGTCTCTAACAACAGAGAGACTCAGTTGGATTAAAAAACTCTCATCAACTGGGATGCTGTGCTAGTGGGGTGCTCTGGTTAATCGAGACTCTCTAAAAAGATGGAGAGTCCACCCATGAGTGGCTGGGAGGATTTTAGAATAGGTCCAAGTCTGTTGAGGGGACGTCCCCTGAGAGGAGAGGAAGGAGGTCGGGTCCCACAGGTCTGGCTTTGTCACTCCCAGCCAGGTAACTGTGGGCGGGCCATCCAACCACTTCCCCTCATTTCCTTGTAGGTAAAATGAGACAGTATCATTCACCACCTACTTTACATAAACGTCGTGGAGCAATTTAAGGAGATAAAAAAACTCCTCATCAAATTTCAGGAACTTTGGTAGTGTTCAGTTGATAACAGAGCTCTAACCAAAATCCCTACTGCTGCAGAATTCAGGTTAAGCCCAGAGTTACTGTTTCCCATCACTTTACCTTTATCACTTCACCTGCAAAAATGAAGTTATATCACCACGGACAAGATCTATTTGTGTTTAAATAACCTGAGGATGAAAAAGATGTGGTAAAGAATATACAGGACGAACTGAAAAGATAAATTAATGAAAACAGTGTGATTTCAGAACAGGTACAAACAAGGAAACTTCCGAAACAGAGTGGTGAGGGGAATTCAGTATGTGATAAAGGAGTCATTCCAAACCATCGGGGAAAGGGGGGAATGTTTCATAAATGGTGTCAAGCAACTGGAGAGCCAGCCATATGGCAGAAGTGAGACCCCTGTCCCCCATCCAGCACAAAAATTAATTCCCAATGGATTAAAGACCTGCAAAAGTATCAGAAGAAGATACATCCATAAAAACCAAGGGGGAAAGACTGACATATCTGATTATATATAAATGTAAAACTCTGGTATAAGTTATAAGAAACAGAATTCAGGGACAGGGAATAGACTGGGGGAAGTGTTTGCAATATATATATAATGGACAAAGGATTAGCATCTATTGTATGAAGAATTACAAATCAGATATCAAAATGGACAAAATGTGAGCACACAATTCTCAAAAGAAGAGAGAAATGGCTAGAACACTTGATGGAAAAACGATGCTGGAGAGCAAACAGGAAATTAAAAAAAAAAACCTTTCATCTAACTGACTAGGAAAAACTGTGTAAAGATTTAGAATATCTAGTATTAGCCAGAAGGTAGGGAAATGGGTACTTTCATGAGCCGTTAGACTATAAATCGATCAGGCATTTATAGGGCATTTTGAAAATGCCAGTCAATTTTTGATCCAGAAATGACAATGCTAGCAATTGTACGGGACCATGTGCACAAAAATTACATGAACAAATTTGTTCACTGTAAATTGTTTGTAATGGACCCAAACTGGGAAATGTCTGTTGGAGAGATATGGTTAAGTACATCCTGGTATATATATCCGTAATTTGCAGTGTATTAAATGCAATGAAATCTAAAAGCACACATATTTCATAGGTATTCCACATCAATACACTGTAAAAAGTCTAACAGGCTGCCCAGCAAGCTTTTTATGAAGTTCATTCTAGGTGAGGGAGTGGCACGGGGAGAGAACTTCAGAATTTTAGTTTACATACCTTTTATATTATTTGATTTTTTTAATGATCAGTGTATCAGGTAATTAAAAAAGAACAAAGAAATCGACAGAATCTTGGTATGCTCAAGCAGAGCGAAACGGGGCACGGGGGTGAGATGAAAGAGACCGGGCTAGGTGAACGGGCCCTGCAAGGTTGGTAAGAGCTCAGAACAGACTGGATCAAGACGGCTGCTCAACAACTGGGGAAGTCTGGGTTCCTGAGCACGAAGCATTTTTAAAGGCATGCCTGGGTTCGGTGGTGGCTTAGGAGGTATCTTTAAATGTCATCACTACACTGGCTGTGTAGGCGCCTATTAGGGAAGAGTAATATTAAAGACGAGATATCTCACTACTTCTCTGAGATGAGAGCAGGGTGCTTCTTTGAGGTTCATTTAAAATAAAACGAAATAACAGTTCTCAGGTTGAATTATCAGGATATGATTATCTGCAATACCCAGGAATGAAGGATACTGCTGTTTTTTCAGAAAGAAAAGTCTCAGGCAGAGGCACATGACATTGGACGGTGTCTGACAGTCACTGTGTGTGCCCACGTACTGGTATTCGCACCTGCTCACATGGACACGCTTGTGACACTGCATCGTGTAGGAACAATTCTCCCAGCACTGTCCCCAGAGTGGGTTCAGCCTTTCCCACTGTCCCCTCACCTCCCCATCACTACTGTGAACCACCCTGTCATCCAAGTTCTGCAGTCTTTCAACCAGATATAGTTGCAAAACAAAAAAAAATTTTTTCCCCAAAGCATTTCCACTTTTTAAAAAAAATTGAAGTATAGGTAATTTATAATGTTAATTTCTGGTGTACAGCATAGTGATTCAGTCATACATACATATATATATATATATATATATATATATATATATATATATATATATATATATATATATATATATACTTTTTCATTGTAGGTTATTACAAGATACTGAATACAGTTCCCTGTGCTATACAGTAAATCCTTGTTGTTTATTTTATATATATTTGTATCTCCTAATCCCAAATTCCTAATTTATCCCTGCCCCTCTTTCCACTTTGGTAAGCCTAAATTTGCTTTCTGTGTCTTTGAGTCTCTTTCTGTTTTGTAAATAAATTCATTTGTATTATTTTTTGAGATTCCACATATAAGTGATATCATATGATATTTGTCTTTCTCTGTCTGACTTACTTAACTTGATATGATCATCTCTAGGTCCATCCATGTTGCTTCAAATCACATTATTTCATTCCTTTTTATGGCTGAATAGTAATTCCATTGTGTATATATACCACAGCTTCTTTATCCAGTCATCTGTCGATGGACATTTAGATTGCTTCCATGTCTTGGCTATTACGTATAGTGCTGCTATGAACATTGGGGTGCATGTATCTTTTTGAATTAGAGTTTTCTCTGGATATATGCCCAAGAGTGGGATTGCTGGATCATATGGTAACTCTTATTTTTTAGTTTTTTGAGGAACCTCCAGACTGTTCTGCATAGTGGCTGCACCAAATTACATTCCCACCAGTAGTGTAGGAGGGTTCCCTTTTCTCCAGACCCTCTCCAGCATTTATCACTTGTGGACATCTGGATGACGGCCATTCTGACTGGTGTGAAGTGATATCTCATTGTAGTTTTGATTTGCATTTCTCTCGTAATTAGTGATATTGAGTATTTTTTCATGTGCCTATTGGCCATTTGTATGTCTTCATTGAAGAATTGCCTTTTTAGGTCTTCTGCCCATTTTTGGATTGGGTTTTGTTTAACATTTCTTTATTGTTCTAGTCATTTTACAATGTTGTGTCAAATTCCAGTGTAGAGCACAATTTTTCAGTTATACATGAACATACATGTATTCACTGTCACATTTTTTTTTGCTGTGAGCTACCACAAGATCTTGTATATATTTCCCTGTGCTATACAGTATAATCTTGTTTATCTATTCTACATTTTAAAATCCCAGTCTGTCCCTTCCCACCCCCTGCCCCCTTGGCAACCACAAGTTTGTATTCTATGTCTATGAGTCTGTTTCTGTTTTGTATTTATGTTTTGTTTTGTTTTTCTTAGATTCCACATATGAATGATCTCATATGGTAATTTTCTTTCTCTTTCTGGCTTACTTCACTTAGAATAACATTCTCCAGGAACATCCATGTTGCCGCAAATGGTGTCATGTTGTCGGTTTTTATGGCTGAATAGTATTCCATTGTATAAATACACCACAGCTTCTTTATCCAGTCATCTGTTGATGGACATCTAGGCTGTTTCCATGTCTTGGCTATTGTAAATAGTGCTGCTATGCACATTGGGGTGCAGGTGTCATTTTGAAGTAGGGTTCCTTCTGGATATATGACCAGGAGTGGGATGACTGGGTCATATGGTAAGTCTATTCCTAGTCTTTTGAGGAATCTCCACAGTGGCTGCACCAAACTGCATTCCCACCAGCAGTGAAGGAGGGTTCCCTTTTCTCCACAGCGTCTCCAGCATTTGTCATTTGTGGACTTTTGAATGCTGGCCATTCTGGTGTGACGTGATACCTCATTGTAGTCTTGATTTGCATTCCTATGATAATTAGTGATATTGAGCATTTTTTCATATGCCTATTGATCATTTGTAATTCTTCCTTGGAGAATTGCTTGTTTAGGTCTTTTGCCCATTTTTGGACTGGGTTTTTTATTAAGTTGTACTAGCTGTTTACACATTCTGGAGATTAAGCCCTTGTCAGTCTCATCTTTTGCAAATATTCTCTCCCATTCCATAGGTTGTCATTTTGTTTTGCTTATGGTTTCCTTTGCTGTGCAAAAGCTTGTAAGTTTAATTAGGTCCCATTTGTTTATTTTTGCTTTTATTTCTATTGCTTGGTTAGACTGCCCTAGGAGAACACTGCTAAGATTTATGTCAGATCATGTTTTGCTTATGTTTTCTTCTAGAGGTTTTTATGGTGTCTTGTCTTATGTTTAAGTCTTTAAGCCGTTTTGAGTTTATTTTTGGGTGTGGTGTGAGGGAGTGTTCTAACTTTATTGGTTTACACGCAGCTACCCGGTTTTCCCAATGCCACTTGCTGAAGAGACTGTCTTTTCTCCATTGTGTGTTCTTGCCTCCTTTGTTGAAGAGTAATTGATCATAGGTGTGTGGGTTTATTTCTGGGCTTTCTGTTCCATTGATCCATATGTCTGTTTTTGTGCCAATACCATGCTGTTTTGATTTCTATAGTTCTGTAGTATTGTTTTAAGTTTGGGAGGGTTATTCCTCCAGCTTCATTCTTTTTCTTCAGTATTGCTTTGGCAATTCTGGGTCTTTTGTGGTTCCATTTAAGTTTTAAGATTATTTGTTCTAGTTCTGTGAAAAATGTCCTGGATAATTTGATAGGGATCACATTAAATCTGTAGATTGCTTTCGTAGTATGGCCGTTTTAACAATATTAATTCTTCCAATCCAAGAGCATGGGATATCTTTCCATTTCTTTCAAACATCTTTAATTTCTTTTATCAATGTTTTATAGTTTCAGTGTATAAGTCTTTCACCTCCTTGGTCAAATTTCCTAAGTATTTTTTAATGTAATTTTAAAAGGGATTTTTTTTTAACTTTCCTTTTCTGATATTTCATTGTGAGTGTAAAGAAATGCAACAGATTTGTTTTTTAATCTTGTATCTTGCTATGTTGCTGAATTTGTTTATAAGATCTAGTAGGCTTTGTGTGGAGTCTTTAGGATTTTCTGTGTATAGTATCCTGTCATCCGCATATAGTGAATGTTTTACAGCGTCTCTCCCACTTTGGATCCCTTTTTCTTTCTTTTCCTTGTCTGACCGCTGTGGCCAGGATGTCCAATACTATATCGAATAGCAGTGGTGAGAGGGGGCATCCTTGTCTTTTTCTAGACTTTAGCAGGAAGGGTTTCAGCTTTTCACTATCGAATATTATGTTGGCTGTAGGTTTGTCATAAATAGCTTTTGTTATGTTGAGCTATGTTTCCTCTATACCCGCTTGGATTAAAGGTTTTATCATGAATGGATGTTGAATTTTATCAAGTGCTTTCTCTGCATCTATTGGGATGGTCCTGTGATCTGTCAGTTCTCTCGTGGATGTGTGTATCACACTGATTGATTTTGTGATGCTGAACCATCCTTGTGACCCTGGGATGAACGTGATCATGGTGTATGACCTTTTTTATTTGTTGTTTAATTCAGTGCATTTCCACTTTCAATGACAAAAAATAGTTTCCCAAAGTATTTAAGTTGCTTCTCAAGATAACCTTTGTTTTTACTTTCCTACCTTGAATTTCTAGCACAGTGACTGCACATAGTAGACCTTGGGAACAGTTAATTAATTTATCATCTTCTAGAAAAAGCCGTCACCTCCTCAGGTGGAGCCCCATTAAATGACTCTTTTGGGTTTTTTCATAAAATCAAAATGTTACTTCTCTCATCTTAAGAAAATGAACTGTGGTTTAGTTAGTTAATAGTACTGTACCAATTAACTGTGCTGTTGACTCCTTACTTTTGATAAGCATACCACACTGATGAAGGACGCTGTTGTTTGGGGGAGCCGGGCAAAGTGCGTATGGAAACCTTGTGCAATTTTTGTGACTCTTCTATAAACCGAAAATTATTTCATAAAGTTTAAAAACCAAATATTAAACAATGAGTTTAAAAACGGAGTTCTCTTGACCTCACTTCCCTTTCCAGCTACCATCCCATCTTTTCCCTTCCCTTTAGAGTAAGTCTTTTATTTTTTTATTATTACTATTTTTTTTTAGAGTAAGTCTTTTAAACGACTTATACTCATTCGTTACAATCTCTTTCCTCCCAGTTGTCCCCAAGCCCACCGCAACGTTTCAGTCTTAACACCCCCTCATCAGGGTCCCCGGTGACCCTCCAGCTGCTCCATCAGTGGCTGCTCATCAGAACCTGTCTCTCCTGTCACATCTCAGTGTGACACAGCTGACTCGCCTGTCCTGCTGGAGACACTTTCTTCATGTGGCTTTCGGACACCACACTCATCTCCTTCTCCTTCCTCCTGTTTATTTGAGCACTTTTTCCAACTCTAATATCCTCAAACCTCACCAACCCCCACAACAGTGTGGCCCCCCATGAACACAGCCAGGGCGACCCCCAACAAGCTGAACATGGAAGAACTGACCACACTGGAGGCAAACAGTCAAAGGTACGAAAAGCCAAGAGTTCATAATGACACTTTTCATCTCACTGGTTATCTCTGGAGGTTGCTAGGACACCAACTCCTAAGACTAATTGATAAAGGGAAAGAATCAATCATTGATCCTGTCTTTGCTATTCAGACTGATTTCAGGGCAGAGACAATGAGGGAAAAGTTCTTTTCAGAGGAATCACAGGTAATAAATGTAAAAAAAAATGACAGAGATGGATAATTAATTCTTAGTGAAATAGTAGGTATAGGTCATGATCACCAGCTACTAAGATAACTGGGTGAAGGATGATAGGGAAATTTATATTGGGGGGATCAGGCTGAAAAAAGCTGGACCTACTGATCAATCTTGAAAATACTGGAAGTGGACAGGGAGTAGGTGCCTCTTTGGGATGCAACAGAAATACAAACACCACCAATGGTGTCGTCTAGCAAAAAAAAGTTCTTGACTCTGAATGAGTCAAGAACTACTTACTCTAGATCTACTCTAGATCTACTTACCAGCTGATGGGAAATGCAGAGGATGGAGGCTTATGTCCAATGCCACCTCGAGGATGGAGCAGGCTGGGCTAGCAACGTGGGGAAGTCTGTAGGACTGGTAACCCAGTTTCTTCAACAAAGTGTGATCTATGGAGATGTGCGTGGGACGAGGACAGGGGACTGTGGATTAGAAGAAACTCAAAAGACATAACAAGCAAACACAATGTGTAGACTTTGAGGCAGTTGGGGAAAAACGCAGAAAGGTCTGAGATGCTATTAAGGAATCACCGTTACTTGTGTGGAGTGTGATGACGGTACTGTGGTCACGGAGAGGTGATTCAGCTCTGTTTACTGAAAAATTTACAGGTGACGTGATATTTCTAGGATTGGCTTCAAAATAATCCCGAGACCTCAAAACACAAAGAAGTTGAAGGCAGACTGAACTCAACAGCAGAATGCTGGTAATCAGTGAAGCTGGTGATAGACGTAGAAGAGTTAATTTCACTGTCTTCTCTACTTCGCTCTCTCTTTGAAAACTTTCATAATAAGATTTGTTCCTTTCAGGGTAGGTAGGGGCTACTGACCAGAACCAGTGTCCCAGGGAACATCCTTACCTCCGAGCTCCACGCCCACATGCAGACACTGTGGGATGAGGAAGGAAGCACTCTGGGCCTCACAGACAGCCACTTTCCTGGTAGCCTCTTTGGAAAAGAACTGGTATTTGACTTATTTTCTGATGAGCATTAGAGCTCATGCTGACACTTAACATTTGAGAAAGACTCATACATCAGCTTAAGCTCTTTTGAGTAGACTGAAAGGGTCTCACGTCGCAAGAAGAAACATCCTTCCAGGAATTCATGATACAGCCAGAAGGATGCTTAAGAATGCCTTGACAACAGCCCATTAGCTCTGGGCGGGCCCTTTCACCCATGAAGGAAATATCGAGTTGGAACCTACCACGTGCCCAGGAGAGCGCTGAACAAGACGGAGCCCTCCCTGCCTTACCCGCGGGAGGGTGATGGGCAGGCGGACAGGCCTGCGCCATCCGGCCTCTGGAACTCCTGTCTCAGTAGGACAAGGAAGAGCAAGTTAGTAACACACTCCTGCTCAGGCCGTGCTCTGCCAAGCACTTCATAACAGGCCCATGAGGTAGATAGTCTTAGTACCTCTGATTTACACGCGTGTGTACATGTGTGTAATTATAAACCGAAGCATAATGCAGGGACTCACTCCAGGTCATCGACCTAGTAAGTGGCAGAGCTGAGATTTGAACCCAAGCAATCTGGCTCAAGGGCTTTCCCATTAGCACTCTCAGCCCCAACACTAAATGCCAGGCCACCCCTGGCTGGAGTTCACTCAACTCTAAGCCCAGGGAGATCTTGACCAGCCCAGCAAATAAGGGCAAAAGGACAGTCTTGATCGGCAGACCAGAAATGCTGCTCAGCACTCAACACCCATGATGGCAGAGCTGGACGGAGCTACGGTCCCAGCCCAGGTCATGACCTGACCCTTCAGCAGTTCAGAGGGCCGCAGGGTGGCGGGCAGATCTGGGCTCTTGCTCTGTGCCCACAGCAGGAAGACAAGCCATGGGGTGGGACAGATGGAGCCATAGGTGGTACCTCCCTGTGCTCCCGTCTGTGATGCCCGGAAGACCTCCCCGGCACTTCCGCTCCCAGGATGGAAACCCCTGGGGTGGCCATTCTCTCTGTTCCTTTGTGAATCCTCCCTGCAGCTGCCTCGGCCAGTTGGCAGAAGAGCCCTTTACTGTCCCTGCAGCCCTGAATCTCGTCACACTGTGGCCCTCGCCTCAGAAGTGCTCAGCCCTCGGCCTGGATGCTTTGGGGCCAACAGGTGACTGATGAGGGCTCCTTACGGAGGCCAGAGCCTCCCACACGCCCCTCACCCCTGAAATGCTGACGATCACTGCCCTGAATGGACTCTCTCGCCCCCAACAGCCCAACACCCCCCTTCCCGCCTACTGAACTCACATCTGGGATTGAAACAGTTCAAAGTTCAAAACAGGGCAGAGGCTAGAACAGGGAGGCCAGCCGTCGTCAGGCCCCACAAATCACTGATGTCTTTGAGCCCGAAGTCCCTGTAAGACCTGCAGTCCCAGAGATGAGAAAGGGCTGCGTGACCTCGCTCATCAGGTAGAGAACAGAATCCGAACAGTGGGTGCCTGCATCTGCAGCTGGCCTGCCCTTCTTCCTGGACCTGTTCCCCAGGAAGGCGCCATGGCCCGGACTGCTGGTCCCAGGAAGGATTTCTTTTGTTCTGAATATCTCCATGGAGAGAGGAAGTACAGTCTGCTTTCTAGCAGTTTCACCGGAGCGGCTCTGGGATGATGCGCCATCACTCTCTGCCCACCCCAGGGGCCGCCTCCCCACCCCAGCCAGGCAGGGGTTGAACACTGGTTGCTTTCTCTCAGTCACTCAACAAGGGACGGGGGTGCTGCTGTGCCAGGCACAATGCCAGCAAGAGAACAAAATGAAAGGCAGAGAAGCAGGATTGGGAACGGGCTCTGTACCCCCTCACCCACCCTCAGCACGTTTCTACAGACAGCCGGGCCACTGAAAACAGACTCAAGGGGGAACTCTGCAGCCATCAGCACCTTTGTCCTCAACGAGAAGCTGCCTCCTGGGTGGAGTGAGGAGGCAGGCAGCCGAGACACCGACCCCAGAAAAGGCTGCATTTGAGGAGAAACTGAAAGGATACATACTGAGGATATTCATTTACATGAAGCAAATATGCTGGATGTTCGCTTCCCTAAAGCTGCTCTCCTAACTGCTCTATTTCCAAACCCAACTCTGCTGGTTGGAAGAAGCAAGCCTGCCGGCCACACTAAGGTAAACAGAGACATTACACAGAAAGAATTTCACAGCAAAATTAAGAATAGGTTTAAGTTTATTCAACGTTAAGATACACAGATTGTTGTCAAATAATTTAAAGATAGCCTATATGTCACCCACAAAACCATATCTTCATAGGATGAAATATATGGATATGTCTTTCTTTTCCTTAAGGGGAAAGAAAATCTGTATTGACCAATTTGAGGTACGGCCTGAGATAATCAGTGACTCATAAAAGCAACTCAACATGGTAAGAAAGAGTTTAATCAATGAGGCTTTTGCAAAAAGTTTATCACTTAAGACTGTCAGCCGGTTTTCCTTTTATTCACCAACTGGTCACTTAGTTCACAGCCTTAAAAACCTAAGACTGGGGAGAGGTCAACTCATCCTGCCAGGAATCACAGAACGTACTATCTGTCACTGTCCTGAGTGGCCCTGACGCTCCCTTTCCCGCCTCGGCCAGCTCCTACCACCATTTCTCAAAGCAAATGTGCTCCGGGGGCACGTGGCGGTCTTCCAGCTCCTTGGAGAAGAAGTCTGTCATCGGAGGTGGGCCGCAAATGTAGAACAAAGTCTCCTTCGAAATATGATCACTTAACTCCTTCTCCGTGATTCTTCCTTCTACCAAAAACAAAACAAAACAGGAAAAACACCAAGTGAAGCCAGACACGTTTGTACTGAAATGAGGAAGGACAAACCACAACTCAGCAACAGTGTTTGCTTTCAGCCACGCAAGCTCAGTGGGTTGCGTTCTGAGTCAGCGTCCGGGCCAGACCCCAGCAGAGAGCGCGCCTCCAGGTTCTAGAATTCATGGCAAACAACGTGGGCAGCTCACGGTAATGCTCTCTCCACACAGGGCCCGGGAGTGCACTGATCTCTGGGACAGATTCAAAACTGCCTTCAGCAAAGTAAATAAACTGTTTTGTGAGAAATCCTTCCAAGAAGGGAAACCTCTCTTAATGGCAAATGGAACTGATTCCATTCATAGCTGGAGTATAAAGTCTTTGTATGCATACATACACTGATGATGCAAAGGTCCCTTAAAAAAATGCAGAAAATACATTTTTCATACGGGCAGGAGGAAATCTGTATGTAATAAGTCAATCCAACTAATCTCTCCTTATTCTTTCCAGGATGAATCATCTCTCAGTTCCCCAGGTAGTGACATTCCCAGCCAGCAACTCCCGGCCATAAGGCAGCTACCCTCCACCAACCGGCCGATCCACAAAATCATGGTGTGGAGATGGTCAGAATCTCTGTGGGGGACTCACCCGTGATGTACGGCTTGAGTTCTGCACTGATTTGTGCAGTCTGTTTCGTGACATGCAAACTGCACGCCATCTTCTCGGGAAATTCATTGACTAAATCGAGGATATTTTTCTGGAATGGCAAACATATTTTGGTCACACTACAATTTCAAAAAATCAAAACAGATGTTACAGCCCCCGCCTCCCCCACCGCCGGCCGCCGAACCTCCACTCCCATTCTGCGCACGTCTGCCACTCGGCTCTCTACTTAGAGAAACATTGTTTGCGGCGAGCAGGCCGGAGCATTCAGAGTAGAGGGCTATTTGGCTTTAATTGAAATCTGAATATGCTAACAAGCATATTACTGACTCTCCGGGAGTTTTTTTCTTTTTTCTTTCTCTCAAGCGGGGGGCAATTAAGCAGCAGTTTCACTGACCACAGTTGTGTCTTTTAACTGTTTCTATTCTTTTGTTCATCTTTGCAGCTGCAAAGCAACCCCGAGTGAAAGCCTTCTCTGTCAAATGTGCTTAGTTTCCACAGATGCCATCGATGGGGGTTTCCTGGACCCAGCTGGGTCCAAACTCTGTCCGTCTCCCCGATTCCTCTGCATCCAAGCCCGCTTGCAGGCCTTGTGACTCTTGGAGGGGACCCCAGGGCCACGCTGACTTTTCTGCTCATCCACTGCCAGATTCAAGCCCACCAGATCTGTCCTCTCCTGTCACTTCCCTGGGAGCCTCCTCTACACGAGCTTTTTCCATTGTCCTGGGTAAGATGGGTTGGTTCACTCTCATTTGAACATGATTAAGCCTTTTCAAGCCTGCTGCAGAGAAATCAGAATGGAGAGAAGAAAGTTCCACGGACCCTAAGACCAGAACCTAGCTACGAAGCACACGCTTCTCCTTTACCTTAAACAGGAGCTCGCTGGTGTTTTTCGCGCTGTAGAAGAGTGTGACCGTCCCCATCTCATACCCGCTTCCTTTGTCGGCCCGTTCTCTGTGGAGATCGGCTGAGTGCCGCAGGATGGAAAGCAGAGGGTTGATTCCGACTCCCCCTGCGATCAACACCAGGTTCCTAGAGGCGTCCGCAGGCTGAGGGTCAAAGAAGAACTCTCCACCCACTCTCACGGCCACTTCAGAGCCAAGTGCACACTGAGGCAGGAGAGAAAAGCACCTTTAATCCTTGGCGGCAAAGGTCTTTAACCAAATGTTCTTCCTTAGTAAAACCAAGTGCGTCTGCCCCCTACATTTTCATCAGTTTTAGGACCATCTTTACAGCTTGCTCTCAATCTCCCGAGGGCACTGAGGGTTGATTCCAGCTGTCCATTACACAGGGCCAATTCCCCTCCGACCCCCGCCTTTGGGATGCCAACTGCACAGCCAATTCTGGTATCGAGAAAAGGAGACTCACTTCTGTAACTCTACCATTTGTTAACTTCAGGTGATGAACTGGGCTGTGGACAGAGGCACTGGACTCAGAGGACAGCCTGAGAGTCTGAGTTTCCTTGGGTGAGCAGCTGGTGCTCCTGTGCTCTGAGGAAAGCCTGAGAGCTGAGAGTCAGGATGGGGTGGGTGACACCACACTGTGGCTGCCCCGGGCTCATCAGGGCAGAGGGGTGTGGGGACCAGGCGCTTCCTCCTGGCCATCAGCAGGCAGAGCCCAGCCTGCCCCACAGGCTGTGGCTGGCACTGTGGCACTGCTCAGTACTGTCGGCTTCTCCCTGGAGCAGAAGAGGCAGCCAGAGGTTTCACACTAGGGGGTGAGGACCAGACACCCATCCAGAAAAAGCAGCTCTTACTGGTGAGGTCACTTACACCAGAAATACCACCAGTATGGAAAGCACTGGTTCTCCATGGGGGCGACACTGCCTGTGAGGGGGTGCTTTGGAAATTCATGGTGACACTTCTCTAATGTCACAATGATTTGGGGAGCCCAGCTGCCAAGAGAGGGCAGGTCCAGAGACACCAGATGTCCTGTGAAGTCAGTGATGTCCCGAAGCTGGCTCCTACTCAGAGGATGGTTAAAATCCACAGGAATTTTGTGAGCCAGTTTCTACTGGGAGTTTGGTGCCAGCCATTGTGGGAGCAAATGGGGGCTTTTTTTTTGACTTGGAGAGCTCGTCTGGCCGTGCACCATTACCTTCGGAACGACCCATGGGACATAAACGGAGCTGAAAACTGGTTTGCGAAGATCTGAGACTAGACCCTAACTCACTTAACGAAAAAACTGAAAGTACTGTTGACGTGCAGCTAACATAGCCTGAATTTTCCAGAAGGTCACCACTACGTAGACCGTACTTGGTTGTGTCCAGAATTTTACCCCCACGCATGCCCTGTTCCAGAAACCACGTCCAGTATGCAGCACGCATGCGTGGTCCTGCTGCCTCCACACACCTGCGCTGTCTGCATCCCTACACCGTGTATTCAGTGACCCTGAGCAGAGGAACAGCCACCTGACTACCTCACTCTGTCTTCTGGTTTACACACGCCCCACCATCTACACACTGAAGTACAGCCTTTGATTATGGGGCACTGTCCTTTATTCTTCCTTTGTATTATACTCACAGAATTATGTTTTTTTTAAAACTGTGTCAATTACATTAACTTTGAGTTTCATTTCAGAAATGAAAGGGGGCAGTGGCTCTGGCAGCATTGAGACCCTTTAGTTTGGAGAAAAGCACACTGATCTAGAAGCCAGAAGACATTTTCATCCCAGCCCCTAAGAAATCAGTAAGTCCCTTCATTCCTCTGAGCCTCTGCTGCCACATCTGGAAAATGGGCTGCAGTCCGTGTCCTATTCACCCCCAGGGCTGGGGTGGGCCCACGTTGGGGGGAAACACCTGCTGGCATCAAGCTCTACCTGAAGGGTATTTAAGTCATCACCGAAAAACAAACTCGAGGATTGAAGAAATTTCTACAAAAAGGGTAAGTTTGTTCCATTATGCGTTCCTGGCATAAATTAACAGAAGGAACTCCCTCCAGAGGGGTAATAACACATGTGCTTTCTGAAGACCAATCCTGAGCACTTAGGCCTGGAGCCTCGCATGACAGGTGAGCAGTAAGTACTTTTTGACATGAATTTAATTTGAGGGCTCTACAAACTTAGAGTTAATTTTAGAGAAAATCTAAGAAAAAAGGGAAATTATTTGAATTCACGGAACAGGTCCTTTTGGGTAAAGAACTGTTAAATGAATGGAACACCTTCCTCTGAGGGGAAAAAAACCCCATCTGAACTCAACTGTTTTAAATATGTAGGAGAGTTTCACACGAAGGATGGTTAAGTGGGTTTTCATTTCTGACAAAATACATTAGCACCAAGGGAGCCTTCTGTTAGGAATAACTAAAAACTAGGACTCACCACACGGGCTATACCAGAGTGGTTTAATACACTCCACCCTTTCAAGTCTGGAAAACAGAAATCTTGTGGTCCGGGAAGCTCTGCCGAATGATGAGATGGGATTTAATCTCTCTACCCCTGTCCTCTTCTTCTTTGCCTGTATATTTCTCTCTTTATCTCTAAGAATCTCAGCGTGAGAGAGGCTAAGAAACGAGAGAGAAAATAATTCTCTCCAGTGGTTGTGTTAGCACGCTTAGTAATGACAACAAACACTTTAGGTTATTGTTTTTAGAAACCAGAGTATTTTCGACCCTAAAGTATGGCAAGAAAATGGGCCCCCGGGGAAAGATAACACTCAAGAAGCCTGTTGTCTCCTTAGTGACAAAATAATCTTCCATAGATCTCTCTCCTAATTTGCTAGCATCTGGTAAGAATCAAAAGCCATCTTTGTCTTTTGTTGATCAATAAAAACTGCCAGGGTAGCGTGAACACAAGACTCAGAGTACCGGACAGTATAAAATGGAAGTGAGGAAAGGGACACGACCATCAATTACACAGCGATGTATCTGATTTGAGTATAGATTTTCCCTGGGAAATCAACAGCTTTTCCAAAGCCACTGGACCCCGGCACACAATAGCTGCCTAGAACCCTTTACCCTGCCAGGAGCTTGAGCCAAGGCAGATAAAAGGAAGGAAGACATTTAAGGCACTTTATTCTCCATCCCAACAGAGTGGCCTGCTGCCACATAGACACTCACATGCCTTTATTGTCCACTCTAATAGCTTAATAAGGCAAATCCCCAGAAGGAAAACAGCCAAGTAAGAATGGTTCGAAGAAAAATTTGACTCCATAAGGCTGCATGCAACTCCCCCTGAGCAGAGTGGAGCAGGCACTACAATTAGGATGTGCATTCAAGCAATGCCACTTGGAGATTTCCTACAGCCTCTCAGAGTAAGTTCTGCAACCCAGCAGGACCCTGGGGGCCCTTCCTGGGACAGACCCCTCCCCCATGTCCTCTGCTGCAGCTCCTCTCTGAAGGACCCAGGTAATAGTATATCATGACTATTTCCTGCGTTTTTCAGATGCTGAAAACCACCACCAGGTGGGAGAAATTAACATGATGATCAAGAGCACATGACCCCAGACCAGGCACCTAAGGACTGACCATTATCGACCAATCAGAACTGTGCACAGCTGGTCACAGACCCTGGGATGCCCTTCCTCAACAGAGCCTTTAAAAGGTCTCAGCTGGAACTGTTGGTGGGGGCGGTTAGGGTTTTGGGCACAAGCCACCCATTCTCCTTGCTCGGCCCAGCAGTGAATGTTTCTCTGCTGCAAACTCCAGCATTTCGGTTTGTTTGGCCTCACCATGCATGGGGCACATGGACTCATGTTCAGGCAGTTTCGGGGAAGCCAGTGGGGAGCCTGAGCCTAGGGAGGGTCGGCCCCGGCCGAGGGCAGCTCCTTCCCTGGGTCTCAGTAGAGGCAGGAGCTCACTTTGCTCCGGGAACCAGGAGGGACTCTCACTGAGTTCAAGTCTGCCTTGGGACGAGGCTGTTTGGAGCCAAGAACCGTCTGGAACTGCATCCACACTCAGTGTCTCCGGGGGTGAGTGTCTCCAGCTCGCACGGGCCGGGAACCCTCCCCACTCTGTCTGGGCTCGGTCCCTCCGCTAAGGGAGCTGCCCCGGGCTCATCGTGAGCCCCTCCGGGTCCCTGGCCCTCTGAGAGCCGGGCCCACCCGTCTGGAGGCCTCGTCTGGGGGTGGAAGTGGAATTTTTAGGCGACACTTCCCCTCTTATCTGTGTGACCAAACCTTATCTGCTGTTTGTGTGTGTGTGTCTGGTTTTGGGGTGAGCCACTCCGGCTGTGCAGGATGGAAGATTCTCCCTGCTTCACCCGGGCTCCTTCCCTCCTGGAAAGTGGGTCATTCTGGGCTCACTGGGAGCCCCGCTGGGTCCGTTCTCTTTCGGGAGCAGGGCCACTGTGGAGCCTCTGTCTGGGAGAGGAAGTGGAATTGGGGGGCTACATCTCATCTGAGCTTCTGTTTACGGCAACATGTTTGGGGTGTGTGTGTCAGCACTTGCACTGGCCGGTTGAGATGTCTTTAAGTATCTGGCTCATGTGTGTCCTCCCTCTTGCGTTGGCCTCGCCTGGGGCAGAGCATCCATCGGGATGTTCCCTTTTTAGCCTTGGTCTTTCATTCAGCTTCGTCTCTGATGGGGCACTGGTCAGGAGTTTCCCTTTTTGGGTCTAAGGAACTGTGACCCTGAGAGACCGTTTTGAACTATTGTTTGCTTGAGGTCTGATAACATCAGTGAATAATGAGGATGAATGATCAGAGCTCTGTTCCACCTTATATTCCCTAAGGCTGTATTTTACAAAACTGGTAGATCTTCAGTTATGCTCTCATAAATGAAAGAAAAAAAATTTTTTAATTTAACTGTGTGGGCTCAGGACTCCCTGAGATCTGGAGAACAGTGGCCCTAGTGGCTCCGCTGTTACAGCAAAGTGGGCGGCTTGCAGTTTGGCTTTTACCTTGAGTGTGAGTGTATGTACGTGAGAGAGAGAGTGTGTGAGCGAGTGAGGAGGTTTCGGTACCTGAGTTCAAATCCTGTTCTCTCCCTGGTTTTGCATGTGAGTGTGAGAGTGTGGTTATATCTATGTAACTACATCTATATAGATATATCTATATAGATATAGTCTACTACTGTTATTTCTTTAAACTGAAGAGGATATTTGGGAACTGGAAAAAAAAAATCCCCAAAGATAGCCAAGGTGGTGGGGTTTTGTAAAAGGGTTTTGCATTTCTCTTCCTATGCCTTTGAGATGTAATGATTTACCTGGGCTCTCAAGGAAAGAGGGTTTTTTGAACTCAGGTGGAAAAACTATGAGATCTCTGGTTCTGTCTTCACTTAAAGAAAATAACTTGTGAATGAGCTCTATTTAATTGACTTAAGAGTATTTAATTAGTAAACACTTTTAAGTACAGAAGCAGCTAGACAACAAATTAAAGGCTCATGTGACCTAGGAAATATTTAATATTGCACTGACACCTGATATTAGAACTAGCTTAGGCTTGTTGATATGATCAGTACAGACATGTCTCTTGCGGTAACTAGGGTTACTGAAGGTCAGTAAGTTCACGTTTCTGATGCAGAGTTCGTCAGCAGAAAGAAATGACCAACTTGGTATGATGAAATTATTACAGGTGAAATTAAATGCAAAAGATTTAAGAGCTTTGGGTGAACTCCTTAGAAATGGTTATGTTTTAGACATGTCTACTTAAAAATGATCTCTCCAAGACATCTGGTAACTTGAAATTTTAGAGTTGTGCTAAATTAAGTTAAATGATGGAAGTTTATCAAATAGTTGAATACGTCATTCCCGACCAAAGTAAGACGCTGAGACATTCACTAGAAATTAAGATTTTTAAGAGTTGAGGATTCAAATTTAAATATGTAATGAAAGCTACTGAAAATAATGGAGAAAACATTTCAGTATACAGTAGGAAAGTAGGATATATATTTTGACTAAGAAACTGAGGAATGGAGTTGCATTTTGTTGAGGGAAAAGAAAGTGATGTGGTTGTTTCTAGATGGGGGAAAAAAATAAGGGACAAACTAATATGGATACAGAAAGTTGTGGAAAGGGGGCCCTAAAAAAGCAGTTCTGTGCATGGTCAGGCTGAGATTGGATTAAACTTAATTAGATAAACGGATTTTGTTATTAAAAGTAGGCTGGTGCAGGACTAGATCTGGTTCCTCTGTAAGAGAACAAGTTTACTTAGAATGCCTCTGATAACAAATGTGTGTAACTTTTTGATTATTTTGACAAACTTCCTATCAAATTCTAATTAACGTTCTTTTGACTTCAGCTAACTTTGGGATGCTTCAAAGAGCCCCTGAGGCATCTCAGAGAAAAATAATTAAACTAACTAGGATTGACTGGTATGTTAAATTACATGGGAAGCGTTATCAAATGAGTGATAAGCCTCCTCAGATTATACGGTATGGATAAATGCTATTAATATAGATATGTGAGAAATTACACAGAGTTTCTGAAGTTTGGATGTGTCCTGGCATAATGCTGTAAGTCATAATTCTGGCTGTTATCTTAGAATGTTGTATGCCACGGCAACTTGATTAAGTTCTTTGTCAAAAACACTGTAATCAGATCTTTCACCTTGCCTTTTTCTGTCTTTCATCACTCACAGTTAAGCAGGTGCTTTGCGAAACTGCTTCATCTTCAAGAAGATTCATAAAAGGGACTCTGACAAGTACAGGTCTCTCTTCAATCATATTGCTGAGCTCGGTAAGAGACTTTCAAAGTCTAAGGAAAACTCTGATTTCATAAAACTTAGTAAATGGATTAATTACGTAAGACTGAGTGAACTGATGAATACAGTTATAATTACCCGGTTGTCTGAAATACTATTGGCTTTTGATCTTTTTTTTTTTAATTAAACTGTTCACCAGATGTTTGTCTCCCTATCAATATTGCCCCCAATGTTTAGGACAGAAAGAGAACTGTCTACTGGAGCTGTCATAGACGGTAACTACTCATGACGTGTACCACTGCGTGCTTTAAGTCTGCTGCTAAAAGCACATGTACGATGCTTGTGTGACAACTGGGTGTAAGTGATAAAATGTATGGCCTGTAAAGGGTTTGCCTGTTAACATACCTCTGAGCCTGTTCACCTTATCTGGTTTGTTTTCCTCCAACATGGATAACCAGGCAAATGTAACGGAGGCCCGGCACCGAGGGACATTATCTGGACCTGGGACAGGAGCCATCACTTCAGCTTCAAGGGACAGATATTTTGATCATCAGTGCTTTCTACTGAAAGATTAGTAATCGAAAGAGGAAACAAACGGGGAAGTCTGCACATACAGAGGTATGAGGAAGTCATTCTGGCTTATGCATGGTTTGACTTAAACTTTGCTGACCAAAGTGGCCTGTTTTCACGGCCTTTTGGACAGGCACTGCACACCTGCTTTGGCCTTGAGGAGGGGCCTGCACTTGAAAGTCAGAAATGGAGTAGCTGTGGTTCAGACCTCTGAGGTAAACCTAGGTGGCCACTGTGGGTGATCTCAGACACGTTCCTGTATTGTTGAGAACTCGAAATCTCTGAGCTGTGTCAGACTCAGGATGCCACCAGCCATTCTCAAAGCAGTGTCTGCTGGCAGGTGGCAGCTGCAACCTTACGACCTCAAGGTCTCCTCTTATAACTACTAAATTTTCAGACAATAAAATTGCTTTAGATCAGATGTTAGCAGAAAAAAGGAGACACGCACAGTGGCCAACAGCTCTTGTTATGCCTATGTTAGTACATCAAAAGTTAAAAGCTACTCAAATAAAAGTAGACAACTGGTTACCTGGCTTCCAAGTGCCAGGTCCAGACTGGTCTTCAGGCTTATTCTCCTGAATTCCTCAGGGAATGAGCTTAATCATACAAGGCTCGGATCCCGGACTTGGAACTTGGGGATATTTCCAATTTGGTACCCACTCCCCAATCAAGGTAGGACTGCACCCAGTTTCAGCAGGAAGTAGCCAGAGCAGTCGTTACCCGGTCCCCTGACAGATCAGGGGAGGATGGAACAGGATTCGAGGTTGAAAGCGAGTGCCTCTGCCGAGCTGATGACGAACCTATCCAAAACATCACTCCCCTTCCTGCCCCTCACCTGTTCGCCTTAAGACCGAGAGGGCTCCAGGAAAAGGGGGACCTGTGACCAAATGTGACAGGATACCTGGGTGCCTTCCCAGGACAGGCCCTTCCCCCACATCCTCTGCTGCAGCTCCTCCCTGAAGGACTCAGATAATAGCATCTCATGGGTATTGCCTTAAGGCTTTCAGATGCTAAAACCACCACCAAAGGGAAGATATTAACTACATGATGATCGTGAGACCCCGGACCTTCTGGCGCCTAAGGGCTGAGCACTATCAATCAGGGAACTGTGCGAAGCTGATCATAGACCCCGGGACGCCCCTCCTCACCTGGCCTTTAAAAAGGCTCAGCTAGAATCCTACGAGGGAGCTTGGGGTGTCTGGGGCACGAGCTACCCGTTCGCCTTCCTCTGCTCCAAACTCCAATGTTTCGGTTTGGCCTCACGGTGCGTGGGGCCTCGACCCTGCATTCAGTAATAGCTCCCTCACTGACGTGCCAATGAGGCATGAAACCAAGCAGGGCACTCTGGAGCAGGGCCAGGTCAACGGTCACACAGGCAGCTGACGACTGGAGGGGGCTCGTGGCACTAGGAGCTGGGCACATGGACCCCTTGCTGGTCCCACCTCTAGGGTAACACTTTGACTCAGGATGCAGCCTAGAGACAGTGATGGGCGGAAAATCCAAACAGCGTCTCGAGAGGAATGAGGCTGCTGAGACCACGCCAAAGGGAAGACGCAGAGGTCAGAGGGAAAAACGTGACAGGATACGTTTACAATGGAAATAATAAAGCAAGCAGCTGGAAATGTGTAAACAGACACAACTCGACATGTAAACTATAAGAAGAATATATATTCTTTCCGCTGCTATAGATTCAGACATCCTTTACTGTTTAAGGTACCTTAAAGTAACACTTATTTTGTTGTACAGTTCTGTGAATTTTAGCACAGACATAGGGAAGTGTACCTACCACCAAAATCAAGATACTGAACAGTCCCATCACCCCAAACTCCCATGTGCCATCCCTTTCTGCTCACATCCCCCCACCCCCGCCCTAACCACTGATCTGTTTCCATCATCATATTTTTGTCTTCCAGATTGTGGCATAAATGGGATTACAGAGAATATAGCCTTTGAGACTGGCTTCTTTCCCTCAGCAGAACACCACAGAGACTGGCCCACACTGCTGTGAGCATCCACAGTTCATCTCTTTTTACTGCTAAGTAACAACACAGGCGGACCTGGGAGGTACTGCGTGTCTGGTTCCAGACCACTGAGATAAAGTAAGTCAAGTCAATCTTTTGGTTTCCCAGGTTCACATAAAAGTTCACACTGTACCGAAGTCTATTAAGTGTGCAATAATAGTGTTGTGTCTAAAATGAATATTATGGGCGCAATGTCTAAGAAGACAATATACATACCTTAATTTAAAAAATACTTTGCTAAAAAGAATGCTAACAATCATCTGACATTGCAGGGTTGCCACAAACCTTCAGTTAAAAAAAAACTCATTTGTCTGCAAAGCGCACTGAAGTGAAGCACAGTACACACTGCGTGAGTGTATCACAGTTTTACCCAGTCACCCACTGAGTGACATTTGGGTTGTTTCTGGTTTTTGCCAATTACGAACAGAACCACTATAAACACTCACGTACAGGTTTTCAGAGAGCAGCTGTCTGACTTCTATAGTATGAGTACCTAGGAGTGGTACTGCTGGGTATCACGGTAAGTGTATACTGAATTTCCTAGGAAACTGCCAAAACATTTGCTAGAATGGCTGTGGTGTCCTGCACTCCTGTGGAAACATAAGCAGCGTCAGAGTTCCAGTTGCTGCACGTCCTTGGCAGCGCTTGGTGGTGTGGATATTTTTAATGTTGGTCAGCCTAACGGGTCTGCAGAGGTATTCCACTGTGTGTGGCTATAATCTGCAACTCCCTAATGACGTCGAGCACCGTTCCACTGCTTATTCGCTATCCTGATGTCCTTTCTCATGCAGTGTGTGTTCAGTCCCTTTGCCCCTTGTAAAACTGTGCTGTTTTCTTTTTGCTGACTTTTGAGAGTTCTTTATGTATTCTGGATACAAGTCCTTTGCTGGACATCTAATTTGCAAATATTTTTCCTAGTCTATAGCTTGTTTTTAAAAATTCTGTTAACAGTGTATTTTGCAAAGTTTTGATTTTGATTAAGTCAAATACATAAACCATCCCTTTTATGGATCTTGCTTTGGGTGTCAGGTCTAAGGACTCTGCCTACCCTCCAGTTCAGAATATTTCTTTCCTATGCTTTCTTCTAAAACCTTTCTAGTTTCACATTTTATACTTACACCTACAACATATTTTGAGTTAACTTTGAATATAAAGTATGAGATCTAGGTCAAGGTTCTTTTTTTGCATATGAATAGACAATTGTTCCAGCATTATTTGTTGAAAAGGTTACTCTTTATCCATTGACTTTCTTTAGCATCTTTGTCAAAAATCAAAAGGCCAGCGGGGTGGGCAGAGCTCAGTGGTAGAGCACGTGCTTAGCATGCATGAGGTGCCGGCTTCCATCCCCCAGTACCTCCATTTGAAGAAAAAAAAAAGGCCAGTGGTGTGTCAGTCTATTTCCGAACTCTTTGTTCCATTGATCTACATTCTATCCTTTCATCAATACCACATTATTTTGATTCCTGCAGCTTTATTTTAATCTTAAATTTGAGTAACGTGATTCCTCCCACTTTAGTCTCCTTTTTCAAAACTTTTTGCTATTCTAGCTCCTTTGCCCATCCACATAAATTTAAAAATCAGCTTATCTGTATCTACGGTATTTGTCCTGGTACATTCCTTTGTGGTAAAGGGGACAAGAAGGTGCCTGGGATGGGGTGGAGGTTATTGGCAAGTACAGAAGCACACGCTGGAAGCGAAGGGGATGGCAGTAAAAAGGGACAAGGGTCAAAAACTAAGAAGACAAGTAACTGATCTGTTCTGAGCTCATGTAGGGCTGTGCTGAGTCCCACAGGGAAGCATGAGTTGTCAGCAGCAAATGTGGACTCCTGCTCAGAATCACGTGTGAAGAGCTCTCTGGAGACTGAAACGGACAGGCAGTGGCACCACTCTCTGGGCATGAGAAGTAAGTAATCAGAGATCGTTCCCCCTCTAAATGATGACAGAATGATAGCTTAATTCCCTTTATGTAGGTGGATTAGGACAAAATAATCTGATTTATAGATATACCATTTATAGGATATACAGAAAGCCAATTTTCAAAAACTTACATATAAAGCAAAATGTTTTAATCCTAAAGGAGGAAATCAACTGAATACTGTTTGGTGACCCAGAAGGTACTTCCAGGCCCCAGAGCATCTCTGCATCATCCTCAGTGCATCAAGAAGATCCTGATACTTTAACCTTTCTGGAGTCTGAGTTCTGGCTGCACAAGAGTCCTCTGGGGGCATAAGCCCCATCACTCAAGCCTTTGTTCCTTAGGTGGATTAAGTGAGCTGAACACAGATTTTGTGGGAGGCAGAGAGCCCAGATCTCCAAGTTTACACAGAGGCTTGCTCACCTGATTGTGAACCCAGAGAGCAGGAGGGTGGTTCGTATACTTCACTGCCAAGTCTATCATTCTGTCTTGTTCTAGCAGTCTAGGGCTGGAGCATATGGAGAACCCACCAACCACAGATACTCCTGGGATGAAGAAATCAACCCTACAAAGAAAAGCAAATAAATTAAACTGTTGAAACAATTTTAAAGTCGGTAACAAAATAAACAAAACTGACAAACTTTTAGCTAGAGTGCCCAAGAAAAAAAGGAGAAAAGATGAAATTACTAAAATCAAGAATGAAATACGGGATGTTATCACCAGCCTTACAAAAAAAATACATACATATATATATAAAGGAAGTCTATGAACAACTGTAAGACCAAAATATTAGGTAACTTACATGAAATGAATGCATTCCTAGAAAAGCACAAACTACCCAACTGGATTCAAGAAGAAGAAAATCTGAACAGACCCATAACAAGTAAATGGATTGAATTAGTAATTTTTAAACCTCCCACAAAAAAAAGGATAAGTCCAGATGGTGAATTCTACCAAACACTTAAAGAAGAATTAATGCTAGTCGTTCAAATTCTTCCCCCAAAACTTTAGAACACTTCTTAACTCATTCTATTTCAGTATTACCCTATACCAAAACCAGACAAAGATATCACAAGAAAAGAAACCATTAATGACAACCTACGGAATGGGAGAAAATATTTGCAAAAGATAAAACTGACAAAGGCTTGATCTCCAGAATATATAAACAGTTCATACGAATTAAAAAGAAAAAAACAAACAACCCAATCCAAAAATGGGCAGAAGACCTAAACAAGCAATTCTCCAATGAAGACGAATGGCCAACAGGCAAATGAAAAAATGCTCAGTGTCACTAATTATCAGAGAAATGCAAATCAAAACTACACCAGACAGAAGGGCCATCATTCAAAAGTCCACAAATGATCAATGCTGGAGAGGGTGTGGAGAAAAGGGAACCCTCCTACACTGCTGGTGGGAATGCAGTTTGGTACAGCCATTGTGGAAAACAGTATGGAGATTCCTCAAAAGACTAAAAATAGATTTACCATATGACCCAGCAATCCCACTCCTGAGCATATATCCAGAGGGAACCTTAATTCAAAAAGACACCTGCACCCCAATGTTCATAGCAGCACTATTTACAATAGCCAAGACATGGAAACAACCTAAATGTCCACTGACAGATGGCTGGATAAAGAAGCTGTGGTATATTTATACAATGGAATACTACTCAGCCATAAAAAATGACAACATAATGCCATTTACAGCAACATGGATGTCCCTGGAGAATATTATTCTAAGTGAAGAAAGCCAGAAAGAGAAAGAAAAATACCACATGATATCACTCATACGTGGAATCTTAAAAAAAAAAAAAAAAAAAAAAAAAAAGACAAATGAACTTAAACATAAAACAGAAGCAGACTCAGGCACAGAATACAAACTTATGGTTGCCAGGGGGGAAGAGGGTTGGGAAGGGACAGACTGGGAATTCGAGATTTGTAGATACTGACAGGTATATATAGAATACATGAACAAGTTTATACTGTATAGCCCAGGGAAATATATACAAGATCTTGTGGTAGCTCATGGTGAAAAAGAATATGAAAACGAATATGTGTACATTCATGTATGACTGAAAAATTGTGCTGTACATCAGAAATTGATACATTGTAAACTAACTCAATTAAAAAAATGAGAAAAAAAGAAACTATAGATCATTATCCCCTGTGAATATAGATGCAAAAAATCCCAGGAATACAAGATTCATTTAACATATGAAAATCAATCAATCGAATAAACTGTTTAACAGAATAAAGGATGAAACCCATGTGATCATCTCAATAGGTACAGAAAAGGCATTTGACAAAATTCTACATCCTTGCATAATAAAAACACTCAACAAACCAGGAATAAATGGTAACTTCCTCAACTTGATAAAGGCAACTACACAGTATCTACAGCTAACATCATATTTAATGGTGAAAGGCTGAAAATATCCCCCTTAGCTCCGAGTAGAAATGCTGAGTAGAAATGTACTAGGGGTTCTAGCCAAAGCAATTAAGCAACAAAATGAAATGAAAGACATCCAGATTAGAAAGAAATTGCAGATGACATAACATCTTAAAAAATCCTAAGGAATTTGCTATTAATATATTACCATTAGTAAGTTTAAAGTTGCAGGATATAATAACAAAAAACTGTATTTCTACACAGTAGCAATGAACAATCTGTGAAATTAAGAAAAGGAATTCTATTTATAATAGCACAGAAATAATAAATGGGAATAAATTTTTAAAAAGCAGTATAATTTGTACACTGAAAACATTATTCAGAAGAAGAATTAAAGAAGAGCTAGGTGATGGCCAAGATGGCAGAGCAGAAGGAGCCGGAGCTCACCTGCTCTCATGAACACAAAATCACAACTTCAGAATGACCACTGATAAAGACTGGAACCTATGAGAAAAGATCTTCCAAAATTAAAGACATAAAGCAAACACAACAAGACAGGCAGGAGGGGTGGGCTTGCAATATAATCAAATCCCACCCCCTAGGTGGGCGGCCCACAAACTAGAGAATACACTGCAGAGATTACCCCACAGGATGAGAGTTCTGAGCCCCACGTCAGGCTCCCCACCTGGGTGTCCAGCACCTGTTAAGAGGAGCCCTGCCGAGTGTTTGCCTTTGAAGGCCAGCGGGGCTTAAGTGCAGGTGTTCTACAGGACTAGGGGAAACAGAGACGTCACTCTTAAAGGATGCACACAAAATCTCACACTCACGGGGACCAAGGGACAAGAGCAGTGACTTCATAGGAGCCTAGGTCAGATCCACCTGCTGGTCTTGGAGGGTCTCCTGGGGAGGCCGGGGTGGCTGCAGCTCACCCTGAGGACACAGACACGGTGGTACACACATGTATTGGGGAGTATTCATCTGCAGGAACTCTCCTTCCTGGAGGCTGACTTCTTGCTTGGGTCATTGGCACCAACAGCCTGGAGTCTCCAGTGCTGGGCCAAACAACTAACTGGATGTGGACACAGCCCCACCCATCAGCAGACAGGCTGCCTAAAAACTTCTTGAGCCCACAGCTGCCTTTAGACACGCCCCTAGACAGAGGGGCAGGACCCAGCTCCACCCACTAGTGGACAGGCACCAGCCCCTCCCACCAGGAAGCCTGCACCAGCCGCTAGTCCAGCCTCACCTACCAGGCGGCAGACACCAAAGCAAGAAAACTGCACTCCTGTAGCCTGCGGAAGAGTCCACAAATGCAGGACAGACACAACCCTGGGACCAGCTGGCCCCTGGGCGACGGGAGGGAAGTGTACCTTCTCCAAGGTCGAGAAACTTAACTAGCCTACAAATCTAGACAGAATGAGGCAGCAGAGGAATATGTTCCAGACAAAGGCCCAAGATAAAATTCCAGAAGAGGAACTAAATGATGTGGAAATGGGCAATCTACCTGAGACAGAGTGAGAAGCTAGCAGTCTTCAACACAGACTCAGAAGATATAAAGAACCACCAACCAGAGTCGAATACAGTAACTAAATGAAGAAAACACTAGAAGAAATTAACAGCAGAATAAATTGAGGCAGAACATACCTCAACATAATAAAGGCCATATGTGACAAACCCACAGCTAACATCATACTCAGTGGTGAAAAGCTGAAAGCATTTCCTGTAAGACCAGGAAGAAGACAAGGCTGCCCATTCTCACCACATATTCAACACAGTCTGGGAAGACCCAGCCACAGCGGTCAGAAGAAAAACAAAAGGAATCCAAATTGCAAAGGAAGGAGTAAAACTGTCGCCATATGCAGATACCATGACACTATACATAGAAAACCCTAAAGACACTACCAGAAAACTACTAGAGCTCATCGATGAATTTGGTAAAGATGCAGGATACAAAATTAGTAATATACAGAAATCAGCTGCATTTCTGTACACTAACAATGAAACAGCAGGAAAAGAAATTCAGGAAACAATCCCATTTACCACTGCATCAGAAAGAATAAAATACCTAGGAATAAACCTACATAGGGAGGGAAAAGATGTGCCTCCGTAAACTACAAGACACTGATGAGAGAAACTGAAGACATTAACAGATGAAAAGATATATCATATTCTTAGATTGGAAGAATCAATATTGTTAAAATGGCCATACTACCCAAGGCAATATACAGAGTCAATACAACCCCTATCAAATTACCAGTGGCATTTTTCACAAAACTGGAAAAAAAATTTTTTAAATTTGTATGGAAACAAAAGACCCTGAATAGCCAAATCAGTCTTGAGAAAGAATGCAGCTGGAGAAATCACACTCCCTGACTTCAGACTATACTACAAAGCTACAGTAACCAAAACAATATGGTACAGGCACAAAAACAGACACACAGATCAATGGAACAGGATAGAAAGCCCAGAAATAAATCCATGCACTTAGGGCCAATTAATCTATGACAAAGGAAGTAAGACTATACAATGGCAAAAAGACAGTCTCTTCAGTAAGTGGTGCTGGGAAAACTGGGCAGTTACTTGTAAAAGAATGAAATTAGAACAATCTGTAACACCATATATAAAAATAAACTCAAAATGGATTAAAGACCTAAATACAAGCCTGGATACTCTAAAACTCCTAGAGGAAAACATAGGCAGAACACCCTTTGACCTAAATCCCAGCAATATTTTTCTTGGCTCCATCTCCTACAGTAATGGAGATAAAAGCAAAAATAAGCAAGTGGGCCCTAATTACATTTAAAAGCTTTTGTGCAGCAAAGGAAAGCATAAACAAAATGAAAAGGTAACCTACGGAATAGGAGAAAATATTTGCAAACAGTAAGACCGACAAGGGACTGATTTCCAAAACACACAAACAGCTCATACACCTTAATATCAAAGAAACAAACAACCCAATCAAAACATGGACAGAAGACCTAAATAGACATTTCTCTGAAGAAGATATACAGATGACTAACAGGCACATGAAAAGATAATCTATATCACTAATTATATGAGAAATGCAGATCAAAACTACAATGAGGTATCACCTCACACCAGACAGAATGGCCATCATTAAAAAGTCTACAAACAAATACTGAAGAGGGTGTGGAGAAAAATGAACCCTCCTACACTTGGTGGGAATGTAAACTGGTGCAGCCACTATGAAGAACAGTATGAAGTTTCCATAAAAAAACTAAAAACAGACTTCCTGTATGATCAGCAATCCCACTCCTGGGTACATACGCAGAGAAAACTCTAATTTGAAAAGACACCTGCACCCCAATGTTCACAGCAGCAATATTTACAATAGCCAAGACATGGAAGCAACCTAAATGTCCACCAGCAGATGACTGGCTAAAGAAGTTGTGGTATATTTATACAATGGGATACGACTCAGCCATAAAAGGAATGAAATAGTGCTGCTTGCAGCAACATGGTTGGACTTAGAGACTGTCGTGCTAAATGAAGCCAAACAGAGAAAGAATACAGTATGATATCACTTATATGTGGAATCTAAAAAAGGACACAAATGAACTTTGTTACAAAACAGAGAGAAACTCACATAGAAAAGAAACTTATGGTTACCAGGAGGGAATGGGGGGAGGGATAAATTGGGAGTTTGGGATTTGCAGATACAAACGATATAAAATAGATAAACAACAGGGACCTACTCTACAGCACAGGGAACTATTTTCAATATCTTGTAATTACCTACAATGGAAAAGAACCTGAAAAAGAATATGTGTATCACTCTGCTGTACACCTGAAACTAATACAACATTGTAAATCAACAATACTTCAATAAAAAAATAAAATCAAAGAAGATCTAAAGAAACAGAGAAGCTTCCAATGTTCACAGACTGGAAGACTTAGTATTATTAAAATGGCAGTAGTTCCCAAATTGGTCTACAGATTCAATGCCATACCTATCAAACCCCAGCTGGTTTCTTTCCAGAAATTGACAAGTTGATCATAAAACTGATATGGAATCAAGGCACCCAGAATCATCAAAGCAAACTTAATAAAGAAGAATAAATTTGGAGGATTCACACCTTCTGATTTCAAACTTACCATAAATCTACAGTAATGAAGGGAGTGTGGTACTGGTATAAGGACAGGGGTATATATCAATGACAAAGAATTCAGAACCCAGAAATAAACTCTTAAATTTATGGCCACTGGTTTTCAACAGGATACCAACACAATTCAATGGCAAAAGAACAGTCTTCTCAACAAGGGGTACTAGGACAACTGAATATCCACACAAAAAGAATAAAGCTGGATCCCAACCTCACACCACATACAAAAATTAACTCAAAATAGGCCACAGACTTAAATGTAAAAGCTAAAACTTATAAACTCTTAGAAGACTTACACAGAGGTAACTCTTCATGGCAAGTTACTTAGAAATGACACCAAAACACAAAGATTAAAGGAAAAATGGAAAAACTAGACTGCATAAAATTAAAACTGTGCTACAAATGATACCATCCAGAAAGTTACAGGACAACCCACAGAATGGGAAAAAGTATATTCATGTATCTGATAAGGGACTTGTACACAGGCTGTTTAAAGAACTCTTTCAAGTCAGTAATAAAAAGACAACTCAAATAAAAAATGGGCAAAGGATTTGTATAAACATCATCCAAAAAAGATACATAAGTACATAAGAGATGCCCAACATCATTAGTTACGAGGGAAATGCAAATCAGAATCACAAGGAGCTATCACTTGACACTCACTAGGATGGATCAAAAAGACAATAATCAAAAAGACAATAAACAGTGTGAGGATCTGGAGAAATGAGAACCCTTACAGATTGCTGGTGGGAATGTAAAATGGCATGTCCACTTTAGAAAACAATTTTCCAGTGCCTGAAAATGTTAAACACACTTACCACATGAACAACGATTCCAGTCCTAGGTGTATACTGAAGAGTAAAGAAAATATATGTCCACTCACAGACATGCACATGAATGTTCTAACAGCATTACTGGTAACAGCCTGAAGGTTTCAAAACAACCTAAAGGTTCATCAACTGGTGAATGCATAAACAAAACGTGGTACAAGGTGGAACGAAGTACTGATACACACCACACATAGATGAACAGTGAAATTATGTTAGGTGAAAGAAGCCAGTCATAAAAAAAGACCACATGTTGTATAATTCCATCAGTATGAAATGTCCACAACAGGCAAATCCATCAGGACAGACAGCAGAACGGTGGTTGCCTAAGCGGGTGAGGACGGAGACCAAATGATAATTGGTACAAGGTTCATACATTTCTGGGGCGATAATGATGTTGTTCCAAAATTTGATTGGGATGATCACCCCACAGTTCTGTGAATATACTAAAAGTCACTGAATTGTGCACTTTAAATGTGAATTTTGTGATATGTAAAGTTATCTCAATAAAAGTTTTTTAAAAAGTGTTAAAAAAAAAAATAAGTCAACAAAAACTCACTGACATTTGACAAACTAACACGCTGGTGTGGCCTCCTAAATTTCTAAAGTCTTACGTCTCCTTCTCTTGTAACCACTCTCCTGTGGTCCAGAACTCTTGTGAGTTTCAAGCCTTCAATAATTCTATGCCACATAAGTTGTTGTTTTTTTTGGTGGGGAATTCTAGGAAATGTAACAAATCTAGTCACAAACCAAAGAAATCCCACCACAAAAAATTCTCATCTCCACGTCTAGGAAACTCAAACATCCGATCTAGCTGTTTCTCAGCCGTCAAAGAACAAAAAGCATCATCCTCCCAGGTAGCCTTCCCTCCAGCAAGCATACTCGAAAAGCACTTGACGTTCTCTACTGACTTGATCTACAGCCTTCAGACATCTGGTCATTTTTTATAGTCTTAAAAAACCCAGTTCTGGACTGGAAGTCCTCCAGGAAAGGGCCCACGGCTACTTCCACCTCTGTTCCCTCGATTCTTTCCCATGAATATCTTAATTTCCCTTTCATTTCAGACCAGATACAATTTAAAAGACTACATTTAACATGTACTAGCACAGCTGCTCCGTGCTTTCAGAGAAGAGGTACATGGCATCCCCACAGCTTCTGTGTTAAAAGTAAAGAAACCCACGAGCTACTTCTGCTGCTTTATGTCTTGAACTACAGCACCCTCTGCTGCTTGATGCTGACAAAGGCCTTTCTGTCAGGTGAGTGAAAGGGAATCCCTCTTCCCGAGCAACTTTGGAAACCTACTTTTAAGAAAAAGGACTCCTTCGTTAAATGCTACAGAAAAATCTCACCTGAATGGACTTAATATGCGTAACACATATTTAATAAGATACCTTTCCAAGGAAGAATTAAGTTTCAAACAGACACACACACACACTTCTTTAAAAATGGCCTTTGCAGGATCAGCACTTTTGGAGCCAAGAACTGAGGCCCCTACTACCCGCCCAGGTGAGGGAGTGTATGAAGAACAGAGAGGGGGCCTGATTCTGCAGCGAGGCCCGCACACACACAGGTCCACATCCAGCGTGACACACCAGGCAGCCGGGTCCTGCGCGGAAGGCAGCCCCAGGGCCCAGCACGGAGCAGCACACAAACCACGGCTGAGGGACAACGTTCATCAGGAAATCCCAAGACTTGTTAGCTGTCAGCAACCATACTTGGTGAACACGCCAGGCAACATCTGCCCACCACGTACAGGCACCGGGGCTGGTGTTGGAAGGTAAAGCTGCAGGTATGTGTTGGTTCCCGTTCCCTCCTAATGGGAGGAAAATTAACAAACATGACTAAAGGGGCTATGAAAAAATCTGCTTAGGAGAGAGAATGCTCATCACTGGGGAGCTGTCTGGAGGTACCTGTACTTCGTACAGACTTCTTCTTGGCTCCAACATACGTGATCTTGATTTTATCAGGAAAATACTAATAAAGCCACTGCTTTATAAAAAAAAAAAAAAAAAAGAAAGAAAAGCTGCTTGGGGGGTGGGATGCAGGGAGGGAGGAGAGGAAGAACTAGTCCATTATCTTGGGGGGGAGGAATTAAGACAGACTTCACAGAGGGGTCTAAAAAGACACAGCACTCATCAGACAAGCAACAGAGGACACAGCCTGAACAAGGATGCAGTCAAGGAGCCCAGCACCCCCTATGTGTGGGTGTGTGAGTCAGGCTACAGAACATGGCATGTTCACTGTATACTGTCTACACTGCTAGAGGGGAGGGGAAGGGTCTTATATCTCCCATCTTGCTCCTCTAATCGAATCACCTTTCTCCCTCCTCTAGTCGAGCTCAGTCACTTTCCAGCATAAAATCTTGTGTTGCCTTGTACAGAGTCAGAGACACACTGTCTCTCTTCAAAAAGGCTTTTTTTTGGCCTTGCTCCCCGGGGCGGTGGGTGCCCTGTGCGCAGCCCAAGGCTGGCGTTGAGTACTGACCGCACAAGAGGCGTCATCGCAGTGGAGACGTGCGTGCGCCCACTCCTAGCAGGCCTGCTGCTCTTCCAGCAGCAGCTTCACTTCAGGGAATGGCCCAGGAACTAAGAATGACATCTGCCCCGTGGGCCTCACCAGCACAGATGATCTAACTGACCGACTGAAACACTGGCTATCACAAAAACCAAAACAAACCAATAAAGCAAACATGAGGCTTTGTGCTAAATGCCTGACAAATCCCAAGACACAGAAACACCACGATTCCCTCTTTAAGGACAGGGGACCTGCGGCCCAGGGAAAGAAGGAAGCTGCCCACGTCAGAGCCAGTGGGTGGGAAGGCGAGCACATGGGCGGGCAGGCTCCAGAGCACGGGGCGTGTGATGCTGTGATACAGCTCCCCCGGGGACGGACCTGCCCCAAGAGTGCTGAACCCAGGACTCTGTGGCCCAGTGCTGTGTGAGGACTCCTGGTGGCATGCTCCAGGCCCTGGAGGGAGCCCCGGGATTCCTACCTTTGGGGAGGAGAAATCCTGCACAGGTCAAGAGCGGGACTCACAAGGAGCCGGGCGCTAGGCGGTGCCTGTGGGTTAGAGGAGCCCAGGTTTCACTCTATTATTGTGAGAAGTGGTTCCGAGGGAGTTCTCTCTTTGGGCCTTTCTCTCTGGACTGGACTGCTTGAGTCCTCAGAACTGCCTTCCCAGCACAGGGACCAGTTCCCTCTGGAGGGCCCAGTAAGAACACAACACAGTGGGAAGAGCCCCGGGGGCTGACCTCTGGTCCACGGTGAAGGTGTCCACTGGGGGTCGGGCCAGAGCTCCGGAGGTTCCCTCACTCACTGAGGGGCAGGTCCGTAGCCCCAGCATCCAGCAGCACCCCACCCTGACACCGAGCACATGACTGCACGGCACCCACGTCCACGCTCCCTCTCCCCAGCCCCTCCCCCAGATGCCACCTGGAGGTCACTGCTGAACTGACGATCTAGGAGCCCAGTGCACGGGCCATCCCAGCAACGGCGCGGAAGGAGCCAAGTCGCCAACCTCAGGGCCATTGTGTAACCGTGAAGTCACACATCCGGAAGAACCCATAGCTTCCAGAGCTGTAAGTCAGGGGAAGGGAAGGAACCTTCTAAAGGCGAGGGTCCGGGTGCCAGGAGTGAGTGCTGACAACACCCGGCAGGGAAAGGGCCAGCGCTGACCACCCCCGACGTCCGCCCTCCATAGGGCGTGCACTGAAACCAGTCCCTGGGTCAGTGACGTTCCCAAACCCATCCACTGACGCCATGTGCGTAACACCCACCCTGAGTGATGTTATCTTAAGGACCACCATGGGACCCTAGTTCTTTGTCTATCACTAGGGTGTGATGACATGTTTCTTATCAGATTAACTATGGTTTGCAAGTGCTAACACACTCGCACGCACAGCATGGAGCGGCAGGATAAACACACCCCAGGCTGTTTCTAACCAGGAGGCCGGGTCAGAGTCTTGGCACAATTCCGAGCGGAAGGCCCGGGGACAGTGCCACGCACAGGACACAGACACTTCCACACGGGGGAAATATGGAAAGACAGCATTCCAATTAAAGTTTGCACCTTTCAATGTAATAACTAGTTCTGAAGGGTAAAGATGTTGCCCACCCCCCCGCAACAGCCCAAACGCACTTAATATGTATCACGGAAAGTGCAAAGATTGCAGTAAATTGCTTCACAGACGCAAATTATTGCAATCAGCATCTTGTTTCTAGCTGTACATTCAAAGGCAAACCATCAACACAAGACTGCTACGTCTTGCTATTATCACTCGTGCTATTATCACACATCCTCCCTGAACAAAACCACATTTCCAGATGGACTGCCAAAATTAGCCAACTGACTCCTAAGAAATGCTACCAAGACTGACATGCCAGAAACTCACTTAGACGTGAGTGCTTGATTTAAATAAAGGAAACAGACACCCAAACACACCTTTCCTAAGGAAACACAAGTTGCTTTATTTACAACCCAACTTGAATTGCAGATCAGTGAGGCCGTTCGCAGGAACGTGGGGGCTGCTGGGCCGCTAGCCTGTCTGCAAACTGACCAGTCCTCAGAGGCATGATGTGGGCTGGGCCTGACGGGGGATCCTGATAATAAATCCAGCAAAATGTCTGAACTCAACCCACACAAGGCATGAGTGAAGCAGGAATTCAGTCCAAGGGTGGGCAGCTCTGTGGTATAACTGATTAGAACCACCACTTTCAGACAACCAGTTCACTCTGTATTCGACAAAAGGACGACTAATTTTTAAAAATGTAACAATCTCCAGTGCCAAATGAAAACTGGCCCAGGCCATCTGCCTCCACAAAGACTGAGTCACACTGGCCCTGGCCGTCTACCGCTGCAGCGCTGACCTTCAGGAATCAGGAATGAGCCGCTCTGGGCTCTGGGAAACTGGCCGAACAGGCCGTCAGAGAGTTAGATATTCTCAGGAGATGACTTTACGAGCCCAAATTCTTTCATCTCCTCTTATTTTGAAAAACACTAATATTATTAACAGTGACATCTGCTCCTTGTGCCTAACAGCAAGCCTCTGCCAAAATGTGTGCCTGACTGCACGTACCACCCCCACTCACTGAAATCATACGCAATACTGACCTCCCCGCACCCCTGCCTCTTCAGAGCAGCTCCTAGGAGCTGTCTGAGATGCTGTCTCCTGGTCCATAGTCCTCTTTCTGGTCCAAATGTAACAACTCATGACCCTCATGTGGCTGCCACCAGCCACACGTAACGGAAGCAGGTAGGTGACTGCGGTGCATTCTATTAGCAACCATCCCCCAGACCGTGATTACCAGAGCTCGTGGGTCCTCCAACCAGAACTTACTGCTGTTTCCAGCCGGAAAACCCCAGGCAGCAGTTTTCATCTGGAACAGAGGGTGACGGGCTTAAACTCAAAATGAGCTCTGAGGCTGGAAAGGAGCCCAATGCTCCATGCCGAAACAGGCTCAGCCTGGATGGACGCAGCCTAGAACTCCTAGCATCCCTACTCCTCAGGAGAAGCAGGGGCCACCGAAGTTCTCTCCAGAAGGAAAGACGGCACCGTGCACAGACACCACCCCTGGGCCACAGAGAGGCCACTTACCACTGGCCAGCTTTGAAGGAGAAGCCTTTATCCGCCACAAGAAGGCGGAGCCTCTTCACCGACGGGGACTCATCTGCAGTGTCACACACCTTCGCGGCCGACACCACCTGCAGCCAAAAGACAGCAGCTGATGTGAGGCGTACACAGCTCGGGAACAACCTGGGGCTTTCTGGAAGCTAAGTTTGTTGGTTTTTTTAATCTACAAAGATGTGATTTTTGAAAACTGCAAAACAAGGTATAGCCCACTTTGCTTTGGAATGCTGCCTCCCACCAGGTGAACAAACTGTAGTTATTTTTGGAACGCTTGCTGTCATCCTAATTGAATTTTCTTCTGCCTACAACACTCATCTCTGAAAAGGACCGTTTAACAAGCGCTTACACGTTGAGAGTCCAGCAGGGGCCATGCGTCGGCTGGGCGCCCTGGGAAGAGCCCGGGGACCCCGCGCCCTGGGACGCCCTGCCTGGAGTCTGACTGCTCCATCAGTGCGACGCACGCGCCTGAGACCCACGGTCAGCCCTGAGCCTGTGTTTGTTCCGGGTCTGCAAGAAGTCCGTGACCAGCTGACTTCAGAAATTAAACGTGAGCACTTAGAAACCCTTTTTATTTTTTAAAAAGCAATTTCACAAAGTAAATTGTGTGTCTTTTGAATCTAATAATAGAAAACAAAGTGGGTTTGTACTCAATTGTGTCTGTTTTCATAATTTAGTTTTTCTAATTCATTTTTTATTATACTTTACAAGATATAAACAGTCACAACCTTCAAACAATAACAAATGCAGCCCTGTGCGACACTTATTAGAGAAGCACAACTTTCAGCAACGTAGCTTACTTGGTTTCTAGAAAAGCCTAAAAAGGTCTGAGTCAGGCACTCTTCAGCTCAGTGCCACCCAGGCCTCAGCACCCCTCAAACTCAAAATGCCTCTGCCTCCTACAGTCTTTGTTTCTTCTGCCTTTGAGTTTCTCTCCCTCCCAAACCTGGGACTTCTTCACAACAGGGGAAAAAAGACAATCTGGCTCTTTCCTCGCCCCCCACTGCTGGTCAGCACCACTTCCGGCGGCAAATCGAAGCAGCAGCAGGTGACCCGACAGCCCTTCTCCCCGGTGCCGTTACCCTCGGGCCCCACGGGGGTGCCGTGCAAATCGGCCCAGGTCAGGGGACCTCCCACCCTCATGCGAGCTCACTTGGCCCCCTTTCTCCAACAGGACTCAGTCTGGTCAAGCTACCAGTGGAGACAATTCTTAAAAATCCACGGGTCTCCCTCACCACCAAAACCCCTCCTGAAACCTTCTACCTTTCTCGTGCTCCTGTAAGGTCCCTTATGTCTCTTTCTCTGTATTTCTGCCAGTCCTCTCTCTCCTCTGAGCTCAAGTGGGCGACTCTGCCTCTGATCCCAGGCCCACCCGCCCCGCCTGCCGCACAGCTCCATCAGTCCCACCAGGCCTGCCCTCCCCGTCCAGTCTTCCTCTCCAGACCTCCTGATTCATCAGATGTGATACCTAACACCACCTGCTCATCCTGAACAATTCAGGTGCAAAAAGGAAGTGGCACAGCGTGGCTGTGAACAGCACGGGCCCCACGGCTGGACCGCCCGGCACTGACTCCTGGCTCCACCATGTCTCACCTCTGGGGCCCCAGCCTCCGCAGCTGGGAGACAGGAGACCACCACCTAGACCCGAGCTGGCGGGAGGTTAGATGAGATATTAGATGCAAAGCATGTATGATGCTGCTGGTAATGTATCTTATCGCATTAATTAAATTGATGGGTCAGTACTTATTATTACATTATACTCTATACTTTTATTCATTTATTATGCATATGCTGCTATGCAAGGCCTCACGGGCTGAGCCCTGCACACCGCGGGGCACTGATCTCAGATGCCAACAGGGGCTATAAACGGTCTTTGTAACTCAGCCCATCCATTCTTGTGCTAGAACAAACTTAAGAGGCATTTTAGAAATTCTGCCTTTAACCCTTGGCTCTACTGATAGGTCTTTGTCCAGCAGAATCTTCCCTTTCTCCTTGCTGCTCTCTGTGCCCATGGCGAAACTGGCTCCTGCTCTCCTGTGACCTCCTCCAAGGCTGGTGGGCATCTTCCCCAACAAGCAAACTCTATGTCCAGTCTCAGTCCTCACAATCCCTGATCGCCCTGAATCTGATGCTTCTCGCTTCCTTTCCATCCTGAAGCATCCCCTTGCCTGGACAGCTGACCCTGTCCCGGTCCCCTCCTGCCTCTCTGACCTGGTCCTCCTCCTCCTTTTCCACTCCCCTTCCCACCTCCTCAACGAGAGCTTCCTTTCCACTGCCTCAGGTCTGCTGCCTCTCCCACCTCCAGGCGTGGCCCTCCAGCATCCCCAAAGCTGCTAACCCTCCACCCCAACTTGTTACTTTTCTGCCCATCATGGGCCACAGCCACACTCCCCTGTGACAACAGCCAAGGAATCAGGAGCTTTGATCTCAGTTATGGGCAATAATTCATTCAGCCAAAATGAATAACCACATTCTATCCCAAGAGACAGTGTTACCATCCTCCATTCTGCAGATGAGGGAACTGAAGGATTCAGTAACTTGCTCAAGGTCACTCAGGAATGGCCGAGTCAGGATCCACACCCACGTCTGCTTGGCCCTTAATCACCCACGAGTCCTGTCCCAGGGTAAACTCATGTATGTGAATAACTAAACCCAGCACGTCCATCCCTGCCGCGAACACCTCCTGAGCCTGGAGCCTGGCACTGGAGGCACAGAGGTGGAGAAGGCCACTCCCGCCATCACAGGCCCCCAGATCGGCTCTTTCCACGACCAGAGTTTCAAATCTGGACCCACCCTGGCGTCAGTAAGTCAAATCCACGTTCACCTGGTGCACGCACACACAGTCTTTGGCTCTTCCCGGCATTCTGTCCCCAACACGGGCAACTTCTATGAATTCAGCTCACGCCTTTCCTCCCCATGCCCACCCATCACCATCCTAAGCCAGGAATTTGGTTCTTTCCGCTTGAATTTCTGCCTCCTTCCTATCTCTCTCTCAAAACAGCCAACAGGTGAATATTCCTAACGTCCCGACCTTACAGAGTTCCTCCTGCGGAGAAACCCCCAAGGACTCTAACACTCCACTAGAAATGAAATGCTGAAAGGCCATTGTGATGTGCCCCAGCTTGAGCTCCTCCTAGTTGACCAGCTGAACTGATCCTCAAAGACACCTGACACTCACTGACCTCGCAACCCCCCTGCCTGGGTCACTGGGCGTGGGCACCTGTGTGCTCTCAGTCCTGCCGGTCGGCCTCCTCCCCAGGCCTCCAGGCCCTGCCCAGTACCACCAAGACCTGAGTACCACCCCCCTTCTCTCTGCCCCCTCGACTCTGCCAATAAAAAGTTTCTGCCTGTCTTATCAGACTTTGCACATTCAGTGTAAATTAAAACACTCCTGAATGTATCTTTTCCACAAGCAGACCACAGACATCTTGATGTCAGGCACTGGATAGAGTTTACATCTAGATCAACTCCCAACACCAAGCACAGGGCCGGACACATAAGAAGATTCAGTAAATATCTGCAAGTAGAAATTCAGGAGCTTGTTGCTGCTGTTGTTGTTGTTGTTTAAAAAAAAAAAAAAGGAGGTGGGGGACGACTACAGAAGATCTAGACGTTCAAAACTGTGGAAGACGTCAGGGAAGGCAGGGACTCCCTCAGTACAAGAGGGATCTTCTTTTCTCTGCCACACACTCTGTTGTAAATATATTATTACAACGACAAGGAATGAGGGTCATCAGAGGACTGCCCAGTATATTATTACTATTACTTTCATTTTCTTAGGTTTACAAAAAAAGGAAACATTTGTTTTTATCAAGAGACGTTATTTTCTTTCAATATAATCATCCGCAAAAACACAGCCATGAGCTAGATTATTTCATTTGTAACAGTTTACCGGTCAGATTTTTTAAAAATTAGACTTGTATAAGCTTTAAACACATCCCAGAGTCACCTAGTAGCGGGGAAACTGAAATTCCCAATCAGTGGGGGAAGGGGGAGAGGCCCGCAGAATTTCAGCTGAAACGTGTGAAAATGTTTCGTAGTCAAATGCTAGACCACGTAAAATGCAATCGCCAATCATGTGCCAATGTCCAAATACAAAATTCAATGAAGAAGGGAAAAGGAGTTACACTTTCCATTGAAAAAGTCATGTTCTCGTTCAGATAGCTTCTATGACCAAAAGTGTCCCCAGATGCCTCATGCCAACTGGTATTAATACAGACAGCAATACACCTGCTGCTACAGTCCGAGTAATACTCTGGGCAAAACTGGTCACACAAAATGCCCTGCACAATTCATTGTTTTTAAAGACATGCCTCCCTCTTAACACTTTATTTTATTAATATAAACACTGCACACTATGTAAAGATGTCTGGCAACGTGGATTAAAAACATTAGTGAAATCTTTTTGAAGGCCATATCCTTATTTTATTCTGAAGCTAGTTTCATATAGTTCAGAACTGTAGTCGTGGCTCTGGTTATATGCCATTCCTTCTTTACTTGTGTTGACTAAGCAAAACATGATGGAGAAACTGTATGTTTTAACATTTGTACTTGTTCTCATACTTAATGGATCAAAAGATTTCGCAACTGAAACCTCAACTAGCCACGTCCTAAGTCAAAACACATGGCAGGAAATGAAGTTTTCCATAAAATAACATTTAGACTCTTCTACTGTTCAATAAAATAACAATACATCTGCCAGCTTTGACTAGCACACATTTCTAACACTTTGACGGAGTCAGCATCTAAAAGGAAATGCCATCAGACTGACTGAAAAAGCTGGGTTTATGGAGGGTATTTTGATGTTGCTGCTGCAAAAGTCTCTGTCCAGGAAACAGGCCTTTCTGTGGGAAACCTGGCTGGCTTCCTCTGTTCACTCCCATTCATTCGTTTGCTGGCTTAAAAATATGAACCAAGTCAGGTTCAGGGACAACGTGAAAACAAAAACAGGCACAGAGAATTTCATAGTTGAAGGAAAATTTAGTCACTATCAAGAAGAGGTTGTCATCCTACACACCAGGACACCAAGGCCCAGAGACGTGGTTTAAACTGTGGCGGACTGCCAGACTGACAGGTCGGAGTCTGATGAAAAGAAAATGGTTTTACGAATTGATTTACTGACAAGGGGGGGCCACACAGTTCTGTCAACTGCACAATGTCTCCCGGCGTGACAAAGGGCTCTCCCTGCTCCCCTCAAACACTAACCTGTCCACCTGGCTGAGTCTCTGCCTGACCCTTTCGCGCCTTCGTTCCTGCAACCATCCTCTCCCTGGCATCCCCTGTTCTCCTGTCTCCATGAGACCACAGCAAGCGCCTCCCTGTGGAGGGACAGTGGCAGCAGACGCTGTACGCAGTGCTCCCCGTGGACCTGGCACTACAGAGCCATTAATTCATCACAGCCCTAAAAGGTGGGTGTCAAATCCAGGCACTTGACCATAGGTGCTCTGCTGCTTTTCAAAATGCAAAAATCAAACAAGCCACTGCCTTAAGCCAGCTGCCACCCTGTTCTTCTGCTCCCAGCCATAGAAAAAGCTTAAGAATTACAGTCTGGGTCCACTTTCTTATTTCCCACTCTCTCTCCAACGCAGTCCAGCCATGTTCACTCTTGGCAATATACTAAGATCGGTCGTTCTGGTCACCCACTATCCATTGTGCTCATCCGATGACGCCTCTCGGAAGAATTCAGCTGCGCCCCCCTTAAAGCACTTGTCCGCCTGCATCACCTACACCAGCTGACTGCCCTCCTGCCCCGCAGCCACTCACTCTCCCCTGCCGGCCCTGCCTCTTCTGCTTGACCTCTCCAAGCTGACCCCCCACCCCGGCTGAGCCCCAGGCCTCCTCCCCCAACCCCTCACGGCGTCCGCATTGCATCCCCAGCCGTGAACTCCAATCTCATACATTCCACTGCCGATTTCAATTTCCACTTCAAACAACACGTCCAACACAGAACTCTTTCATCTCTCAAAGTTTCTTCTTTTTTATTATGGAAAACTTCACACACACACAAAGCTAGTAAAAACAGGATAACAAGAATCTTCACAAACCCACGACCCAGATTCAGCAGTGACGTGAGTTGATAAAACTCTCATCTGTAACTCTATTCACCTCCCACCCCCACATTATTCTGAAACTGAGCTTTGTTCCCTTCCTTCAAACTGGTTCTTCTCCATTTTAGCAAATATGCGCTACCATCATCATCTACCTAGATTATTCAAACCCCCAAGCTAGAAGTCATGGTTTCCTATCCTTCTCCCACTGGCTGTGAACCTCCACCCCATTGGTGAATCCCACCAGCCTCGCCTCTGTCTCAGATCTGCTTCCCCTCCTCACCTGCTCTAAGTCCCCATCACCTATCCTAGGACTGAGTTAGTAGCCTCCAACTTGGTGTCAAAGCACAATAAAAGCCCAGTGCTCTACCGAGCAGAGATGACCCATATAAAATAAATGTACATCACAAGGGCAGGGGATAGCTCAGTGGTAGAGGGTGTGCTGAGCATGAGGTCCTAGGTTCCATCCCCAGTACCTCCAATAACAAAAATTTAAAAATAAATTAGAAAAAAAGTGTACATCACATGTCATTTCCCTGCTTTAAACCTTCCATCACCCTTAGGACAGAGCCCCAACTCCTCATCCACGCCCGCAGTGGTTTCTACAACCTGGGCCCTGCCTACCTCTCACCCTATCACCTTCCACTGAACATGCCAAGCTCCATCCTGCCCCAAAGCCAGGGCTCCTGACAGCCCCTCTGCCAGGAATGAGGTGCATGTGGCTTGCTGGCTTCTCTCCTCATTCAAGTCTCAGCTCAAATCTTACTTGACGATTGGCAATAGCCCCCATGACCCTGTTTTATGTCCTTCAGAGCGCAGATCGTCTGACAGTCTCTGGTCAACCTGCCCCAGAACGAAGCTCCACGCGTGGCAGGGGCTCTACCTGCCTCCTGCATGCTGCTTTCCCTACACCCAGGCGGGGCTAGGCCACCACAGGCGCTCAACACGTGTCTGCTGGGTTTAAGGTAAAACCCGCTTCATTTGATTGGAACCCCTAAGTGAAAAATGGAAAGGAGCCTAGCCTCTTAATTTACTGAACAAAAGGGTGTCAGTGAAAAGCACTGACACTGTACATTTTAGACGCTAACAAGTTAAGTTCTGGGCATAGTTAAGCAGCATCAAGAGAGACAAGTTCTCATTTTCCACAGCTCTTAGGCCGCACACGTCATCAGCCACGGAAGTGGTGTCAACTGATTAAAAAAAAAGCACAATCTAAAAGGAGAATGACATTTTATTCGGTGGGCTTACTACAGCCCGGGACGACAGCCTCTCAGAGAGCTCTGAGGGACTGCTCCAAAGAGGTGGGGGGGAGCCAGGGTATGTAGGAGTTTTTGCAAAAAAGAAAAACCCAAGTAATCAAACATCAAAAGGTGACTGCTAATTAAAGAAAAACCAGACATTTCGAGTTAATGAATTCAGCGCTTTTCTAGGTATGGGAAGCTGCAAGAGTCCGGGCTCACTGAAATCACTCCTTTGATGTGCACCTCAACCATCCAGGGCCAGTCTCTGTTCTTCTCCATCCTGAGTCCCCGCAGGGGGCACCATGAGGGGCGGCTGCAGTGGCTGAGGGCTTGATGGCTCCAACACCCTTTGTTTACTGAAATGGCAGGGGACATTCTTTGTCCATAGTGGGATTAGCATTTGTTTATTCTACTCAATGAAACGTGCACCCTGCACCGAGCGTCTGTGTTATGTCACCACTGTGCTAGGTACTGTGGCCACAGGGCCTCCCTCTCTGGGGGCCTCCTTCACAGCAGGGAGCTGGAGGCCAGCTGCCAGGGCCTTCAGACTGCACCTCCCCGGGAGTTCTCCAGGAGGCTGGGCCCAGGGCCCCTGCCAGCCCCACCGCCTCCTCTAGGGGGTCTCTCCCCACCACTCTCCCTCTGTCGGAGCTGACAGTGCGGTGAGGCTAGGATGCCAAGTACTGCTCACCCCAGGCTGGACAATCTTTAAAAGGCACTCTGACCATCAGACTCTGGATGGTCAAAGCAAATCAGGTGTTCAACTGTTGGCAAACATTCCATATTAAAAACATGCCCCTCAATGCCCAAGTTGAAAGCCATTCCAGCGTATGATCTTCCCAAAGTGTATAGGTGATGAAGAGCAGAGAAGTGTACGAGCTAAACCTCAAACATGACCCAGTTCTCCAGCCAAGCGGCCCACTTCACTCACACCCAAGCCTCAGCAAAATCGAAAGCCAGGCAGGCTCCCTGCACTCAGCCATCACCTCTGGGACCCATAAGATCCCTGAAGGTCTCTGCCCCAGGAACCCAGCCACGGACATCACTGTGTCAGCTGTGACTCCCCACTTTGTTATGCCCAGTAACACTCAAGAATAGTTTTGACTTGGAACAGAGATAAGGCTGTGTGACATTTACCTTCCTTCACTGTGTTGCTCAATGAAACCGTGTCTAAATCATGTCATGTTCTTTTGCTGTCATAGAGTGAAAAACCAATTTGATATCAAAGATCTGAGTTCAAGGGCTGAGTCCTCCATTTACTTGAACAAGCCCTTTAAACTTAGGCTGACGATGTAATTTATCATCTAAAACAGGACACCCGTGAGAGTGAAGGGGGTGCCGCTGACAGTTACACCAGAATAGCAGCATAAGCCAGGAATGCCCCAGGCAAACAGAGGGCCATCCGATCTGAATCTCCGGAGTCTTCACTTCCTTGTCTGTACAGTGGGGATAAGGATCCCTATACACCCCTCCTAGGGTGGTTGTGAGAATCAAGTAACAACTACTGCTAAATTGAGTGCTTCATAAACAAAAGGCCGCGATGCACACAAAGCATCTGCAGGACAAAGCACAGGCTTCTAAAAGAAGCAAACTAGTACAACTGAAAAAGAACTAATAGTGTTTCCAAAATCAATCAGGTGCACAGAATCAGCTTCTTCTGACCAGAGTCCCATGAGCACCTGAGATCAGGGCTCATATCAGTTCTCAACACTGCAGCCCCAGGACCCAGCCTAGTGTGTGGCATATTTCCAAAGGAATGCGTGAGAATCCATAATTTTAAAATGTCTTTCGTTACCAAGCTCTCCCATCAAATTGATGAACAGAGTATGTCCTGCTCAGCAGGCCAGCCCTCTACAGGGGCCAAGCACGGAGTGACTCCCTGAGTGACATCTCAGTCTTGCAGGAATGGTCCTTACCACGTTACAATATTTCTATTCTTATCGCCTTGACATTTCTAAGGTTACCCAGGCTGCATACTCTTGACGTTTAAGAAAAAGATATGTGGACTTGAACACAAACAGTCAAATGTCATTCAATTCAGAGCTCGTTCCCAGCAACAGCAGGACTCCAGACAGGTTACACTTGCAGCCCCATCTAAGAGGCATTCACATCACAAGTGGCATTCAGTAACTTCTCCAGAGGGAACCCCAGGCTGAAGGAGGAAAGGACATTTCTGGGTGGGTGGTGGCTCTGTTCTCGACCCGCTCCAGGAGGGTGCAGGGTCCTCTGGCCTAGGAATCGGGAGACCTGGAGCTTCCCTCGGGCCTGGCTCTGCTCCCTCTGGAGTAACAGGCACATGCCACCCTATCCTTGGGCTGCAACAGAAGAGCAAATGCCACGTGGGGAGCTGGATGACACATACCCGCTGTGCAAAATAAAGGCAGAAGGGCCGGATGAGACTACGAGGGTGGTCCAGGGCTGCTGTGGCCTGACCCGAGGTGCCGGTCATTCCGACAGGTCCACACTGAACTCCTGCTTTACAGCTGGGAGCCGCCCTCGGAGGGAGCCGGGTGGCCCCTGACGACCTGACACTGTGGAGGTTGTGGCCCCAGACACTACCCAGCTCTATCCAGCACCCCACAGCTCCCAGCTCTCACTCCCTGTGGTGGAGCATGGAAATGAGAAACAGAAGAGGAGAAGGGCTGCAAATGGAAAATCCCTGCCAAGGTAACATCATGGCTGGTATCATCCTGGAATTCTGACTTATGGGCAATTAAATTCCCAACTGTTCAACTGGAAGCTGCTTTAGGCAGGAAAGAGCTCTCTGCAGGAGGCCCCTTTTGTCTGGTCACTAACCTTAAACCAGGTGCCCCCATGCTCCAGTCACCTCTGGCCCAAACACACCTTTCAAACCTTGATCACACAACACCTTGCTTAACCTGGTGGCTCTTTCCTGGATCAAATGATGAATGAGTAATTAAAACATGACCAGGTCTCTTTCCCAGCTTCCCCTTCAGAAACCACGAGAACAGACTATGTGAACAAGACGGAGTCTAAGGAAAGATGACAAGAAGTCAGTCAACTAGCCTGCACACAGTGGGGGATGGTGACGGCCCTACCCACCAGAGGGCCAGGACCAAGCTTCACCCAGCAGTGGGCAGGCACCAGCTCCTCCTGCCAGCAAACATGCATAAGCCTCTACTCCAGCCTCATCCACCAGGGGAAGATACCAGAAATAAGAAAACAACAATCCCAAAGGCTGTGGAGGAATCCACAAACACAGGCCAGACTCCACATTAGGACCAGCTGGACTCTAGCCCTTGGGTGACGAGAGGAGAGTACTGCTGGGACACACAGGATGTCTTCCACAGACAGCCACTTCTCCAAGATCGAGACACACAACTAACCTACCTAAAAATACAAATAGAAAGATAGACAATGTGAGGCGGCAGAGGAATATCTCCCAGGCCAAGGCACAAGATAAAATCCCAGAAAAAGAAATAAGTGATGAGGAGATAGCCCATTTTTCTGAGAAAGAGTTTAAAGTAATGACGAAGATGTTCAGAGAACGCAAGGGGATTATAGATGCACAGAGTGAAGTTTTTAGCAGAGTTGGAAAATATAAAGAATACTCAGAGTTGAAGAATAAAATCACTGAAATGAATAACAAACCAGAAGGAACCAATAATAGACTAAATGAGGCAGAAGAATGGGTCAATGAGCTAGAAGACAGATTAGTGAAAATCACTACTGTAGAACAGAGAAAAGAAAAAAGAATGAAAAGAAATGAGGATAGTTTAAGAGAACTCTGGGACAATGTGAAGTGCACTAATATTTGCATTATAGGGGTCCCAAAAAGAGAAAAGAGAGAGAAAGGACCTGAGAAAATTTTTAAAGAGATAATAACTGAAAACTTTCCTAACTTAGGAAAGGAAACAATCACCCAAGTCCAGGAAGCGCAGAGTCCCACACAGGATCAACCGAAAGAGGAACACACCAAGGCATATAGCAATCAAATTAACAAAAACTAAAGATAAGGAGAAATTATTAAAATTAGAAGGAGAAAAGCAACAAATAACATACAAGGGAGCCCCTGTAAGGTTATCAGCTGATTTTTCAGCAGAAAATCTACAGGCCAGAAGGGAGTGGCATGATATATTTAAAGTAATGAAAGGGAAGGGAGCACTGCTTTTGCTAACAGACTATGTGAGTTTCCATGTCTTTAAGTGAACTGTAAGTACGTTTGAAATCTTTCTGGTTAAGTGAGTAAGTATTGTTTCAGTGACCTATGATCCTATCTGACTAAGTGTTTTGAAGCTTTCTGATATTTCTGACAAACTTACTATCAAGTTTTAATTAAAGTTCTCTTCACCTCCAGCTAACTTAAAAATGCTTCAGAGGGCCCCTAAGGCATCTCAGAGAGAAATATGAAACTAACTAGGACTGTTTGGTAAGTTAAATTACATGGAAAGTATTATCAAATGAATAAGTCTCCTCAGATTGTATGGTACAGATGAATGCTATTAATATAAATATTCTAAAAATTGTGTAAGTTTCTGAAGTTTGGATACGTCCTAGTATGTTGTCAGTCTTAATTTTAGTTGTTATGTTAAAATACTGTATGTCACAACTTCGTTAAGATTCTTTGTCAAAAACATTATAATCCGATTTCTAACCTTGTCTTTTTAAGCCCTTTGTCATTCATTCATGGACAGTTAAGCTATGCTCTGCAAAACTGCTTCATCTTCAAGAAGATTCACAGACTTTTTGACAAGTACAGGTTTCTTTTAAATTACACTGCTAAACTGGGTTAGAAATTTTTAAAAAGTCTAATAGAAACTCTGATTTCATAAAACTTAGCAAAAAGGATTAATTACATAGGATTGAGTAAATTTATAAATACGACTATAATTTTTTATGTGAAATATTAGTGGCTTTTAATCTGTTTTCCAGATATGAGGAAACTTTTCCCCTTAAGCTAATTATGATTTATAATAACTTGGTATATTATGCTTTGTTAGGTAGAATTGAAGCATTTTTCTATCTGATCCCTCTAGAAGTTGGACACTCCTAGGTTCCAAGCAGCTGTATCAGTAAATACGAAAGGCCGCCTCTTGACAACTGCAAAAATCTCAATGTATTTTGGGAACCTCAAAAAAGGAGGAACTCATCCAAATTTGTAGGATGAAATCTGTGACCAGCCTTTCATGTGGCTCTCCTCAAGGCCCTTTTTAATTTTTTTTTTTTAAATGGATGTGCGGGGGATTGAACCCTGAACCTTGTGCATGCTAAGCATGTGCTCTGCCACTGAGCTATACCCTCTCCCTCCTAAAGGCCTTTTAAAATTTGTCTGAGATTCCTCATGAAAGGTTCCAGCATAGCCATAAAATAACCTAAATAATCAATTAACCACACTCATTTTGCAAACAAACTAATTTTAATTTACCTATTTTGGGGAAAATGAGGGTAATTTTAGAAAGAAAAGGGCTATATTTTAATGGAAGTTAAATTCTAGTTTTGTTAATTGAGGTCACTATTTGCTGCCTAAGACTCACTCTCCAGATGGCTCTTTGTTGTTTTGTTACTCACTGTAAAGTCTAGAACTCTGACTTTGTTTCTGAAGCTTATCACAGCAGTCTACGTTTCGATGAAAATCAGACGCCCCATGACCCGCAGTCAGGGAATTATACATACTAGAAGGAGCATCACTTAAAGCGCTGCCTCCAACCTAGATAAAAGGACCTTTATCAGATATTCTTAACTAGCCCATGTGCAATGAAACTGAATGAAACGGACTCTTGGATTCAAATTTCCCACTTGAGAAGGGCCTCTGCATTGGACTGGCCTACAGAAGGGACTGCTGCCCCCAAATGACATTTACAGCAGCATCAGAAGGAAAAGACAACAGTGGTGGACAGCTGGCCCAGGAGTCTGGACCAGGCCTGTAAGACCTATCATAATCTAATTCAACTGTTTACCAAATGTCTGTCTCTCTATCAACATTGAAAGTTACTGTTTTACTTTCAACCGCACTGTTGCCCCCAATGTTTAGGAAAGAAAGAGAACTCTCTACAGAGTTGTCACAGAGGGTAACTACTCGTGATGTGTAAACTTCTTGCCTTTTATTAAAAGTCTATTGCTAAGAGCACATGTACAATGCTTGTGTGACAACTGTGTGTAAGTGGTAAAATGCATGGCCTATGAAGTATTTCTCTGTTAACATTCCTCTCTCTTAGCCTGTTCACAGTATCTGATGAATTTTCCCCCAACGTGGATAACTAGGTAAGTATAAAGGAGGCCTGGCACCGAGGGACATGATCTGGACCTGGAGCAGGAGCTGCCACCTCAGCTTCGAGGGAATGAATATTTTGCTCACCAATGCTTTCTACTGAAAGATTTGCAATCAAAAGGAGAAATGATGGGGAAACTTGCACATGTTGAGGTATGGGGCAGTCATGCTGGCTTATGCATGGTTTGACGTAAACTTTACTGACCAAAGTGGCCTGCTTTATGGCCTTTTGGACAGGCATTGTACACCTGCTTTGGCCTTGAGAAGGGGCATGCACTTGAAAGTCAGAAATGGAGTAGCTGTGGTTCAGACCTCTGAGGTAAACCTAGGTGGCCACTGTGGGTGTGGTTTCTGACATGTTTCTGTATTGTTGAGAACTTGAGTTTTCTGAGCTGTGTTAGACTCAGGACACCACAAGCCATTCTCAAAGCAGTGTCTGCTGGTGAGATCATGCAGGACCCTGTGGGTTCCTCTGTCAAGTTTACGATCAAACTCTCTACCTGAAACTTTATTCCTTTTTGTGTTCTGCACCTGTTCCTCCTCAGGATTGAGGAGTATCAAAGAAAAAAGGGAAACTGGAACCAAACAGGACCCTGCAGGCATCCTCCCAACTCTGCCTCTTGTTTGTAGAAAAGGTAAAGTCTCTCGGGCCTCCCCGAGCCACAAAAGAGCAGGCTCAAACAGCTAATGACTCAGTGTCCGATGCACATTCCTGAGTTGTTTTACAGACACTATAACTGTCACCAGAGGGAAAAGCCAACTGCACGATGACCAGACTGAAGCCCCGAAGTAAGCCGTTCCATCTTGAGCAGGACTGAATCTGTGGCCAGCACAAGTCCAAGAACTGGTCTTAACACAACTGGATTACCACTATTGCTCATAATGATCTGTATGGGCATCAAAGTAATTGTAGCTTTTTCTGCTCATATATGTAAATGGGCAACTACAACTGTCAGCAAAGAGATGCTACAGACCCTCTTCCACTCTGAGAACATGGTGCCCTCCGTCAGCATGAAGAAATCACAGAAGACAGACCTCTGCCCATGACCCCACAGAAACAGAATGATGCTCTGACCAGCTTCAGGCAGGAAAGAGCTCTCTGCAGGAGGCTCCTGTTGTCTGGTCACTAACCTTAAGCCAGGCGCCTCCATGCTCCAGTCACCTCCGGCCCAAGCACACCTCTCAAAACTTGCTCACACAATACCTTGCCTAACCCATTGGTTCTTTCCTGGATCAAAGAAGTAGGAGCGACGAATACATTATTAGCAGATGTCTAACTTCCCTCTTAGCATCTTGAGAACAAACTCTGTGAATAAGATAGCTTCCAGAGAAAAGATCACAAGAAGTCGACAAGCCTGCAAGCAGTGGGGAAGGGTGACAACTCTGACCCCCACCTCTCACCTCAATGATTAATTGACATCACTTCCCTTTTCCCTTTAAAAACTTTCGAGGACGAGCAGACTCTTAGGAGTCAGTTTTTGCAGACACTGAGTCCACCACCTCCCCAGATCGCCAGCACTCTGATTAAAAGCAACTTTCCTTTCTAACACTGGCCTCTCTTGAGTGTTGATTTCTGAACGTCAAGCGGCAGGATCTGAGTTCGGTAACACAATCACATTATTAGATCTTACGTTAACTTTCTCTGTAGTTGTCTTAAACTTGGCTCAAAATAACTCCCCAAAAGTCTCAATAATTTTGTCCTGTAAAATTCTGAAATGCAGCTCTAATTTGGGATTGGCAAACAGGCCAAACCTGGGTGTTCTGGTAAGTATCGTTTTATTGGAACACAGCCACACCTCTTTGTTTACATGGTGTCCAGGGCTATTTTCACACTACAAAGGCAGTTTTATAGCTGTAACTAAGCATGGCCCTTGAAGCCTAAAATACTCACTATCTGATCTTTTATGGTAAGTTTGCCAAACCCAACTCTAATTCTACGTGTCTCAAAACAACAGAAAAGAGTCCAGACCAAGCCTATTAAATAAACTGCTTTTTCTTCAAAACCAGAAAGGTTTCACTTTAAAAAAGAAATCCTAACAAATCTCACATTTACAAAATGAGCATTTTTGTGTGTTGAACAAACCAAAAAAAAAGCATTTTCAGATTTATCATCAGTGGGGAAAGTATAGTTCCCATACACCCATAAATCTATTATGCTCAAGTAATTTTACACAGATGCCACAAAAAACGCACTGGCTTGATGCTGAATACACAAACACACCACTCTTGGTCCTAAAGCAGTGTTCTGAAAGTAGCATTAGCTCGAAAAGTGGGACCTAAATAATATACTCTTAGATTAAAGTATATTCTGCTTGTCAATGCTAAAAATTAAACTGCTGTGACAATACGACTTCTGAGCGTGCTCACAGGAGTGCTTAATCCCTTCTTTTAGTGAAATACATAGTTTTTTCACTGTTAGTTTAAATACACTTACAACACTAAGCTAAATATACCCAAATATGTGAAGAATCACTCAAAAAGCAAAATCAAATATCCAATTTATGTTTTTAAAAGAAAATGGGGTTACTCACTGAGCTGAAGGGTGAGGATCCTTCCTTTCCCAGCCCTGGACCCCTTCAGGAGGTGGGTTAGCCTTTCTACGGATGGTCTGAACGTGATGGGAAAAATCTGCACATTTTTCCACTGGGGAAGGGCACCAAGGACTCGCCCACCTTCCTCTCTCAGATGTCAGTGCTCTCTCCCTTGATGAAACAAGAAGTTGTTCTAAAGTAGGGATGGGAACAAGGACTTTGAGACACGGTGCCAGGAAAAAAGAAAAAAAAAAAAAAAAAAAGAAAAGTAAGCTACTCATAAACTGCAGGCAATACCAGAAGTTCTGTGTCTAAAATACAACCCTAAACATTACACCTGTGGGCTGTCCCCTCAACTGCTGCCACACGCCCATCATCAGAAACACATTCACTCCAAGTTTAAAGGGAAAAACTGGCGTATTGTACTGTCATCTTTTCAAATCAGTTGTCACATGCCCCGTTCAGAAAAGCTCTGAAGAGAACAATAACAAACTTTCCCTGACTGTCCTCTGAAGGGCTCAAGCTCGCGTAAGCCCTCTCTGAAAGCGAGTCCTCGCTGCGGGCAAACCGCCAGCTGCGGGAACTCTGCCCAGCCCCAGATACCCACCTCCCGTCGAACGACATCTGCAGTTCTCTCCAAGTGGTCAGTTTTCCTTCTGGATTTCATCATGCTTTAACGGAAAGTAAAATTAGGTTATTAAGTATTGGCCTCATAAAATTAATTAATTAGTTAATTATCGTGACTATCCCAAATACAATATGGCATTATAGGTCCCAGAAAACAGCCAAAGACAATCTGCACATTTAACTAAAGCTTAACGATCTCCAAGCAAGCAAGGTGCTACGCGATGCCTCCCACAACCACCGGCAGGTCAGGTCTCTGAAAATCAACCTCCAATGACACTGACGGCTGACAGCTCACCTGCTGAGGGTAAGGTGGCGCACAGCGCTGGGCGGCGATCTCCACGAAGCAGCCTGCGTGCAGATGGCCCTGGCACAGCCCTGCAGCCACCTAGGAATCATGACAGCGGTACAGGCCATGGCGCTTCCTGGGAAACATGAGATTCAAAGTGAAAACATTTGAAGCAAAAGTAGGGAAAGTCAGACCACCTCAGGGGCCAGTGAAGAAGAGTCTGGACTTTTGCTGGTGCTCTTATGAGCTGATCTAACAGCAAAACAATGAAGGGCCTGGCTTCACCCTGAGAAAGCTAGTGCTACTATTTAGAGTTGATTCGCTGGGTCGCCACAGAACACACATGTGTAATTACTGGTGCTGTCAAATGTTTATGGTCTTTATTAGTTTCCAAAATCTCAGACCAAATTCACATGACTAATCTTATGCTATTAGAGAAGAAGAGTGATTTTGTAACTGCCTAGTAATTATATTCTCCCCAGAGTACCACCTAGGTCTTCAGTGTTTCTTGTTAGACAACGCACAAGGTGCAGACAGATTTCCTGAGATTCACAGCAATAAGGATAAACAGACTCCAACTACATGCAGTGACACAGATGAGTATCACAAACATCACGTTAAATGGGAAGAATGGAAGAAGCCAGACTCAAAAAAGCACATATTCTCTGAGCCTAGTCATCGAAACTACAAAAACAGGAAAAAAATAAATATATGAAGCTAGAAATCAAGTTAGCAGTTCCCACTGGCGAGGTGGTAGTGACAGTGTTGTTTCTGAACCTGAATGATGACTGCATGGGTATTCTCATTTTGAAAAAAACTTCATCAAAACACAGAGGAGTCTTAGGGCAGTAAAATACTCTGTATGATACCACGTGTCACTATACATCTGTCCAAATCCACAGAGCATACAACACCAGGAGTGAGTCATGGCGTTAGACTCTGGCTGATTATGATGTGTCAGTACAGGTCCATCAACTGTAACAAATATCCCACTCTTGGGTCGGGGGGTGACGGGGTAGGCTGTGCACGTGTCGGGGTGGGGAGTGTATGGGAAACCTCTGTACTCACCCGTCAACTTTGCTGTGAACCTAAAACTGCTCTAAAACAAATTAAGCCTTAAAAAAATGCAATTGATCCATCTTCTTAGGATTTATGTACTTCTGTCTATATGTTACACTTCAATAACAAATTAAAAAAAATAAGCCAAAAGATTCTCCAGTATTTCAAATTCCAAAAACTACTGGCCTATCAGGAAAAGTACTGATTGGGAGTGGGATAACACATTTCTGCCTCCTGTCGTTCTGTTTTCCTCAGCCAGTTTTTGAAACATTTCTTTGCCTGAGATGGCCTCTTTTAAAAAAAAAAAAAAATTATTTATTATTTAATTATTTCTTATTTTGGCCAGAGGTGGGGAGATAATCAGGTGTATTTATTTTTAGAGGAGGTAGTGGGGACTGAACCCAGGACCACCTCGTGCACGCTAGGCACGCGCTCTGCCACTTGAGCTATACCCTCCCCCTTGAGATGGCCTCTTTTAACATGTTATATTGCCTTGTACATCTGCCTTTCCCTATCTGAGTCAGCTTGAGCATAAATGAAAATGTGTGAACACTCTAGTTTCTGAGACCTTTGAAGGCACCATATAAACTCATTGTAACAAATCTAGCGTTAGAAGAGATTCACGCGCAGTGTGCTGACATTCCTCCTCCACAATCGTGAATTTAGTCCTTCATTGGACATATATTTATTAAGAGCCCATCACGTGGCACGCCCTGGGGATACAGACATGAACCAGGCAAAGACCTCGGGGAGCTTACATTTTAGAAGACAGAGACAGGAAATAAATAAAGGTAAATAAATCAAGTAGTGATATAAGTCATATGCAATTTATTCAGCTACAGCCAAATCATATTAAAAAACTGCTCCATAACTAGTCTTTAGATAAGATCTAGAGGGGTGCGGGTATAATAGATCAGTGGTAGAGCACGTGCTTGGCATGCACAGGGTCCTGGGTTCGATCCCCAGTGCCTCCATTCAGGGGAGAAATAAATCTACTTCCTGCCAGAGTATGACGCAGCCTCGGTGTGGAGGAACATGCTACCGGCTGTCTTTCTCCCTGGTCAATGAAAGAAGCATAAGGCCTCTTTCACCCCACGTAAGACTACTAAATGCAGTTTCTCTCCTTTGAATGTGCTAAACTAAAAATGGTACGTCAATCACTGGAAGAAAGAAGGCGAAACTTACTTTAGAAGCCCAAGAGCATTTAGGAGTCATTAAGTGTAGGGCGGGCTGGCTGGCAATGTTCTGGTCCTGGAATTACACTGAGCCCTTTGGAGACACCCCGGCTGGAACAGTGTTTCCATACAGTGACACTCCCACAAAATTCCTGCAATGGCAGAGACGACATATAAGAACAATATTCTGGGAAACTGTTGAAAGGCACCGCTGTCTCTTAGCTGCAAAAGGAGAGGCTCGCTATAATCAGCCAGCACCACTCACAGCCAGCCTCTGCCATCCATTCCTCCTCCTCGGGTTTCTGCTTTTCTGTCTGGTTGTTTCTCTTGCTGTGTCTCGTTCTCATCTTCCTTGGCCTGTCTTTAACGCCTGCTGCTGCTTACTCAGGCTACCCACTCCACGAAAGCCAGACCAAGCGCCGAAAGGACAGTTATGTGTCATTTCCCTGATACTGTTGAACTGATGTAGAGTTAAATATGGACATGCTATTCTGCTCAATGTTTTGGACAAGTATTGCTAAAATAAACTGTCCTCTTATAAGATATATCTTTTAGTGATCATGCTGTTTGAATGGTCTACTGCTCAGCTGAACTGGTATACAAAGAAACAGTAATCTTAAAAGCTGTACTCTTTAAAATTCTAAAATCTTGTTTTTTAATGAGAGTAACCACGACCAAGAGTGACACCTATTGGTAAATAAAGGGTATTTTTTTATCAAATTGTGTTCAAAGTGCCTTCCAAAGCAATAAGGTATTAAAAAAAAAAAAAACTTCCCATATTTTGAAGTATGTCCACTGGTTTAATACATTCCATTTAAGTATTAATTAACTGTAAAAAAGTTATATATATTAAGTAATTTTCAAAACCAAAAAAGAATATTCTATCAATGTCTGTATCCCCATGGGCCTTAACTCACCAAATTTTTTTTTCTGAAAGAGAAAAGTATCATAAATGCTAAATAAAACTTCTGTCCATTTAAGGAGTTAAGTTACCGCAAGCAACAGCTTAAATTTAAGATTTAAAATGAACTCTACTAGTTTCTGTTCAATAAGTACATTTAAATTAATTGACACTTACTGGGGTGCCAGGCACTATTTTAGGCTGTGGAGACCCAATAAAGAAACAGACACGAGGCCCTGTCATTATGAAGTTTTTACCACAATGTGCACAACAGATAATAAACAGAGAATGAACAAGACAATTACAGGCTACCATGAGCGTGAGGAAGGAAGTAAGATGGGTGGGGTAAGTGGGGGAGTATCAGGAAAGGTCTCTCTCAAGAGACATCTGAGCTGAGAGGCTGCCAAGCAGGCCCCATCACAGAAACAAGCCTGGTGTGTTACAGGAAGCAAGGCCAGTGTGACCGGACAGCAGTGAGCTGGGGAGAGGGACAGGAGATGAGGTGGAACAGGCAGACACGTGCCAGGTCACATCAGGCCCTGGGAAGGGTGTGGACTTTTTCCTAAGGGCCACGGGAAGCAACCGAGGGGTTGGAATAAACCAGGAGAGGGATGTAATCCAATTTACATTAAAAGATCCCTCATAAAGACTAGACTGCAGCGGGGCAAGGGTCGAAACAGGAAATTCAGTTAGAAGGCTCTAGTCTAGGACTAGACAGGATAAAACTCTGAAACAGCAGAAGTTGATGGACATGGAGTACATTCTGGGATGAGAGTCCTACGACTTGCTGAGGGACTGGATGAGGCATGAGAAAGCAATGAGAGAAAGAAAAACCTCCAAGAGCACTAATGCATTGAAATAAACTCACAGAACTAGCACCACGCCCTCTGATTTAGAATCCTAGGTGCCACTGAGGAAGCAAAGGGGCTCCTTGCATTTGATAAGGGAACTCGAGTGGAATACAAGTTATTACAGAGCGCTTGGCACAGCATCAGCGGAACTGGGCTCAGATCTGACACCCTTTTGCTTGTTGACCTTGGGTCACCTCTTACTATCTGCAAATGGAGATGAGGTGCCAACACCACCTCACTGGACTGCTGAGAGGAATAAATGTCTGTGCAAGTACCTGGCAGGCAAGAGCGTTACTCAAAACCAACCCAAATAAGTTATCCCCGCCCAACAATCCAGAAAGGCAGTGGTCTGATGTTGCCGTAAACAACTGTCCAGCCTGACAGAATACAGCACTGGGCGGAAGGAGGGGAACAGCTCAGAGGTGGAGCCCATGTTTAGCATGCACAGGTCCTGGGTTCATTTCCCAGTACCGCCATTAAAAACATAAACAAACAAATAAACAGCACTCAGAAAATACAGCTGCTATCACATAATTACAACCTAGTTCTAAATTCAATGTTATACTAAGAATCCTGGTCAGTGTTATTTTCCAAATCAGCAGTGTTACGATTAAAAAACATTATTTTTAAACCATTAACCTGTGAACTCAAATGACTGTACAGCAACAAGTAAATCTGCTTTTGTTATGCTCTCAGAGCCCAAAACGTCTCATTATAAAATGTTTCTATTCCCTTCTAGGAGCAAATGTAAAGTTGAGTAGTCGCTGTAATGTTTTATTTTAAAAAGCTGGGTGGCATAAAATCACGCCTCACAGGCTTGGCTAGGGTTTCACTTTAATCAGCACAGTATGAACTCAGACAGGCAGAACCATACAGGGAACCACCTGTGGCCAGACAAAGGGTAGCGACAGACTAGCAGGATGAAAGTAGGATGGAAGGTCGAGGTGACCCCCAAATCTAGGTCGCAAGGGAACCAGCGCTGCTCTAGCAGAGAATCTCAGCGTCTGCGGGGCGCCGGACAGAGCCCCAGGTGCTGCCAATTGAATCTAGCTTTGCTTCCAGCACCATCATGTCACAGGTGGCACACAAGCTAATTAAGAGCCTCATTTCCGGGTCGGACAGGCCTGAGTTCTCATCACAGCTTACTGCCACTTACCAGCGTTGCCCCTTTGGGCGAGCTCCTAAACCTCAGCCCCTAAACCACAGGTTTCCCAATGATACTTATACTTCATTGGGCCATTTTAATGACATAATGGATGTAAACCATCTGGTACAGGGTCTGGAACACAGGGTCAATTACTATTAATAACTGGTTCATTCATTTTCCTTTTTCCATTTTAGGTAATACTGAGAAAAGCTGAAAAATTACAACGAAAAAGTACCCATCAACTCCTGTAACTTTTAGGATTACTAACCTCAGATTTTAAGATTACCCAGCAAATTGTTTTTGACAGATCCAAACTGCTTTCAAAAGGTCTATCAATTTATATTTCCACAAACCAAATTATGACTGCTCTCATTTCTGTACATTAAAAAACGCTCACTTTTTTTTGTAGGTACTTATGCTCAGAAGCACTGAGGAACTAAAGATGGTCCCCAACCTCAAAATGATCACTGGGGCCACAGAACAGACACTGGACTCTCTCCCCTGTCCTCCTCTCTACAAGAGGCTACTTGGAAAGTATCCGTGCCTACAAAAATACAGGGTGCAGCCACTGAGCTGTGTGGACTTTGCTGGAATTTCTCCTTTGCTCTGAGCAGAATCATCCCAGTTAAGCATCCACAGGTTTAACAAATGTTTAACAAATGTTAACTGCTGTGTAGATCTCCAATTAGGCAAAATGGAACGTTTGTGAAGCCTCTGAAATAATCTCCTATAAACCCCTTTAATGTAGTTCTAAATTTTCTCCCAGACTTCTCTGATCTCAGGTTTTCAAGCCATAAAAGGGCTAAATCAGGTGGAACTTCGGTGTGTACAAAATAGGTAACTTCATGCAAACCTAAATACGGTACATGTGATTGCTGAACCGAGTAAAACTCACAATTTCCATGCAAAAGTAGAATGTCAGATCTGAAAGGAATCTTGTAAATCACCTTTAACCCAATCCTTTTTTGGTCAGAAGAGGTAATAAGGCGCAAAGAATGTAAATATCCAGCTCCCAGAGCTAGTTCTCAACCATCATCTTCTGAGCCCCGATCTGCTTCTCAGCGATGATTTTTCACTGCATTCCTTCTCTATCAAGATAAGAATAAATGCCTAGTGATGCAATACCCCCTGTGAAATCCCGTTTTACCAAAACAGGAACGAGCGCTGCTTTCAAGACAAACCACCTTTTACATACATGCCTACCGCTTCAAGGTACATAAAGACCTCGTAATCATAACTCTGCATGCTGATACCACTTTTTTTTTTAAATAAACTGTGATTCATGTAAGTTATTTTTTCCCAGACTGTGGGAACAGACAGGCTCTTCATTGCCTAGTGTGTGATTTTGGTCAAGATACTTGACTGTATCTCAAAGATTAATAATGCGGAATAACATCTAAACTCTCAGGGTTGATGGAAGAATTATATTTAGTGCAATACCTAACTGTAGTTAATAAGGTTAGATGCTTGGCAAACACAGGACTAGACCTCAACCTGCCCAACAGAACCTGCTTGGTCCTTTCGACAACACAATTTAGCACAAATGAAGACAACATGCGGTGAGGGAGAGGTGGGGGTGTACTTGAATTGCCGAGTGCAGCCAGAACTACACGGTACGCGTCCACCCTGAGCTCAAGGTCACTCGGTGAATCAAAATTCCATGGGAGCTTTTCGTCCGTATTTCGTCCGTAGGCGGGGAGGCAGGGAGGGAGGTTCGGGAGGCTGAGCTGTGTTCCCGCCGCCGCCTCAGACCCAGCAAAGCAGCGCGCCCTTTTGCCCCGGGGCGCCGACAGCCGGGTCGACGAAACCTAGGCCTGCTGCGGCCCTCCGCGCAGTTAAGGCCTCGCTAAAATCCGCGGAAGTGAAACACCGTAACCACCCCCGGAGGAAGGAATCTCCGCGCCAAAGCCGCGGGGGAACTCACCTTACAAAGCGAGGCCAGCCTCCGCTCCTGGCACCGAAGAGCTTCCGGCGTGCCCAACGTGACGCAGCTGCCGCGCGAGCGACCCCCACGTTTCATTGGTCGTTGCCGCCCGATGGGCGGAGAGGTGCGCGACCTCGCTGAGAGGTCTCCGCCCCCTAGCTCTGCCATCTCCATGGGGACCGCTAACCGGCACCCATTTGTCCGCCAAGCCCGGAATTGCGTTATTGCCTATGCGCCGGAAGCGGTAGTTCCTGCGCCGGTGCGCGGTGACGTCACCAGGCTGGGCCGCCGCCCGCGAAGTAAGGCCCCGGCCTGAGTCGGAGGGCGGGGGCGGCAGTCCTGTGCTGGCCCCAGTGACGATGGCGGTGTTTCACGACGAGGTGGAGATCGAGGACTTCCAATATGACGAGGACTCGGAGACGTACTTCTACCCCTGCCCATGTGGCGATAACTTCTGCATCACTAAGGTAACTTAAGGGCCACACCCCGCGACTTTTTGGAGCAGGCGCGATCTCGCCCTGGTGCGGCCCTCCTGCCAGTCCGTCGCCCAGGTGGCCCCTAGTCATCCGCGCCCTTTTTTGATCCGTTCTTGAATTCCCCGAAGTTGATACTCTGAGGTGTCAGTGGGCACATAGTTGTGGCCTTCATTCGGGCCCCGAGGCGGGGCGGGAGCATGTCTTCTCGCCATCCTCTCCAACTTAAGGCTCCACTTTCTGGGATACTCCTCTGGAGGAAGGGACGTTTTTGTCTTCCCGGGGGTTTTGAGACGACTGAACCTTGATTCACCCTCCTGAGTGTTTCCCCCAAGTGACGCTTCCAGGGAAGAATGGAGCCGGCATTTCTTTTGCTTAGAAGGTCCTTGTGGTCCTCACATACTTTGTGGGGATGTAAGCCTCAAAGGAGCTTGCCCATAGAGGCGGGAGGGCTTGGGAGGAGGCGATCGCAAAGGGAAGACTGTGCTGACCATACGGTGTTTGATTTCGTTACAGGAGGATTTGGAGAATGGAGAAGACGTGGCAACGTGCCCTAGCTGCTCTCTCATTATAAAAGTGATTTATGACAAAGTAAGGGGCCACATTTTAAAAGGTGGGGGGAGGGTTGGGAGGACCTAGAACAGACTGTGGTTTGTAAGTGGAGAATGTTGTCTAACAGTTTGGTAGGTAGATGCTATGTTTTGTAAAAACAAGTTTTAAAACCGGTAACTAAACAGCTGTCTTATAAAATTTTTAAAGCTCAAATTTAACTCATTTTAGCTTTGGAGAAGGCAATAGGGAAAACTGCTCTGAATCTAATGAAAATTATTGATTACTTATTAGATACAGGAAAAATAATTGTAAAGATCATTTGACAGTCTTTATGTTTCCTTTATTTAATAATTAAAATTGTTCGGGTCTCTTGGACTTCTTTTGAAGGGAACAAGTGTATAGTATGTCTTACCTGACTTACACATAGAACTCTGCATTATCTTGTTTGAGATATAAGTCAGAGTTGCAAGTCTACAATTTTAATTTTAGTCTTTAGTTGTGCTAGCATTTTCACCCAAGGATATTGACAATAGAAAACAAAATAAATGTTATTACTGCCCACCTTCACTTAAACTTTTGTTCAGTACTTTGAAGGGAGTCTTAAGTAATAAACTTAACATTCTTTTTTTCTGGGTTTTTGTTTTTGAGATATAATTGACCTATAACAGAGCTTAACATTCATAAGGAAGAATCAAGGCACTTAGCCTCAGGACAGAAGCAGGCTGTAACTTAGACTACACTTTAGAGGCTTACTGATTTATTCCTGCATTTAAATGTGTTCTGGAAGAAAAAGAGAGCAGGACAAGGGAGATCAGGAATGCTGGTATGAGAAGGATTTGCAATTTTAGAGTGATCACAGCAGGTCTTATTAAGAAAGGCCTTACTGAGCAGAGATTGAAAGAGATGAGGGAGTGAGCCCTGTACAGAGAGGGGGTTGAGAGGGGAAAAGACGTCTGGCAAAGCGAACTTTCACTGAAGAGGCCCTGAGGCCAGAATATGCCCAGTTGTATCAAGGAGCGGCAAGGGGGCCAGGGCAGAGAAAGGAGGGTGAGAGCGCTCTGAGATGAAATGCAGGGAGTGGGGCAGAACACAGTGTTTGTGGACCACTTTTAAAAGGACTTTGGCTTTGCTGTGCATGCTTTGGGAAACCCCTGGAGGATTCTTGAACAAAGGAGTGCTGTGATCCAGCTTCAGTTTAAAAGAATGATGCTGGCTGCTCTGTTCAGGGTGGACTGTTGAGGGCGCAAGAAGAGAAGCAGAGTACAGTTAGGAGGCTGCTGGACTAATCTAAGGAGGAGACGGGTGGCTTGGACCAGGCTGCAGCAGTGGAGGTAGTGAGAAGTGGTTAGGTTTTGGATGCACTTTAAAGGGTAGAGTTGGAGGGTAGAGTTGGTCGTAGGATTTGAGAGGAATCAAGGAGGATTTCAATGTTTATGGCCTTCATAACCAGAAGGGTGGATTTACCATCCACTGAGGGGAGGGGACTGCAGGTACAGGGGCGTGCACTGGCCATACTCAGTTTGAGAGGTCTATTTTCATCCGTGGAGTGGGTGAGAAGGCAATTGGATATGCAGGTCTGGAGTTCCAAGAGTGATCAGCATATAGAGAGCATTTAGAGCCGTGAGACTGGGAGAGATCACCAGGCTGTGAGTGTAGTGATGGACCCAAGGTGGGACTGAGCCCTGGGGCTCCCCAGCACTGAGAGGGCAGGGAGGGAAGCGGAGCATCAGCAGAGCTGGCTAAAAGGAGCACCCGCCGAGGAAGGAGGAAAACCACCAGTGCTGTATCCTGGAAGCCAGGCAGGAAAAGGGAAGGAAGTGCTGATAGATTGAGAACTGAAAATTAACTATGAGCCGTCACGGGGAGGCCACCCATGACGGTGATGAGAGCAGATTCAGGGGAGTCACGGAGGCAGAGCCTGGGTGGTAGAAAACGCGTGGGAGGCGGCAGGGGGAGGTGTCTCTTGGGGAGGTTGCTGCGGAGGGAGCAGGGACCTGCGGCAGGACTGGTCGGGGTGAGCATCAGGAGGGGGGTTGAGGTAGACACTCAGCTCCACGGGTGAGTGTAGACGCAGCAAGTTAGATTGAATGAGGGTTGTGGTTCTGCCAAGTGAGTAAGAAGGTGTGAGGGAAGGGCAGCTGTTGTGATAACTGACCAGGGAATTGAAACTAGGGAAATATTCGTGACTGAGGGGCAGTGGGGGTCCCGGGGGTTGAGGGTGGAGTGAGGGATCCCAGGGGATAGATGACAGCCCCGGAGAGGGGGAGTGATGATAGTCTCATGCACAAGACTCAGAGTTGGTGGGTTTGAGAGAGGGAGTAATGGCAGAAGGAAGAGCCAGCCCCTCCTCCAGTCTGTGGGGCTCTGCGGAAACACACAGCTGCCTCTCGAGGGGTCGTGGGGGAGACCGTGTCCTCAGGGGATGGCCTCTTCTCCACCTCAGCACTGTGGGCACTGGGGCTGAATAACTGTTGCGCAGAGCTGTCCTGTGCATTGTGGGGTGTTCGGTAGCATCTTGGCCTCTGCCCCTTAGATGCCAGTAGCACCACCACCCAGTGTGTCAACCCAAACGTCTCCAGACATCGCCAAATGCCCCCAGAGACAAAAGCAACCCCTCCCTCCTACCACCCCTTGAGAACCTCGCGTTAGAACAAGGCGTGGGGATGTTTTTAAAGAGGTTGAGAATATACAGAGCACCTCACTGAGGGTGGACCGTAAACTCTGGAGATCACAGTGGGAGGGTTCCAGGTGCTGGGCAGGAGTGAGAGGTTGATGGGGACAGATTACAGGCTGATCATAATGGGGTCAGGAGGTGAGGGGTACCCTCGGAGGCAGAGGTTTCCTGGGCTGGCTGGCAGGAGCTAAAGTAAATAATCAAGAGACTGAACTTCATTTCCAAAGTAGCTGACATTGCAGATTATCTGTGTTGAACATAAAGAGCTCTGCCTTTTAGTTGGAAGAAGTAATTACTTTGAAGAGGGCAGGTGTTTGAGTGACCACATACTGAAGTGGAGAAGTCTTAGTGTAAGTAGTAATTAGGACAGAAACTTAAAAGGTGTGACATGTCTTTTAGAAATGTGGATACTCTGTAGTGAAGATGGACCTGTTTGTTTATAAGATGAGGTGCATTAAATTCAAGACTAAAACTGATATGCTTTTAAGATTATTGTAGAATAGACTACACTGTATAGCACAGGGAAATATACACAAAATGTTATGATAACTCACAGAGAAAAAAATGTGACAATGAGTGTGTATATGTCCATGAATAACTGAAAAATTGTGCTGAACACTGGAATTTGACACAACATTGTAAAACGATTATAAATCAATAAAAAATGTTAAAAAAAAAAAAAAAAAGATTCTGATTCTGGCGCTGACACTGACTCCCTGAACGAGGAGAAGTGATGGAGGAAAGGGAGAAGTTGGCAGAGCTGGCCTGATTCTGTACCAAAGCGAGTCTTCACATTGTTGCATGTGTGACACAGACGCTCGGTGGTTAATGTGATTTCTTGTTCTGTCTTAGGATCAGTTTACGTGTGGAGAAACAGTCCCAGCCCCTTCCACCAACAAAGAATTAGTTAAATGCTGAAGAGGACTTTAGGAATCAAAAGCATGAACTTTGGGAACTGAGCCAAGCTGGAAAAATCAAATGCAAAGTTACCGGCTTTTGTAGTTTGCTGCTCCATTAGGGCGTGGACTCCTTCCATCGGCCGCCAAGTTCATCCTCAAAGAAGTGAGCCCATGTGGACATGTTCTTAATTTTCCATCTGAATTTAAAGGAAGATAATTTCAAAGCAGTGCTTTCTTCCCCTCCGTTGTGTTATGTTTTATATCTTACACACAATTATCTCATTATCTGCAAACAGCGTATCTACCTCAAAGTCATTCAGATTCTTTAATTTAAAAAAATGGGGATTTTATTTTTTCAGTTTGTTATTAAGATGATTAAAGTTAGCCCTTTGTCATTTGACCTCAGCTTTGCGGTTCTAAACCGAAGAAATTTTGTTGCCCACTAGCTGGTCAGGACACACCAGTCCCTGAGGTCTGGCCCTCAGTCAAGTGCCTGTGTTCTGTTCAGTGTGCCATTTCACTTATGCCACATACACTGAGTTCTGGTCGTGCTGTTAAAGAGGAGATACACTGAGCTCACAGTTTTTTCAGAGCTAAAAGTTAGTGAGTGAAGAGGAAAAGTCAAAAAGTGAAATGGTCTGAGAAGGTGGAGTTTCGTTTCCAAGATTCTGCATGTTCCTTGAAAATCAGGACAAGAGAAGCAGAAAAACAGATAAAGGAAGTGAAATTGGTAACAGACTGAGAGAAGAATATGCCTGCTTCGTGATTTAAATGCTTGAGTGGGTTTGTGAAATCAGCAAATACTCCTCCTGTGTCTGGGTTCTTGTCTGTATCTGTTTTGAGGTAAGGCTAATGAGATTTCACTCCAGGGAGGGGTGAATGTCTTCGTGGCTGTGCTTTCAGCAGTACCGCCCAATCGAGTCACTAGTCTGCAAGGTAGAGCTCCCACAACAACCGTTGTATTTGCTGAGGATGAGCTTGGAAATGAGATGCCTGTCCTAGTTAAATATGCCCCTGAGGGCGCATCTAGTAAGCCTCTAGACGCTGTGACCACACCAGACACCCACTGTCACAGAGAAACGTTGCCCTGGAGAAAGAGACGTGGAGACAGGCGCTCAGTCTCCTTTGCTGCAGTGCTGAGAGGAGCAGGAAGTTGGAATCATCTGCATTTAAATTCCAAAATTCCTTTTATATACCCACCATTGCTCTATGTATATAAAGTTGAAAAAACCTCGCTGATATCTGGTAGGTTGTTCTGGGAAGGGCTCCTCCAATTAGAGAAAAAACAGACTGGATATTCTGTTACTAACCAATAAATGTGCTGCACACGCCGTTGGGGGTTTAGATTCAAACAGGCGAGGGGCCTTTTTTAGCTGCCAGCAGCATGGCTGTGTGGAGCCGTTATTCTGAGACACAATAAATCACCAAAAATTATATGCCAGACTGCTTGGTACATTATGTGAAGCATATGGCATGTTCCTGATGGCACACTGACGCCCCAGAAGTAATCCACGGTTGCCTGGGAATCAGTGACGGCTCAGGTGAACAGAGCAGTGTGTGTGCTTACTGGTGGGGTCGAGCTGCACAGAGAAATGTACTGTCCCACCCTCAGACCTGGTGGGTCTGGTTACTGATACCGTTAGCTTCCTCAGCTGATGGCGCATTTCAGACAAGAACGGACACCCTGATGTCCGGGTTTACTGTGAGCACTGACGAGCAGGGAGGAAAGCTGCCCAAGTCCAAACAGCACAGAAGGAAAAGAGCACATGGCGCCATCAGTGCCGACCTCCAGAGCAGCTGAGGCACTACATTTGTTAACCACAGAGGACACACCAGGACTTAATCCTACGTTAAGCAGAAAGTAAAACCAGGGTCTTACAGGTGTGGCTAGAGTTCTGTGTGGCGGACGTGCCAGAGCACCTCTGAGGGCTGATCTGTAACCCAGGCTCTGTCTGGCTAGCTCTGTAACCTCCGGCCAGGCCAGTGGGATCCTCACCTGTACAATTAGGAGGCTGGCCCAGGTCACTTCTAAACTCAGTACTCTGGTTTTAGGCTTTGTAGCTTGCAGGAGCTGAATGGTAGTTGAAACCTTTCTAAACTAAAAACTAACGATGAGAAGGAGAATCCAGTCTTCAGTAACTCAGCATCACCATCACAGCACCTCAGCAGTCAGCTGTTGGAGGATTCTGCGTATACTTTAGTTTACCTGCTCAGAAACCGTTCTCTTGGAAAGCACCCTTGGAAAGTTATTTTGGATAACTGTACCTATTAATTTATTATCAGAATAAATTTTACTGGCATGCTAAGTAAAGACAGATTCTTCACATCCATTTGTTTTCATGTTTTTCTTCCCCTAAATACCAACATTATGTATCAAAAGGTTATAATGTGATTGTATATGAGGTGAAGTCTTCACCTGCTTTGGGACGCTGAAAGTAGGTTTCTAGTATGGACAGTACAGTTTTTAAATAGGGAAGAAATTGCCACTGCAATAAAAAAAATTGCAGTTCAGCCACATGGGTTTCAGTTCTGGATTTTTGTTATTTGGGGGGGAAATAGCTTTCAATTAAGTGGCAGTAAGGCAGAGGTAGTTGACATTCTTAGGTGAGTTACTCAGTTTATTGCAGGGAAAGAAGGGTGATATTTTACTTAAGATTAATGGTCAGTGGTCTGAGAGCCCAGCTCCAGTCAGGACACAGTTTGAATCTTGGTTCCTCCCCTGTGATCTTGGACAAATTTCTTAAATCTTTTTGTATCTCTGTGTCCTGGTCTGTGAAATATAGACCATAATAGTACCTTTTTCCCACGGTCGCTCTGGATTCATTCACTCGGCAAGGGTCCGTGGAGTGTTACCACCTGCCCGGCACTGAAAGAGGAGGAGATGTAGGTTTCTGCCATCACGGACTTACCCGCGACTGGAAGACAGGGTGCCGGCCGGGGTCGGGGCCCGGGAGGAAACCAGCCACCTGACATGCTGCAGAGGGGCCACCGCCCGCGACCTGACGAAGGGTAGACGGAAGGCCTCTTGGGTCTGGATGGGAATGAACCAGCCTCGTGAAAACGATTAAATGAGCTAGTGACCAAAACGGTCACCGCCATGCCTGTCGCATGCGCCCCTCCTCCCAAAAAGTTAACTATTCTAATGCCAGAAGGAATTCATTGTCTTGAGCATTGACAGCATTACTAAAATAAATATGAAAAGTGCAGAGTATTGGACGCCCTTCCCCCACACTCACGGAGTCTCTCTGGGGCTGGGTTTGGACAAGCCCTCCAGGTAGTTCTGAGGCAGCTCGAGTGTGAGAACCACGGGTCCAGAGCTGGTGTTAAACTTGGCAGCACATTAGAATCACCTGGAGAGCTTTTCAACCCATGCTGCCCGACAGAGACTTCATTGGTCCACGTGCAGCTTGGGCATCAGGGTCCGTCCGTAGTCTCCCTGGGGATTCTAACGTGTAGCCCGAGCTAAGAACCAGCGGACTCCTCTGGAAAAGAAAATTCACCATCGCAAAGGATCCAGCTTTCTCAATGGTCACACCTTGTTAGCACCTGGGACAAGAGCATGGGCTCAGTGGGCCACCTGCTCTGTGTTCAGGTGTGCAATCAGCCTGAACAAGTGACTGCAGAGCCCACGCCGGGCTGATGACCCCAGTAGGAGTGCCCCAATCTGGGCAGCTCCTGAGCTGTGCCCCTACTTAAGCAGACAATCGCATTGTCCCAGACACATTCCGGCTGCTAATTACACACCTGACAAAAGTGACCGCTTCTGCAGGTGGAATTAGGATTTCTTTTAACTTTGAGGACACCTGCCATTTCCTACTTCCTACAAAGGAAACTGCTCATGATTTCATATTTGACCAGGAAACCATCTTACAAATGATTCCTTTTTAAGGGTTTAAAACAAAGGGCACATGAAAAAAAATCAGTTAAAAATACTATCCCTAGCTCAGAAAATGCTTAAAATGGGAGAGGGGTGTCCAAGGAAGACAGCCACCTTGGTCCTGGCAAATGAGGGGTATTTGATGGGGGAAGGGTTTCCATACGAAGTGGCTCCCGTATTAGGGTGAATGTCGTAAGGGGTGAGGCATCCCAGTAAGTGGTACAGAGCACAGGCGTTGCTGCAGTGGGTCCACCCCTGAGACTGAGACAGGTAAGCAGTTCTCACCTGAGACCTGACCGGGAGCAGACCAGTTACCAGGCATCACCAGGCAAAGATCTGGGGCTAGACCTCATCCTTAGAGAGGAGCTGAGCTCTTGGATAGGGCTGAAGTTCATACCTTTGGGCAAAGATTAACACCGAAATTGAGGGTGGGAAAGAGGGGAAACCAACTCTTAGTGGGTATCACCTGTGCTCTAGGCTGTTTACATAGCAGCACAGGGCACCCAGGGTCACCCCGGAGGGCATGGCGTCCCCATCTACAACCTCAAATGGCAGAACTTGCAATATTACTGTAGCCATCTCTAAACTACCAATCGGTGATAATGACAAGAGTGAACCAGCGTGGATGGGGGCTTTGGGCCATTCAACGAGATTAAATGAAAGAATATATGTAAAGCAGCATAGTGTTTGCATGCAGTAAGGACTCAAAAACAACAATTTAATCTTACATATTTCTTGCTCTATCAGAAATGACTCAAGACTATGCCCAAGAAACTTAACCTGAATTTAAAAGTTCGGACAACAAGGAACTCAGCCGGGATGTGTCAGGGTTCAGTGCAGAGAAGCAGAAGAACCGTGAACGGTGGAGAACAAGGGATCTGTTAGAGGGTCAGACTTCACGTGGCTGTCGGGGCGAGAAGGGGGCATCAAGACAAGACTGTTATCTCTGCATCTGGTGCTGAACTGAGCCTGAAGTAGCTACAGCTCAGCCAAACTCGTAGCTGGGGGGAGAAAAACCTTGGTGTGAACCAGAGAAAATACAGACTGGAGCCTACCTGTTTCTGCTCGCCTCCAGCCTGGCGGCGGTGGGGACTTCCGGGGAAAGCGGGCGCCCTTCCCCAGGGAGTCGGAGAAGTAGCTGGCGCAGGACGAGGCAAGCGGGCACAACAGCAGCAGTGCGCCTGAGCACCCACAGTTCCCGGTGCTCTGCTCCAGCCTTCAGAGCATAAACATGTGTCTGCCCCTTTCCTTCTGGCTTCCAAACCTCGCACAAGCTTTCCCCGGCGGTCCGTGCTCACCCAGGACCATCCGGGAAACGGGGTTCTGGGAAATGTAGTCCCGGAGTCGCAGCTTCGCTAATTGTCACCATCCTCAGTGTCGGGGGAGCGGAGCAGGGGCGCGACACTCACTGTTGTTCATCAGGTAAAGTGATACTAGCACGATGTCATTTAGATCAGGCTGCGATGCTGACTTCATTATCCTCGTGTTAACGGAAACATGAAAACAAGTCCGCCTCTCTCATCTTGCTGGCCAGACAGCAGATAACAATCCCACGGGATTAATTTTTGCTTCTGGGCTGTGTTTTCCATATTTGAATTCAGAGCAACATAACTCTAGTAATAATTGGTTAATGCCTGCAAAATCTGCCGTATATCCATATTATGGTATTTACTAGCTCTAATTATAGAGAGAAATGGGACATATGCTCATATGATGTCATTAAAAGTGGGTAGTCATGGAAACCAGGATTACCCACCTTACTGATGTGTCTGTTACCTGGTTGCTGGAATTTGGGGAACGATTCCTTTTGAGTGTTTTTACTGCAACAAATTCCCTGAGGTGCCCAGCAGTTTGTTATCCAGACTGTTTCAAATCAGGTAAGAAGTTCACACTTCAAGTCTGATATGATCTGTGTGGCCATACCTGAAACCTTAAACTCTGGACCGTGAGCCGAAAGTGCCAGTTGCAGTTTATATATTCGTAGCAAGAAACAGCCTACTTGCAACGTGTCCATCTGTCTTGGCTCAGCCCTCAGCACACCCTGCTGAGGTAGAGAGGAAAAAAAAATAGTGAAGTTAGACTGAAATGAAAAAGGACTTTCTGCTTGTAAAAGGGCTAAGATTATTAATAGTTACCCCCAGATGGATAAGCAGTGACATTCAATCAATAAGTAGGCTCCAAGCATTTTCTTTGTTTATGAGTTGAGCTGAATCTCTGTGCAAAGGGGAGGGGGAGGATTTAAAAAAAATAGAACTACGTTACAGAGAAATTTTAAGAACATAAGCGAAATACTTTTCAACAATAAGTGACAGGAATATATGTGTTAGTTAAATGATTGGAAACTTTGTTCTCTTTGCAAAACACACACCTTCCTCACCATGAATGTTAAGGAACTAAACACTGCATGGACTTGAGAAGGCAGAGGAGCGCCTGACCCCGGCCAGATGGCTCCTGTTCTCCGCGCTTGCCATGTGTTCCTGCCCATCTGTGGGCTCAGTGGGACCAGGCCCTGGGCAGAGGCCAAGGACGGTACTGGTCACCTGTCCAGGCCTTGGTCTCTCCACTGTAATACCAGGGCGGGAGGTCAGAGAAATGACTTTGGAGAGCTATCCCAGCTCTGTACTGATGTGACTTTGAGCAAGCGAATGACTCTTCCAGTTTCTGTTGGAGCTGTCCTGGTGTGCCTGAAGGGGCCACCTTGAGGTGACTGCTGTGCCCGGGGCTGGGGACTGAGGGGAGGGGGACGGAGAAGCGGGGAGAAGACAAGCTCTCTCCAGAGTAACTCTGAACTGACAGCAGCCAGGGTCCGAGGGGGAAGCCACAGCCCCATGGGACACAATGCACAAGGGCATGTGTGGCCAAAACCTCTCTGGTCCATGTGTCCTCCTTCCCAGGGGCCAGCCTACTTAATGTGAACGACATCTGTGGGACCTTAAGCCGAGGTTGGGGGCAAACACGGCCCACTGGTTATCACTGGCCTCAGCAACACCCCCAGATGCACTTAGCAGGGCTTTTGCATCCCAGAGCTGCACTGTCCAGAGTGGTAGCCACTAGCCACACAGGGCTTTTGTTGTTGTTAGTGGTGGTACTGGGATTGAACCCAGGACCTCGTGCCTGCTGACATGCCCTCTACCGCTGAGCTATACCCCCCTCCCCTAATATTTTAATTTAATTCAATTTTTTTAACAGAGGTACTGGGGATTGAATCCAGGGACTTCATGCATGCTAAGCAAGCACCTATCACTGAGCTATACCCTCCCTCCCCTTTTGGTGGCGGCCGGGGGCTTTTAAAATTTACACTTAAATTCAGATGAAATAAAATTAAGAAGTCAGTTCCTCAGCCATACTACCATTACTTCAAGGGCCCATGTCCACAAGCTGCTGGGGCTTGTGGCGCCCATATTGGACAGTCCAGGTAAAGGACACAGGTCTAAGCACCGCTGTCGACTGTCCTTGGTTCGAATCCAAGGTCTGCCACTTATTAGCTGTGTGGCTTTAGGAAATGGTTTCCCTTCTCTAAGCTTCTGTTTCTCCCCCAGTAAAAGAGAGACAATGATTTTCATCCCCAGGGTAGCTTGCAGGATCCGGTGGAATCATGGATGTAAGCACTTAGCACAGCGCCCGCTTCAGAGTCACCCACGTTCTCGCTTTGTCTTTCTCCAGCTTGATGTGCGGCCAGTTTCTCTCTGTGTAAAGCGTGGAGAACACCAGCACCTGTCTTGCAGGGTTGTCAGGAGGCTCGAAGGACCAACACAAGCAAAGCAGGTGGGAAGTGCTAAAGTCAACACTTGCTGCCACTATTTACTTGATAAGTATTTGCTAAACACCCTCCACGTGCCAAGCGCAGGGACGGGGGCTGGGAAACAGGCCTGTTATTAATCGGGCTACTTTGCACACACTCCAGGGCGGCCAGGGAGCTCTGCCCCGCCCCGCCCCTCTGCACAAGCTGGGACCCTCCCTGCCCAGCTTCTATCTGTTCCCAAGGAGGGGAACTGATTCCAAGGACAGCGCCCACCTCACAACTGGAGGGACGGTGCTGGAAGCATACACGGCATCAGAGAGCGCTCGGGGACGCCTCCCACAGGTGTGCAGAGGTGGGAGGCCATTCGACTTCATCACCAACGCGAGGTAACAGAAGCATTTAAAACCACGTTCCTATTTCAAATAAAAAGAGAGATGCCTCATTTCCATGAGTGTAACTCTCAGGGTGATTTTTTTTTTTTTTTTACCTCCAAGGAGCTGAAGTCACCACCACCTTTGGACCCACAGCCCCTCCCTGTGCCTGCCCCAAACCTGGTTAGAGAGGGCTCCTACCTCACCACCACAGCCCCAGAGCCCTCCCCCCAGACGCCTGCAGCTTGTCTGCACTGCGCCTTCTCTGCACCTCGCTGTACTCATTCTGTATTGTATTTTAAAATTCTCTTATGTGATTTTATATATGATATTGTATTGGGTTTGTGTGTGTGTGTGAAAGAGAGAGCTACAGAGACTGGGGGAGGGAAGGAGAGAGAGAGAGACAGAGACACAAGGTAGATCTTCAGAGTTAAATCGGTGCTGAGTTGGGGAGGGGACAACAGATTGGGGTCAAGGGAAGCCCTGGGGATTTGGATGGGATGGGGGGCCGGCGAGGAACTCTGTTTCCAGGGTAGAGGAAAGAATGTATTTCAATAGAAAACTATGGTCTGTCTAGAGGTCAAAGAACCTCCAATTTATCTGCACCTAGCCTCTCACTGTCTTTGAGCTGTTTGAACTCTGTAGTTGAAGGCAGCTGACGACACCGCGAGGTCACTGTTGTCTCTAAGTACGCATGTCCCGGACTGTCCAGGAAAGGGTCAACTGTCTGCCCTCCTGCCCTGTGGAAAGGCCAGTTCTGCCTGCATTTATTTACATATTCTTTCCAATATTCCTCATCTATAAATGGGTCTGCCCTGTGGATTTGCTTTTGAACTGGTTATAACATCTCCTGGACTCTCAGGAGTTCAATAAAACTTTTAAAACATGTTAAATTTTTATATCTGTATCAGAGCCATGATTTTAGCATTTTGTTGAGAATTATCTTGGAACAGTTTTCTGAAAACTTAGGAGGGAGCAGCTAGAAGGTGACTCAGGGAAGTGGGGATGAGTGACCTGGACACCCTTGCGTGGGAAAGGAAGTAGGTGATGGGATCAGGGCACCCAGGTCATCTAAATCTCCATAGAAACGCGCCTCTATTTGGCTCACTGTTTATTATTGATTAGGGCTCAGACTCTGAAATTGAATATTAATTTGTAGATGTTCCAAGTGATTTTAGCCTGCTCCAGATGCAAATGATTTCTATCCACCAAGAAATATACCTCCCCAAGGATTTATTGTCCTATAAGAAGACATCATCTGATTTTGCAATCTTATTTCAACATCCTTTCTTCTCCCCTGCCTGTCCCCCTCCCCTCCCCCCTTCCTCCTCCTCCTTCTTGGCTTTATTTCTCTTTATTCATTTACTTATTTATTTTCCTTTGTTGGAAGGCAACATCCTTTCCTTTGCTGAGTATGCCAGTCTGTCCTAGTCTTTTTTGAAATAGCTTCCCCGTTCTGCTGATTCTCTCACTAACAAGGTAACTAAACCTTTGACACTTGCTCACTCTACTTTGAAAGAGGGTCATGTATTTTTAAAAACTTTTTGAAACTGACATGTGCACAGTCCAGTTGCCAGCTTGTGGTGGCGTCTGCGTGATCCTGTCCCAAGGTCATCGTGTCACCTTCATTCTCCACGTGTTCACAGAGCACCTGCCATGTGCCTGGCAGTTAGAAGTCAGAGGAAATGGAAGCAGACACTGATCTCGAGGATCTCACACTTGTGGCCAGAGAAAAGATGTTTGTTAGTTTCTTAAATCAACAATTACAATGGCATGCGACAGCCCCAAGTGAGGAGTCTCAGAGTTAAAGTTTAGATGTTTACACCAGTGCTCACCTCACCTTTCACAGAATGGGTGTTTCATATGGTACCTGGAATCCTCACTGGCTGAACTGAGATACCCAAGCGTGGTGATGCTTAAGAGAAAACAGGAGTTTCCTGTCTGAATCATTTCACCCCATCAGGGCGGACCAGCAGCTCAGTGGTTAACGCTCCTGAAACATCCTGGTACTATTTTTTCTTCTTTAGTGTTTACGGTGCCATGAGCCTCTCGTTGCCTTTTCTGGGTAGTGGGGTTGGGAGTGAGGATTTGCTTCTCCCGGTTTCACAAACCCTTTCGTGAAAAGGGTGCGTATTAACAGTGTTCCCTCGTGCTGGCCTGTGCGTGTCCTAGTTCGGCCACTAGATGGCGCAGGTTCACCTCCCAGGGCAGCAGAAGGCGGGCACCTGGATTTGAGTCCTTTGTTGGCTTGTGACCTTGGGAAAGCCAGTTAGTTTCCCCTTCTGCAGAGCCCAACGGTGACAATCACGCTGCAGGATTGCTGTGAGGATTAGTGCGGTTCAGGCACACAGCTGATGCTCTCTAATCGCTGCCCTTCTCTTTCCTCCTTCAATGCACATTTATTGAACCGTGTTCCCGTGCTGTGCCTTGTAAAGACTGTCCCCAAGCATCCTGCAATACAGTGGAGTGTCTTACACACACACACACACACACACACACACACACTACTGTAGTTACTGGAGTACAAGACATACCCTCCAAGTCCAAAGTCATCCAAAATTGATTCTCATTCAAAGGCACTTAGGTATGAAAAGCCACATTCTGAACAGATAAAATCATGGTTAAGGATGTAGCAACCATAACAGCAAAATATTGTGAAGATACTCATTCCACACTTTTCCTCTAGTTTTCTTAGCAAAATTCCAAGCCACGGGCCACACAACTCATCTGATACAACGTCAGTGATTCCCTTGAGCTTTAAAATATTTTACTCTTATAATCCTTCCGTTGCCGGGACTCGTTGACAGCAATACTTTTTAGCGCTATGATATTCCACGTTTTCCTCCAGAGTTAGAAGAGTGTGACTGTGTGTTCAGAATCCACTGTTCCCCACTGGATTCTGCTACAGAGTATTGTATGGGCAAGATAATACGTTTCCCTTGTGAAGACAACTTAAGATACCTTTGAAAACGTGTGTGATGTTTTCCCCGGAGGAGGGACAGACTCTGCTTCTGAAACCACTCTGTGGGCTCCAAGCCCCATTTTAAGTTCTCCTGTGGTAACTGCAGCCAGCAGCAGAGTCGGCAACACGTGGAGGGCCTGTCACTCTCCTCCCTGCCAGCCTTTGAAGGATCAGCGGCCCAGGATGTTATCTGAGCTGTTGCCAGCAAGCTCTGACACCCTCAAATGGATGGCAGGAAACGGGTCGGTGAGCCCTGTCAGTTTCCTTGCCACTGGTATCAGCGGCCATGAGCATCTTGGCTGTGAGTCGCTGAGGAGGTGGAGAGAATCCACTCAAAGGTCTGCAGCCTCACTTAGAAAGAGATTTTGGGAGGCACTTCTGAGCCCTGTGCATCTGTGCCTACTCTCTGCCCTTGCTCTCCGTGAGCTGATGGTTACCTCGAGCCCTGCAGCTGGGCTACTGGGGGCACCTGTCACTCCTATGAGGGCACAGAGTCTGCATTGTACGAGACCCGAGAAAGAAAATCCATCAGCCCTGGCACCACCCCTAGTCTGCGGAGCCCCTCCCCACTCCGCACACAATTCCACAGACACTGACATCAGATGAGGCCACTCTCTGCCTGTGATGGAGTGAGACCAAAACAGGACCACAAGTGTCATCGACATGAGCTAAAACGGAAGCAAGAACACCCAGCAAACTGCAGAAATGATCGAATGGCCCTCTCCCGGGAAACATGAGTGGTCGTCTGCCACTTACAGCTTTAGACCCTCTGTCCCTCCCATCACCTTCTAAATAAAAATTTGATACCTGATCATAAAGTTGCCCCATTTTCTGACAGCGTCCAGTCCAGAGCAAGACCAAACTTCCTAGAACCTTCTCAGAGTCCCCTAACTCGAGATCTGGCTGGACTAAGATGGTGGAGCAGAAGGACCCTGGGCTCACCTCTTCTCATGAACACAACATCATTGCAACGAACTGCTGAACACCGCTGACAGAAAAGACTGGAACTACCAGAAAAGATCTTACATCTAAAGACAAAGAAGGAAATACAGGGCAGGCAGGAGGGCTGGGCTTGCAATATAATCAAATCCCACCCCCCAGGTGGGCGGCCCACAAACTAGAGAATACACTGCAGAGGTTACCCCACAGGACGAGAGTTCTGAGCCCCACGTCAGGCTCCCCAGCTGGGGGTCCGGCACCAGGAAGAGGAGCCCTCTGAGTATTTGGCTTTGAAGGCCAGTGGGGCTTAAAAGGACTGGGGGAAACAGACACGTCACTCTTGAAGGATGCACACAAAATCATATGCACACCTGGAAACAGAGCAAAGGCAGTGACTTCACAGAAGCCTGGGCCAGACCTACCTGCTGATCTTGGAGGGTCTCCTGAGGAGGCCGGGGTGGCTGCGGCTCACTCTGAGGACATAGACACGGTGGTGCACATATGGGGAAGTATTCATCCTCATGAACTCTCCTTCCTGGAGGCTGACATCTTCCGTGGGTCATTAGCACCAAGGCCTGGCCCCACCCAACAGCCTGGAGGCTCCAGTGCTGGGATGCCTCAGGCCAAATAACTAACTAGGTGTGGATAGATTCCCCACCCATCAGCAGATAGGGGGCCTAAAGGCTCCTGAGTCCACAGCTGCCTCCGGACATGGCCCCTCCCACCAGGAAGCCTGCACCAGCCGCTAGTGCAGCCTCACCCACTAGGGGGCAGACATCAAAGCAAGAAAACCACAGTCCTGCCTGCAGCCTGTGGAACAGAGCCCACAAATGCAGGACAGACCCAACCCTGGGACCCCCTGGTCCTTGGGTGGTGAGAGGGGTTTCACTGCTGGGACACATAGGACGTCCCCTACAGAGGGCTACTTCTCCAAGGTCAAGAAATGTAACCTACCGCATACATAAAAATACAAATAGAAATTTAGACAAAATGAGGAGACAGAAGAATATGTTCCAGACAAAGACACAAGATAAAGTCCCAGAAGAACTAAGTGATGTGGAGATGGGCAGTCTACCTGAGACAGAGCTCAGAGTAATGATTGTAAAGGTGATCAGAGAACTGGGGAGAATGATGCACAGAGCGAGAAGCTAGCAGTCTTTAACAAAGAGCTAGAAAATACAAAGAACCAAGTCTTGCATGGTAGATAAGAACAAGCTGGGAAGAGGAGGGAACAGCATTCTTGGCAGAGGGAACAGCGTGGCAAAAGCAGAGGCAAGAGAAAGAGCGTTGTATTATGGGCTATGCATTAAGAGACGGGGGTAGGGGAGATGAGGGGCAGGAGCTGAGTCCAAAGGCTGAAGGCCAGGGTAGGAAGGGGCTTGAGAGCAGGGGGTATCATGACCAGGGCGTTATTCTGAAGGTGATGGAGAGCTAGGGAGGGGATTCCAGCAGGGGAGAATTTTAGCAAGATCCCTTGAGCTGTAGGGAAAAGTGAGGGTACTTGAATGAGTGCAACTGAGCTTCAAGAAAGGACTCAAGGCTGGAGAAACACCTGGGAATTTTCCAAACACAGGTGGATTATTACTTCACAGATAGGTATTTTCGGGGTCACTGGGGGCTGGGCGTGTTGCCATGGCAGTTTTGGAGAAATAATTTTTTTACATGTTAAAGTCTATTTTGTGTCCCACTTGGCAAATGCACGGAAAAGCATATTCATTTACTTTCCTGGAATTGTTTTTGAAATAGCTCTGCCTTCCCAGAAACCACGGAGTACGTATCCAACTCTGTCTGAGTCTGCGCTGACATATTATGCAGTGGAGATGATATTTTGCAATTTCCTGATTCACGGGTGACTCATCAAGGTCACCTAAGCTTGGTGTCCCACGAACACATGGGACAAGGATCTAGCTGTGCCCTTGGTACATAATAGAGATTTAAGACATATTCATAGGTTTTTTTTTTTTTTAATTTGGAGAAGGACCCTAAGTATCTAGATCAACTCTGGAAAGAGCAATGGAATCTGGGTTGCTAAGAGTAAACGTATTATTCAGAAGCTTAACTTTGTGCTTTGCAGAACTCCGAAAGCCCAGGCACTGAAATTTGTCAGAGCACAGAAAGGTTCTCACGTTTCCAACCCAGCTCTCATGGCTGCTAGCCAGACGCTGTACCTTCTGGGGTTACTGACTGGACCAAGAAGGGGAGATTAGAACCAAAGGGTTGGGGGATTTTGTCTTCAACACCCGCCTTATGAAAAAGCCTGGAGGAAACCCTGAGGTCCCTTGAAACTGTCACGGGATGGCTTCTCCTGCTCATGGGACGCAGATGGGGTTAACAGGCTGAGACCCCAAACAACTTGCTGCATCATAAACTCCTGTGTGATACACGCAACAGGAAGAAACTCATTATGAATCCCATGGGAAGCTCCCTTTCTCACTTCCAGAAGCCATACTTACTTGTTTTTATGTTGCCTTTAGCTAATTTTTAAAAAATTGATGTACAGTTGATTTACAATGTTGCCTAAATGTCTGGTGTGCAGCATAGTGATCCAGTTATATATATGCACACACATATATTCCTTTTCATGTTCTTTCTCATCATAGGCTATTACAAGGTACTAACTACAGTTCCCCGTGCTGTATAGTAGGATCTTGTTGTTTATCTATTTTGCACATAGTAGTGTGTATTCGTGAATCCCAAACTTCTAATTTATCTCTCCCCTTTGTCCACTTGGGTAACCATAAGTTTGTTTTCTATGTCTGTGGGTCTGTTTCTATTTTGTAAATAAGTTCATTGATGTCATTTTTTAAAAATTCCCCATATAAGCGATATCATATGACCTTTTTCTTTCTCTTTCTGGCTTACTTCACTTAGTATGACGATCTCCAGGTCCATCCATGTTGCTGCAAATGGCATTATTTCGTTCTTTTTTTATGGCTGAGTAGTATTCCATTGTATATATATCACAGCTTCTTTATCCAGTCATCTGTCGATGGGCATTTAGGATGTTTACATGTCTTGGCTATTGTAAATAGTGCTGCTATGAACACTGAGGTGTGTGTATCTTTTGAAATTAGAGTTTTCTCTTGGTATACCCAGGAGTGGGATTGCTGGATCATATGGTAAATCTATTTTGATTTTTTTAAGGAAACTCCATACTGTTTTCCATAGTGGCTGCAAGAGAAACCTGCCTCTCAGAAACAGGAATAAAGGGAAAGTGTTTTATGGGATGGTAATTTGGGCCACAATGTTTTCCAGAAGGTGAATAAGAAAAAAGATCAAAACACCTTTGCTTCTCAGAATGTCTGAGCATCCCTGGTGGTGAAGGGTGAGACCTGCATGAAAGGCACCCAGTGCCTTCCCCTCGCTCCCAAACTAAGATAGCAGAGCTGGTTTGGGGGCGATGGAAGATCCCTACCTTGGGGTGTGGGCAGGAGCTGACTGGATAATACCCAGGAGTTGCAAGCATGGAATTTTATAGGTTTTGGCCTCAGGGTCCTGGCAAGTTTTGTTTCATAATAATTAAAAAATAGCAGCAGAGACCAGTCTTGCCCGAGAGAGGAGTCATCCCCCCCCAAAAGGCAGACACTGTTACTAGCCGTGCACCAGTCCACCACCTGTCCTCCTGGCTCGCAGGACCCCAGCTAGGTTCTGGGTGGTAGTGTGCCCGGCACTTCTCTCTTAGTGGGGTACATTCCTAGTCACTTTCCCAGCCTCCTTTGCAGCCAAAAGTGACCACGTGACACGGTTCTGGCCAGTGGGAGAGAGAAAAGTCGGCCGGGGGCTGGTGGAGGCGGGACTCTGGGCAAGAGCTCTCTTTCTCAATAGAGACAAAGACGTTTAAGGAGAGCTTCCTTCCTCATTGGGATGGAATGGACATCCCATTGTGTCCATTGGGATGTTGTGATGGACATGCTGTGACCACAAAGAGAGAGATACCAGCAGCAAAAGCCCAACAGGAATGGGGACCAGAAGGTTAAAAAGAGGCTGGTTCATGAACGATGTCTGTGAGCTATTGCATCTAATGTGGAACCACCTACCTTTGAGTCGGGCATGTGAAATAACGAGAAATCTGTATTTCCTCAGCGCCTGGGAGTCGGCTACTCTGTTACTTGCACCTGAACTCACTGAACCGATGCATCTGATTGTGGCAGATCCCAAAACAACTTGACCCTTACTCTCACCCATTCCTGTCTGGAAGGTCATTGTCACAAATACTGGGAGACAATACATGGTAGAGGCTAAGGGCATGGATAGTGGAGCTATGGGGTGCAGAGCAGAGGTGGGGTCGGACAGCTTTGACCTCTCTGTGCATGTGGGGAGGAGATAGCCGCCCCCTCCCCCCGACTGCTCGTTTGATCGGGAGCCAGCTGGGGACAGAGCGACACTGACACTCGAAGGGGCGTGATGGGCTGGCAGCCCCGAACGTAGATTGTGACAGGCAGGAGGCGCCCCTGGGTCTGGCCTTTAAACATGCTTCACAGGCCGGGCTGGCTTAGGAGCACAAAGAGTGAGGATTGTTGAGCACAAGGACCTCCCTGCTGTTGGAGGTCCCTTCACTTGGCCGGACTCCGCCTGCTTGAGTTTTGAAGTCTGGCTGCATTGGATGCTCGGGATCAGACTTTATGTAAATACCCAAGGGCCTGCTCTACACAAGAACAGACATCTGACTGCCCTCAGATTTCCACTGCAAGAGAATTATATCCAGGGGTTGGGGGCAGTGTGTGCCTTGTCCTTTGTATCTCAGCATAATACAAAAGCCAGAGTGTCAGGTTTTATCTGTTAGTGCAACTGAATCCCGTTGGCTTGACCAAAATGCTGAGAGCTACTCTTTGCTGCTTAGCATCCTTCCCTTCCCTGCGGACATTCTTACTGCAGCCTGTGGTCGCACTGAGCGAGCTGGTCCTGCCCAACCTCCATCGACAGGGACGGCCTGGGGAAGCCCAGTGTCCAAGAGAAAGGCGGCTTGGGGCTACAGCGTCAGTGTTTTATATTTTGATTTTAAGGAATGATTTGTGCGTTCATTCCTATTTCTCTCTTAAAAAGGACTGGAGTCTGCTCACCGTAAGGTCCTAGCCTCCCCTCTTCTGTTGTCTTTGCTTTTTTGTTATTTATAGGATACAAACACTTTCTATATTTTTCAAGCTTACTCACAGTTTCTTTGGGAATTTTTCCTCTGTTAGTGCTGAAAGAATCTGTCATTTGTCTCCTTTTGCAGCTGGAAGGAGACAAAAAAACTCTAGTCCAGCAGTTGGTAGATGATGTCTGTGAGCCAAATCTGCCCGCCACCTGTGTTTGTAAATAAAATTTTACTGGGATGCAGGCACGCACATCTGTTTATTATTGCGGGCGTGCTGCTTTGGAGCTAGAACGGCAGAGCCATACAGTTGTGACAGAGACCACAGGGCCCGGAAAGCGAAAAATATTTACTGTCTGGCCCCTTATAGAAAAAGTTTGCTGACCCCAGCCCTAGTTCAGAGTCAAATGTAATTTTAAAATAGTATCTTACGGGGGGAGGCTGTATCTCAGTGGTAGAGCATGTGCTTAGCATGCACGAAGTCCTGGGTTCAACCCCCAGTACCTCCATTAAAAAAAATTAAAAATATACAAATAAATTATTAAAAAATGAAATAGTATCTTACCTAACTTGATTGGCACTGCATAGAACAGGCATCAGCTCTTCTCTATAACAAAGTCGCCCTGCTCCCGGAGTGCCCAGCCTTCCTGTATCCATCTGACCTGCAAGTGTTCCTTAATTCCCATCCTCTACACAGTACACAGTCAGTGTGGAATGCTTGGCTCGAAGTTTGGGGTGAGGGAGATAAAGCAAACAATTTTAGATTGAGGACTGGATACCGAACTCTGAGAATCCGTCCGGCAATCCTCCCTGTTCCCTCGAGGAAGACCTTTCTCACCATCTTGCTCTTTAGGTCTTCACCATACTGTTGGGCCCATCTCCTCCTCAATACCCACCTCATATCTCAATCCCCCTCACTTTATCCTGGAGAGCTGTCATGCTCCCTACTCCTAGCTTACATGGTATACCTGTACATTGGCGAATTCTGCTATGGTCCAGTTCCTGAAGAACTACTGGAATATGAGAGGGAAATTTTCTGGGATGCAGGAGGAACCTTGCTTCCCTAGGCTTCCAGTTTCTACAAGGAGGGACATCAATTAGTGGAACACTAGTGGCATCTCTACCCCTCACTCCTGCTTCCCCAGGGAGGAAGGACATCTAATATGACTGATAAACTTGGGATAAGGACTGACCATGTGCCCCTTACTCAGTATCTTCCTTCCGGGACACAACTTCCCTGAAGCTCATACTCTGGTCTTGCAGTTTGGTGGGGTAATTTCAATTCAGGGGAGTCGGGGTATTTGTGCATGAGGTGGGACTACTGATAAACAAAGAATGGAATTTGATGAGCAAACTAACTCTCAGAGACGGAAGCTTGTGGTGGGCCAAGCCATGTGTCTAGGGTGGTTTTCCCTATGAGGAGACAAGGAGATGAAGATTTGAGTGCAAGTGATTTATCTGGAAGGTGAGCTTAGGAAGCACCAGTAGGGGTGTGAGGAAGGGACTGTAGCCAATGACAGATGCACTGTTAGGCCATTGACCATTTGGGTAATAAGAACTTAATCTCATAGTAAACTCTGGGAAATGGTGTGGAACACGCACCTCAGGGTGGTCCTGCTGGGGAGGTGAGGGAGCTGAGGTATTTATACTCCAGCTCTTGTCTGTCACTGACTGAGGGCTGCTCCTGGGGGTTGACTTCCATGGCTTGCCCCACATCATAACGCAGCCTTCTTTATCTTTGAGAAAAACCCTCAGACAAAGAAATGCAGATGCCACCAACTGGAAGATCATCAGGAGCACACTGAGGCTGCAAGACCTGTGGGAGGGCCAGAACACTCAAAGTCACTATTACACGCTCTGGTGTTGAAGGGTGAATTTGGCATCTCTTTCTTAGTTGCCTGTGCTTTAACTTTACTGCAGGACTAAGGATGGAGAGAATCAAATTTGGGGCTTTGGCAGGATTTGTTTTCCCATCATTTAATCTCATGTTTCCCCCTAGATGCAGCTGTTTTCAGAGGCCATAGGTCCTGGATCATCTCCATTGGGTCTCGGTAGAGCCTCGATGTAGGGCCCCTGCTGCCTCCTCAAGACAAGGCCACAACCCGCACCACTATTGGCAGCATCTCTAGCAACCTGTCATCCTACATCTGTAATAGTTGGTATTTCTGTGCCTTTATACTGTGGGTTCTTCCAGGAGAAGGGCTGAGGCTGAGAACAGCTGAAAATTTGAGCAATTAACTGATTTGTTCAGTGCTCATGCATTCTAACATTGTCTCTTAAGTCTCTTCTAGAGAGACTAATTTCTTAGTCTTGGTAATAAAATTATTGGTGAATGTGCCAATTGACCCAATTAGGTCAAGTGTCCTCCCTGGATCCAATCAGGGGTGGAATTTTGTGGAAGGAAAAGACAGGTCCCCCTGCAGCCACACAGCTAGAGTTGGAGAATTGTGAAGGTTGGATAATCCAATAGTTGCCCACCTCCCACACAACAGATACTTTTCCACCCTCTGAAAAGGGTCAGCATTGGTGCAGCTGGACGGGTTATGACTTTAAAAATCGTTTCTCAGGCTTTCCTGGGTCTTATTTAAGTAAGACATTGAGCAATGCCTCCCTTAGCCTATTCCTAAAGGAAGGGGTCAGCAGTGACTTCGTGAGGGCCTCCCAATGAAGTAAAGTGCTCCACCCCTGCTCACATTTTACTGTAAAGTTAAAAGTTTTCATAAGCCCAAGCTGCAACAGAATTGGCCCTGTCACCTTTATTTTAGCATCTGTCCTGGGTTCTGGAATATTAGTTGCCCACCACTTAGCCGAACAGTTCAGGAATTGCTGGGAAACTTTAGTTTTCAAACTTGAATCTGATCTATTTGGGCTAAGCTTGCAAACTATCACCCTAGGAGTAAAGTGATCATGATGCCTCTGTTTTTAAGCCAAAGGAAGTCAGGCAAGCTGCTCATGTGTCACTGTAGCATAGTGTGTTGGTGGTATGTAGAGCCTTTGATGATGAGAAAACATCAACAACTCAGTCCTGTGGAAAGAACTACCGCACAGCAAAGATCCTCATAATTTAAAACAGTGCTAAGGACATGCTTCCATATTTAAAGAGCACATTCCATGGAAGAAGAGGTTGAAACTGCAAGAGGATTGGAGACTGGAGGGACTATTATTAATATAGAAATGGCAGAGGATTCTAGAATCCTGGAAATATCACCTCCTTGGCAATTGTGCTTTACATTATCATTTGAAATATGCCTAAGTTGAGGCATTTGAATAATCATGGCAGGACTTGTAGGTGCTTTGGGCTTTGGCCAAACAAGTTGCATTTTTAAACAGAGGTTTTTTTTTTTTCTTTCTGGTGCACCGTTCCTGGAAGTACATGCGTGGAGTGGACGGAGCTAGCTCCTATTTCAACTCCCTGCTCCAAAAATCCATTTAATATATTGTCCTTGGATAGAGGACGTATCAGATATTAAACTGATAAGAACAGATACTACACTTGATCTTAGCCAAAGGCTGAGAAGAGATAACACAGAACTTTTAAAGAACAAGCATGAAACAGTGCACGTAATATGTAGAGCTGTGCCCATCATGGCGGTCCATGCCAACGTCCAGATTTAGTGACCGGTCAAAGATTGCTTTGTGTCCAACTGGCTTTTTCGTGGCCTTTCAGTGGAAGATGCAAGGTTCCCCTTAAAGTGAGCACAGTAACACCATCTCTAATTCTGTCAAATTCTGGTGCAGCCACTCACCATCCTTGGGGACCTGGAGTAATATCTGACGTCGGTGGGAGTTGGGATTCTCAGTTGGCCATTGGGATCTATGGCATTGAGACCCAAGAGGAAATAGAGCAGGGCTCCTCCAGAGATGACATCTGCCTTCATTGTGGAAGAGCACAAAGAGTGTTGGACTCTAGACTGTTGGCTGAATACCTTCTGTTCCTACAGTGGGATACTTAATAATGATGGTGGGCTTGGTGGGGGTGATGATGATTCAATCTTAAAACCCAAACAACCAAGTCCAATCATAAAATTCAGATGGACAAGGGAAACTCTTTGGAATCCAATCTTCGATTGCTAGGTTTCTCTATTTTTAAATTGATCATTGTGGATAAAATCAGAGCAGAGCCCACAGAGAAAAGAATTTGAACACTGGGTTACTATGAGGGAAAGGTTGAATTTCTTTGAGAACTCAATGGAGGCATCTGTTTTGTTTAAATTAAGGGTCTTTAAGCACCAGCCAGGGACTAAGTTGACAGCCACTCGTGTAATAAAGTAATAAATCATGGGGATGGTTAAGGAAGCAGGAAACACCACATTCTTGCTTTGTTCAACCAATTAAGCAATAAGCCATCTGGGTCCTTTTGTTAATTACTGTCAAACACAACTTACACAATTGAATTCAGCCTTTTATTTAATTATATTAATTTATTCCAGCAACTTCAAATACCAACAATGCCAATGACAAAGTTCATTGTAAAAATAGAGGTCTTGTTTAATTTTTATTTCTCAACCATTAATACCCTGTACAAAGTTGCCATCAGAGAATTTTTAGCTCTGTCTCAGCCTCAGAATGTTAGGGGCAATTGTGTTGAATATAGACAAGTCTGAAGGAAGAAAATGGTGGCTGAATTCTCTTCTCTCAATGGGGTGATAAATCTGTCTAGATTAGTGCTATCCAGTAGACCTGTCTGCATTGATGGAATGTTCTGTTATTCGTGGTCTCCAACTCCGTGGCTTTTGAGCTCTTGAAATGTGACCAGTACAACTGAGGAACTGAGCTTAAATTTTCTTTAATGAATTTGCAGTTAGATGGCCACATGCAGCCAGCGGCTCCTAGCACAGGTCTAGAGTGTATTCTGGGGAACAAGAAACACAGTGGACCATTGACTTCAGCAGGTGGGGAAGGAATACATAATTATGATAGATATTGTTTAGAAATTCTCACTTCCTACTTAGTGTGTCTTAGTCGAAATACACTGTGTCCTGAGACGGCCCAGAGGAGATCAGCATCTTTGAGGGGAGGTTTCTAAGCTGACCATGTGGAGAGAGAACTCCATCTGGAAGAGAAATGGGCGTGATGTCTTCTTAATTAAAGAACCAACCCCACTCAGCAGCCCTTATGGCTGAACTCAGTGGGCCAGGTCACAGCAAGAGAGCCATTCAGCTGCTCTGCCCTGGTGGGATGTCTGCTTCCCATGGCTGAACGTCCAGCTGTGGGCACATCTGGGGGTCCCAGACAGTTCCTACAGACCAGAGCCAGCCCTTTTAGCCCTCATGGACATTAACACCCAACCCTAGATCCTCTCATGAGAATTCTGGCTCAGATGCTGGCATTTCCCTTCCAGGGAATGTCTGCCTCTTTGCAAAGGTTGCTCTTTCCTATCCAGTCCATGCAAACCCTGTAACAGGGCATCAGGAGAGTTTCTCAACTGTGTATGCTTCTGTTAATGGGAGTTTTCTGTCTAAGGTGACTCAACACCAATGACTAGAGAGACACATATTGCATGAGAATCCAGTTGTGGTTAATCAAGCTAGTGCAGGGTGAACAGAGGTAGAAGGTTTAGAGAAAATTCTCATTAACATGAAAATGTCTTAGTCCAGGTCTACCGACTCTTATCAGCTGCTAGGCTGAGCTAAAGAATTGGGACAAAACTCTCTCCAACCCTATTTTTCTCTCAGTAGCCTGCCTCCCTTCCTTCCTCTGAGCTACGGCTCACCCAGTGAACACGAAATTTGTCCTCATGAGTCTAATCCAAAGCTTTTTGGATGTCCTGCCTTTACACGCTTTTCACACTTTAATTTTCATGGTTGGCTACACAGACAGTCCAAGGTAAGGCCATTTGCAATAAATGGATTGACTGCAATTGTGTATCCTGAAGATGTTGCCAGTCCTCTTTCCTCAATCAGAGATAAAAGCAATTATTTAGTGCTCAATGGAAAAAAAAAGGACAAGAATCTTCTGCACTATGTAATGATCATCTATCAGTGATGAAGACAATGTGACTATGAATTCATATTTCCTTTTCTTTTTCTATAACAGCCTGTGGTCAATGAAATAAGGTGCAAGAAGGAAAGACTTCCCATATTCATTCACGGAGCTTTCGTCGCTGCTATCACCGCTGCACAGACACCAAGGGTCTGCTCCATGAAATGCACCTGCTCCGGGAGTTCCCTTGGGGTCACACTGTGGTCAGAAGCCACGCTTCTCTTTTCTTTGTGACACTGACACTCATCGTTCATCCACAGTGGTGACATTGTCAAAGTGCCACAGCTGGCTGGCTTTTCCGTCACACTGGCGCAAGTACAGATCTCTACTGTTTTCCTGCACTACAGCTTCCATGCATTTCCCAGAAAGAATGTGAACAATCATTCCATTCTGAAAAGAAGGAAGAAAAGGGGGGAAAAAACAGGAAACCAGTCAGTCCCTGGCAATCAGTCAGCAAAGAAGGAAATTTCTAAGATTTGTGCTAATCATTAAGAGAATAATAGAATTGGTGTCAATTAGCCTGGTAAGGAATTGAAGTATTTTGGTTAATATATAATACAATTTAGGTAGTCCTAAAATTTAGGTATCATTCAGAGCCTTGGAATCATTAACTCAATTATCATTATTGTGGTTGGGTAATGATGCCATTACTTAGAGAGTTCTGACTAGTAAAATGCCAGTGGAAAGATCATGTTCAGTCTTTATCCTGTATTGGTGACATTGATTGTTACCACTTACTTGTAAATTTCTGCTTTCTGAAGGACTGAATTTAATCTCTGCCCTCTGTTAATCCTGCAATTTAGTATTGCCACCACCAGGTGGCAGTAGCGAGTAAGCCCTTGGGGATGCACATGTTTGGAAGACTACCGCCACTTCCTGCTCAAAATCGACCAAATGTGATACTGAATCTAGCCTTCTTCTTTTCAAGAAAAAATCATTTTCTTTATGAGAAGTTAAACAACCTTAACCAACAATGCTGATGATGTCTGTCTATTCATTTATTTAGGGATATAATTCACATGCCATGATAGTCACTGTACTAAAGTACACAACTCAGTGGATTTCTGTATATTCAGAAAGCATGTGTGACCATCACCACTCTAACTACAGAAAATTTCATCACTGTGAAAAGAAACCATTAGCAGCTACTTCCCATTCCTCCCTCCTTCCAGTCACTGGAAATCACGCTTCCACTTTCTATGTTTATGGATCTGTCTCTTCTTGACATTTCATGTAAATGGAATCATACAATATGTGGCCTTTTATGACTGGTTTCTTTCCCTTTGCATGATAGGTTCAAGGTCCATCCATGTTGTAGCATAAATTGTACCTTCTTTTCTTTGGCAGTGGTAAAAATATAAAACATAAAACTTTCCATCTTAACCATTTTTGAGTGTGGAATTTAGTAGCATTGAGTATATTCTACATCATTGCGAAACAGACCTCCAGAACATTTTCTTCTCTCTAAACTGAAACTCTATACCCATTAAACAACCATTTCCCTTCCCGCCCACTGACCCTCATGCCTGGTAACCACTGTTCTATTTTCTCTTTGTATGAATCTGACCACTTTAGAGATCTCATGTCAGTGGAATCATACATCATGTGCCTTTTTGTGACTGGCTATTTCATTTAGCATTATGTCCTCAAGGTTCATCCGCACTGAAGCAAGTGACAGGATTTCCTTATTTTTAAGGCTGAATAATATTCCATTGTGTGTATGTAGTGTATTGTTTATTCATTCATCAATCATTGGACCCTTGGGTTGCTTCCACCTCTTGGCTACCATGACTAGTGCTGCTATGAACAGTATCTTACTCCTTTTTAGGACCGAATGAGAATACTTTTTTAAAGTCTTATTTTTTTAATACCTGAAAGATGCCAGGTGTATCTTAGTCATTAATTTTTTACATACTATTTTAAAATGTTATTTCAAAATCTATCTTATCCAGAGGACTTGCTTAGAATGATCCTTTGTGGTCATTCATAAAGGACTTTAACTTGGTTTCTAAACCTTCTTTGAGCATGTATGGGCCCCCTGAGTCCTGAATTCACTTGTCACCAAAGCCCAACAGCTTTGTTCTCAGCTGCTTACAGTGAGTTCAGCTTAAGTTCTGCATTACACGATTTCCCTCTTTCACAGCCTTGCTTTATGAGCACCCATGTGTGGAGGTCTGCTTATTTTGCCCTGCTTTATTCTCAAGCAAAAGCTGAAGAAAAGAAATTTTTAAAAGATGTGTGTAAATTTGTTTGTTTGTATACTTATACCCTAGCTCATTTAGGAAGGGCTTTGAGGTGAAGGCAAAACCATGTGTGGACCTTCCAGTCCCACTCCTGTAGCCCGCTCACTCTCCCTAGGTACTTAACACACCTCCTGCTTTCTCATCATTGACACACAATCTCTGGAAAGGACCCAGAGGTTCTCTCTAGGCTAATGGGAATCAAAGTCTTACCAAAATGATGAAACACTCACAGTGGGATTTGCAAAGGAAGCATGTACCATCCACCTCCACATCTATTTGATGGTGGAATGGGAGGTGGGCCTTTCTGTTGCCCCTAAGGCCACACCACCAGTGTGAGTGACTGCTTCTGTAACACGCTCCACTGTCCTACTTGTGACCTGAGCTAATCAACTTTCAAAAGGGGCCAGATCCTCTCTCTGCTGTGCTCATGATCAGAGCTCCACAGAAACCTGGCAAATTAGAACATTTCAAGATGCTGGCGGAAAACTCTGCTGCAAGGTTGGCTTTCCCTCTAAGGCCTCAGTGTCCTGCCACTAAGTTGGACTGACAACAGGGACACAGGCTTGTACAGTAATACTTGACTCTTGGAAGAGCCAGCAGCACGGCAGAGCCCTCCCAGACCGGACTGCTTACCTCCTGGTGGTCCCAGTGCTGCTGATGGATGCCAGGGCCTTCCTCGGTGCAGTTCTGAAGAATCACTTGCTCTTGCCTGACGTCGAAGCACAGGTGCCGTGGGCTGCCAAAGTGGATCTCCTTCCTGCCCGTGTGCTCCAGTTGCTGGACAGAGGGAAGGGCGGTTAGCGCAGCAAGGAGAGCGTCTCCAGAGCTGCTGGTGGGGGCAGGGGAGCTCACCGCGGGAGGGCTGAGGTCTAGGGGCCGTCTTCAGACTCTAATGGGGTCAGTAAGACCCTACCTCACCGCTGAGTCCACAAACAGGATCCCAGACTAGCCCTAGCCTCTGAAATGTCCACATTCCAGCTGCTTCTGCATCCATAGTTATGCATGCTGCCAAGTTCCTCCATTTCCTATTGACCGTGTCACAGGTGAGGCCACGAAGGATGCTGTGTTATTTGGAGGGGACCGCTGGAAGGCCAGACGAGGAAATCTCTGAGGCCCAAGCTGAACTCTTTCTGGAGACATCTGACCTGGCTCTGTAAGTAATTCACCTGCTGACTCTCGCTCACGGTTTTTATTTCCTCCAGGGTTCCGGCCCATTGGGTCTTGCATTCCTCTGCAGAGGGACTTTAACTGCGGGAAGCCCATAGGGCCTGTTTGGAGAACACATTCTGATAAAATCATTTTCTGTTTGGTCCTGCGCCAGTGCAGCTTGAACTAATTTTTACACAAATTTCGCGGCTAGGGCTGGCTTCATGGCATGTGACTTGTGTAACTGCTGGGAACCTTATGCTTAGAAGGGGTGAATGTTCTCCATTTAATATATTCAGTTTAATGCTGTTGCTGTCTTGAAATTCTTTGTTTGACTGGTTTTTGGGGGGAGGGACACAGGTAATTAGGTTTATTTATTTATTTAATTTATTTTTTAATGGAGATCCTGGGGATTGAACCCAGCACCTTGTGCATGCTAAGCACGTGCTCTACCATTGAGCTACACCCTCCTCACTGGAAATTCTTGGTAATTGTTGAAGGATAGGTCTCACACTGTCATCTGCAACAGACCCAATACATTAGGTGGCATTCCTGCTGGAGGCTTGCCAGACCACACAGTTCATACAGATTTGAACCCTAAACCCATATTAGATGCAAGCTTGTGGTTAAAATTTTTCAGGGGAGGGTAACTTTCTCCCAGGCAAAGGCCTGTAGAGACAGACCCGCCTACTTGGCATCTTCCTGTGGCAGTGGGTGGATATTCCTGGCCCCACTGTTCACGGATTGGTCACTCTGGGAAGGTCAGAGCTGGCTTTATGCAGGACTCTCATTTCCAGACCCTCATCTCTCATAGGCTGAAGGTGGGCTTTCGTGCTAAGTCCCGCCTGGAAACGTCTCTGGGATCCTGAGGTTGGACAGGAACTGTCTGTCTCCTGCCCCGCCGGAGAGCCTGGTCACACCTAACGACTCTATTTTCAGTTGCCGCTCGGTTTCCGGCCCCTGGAGATTTCCCTTTGTTAGAGACTTAGTTACTGATACAGAAAAGAGGGTGTTTCTTCTTATTTTTCCTGTAGCACGTGGTGCGTCCAGTTTAGCTGGTTCACAGTTTTGCTGGCTACAGAAGTCCTTGCCAATCCCCGCCTCCTCACCAAGAATCAAAATAAATAAATGAATAAGTCCAAGGCTAGTGTCCTGTTTGCACAAGGGAGACTGTTATCCCGAGTTGCAGATGAGGAAACTGAGACTCAGAGAGGTTAGGAAGCCTGCCTGATGTCACACAGCTGGAAGGTGGGCTGTTCCCACCACATCCCACGGCCCCCTCACTTGGCGCTTTCTCTCTGCCCTCCTCTGGTGCCAGGTGTGAATGCTATGGGTGTGTCCTGGAACACTGGTAAAGGGCAAGTCAGTAAGACGCCAAATGAACACTGAACACCTGCCTCCCCATGTGTCCTCCAGGCCCAGGGCCTCGCTGCTCCTGCCTGCAGGGCTGGACTCCAGACCCTCCACGACAGGCTCTGCCTTCCGCCCGGGCTCTCGGGGCCTCACCAGGCTTGTTTGATCAGTATCTCCAGGAACTTAGTTTTTGTTGTTTGTAATAGAGGCCGTTGGGACAGGATAGCTTAATGCACAGGCTGAGAGGAGAGAGGTTTGGGGGTGGGCTAGACTTTCTAGGTCATCATCCAAGTTGTGAAAAGAAGTGATCTCACCAAATGTAATTTGGAGCAGCCACTATGGAAAGCAGTATGGAGATTCCTTAAAATACTAAAAATAGAGTTATCATATGATCCAGCAATCCCACTCCTGGGCATATATCCTGGAGAAAAGTCTAATTTGAAAAGATATATGCACCCCAATATTCATAGCAGCACTATTTACAATAGCCAAGACATGGAAGCAACTTAAATGTCCATTGACAGATGATTGGATAAAGATGTGGTGCATGTATATATACACACACACACACACATATATACATACACACACACTATATACTATATATATACATATATATACACAATGGAATACTACTTAACCATAAAAAAGAATGAAACAATGCCATTTACAGCAACATGGATGACTGGAGATCATCATTCTAAGTGAAATAATTCAGACAAATATCATGTGATACCACTTACATGTGGAATCTAAAAAAATGACACAAATGAACTTACTTACAAAATAGAAACAGACTCATAAACAGAAAATGCACATTCGGTTACCAAAGGGGAAAGGGAGAGGGGTGGGATAAATTAGGAGTCTGGACTTAGCAGATACTACTATATATAAAATAGATAAATAACAAGGACCTACTGTATAGCACAGGGAACTATATTCAATACCTTGTAATAACCAATAATGGAAAAGAATCTGAAAAAGTATATACATATATATGTGTATATATATGTGTGTGTGTGTGTGTGTGTGTGTGTGTATATATATATAAAACTGAACCACTATGCTGTACACCAGAAACTAACACGTGGTAAATCAACTATACTTAAATTAAAAAAAAAATATATATATAAGGAACTTTTCCATAAACTCTGGATTTCCAGTGTCTTAAAATTTTTGGATGATCTCATAATACGAGATCCACTTTCATCCAAGACAAAGGACATTCACTGAGGCTGGGGCAGGTGCTCCTGAGTGACAACAGCTTCCACCCAGCTCACCGAGCTCATTCCCCTTACCCGCCAGAACCCTGGAGACATGAGTTTGCAGCCCCTGGAATGGCCACCCTCTATGCCTCAGTTTCCTCATCCATCTGGTGAAAGCATTGGCTAAACAGCCTCGCCCTTTCCCTCGAGCTCAGATGCTGGTACTCTCTGACGATGGTCCCCGTCGGTGCTTGCAGCTGGCGCAGGATGGGGAATGGGTCACCAGAGTGGGGCACCAGACACTGTCAAGGGACATGGGATCCCTGGAAGGAGGTGGCCCTAAGGGAAGGGAGAGACATCCCAGGACAGAACCCTTGCAGGTCTGAGGACGCTGACCACCCACCTGCTGCTGCTGGCTGTCCCTGCAGGGAGCCAGCATCACGGCACTGCCCAGGAGGTCCCCTTCAGCCTGGCAGTCTGCACAGAAGCCAAGTCCGGTGTTGTGGAGCTGTAAGTGGACATCCACACAGAAGTGAACCCCGCCCTCCGCTGTAAAGATGCCCTCTGTTCCTCTCTTCCCTCTGCAGTGTCCCTCAAGGTTCCCTATGTGTTCAGGCCACAAAAACGAGTGAGGTCAAGCTGAAGCCACCCATCCTAAGGGACAGGCCTCCTGAAGGAGGCAGCAGCACCTGCCCTGGTCAGGGGCCCTGGGATGGGTTACGGGGCAGCCCAGCCACCCTCTCAGGGAGGCACAGGAGACTCAGAGGCCCCCCTCTGAGCTGGGACTGGCCAGCCAGGGTCCCAGAAGAGCCTCTGAACATCAGCTCGTGTCTGGAGAAGCCGCCCAGCCCCTCCCTTTCCTCCTTCTCTTCCCTGCATCATGCCTTGCCTTTCCAGAGAACCTGGGCCTGCGTTCGGAGGGGTACAGCTCAGGATACACATTGGCCAGAAACCAGTGGAACATGCGACAGCCCAGCCTCCTCTGCAGCTGCTGGCGCTCAGTGCAGTCGGGCCTCTCAGCCTGGGGAGGAGAGAGACACAGGCAGCGTGAGAACAATGGTTTTACATCAGAATTCACATGGGGTGCCGGACAGAGGGGTCTGGGAGGATGCTGAAGGGCTGGGCCAGCAAACATCACTGTGAACCATGTCCCGCGTTAAATAGCACCCATGTGTCCTGTCATAAGGACTGAGCTGAGCGGTAGCTGACCAGTTGAAAATGCACTGTTGGTGAACGTTTCATGGAACGTTTAAAATTTTTATTTTTCTGTGCCTTTCTTGGGGAGTCCTTCAAGTTTTGGAGGCACTGGATTGAACCTAGGACTTCATTCAGGCCAAGCATGTGCTCTACCACTGAGCTATATCCCCCATCCTTCTATGTTCATTTAAAAACTTTTTGTTTTTATTTTTTAAATTAAAACCATGTTTTTTCAGGTCTAGGGTAGGTAATTAGGTTTATTTGCTTATTTAAATGGGGGTACTGGGGATTGAACCCAGGACCTCGTGCATGCTAAGCACACACTCTACCACTAAGCTACACCCACCCACAGTGTTCATTTTTGTACTTATATTTGTTTTGCATCTTGGGAAATTTCACAGCCTTGAGAACTTTTCCCAGGATGAAGGGGCCTTCTGTCTCAGCGTTTACTCCCCACCCAGTCTCTCCTCTGGCCACACGATGAAGGATTGCACCCCTCAGATGTCATCCCACAGATATCGGGGGTTCCAGGCCAAGACCAGTCGTGATGCCCCTGGTAGATGCTGGGAGAGACAGAGGCCAATCCGCCAGGGAGAGGCCCTGCGTATGGGGGAAGCACAAGCTGGAAGCTTCTATTTTCCCTTCAAGGAGGGAGGGGAGGTGCCCCGGCCCAGCCTGCAGCTGGGGGCCCTGTGTGGGCACAGAAGCCCTTACCTGGCTCAGGGAGAAGGCCTCTGGGCTGTGCCTGTAGAAGGTTTCTCTGAACGAGCCCAGCCAGGTCTCAGCGATGCGCACCTTGTTCTGCAGGAAGGCCTCCCGGTCATGGGGGGAGTGGGCTTCCTGACTCCGGTAGACGTGTCCCACCCGAGAACAGGGAAGGATTTCCACGGAGCCCCCACAGAGCCAGGCCTGCCGCGAAAGGAGGAAACAGACACCTCTGTCCTCCTCTCCAAGGAGGTGGGAAGTAAGGGACCCCAGGGGTGGGGGTGGGGGGCGGCCAGCAAAATGCCCAGGAACTCAGGAGTATACGACGGCAAAGAAAGTTCTGGTCCCCAGGGTGGAGCACAGCTCCCAGACCCGAGGGCCCTGGGCAGGGGGTGACAAGGTGGGGAGAAGGAGGGCGGGTGTCCCGGTTCGGAGCCCGCGGGGCGAGGGGCACAGCCCTGCTACCACCTGAACGTGCCCCCCACCCCCGAAACGCGTGCCCAGCTTCGGCACCTAAGAGACGTGGCTGGGCTGCCAGCACTGCGAGCCCCTGCAGGTGCTTCCTCAGGGAAAAGGGCGTCCCGAGTGGCCAGGGCGTGTCTACAAGCTCGTGAGGTCTCCTGCTGCCAAGGTAGCAGAAGCCATTTGTGTGGAGATCAAAGCCAGCTTTCCTTAAACACAGTCTTTCTGCTTCTGGAAGCTTCTCTCTGCCTTCCACTCACTCCCTCCTACTCCCGAATGCCTGACATTCATTTGACAGGAAGGCCTTTCGTTCCACACGTGGGGATAAAGATGATAGTGAAAACACCCCTAGGATAGGCAGCCTGTGAGCCAAAACACACCAAGAACCGAAAGCAGGGGAGTTCCCAAACTGTGTGCCAAGGCACCCCAGGGTGCCGCAGCAAACCCAAAGAGGAGATTTTCAGTGGTCAAGAGAAACACTGTGACATCTGTTGGATGTTCTGCAGACTACAAGCTCAGGGTGATCCACAGTTTCAATCTTAGATGGTGGCGCTTTTAATGATGTATGTCTATGCTGTGATGAAAAAGCATGTCTCAGGCTGAAAGTCAATGTGGAAGAGAAAATAAGGGTGGTGGGTCCAATCTGATTCCAAGGTTTGGGAAATTGTGTGGTGCCCAGTGAGCGCTAAGCTGTTAGGACAAATACTTGTTAAGTTGTTTGGACCAAACTATGCGAAACCCAGCACTGCTTGGTATCTGTGTTGGCCGGAGGGTGCTGTGATGAGCTCTGAGGTGCCGAGGGGCCGAGGTGCCAGAAGTGGAGACTGTTCCGATGCTCTGCACTCAGGTGGAGGTGCCTGATGGCACGCCCTTTCCTAGGGGCAGGCCTGGCAGGTGAGTTCAGGAAGGAGGTTGGAGTGAAATCAAGAAAGATGGAAAAGGAGAAATGAGGGCTCTGACAGACCATGTGGAGTGACTTTGTAATCTGCCTGAAATCTCCAAGCTGTGGCCACACACACGGCTCCAGAGAACTACCTGGGCCTCCCTTGGTGCAGGACATACCTTGAGAGACAGTTCGAGGTTCTCTCCACCCTGCAGTGACATGAGTGGGTCGTACGCTCCAGTGTTTTGAAAGTAGTGTCTGTCCACCGCCACCACCCCGCCAGGTACTACCGGGCTCCTGGAGAGAGAACAGGGTGAAGTTAGAACCCTGAGCACCTCGGGGGAATGACTGGTAGGGGAGCTCCAGTGGCTCAGAGCGTGGACTCGGGCTGCAGACGGACCTTGATGCTTTGAAATGCAAGACTGGAACCAAGCAAGCATGCCAGGAGTCCTGGTATTTTATGAAAAGAGATCTCTGGTTGCCTGGGCCTTTTATATCCCTTAGAAGAAGAGGAAGGGACACCAGGGCTCTGTCTCTGTCATGTGGGGACACGGTGGGAGGTGGCAGTGTGTGAGCCAGGAAGCAGAGTCTTACCAAAACCTGAACTGGCCAGAAACTTGATCTTGAACTTCTACCCTCCAGAATCACGAGGCCCTTGGGAGGCCTGTTTGTACCTAAAGCCTTCCCTTCATGTCCCCGTACGAGGGCCTCAGGAATAGCTTGGGTAACTGTTTGATGCTGACAGGTCCCTTGTCCCACATGCTCTTACAATGTGACATTGACATGGCTCCCCGTGAGAGGTGTGGTCCACGTCTCCTTTCCGTGAACCTAGGTGGGCCTGTGACTAAGGTACAAGGGACCCTAGGTGACCTCTGAGACTCAGTTCTAGAAGGGAACACAGATCCTAAAACATCACACTAAGTGAAAGAACCAGACACAAAAGGTCACATACTGTACGATTCCGTTGATATGAAATACCCAGAATAGGGAAATCCACAGGGACAGACAGCAGACTGGGGAGGGGACACTTGGAGACACTAAGTGAGGGATTTCACTCTGAAGTGATGGAAATGTCTTGGAACTAGACGGAGGGGGTGGCTGCACAATATTGGGAATGTGCTGCGTGCTACTGAGTTGTTCACTTTTAAATGGTCAGTTTCATGTTACATGAATTTCACCTCAATCATTCTTTTAAAGCAAGGAGGGGGTACAGCTTGCTTTGCCCGATTCTCTTGGGATACTTGCTCTCAGCAGACGTAGCAAGTCCCAACTAGCCCGTGTGCCGTGACCTCGCGGACAGCATGGGGGTAAGAAGCTTCCACTGGGTCCCAGTGACAGCCAGCACCCAGATATCCAGGGGATTCCAGCCCCGAGATGCCGAGTCATTTCCAGCCAGTCTAGTCTAGTAAAGGGTGGTCCTGCTGAGGCAAGCAACACCCACGCTCCCTTTCAGAATTCATGGCCCAGAATCCATGTGCTTAATAAAACAGCTGTTTTACGCCATTAAGTTTGGATGGTTTGTTACACAGCAGAAGCTATTTAGGGCTATCTGCCTAGATCTAAATTAGGAGTTGGGATTAGCAGACACTAACTACTATATACAAAATAGATAAACAACAAGGACCTACTGTAGAGCACAGGGAACTACATTTGATTTCTTATAATAAGCTATAATGGAAAAGAATCTGTAAGGAAAAACTATATATGTATGTGTGTATATATCACTTTGGTGTACACGTGAAACTAACATTGTAAATCAACTACACTTCAATAAAAAAATAAAAAATTTTAAAAGTATCTAGAACATCTACTTAAACAGAGTAAGTTGTTCAAAAATCAAACACATGAAAAGCAAACCCATAAAACTGGACATATTTTGAGGCTTATAGGGTCTTAGCATTCACCCGGCTGAATTCTTCCTTTTTACTGAGAAAGCATTTGAGGCCAGGGAAAGTCCAGGGCTACCTGGTGAGACAGAGTGGGGTTGAGATCCCAGGTCAAGTGCTTTCACGTTCCTCTTTCACTGTCTGGAAAGGCTTCGCTGGACTCCATCCATGTGACAAGGTAACAATAATGACACCTACCACTGAGGGCCTGGCACGCTCGGCGCGCTATTCCTACGTGAGCTCATCCAGTCTTCACAACAACGCTGTGAGGTCAGTACCGCAAAAACCCCCAGTCTGCCGATGAGGACACCAAGGCACACAGTCAGTGACTTGCTAGCACACTCGTGGAGCCAGGACTGGCCCCGGCAGCCTGGCTGCTGAGTCCACACTGAGAAAGCAAAGGAAAAGCGGTGCGTGAAGGAGCCTCACCTGATGGGGCTGATGGGGGACGGGAGGGCCTTCCTCTCACGCTCGGGCAGAGGCTCCCAGTGGAAATCCAGTTTCCAGTCCAACACCCCACGCTGCAGGTCCTTGGAGGGGTAATACTGGAAAGTCTTCCAGTCAATCACGTCTAGGACAGGAGACACCACCCTGCTCCTGGAGAGAATCATGGGATCAGATAAGGGATACAAACCCTTTGCCTGCTGGGGGACAGAAACGTGATCTAGACACGTGCTGCCCAACACGGCAGCCACCAGCCATACGCGGCTATTTGGGACCTAAAATACAAGCTGTCCGAGCTGAGATGGGGTGTAAGTGTGAAATACACCCCGGATTTAGAAGACTTGGTATGAAAAAAAGATGTAAAAATCTCAGTAATTTTCATATTGATAACACGTTGAAAATATTTTGGATATATTGGGTTTACTAAAATACTTTATTAAAATTAATCTGTTTCTTTTTATTTTGTAATGTGACTCCTGGAAAGGTTTACATTATATCTGTGGCTCGTGGTATATTTTGACTGAACATCACTGTTCTAGAAAATATGTTTTTCCATAAAGAATTTGGGGTCCATTTCTTTAAAGAGCACACCTGCCCCTTTCTTTCTTTAAAAGCATCTCTTGACAAAACTGAGAGGCAGGAGAATGGGGTCCTAGGCTCAGCTCTGCTACTAATACACTAATGTGCTGTGTGATCTTGAGATGGCTGTTGTACCTCTCTGGGCCTTGGTTTCCTCACTTGTGAAATGGGAGGTTGAACTACTTCCCACAGAGTTCTTTCTCAATTGTAATGCTCTAAGACTGTGGTACTTGACTTCTTTTGGGGTCTTAGATCCCTTTGAGAATCAAGGGAAAATTATGGACCCCTCCTCAGAACAATAATCATATGCACATATACAAAATACTGTGCACAGTTTCAGAGGGTTTGCAGGCCCCTGCTCCGGGGTCTAGTTCCTGTTCCACCCTGTACCGTGAAACCTGGTTGGCTTGAGGAATCAGGACTGTCAAGTCCTGGAAATGTCCTCGGTGTTAATGCGTGTGTATGTGATCAGGTGGTGTCTACCAGCAAACCAGAGTCCTGAGTCTGGGTTTTTTTGCTCATTTACTGTTGCTGTTGGTTAATGTATCTTTTTTTTTTTCTTTTAATGGAGCTGGGGATTGAAACCAGGACCTCGTGCATGCTAAGCACACGCCCTGCCACTGCGCGATACCCTCCCCGAGCAGTTGTACCTTATCCCAATTTTTTTGTACAGCTTCAGACTACGTGACCTCAGAGAGGGTGGTGTGGAACATTGAAACAGGTCAGAAATGCTGCCTTTGAACTAAACAGGTAATCACTCAGGTGTACCAGGAGCTGCTCTCCACCTAGTCAGTATCTCAATCACATTTTTTCCTGGCCTCTCGAGACAGTTTCTTCTAAAATCTGTACCATAGAATGAATCAGACCTGAGCTCAGGGGTGGCTGGAAGGTACCAGCCTAAGAAAAGTAAGATTCTTGGAAAAGAGATGCCAGCCATGCTATTTACACTCCCCTCAGTTTCCATCTGGGTTCCACCCACCTAGCAGACAGCCAGGGTGGGCACAAGCCCAGGCCACACGGAGAGGGCCAGGGTGGTCCTGGGATTCAATCCGTGCTTAATCTGTGGCCTTAAGTCACGGGTCTTGGGGTGAAGAGTCACGGGGTTTCCATTGACAGCAAGGATCTTGATATACTTTTCCTGCCCATTTCACACTGTTCCCTCTGGAAGCGAAGGGAAACTGAATCCTTCTGGCCTCCACTCGTTTTGGGCACCTCACACTGACCTCAGAAAACCGAAAGGCAAGGGCAAGGAAGCAAGCCGGGCGCCCTCCCAAGTCTCTGCTTGCTGTGGACGGAGCTGAGCAGACGGGATGGCTTTGGCTCTCAGCAACGCATTTTTGTGGAATTTCAGCAGCAAGAGCCAGGGAAGCTGTGTGGCTGAATTCCGAAGAATCCCATCAGGTTGGCGTCGTCTGAGTCATCATAAGAGGACAAGAAAGGAAACTGCATTCGAGCATCCACATGATCAATTCGTCTCAGACCTCTGAGCAGCGTCCTTCCTGATAAAGTCGTATGTTCCTTTTCATCAGGAAACGAGCACCTAGACTTCATCACGTTCCTTTTTGCTCTGTCTTGCTGAAGCTCAGATTCGCGTGTAAAGCTCCCTTCTAATAACTGTACTGCCCTCGATTTCCAATACCGTCTTTTTTTCCCTTTCTGAAGTCTCCTCTTCCTTCTCTTTCAGCCAGATACAGAATTGATTAATCCTAAGCCTCCTTGAGTGCATTTTGGGTCAAGACAAATAATAAAATGTCAATGAACGAAGTGAAAGATGTTTTCTGTTTTGGTTTTTATTCCCATGAACCACAGCTTCTGCCTAACCAGGGCTGAATTAGGAATAACTGCAGCGTAGGGACTCAAAAAAAAAAAAAAAAAAAAAGGTGATTAAAAAAAAAAAATCAGTCTTATATTTAGCTTTGTGTTTTGAATCTACAGCTGTATCTGGTGTTCTTGGAATTCACTTAGAGCAGAATAGCCAAGCTTCCCGGTCTGACTTGGAAGGAGCTTGGAGATCCTTCCAAGGACCACGAGGCTGTCACTTGTGAACTGAGTTTTAATTCTCAGGCAGACACGGGGTCCAGCCTCTCCTAAGCCTTGCTAAGCCCCAGGAGGTCAAGTGTTTGGGTTTCAAGAGACAAGCAGAGGCTGTGGAGCGCTCCACAGAGACTGTTTAACCGAAGTATGTGAGGTCAACCGAGAGACCCCTGTCCAAAGAGCCAAAAGCTAACTGTGGTTGCAAACTCACCAAGCAAACCTTGGGCCGCAGGGAGCACTGAGCCTAGTTTGCGTCACCCCTTTTTCTTTTTCCTGAGCCTGGATGTCCCTCCATCAGGTCTGCAAGGTGCAAAGTCATTTTGGAAGTTCATGCCAATTCTCGGTGTTTGTGGAAAGTATCTTGACCTGAGAGGCAAAACACCCTGAATTCTCTTTTCAGACCTCTTCCTGCTCGGGGGCAACCCCAAGACCGGTGCCGGCCCTTCAGGACTCTGCCATGCTGAATGGTGTGGAATCGGGCGGGGGCTGGAGAGTTTCCTGGGGGTGTCAGACCCAAAGAACGCTGTTCCCTCCGTGGGGCTAGAGGCATTTTGTTCCCCGTGCCCCAATCCTGCTGCTCCACGACACTCACACTCACAAGGGACTTCTCAGACCATCTTCCATCACTTAATGGCAGAGAGGCAGGAGGTACTCTGGTCCCTGACTGGCCTTGCTTTTCCCTATTAAGCCCTGTCTGAGAACCAGGTAACCTTCAGAACTGGATGTCCCCAAGACAGGTGCCCAGACCAATCTTCAAGTGGGAAACAGCCTGGACAGCCTCTAGAGCCAAGGACAGCCCTAAGAGGGTGTTGTCTCTCTCCCTTTGGAAATCTTCTTTTTTTTTTTTTTTTTGGCCGTAGCTCTTACTCCTCAGCCTGGGTACCAAAGCTGGCAGTCAGCACAAGACAGCTGGCAGCCAGGACAGCAGTTATCTTCAACTTCATCTTTGTTACTTTATGTGGAACCTGGTTACCCATCAGTACCTCCTAGGACCTCCCTAAAATCACTGCTCTTGAAGAAACTCTATCTGGGGCTGCTATGTACAGTTACCCAGGTCGTGCACTGCTCAATCCTGGAGAATGTCTCAAGTATCAGACACGTAAATGTGCATATTTATTTCTAAATGTTTAATTAGCATTAAAGTGACTGGTTCTAACAAGATGACTGTATGATGACACATCTTCTGAGGGATGAGAGTAAAAAGGGTCACGAGGAATGGACTCATTTCCCTGATTGATACAAAATTGCCATATGGCTTTCAGCAGGCCTGTTTTGGGGAACAGGGGCAGGGAACCAGGGAACCAGGGCCAGTAATCAGGCCTGGAATTCTCTGACCAGGGAAGAGAATTGAGGAAGTTGTGACTATGCAATAGCTGTTTACTCACCATTCCCCTTCACCTTTCTTTGTTTGTTTTTGTTTTTTTATTCTTTTAATCAATTTGGATTAAATTTGGGGGGGGGAGGTAATTAGGTTTATGTATTTAATGCAGGTGCTGGGGATTGAACACAGGACCTCGTGGATGCTAGGCACACGCTCTACCACTGAGCTACACCCTCCCTGCTACCTCCGCCGTTTTAATGAAAGTGCTTTAAGACTCAGCTTTGGGCGCAGTGGGTCCTCACTAGGTGATGGAACATCTCCCGCTGTGAGCCTCAGAGGCGCTGTGCCCCCTTCCTTTTTCGAAGAGCAGCAGCTATGAGAGCCGGCGCCCAGCGGGCTCCACAGCTTTGCTGTACACAGGGTGAGCTGCCACGAGAGTCGGCGGGAGAGCAGAGCAGACTCCGAAAGGGGACCCTCTCCCAGGCCTCAGCTGAGAACACTGAGGCATCACCATGTCTTCTCTCTCAGCCTGGGGAGAGCAACCCCCAGGTACGTGAAAATGGTCCCAAGTGGGAGAAGCAGACATGGAGGACTCACTGTCATCAATGTTTTAACACACATGTCACAGCCAGGGTGGGGGTGGGGATGACTACATGTTTCTCCATAATCAACTTCTCCAATCCTCAAATTAAAAAGTCATAAAGGGCAGTGGACCCAGAGTTAGAAAGCCTGACTCAGCCCCAAAGTCTCTGCAAGCCCTGGCACCTCAATTCATTTCCCTGAACCTCAATATCACCCTCTAAGAAATGAAAGCAAAAACAGCCAGGAGACCTCTCACAGGGACCACTGAGGAATATATGCAAACATTCTCTGACGTACATCTCAGCAGTGTTCTCCCGGGGCAGTCTATTCAGGCAACAGAAATAAAAGCAAACATAAACAAGTGAGACCTAGTTAAACTTATAAGCTTTTGCAAAGCAAAGGAAACCATAAGCAAAACAAAACAACAACCTACAGAACGGGAGAAAATATTTGCAAATGATGCAACTGACAAAGGTTTAATTTCCAGAATATATAAGCAACTCATACAACTTAACAACAACAAAAAACAAACAACCCAATCCAAAAATGGGTAGAAGACTAAACAAACAATTCTCCAGTGAAGACATACAAATGGCCAATAGGCACACGAGAAAATGCTCAATGTCGCAAATTATCAGAGAAAGGCAAATCGCAACTACCATGACGTATCACCTCACACCAGTCAGAATGGCTGTCATTCAAAAGCCCACAAATGATAAATTCTGGAGAGGGTGTGGAGAAAAGGGAGCCCTCCTGCTGGTGGGAGTGTAATTTGGTGCAGCCATTATGGGAAACGGTATGGAGGTTCCTCAAAAAACTAAAAATAGACTTACCCTATGATCCAGCAATCCCTGGGCATATATCCAGAAGGGACTCTAGTTTGAAAAGATACATGCACCCCAATGTTCACAGCAGCACTATATACAATAGCAAAGACATGGAAGCAACCTAAATGTCCACCCACAGATGACTGGATAAAGAAGCTGTGGTGTATTTATATAATGGACTACTACTCAGCTATAAAAAGAATAAAATAATGCCATTTGCAGCAACATGGATGGACCTGGAGATCGTCATTCTAAGTGAAGTAAGCCAGAAAGAGAAAGAAAAATATATGATATAACTTATATGTGGAATCCAAAAAAAAAAAGGACAAACAAACTTATCTACAAAACAGAAACAGACTTACAGACATAGTAAACAATCTTGTGGTTACCGGGGGGGGGGGGGGGTAGGAAAGGATAAATTGGGAGTATGAGATTTGCAGATCCTAACTATTATATATAAAGTAAATAAGTTTATACTGTATAGTGCAGAGAACTATATTCAGTATTTTGTAGTAACTTATGGTTAAAAATATGAAAACAAATATATGTGTGTTCCTATACGACTAAAGTATTGTGCTGTACACCAGAAACTGACACAACATTGTAAACTGACTACAGTTCAATGAAAAATATATATATAAAAAGAACAGCTAGCAAAAAAATAAAAATTGAGATCAAGGGGCTGGAGGACTCTTACCTTCCTTCCAACTCTACCCACTATGCTTCAGAGGCTCAAACATCTGAAAAACCCAAAGCAATACATTGACCTCAAACGGAGGCGACTCAGCCATTTTTTGATGGCGGGTGGATGTTTTATGAGTGGCTGAGGCTGTAGGTGACCATTGCTCCCCCTCCCCATTTCTGTTCTGCAGCCTCCAGGGATGAGTTACCTGTCACCAGCTATTCTGCCCAGGAGGGGCTCCAGCCAGCCCGGGTGGCACTCACAGTGGGCGTCCATGAAGACCAGCACATCCCCAGTGGCCCTGGTGGCCCCCAGCATCCGCGCCCCGGTGGCACCCAGCCTCTTGTTACTCCTGAGCAACTTGACCCCCTCCAGCTGGGCCACGTACCCGCCGAGAGCAGACTTGAGTTGTCCTGGAATCGAAAGGGTTGTGGTCAGTGGGGTGACAGATGCCACAGCCCCAGGATTGTGGTGACCGTCACAAGGATCACTGTCAACAGTTCTCTCTTGGGAGCGAGGCGAGCACCAGGGTCCCGAGCATCCCATCCATTACAGTGTGGTGGTTGCTAAGATCTAAGTCACTTCGCTAGTTTGGGTAGGTCAGGATTCTCTCCAGTAAAAACGGCGTCGTCAGACTCAGAGAGGAGAGAACTTCCTCTCATTCTCCAAATGCAGCAGCAAGGCTGAAACAATACTGCTGGTGCCCTACTCAGATGCCCCGGGGTTCCTTGGGCTGGTTTGGTTTGCACACACCCAACTGCTGTGGGTCTCACCCTTCCCTGGAGACCCGCCCTAAGGCACTGGAACCGCCTGTCCTGCAAGTGCCCAGCAGTCGTGTAGAACACCATGCCTGACCCAGCATGCCCCAAGTCAGTGACCGGCCACTGCCCAGGTACCAAGTCCGATCCCTTGCTTTAAGGCAGGACAGACTGGGATCAGGCTGTGGCCAGACTTCATCTATAGAGGGTCCATTATACGTGGATGCCAGGAGGTCATTGGTGGGGCGGCCAAAGCGCTCTCACTGCAGTGGTGGGAGGGAGGGGGCAGGGCAGCGGGTCGAAGAGAAAGTGGGAGGTAAAAAACTGAGACCAAGAACCTAAACATTCTTTTAGGAATGACAGTCCTATAGAGGATACAGGATGATACTTAAGTCCCTTATATAAAAGGGCAGTACAGTGGGGGAGGGTAGCATGAGTGCTCAGCATGCACAAAGTCCTGGGTTCAATCCCTAGTACCTCCATTAAAAAAATAAATAAACCTAATTACCTCTCCCACCAAAAAGGTTTTTAAAAAATAGAAGGGCGGTACAGTCAGCCCTCTGTATCTGCTGGTCCTTTATCTGTGGATTCAACCAGCAGAACGTTTCTGTTGCTGTTCACAGAGAAGCAGTGTAGACCCATGATGTCTTGGCAATGGGGAGCCCCCAGCCCACCGGAACAAGACCTCCTCAAGGGCAGGGGCTGTATCTCATGCATTTCTGCTGCTCCAGCCCCTCGCACAGGGCTGGCCCACGGCAGGCACTCAGTGCACGCGTGTTGAACAGAACTGAGCCAAAGAACAAGAATTGCCCCAGTTCCCCGGCCCGGAGGCAGTCTTCACTGGGACACACAGAGCCTGGCTGCTTTGGTCACTGGCCCTGCAGGGAGGTGGAGAGGGGTCAGGCAGCCTCACCGGAGGCCCCACAGACTCCCTGGGAAGCTGCCCTCTGAGTGGTGTGTAGCTCCCCCTAGGGAGATTTTTCTGCAGGGAATCTATCCTGAGCAGGGGGCAAAGGAGTCCCAGTCACTTGGCTACTGCTTTTCTCAGTGGTTTTCCGGTGAGCTTGTTGGCTCCCAGTCCCTTCCCTGGAGAAGGATCTGTTTGTGAAGCTGTTAAAATTTCTGCACATGACAACCAGCCCCTCGGTGACTCCACCGAATTCAGCATCACTAGTTGTCTTACCCAACATTCACTCTCCCCTTCCACCTTACCTACAGAAACTTGATTTTGTTCAGGGCACCTAAAAATACTTACTTACCAAGACTTTTGATTCAACTCTGGGAGAAATATACTGGGTGAGAGGATTCTGGAAAAACTACTGTATTACTGATTTTTTTTCTGAAAGGACAAACTTGGCTGCCCTCTGCTTATCTGCCTTTCATCCTTTTCCTGCCTGGGATATAGGTGTGATGTCCAGGGATAGAGCAGCCTAATTGTGATGATGAGGCCAAAAGCCATGGTTCAAGGATAGCTGAGTAAAAAGCAGAAGGAACTGAGGACATTGGAGGGAACTCACCTTCCTAGGGCCCAGCTGCTCTGCTTCTCCACACACGAGGAGGAGGGAAGCTCCAGAAACACAGTTTATCAGCTGACGGGGGACCACAGGTGTGCTCCTGGGAGGACTCTGCCCCAGCTGAGGGTTTGGAGAGTCTCTGAGCACTTTCACAGGCCAACCCAGACCAACCCAGGACCTGCTCATACAACCTGCTGAATGTGCCCCAACAACCACACACTGACAGGGCCTCTGGCTAGTCTGGCTCAGCACCACTGCCAGGCTGGGCAAATTCCAAACACGAGGACCTCAGGAAGAACTAGCAGAAGTACGTGGCCACTCTATCCTGTCCTCCGTTAGCCCACTGAGAAAGTGCTTTGCAGATCTCAGCAAATGTTCGGCTTCCCTTGGAGCAGTCTGATCTCCTCACCAGGCCAGCAGGGGCCTCTCCAGGCCCTTTAGCTGAGCCAGAAATACAGGCCTGAGGCTCCTGCCAGACTGGAACAGTGGTTCTCAAAGTGGGTCCCCTGGACCAACAGCATTAGCGTCACCTGGGAGCTTGTTAGAAATGCAGATACGGAGGCCCCAGCCCAGATCCAGAAGCTCTGGGGGTGGTCCCAGCAATCTGCTTGTTAACCCGCCCGCCAGGCGACTCCGATGCACGTTCATGTTCGAGAACCACGGACCTGGATGTCAGGCAGGGGCTTCTGTCTCTGGCTTCTCTCGGCTTCCCAGCCATGCAGTGGGCCGGTCCCAATAGCTAGTTTCCTGTCTGTGGAAATGTTCAAGCAGATTCTGCAAGTCTGGGCTCTTGGCCTGACCCCTGCAGCCCTTGTCTCAACTCAGCTCTGATCGGTTCTCTTCCCAAGCCTCAGTTTCTTTGTCTGGAAAGTGAGCAGGTGTGCTAAACGAGGGTGACTGAATGACTAATTCACATCACGTGCTTGCCGAGTCTAGGCGGCAGAGAGCATGCACCGGTGGCCACCTGTTGTGATTGCTGAGTGTCTCGGGGAGAGGCTCACCGGACTGGTTGGAAGATGGGGCCTGGGGGAGATCCCCACAGGATCCGGCTGGAGGCACCCTGTGAGACCCTCCCTGGGACGCCCCGCCATCTCCTGCTGTCTCCCACTGTCCTCTGCCCCCACCTCCCTACCCACTGTATTCTCTAGTAAGTTACCTGCGCCCGAATCCCCACCTAAAGGTCTGCTTTGGGGAGCCTTGTCTTCACAGGTTCCAAACCCCAGTCTCTGCATGGCAACCCCCTCAGAGTCCAGGCCCACCTGAGGGAGCGTGGAGGGAACCCGTGCCCACCTTGCTGGCTGAGGTCGTCCACCAGGATGACCTCCTTCAGGGAGGCCCGGGGTGCTGTGTCCAGGATGCTGTGCACGGTTCTCAGGAGGGTGGACCAGGCCTCATCGTGGAAACAGAGGATGACGCTGGCTGTGGGCAGGCTGTCCCCCGGCTGCTGCTGCAGGCACCTGTCGGGGAGAGAAGCAGGGAGCCGTGGGAATGAGCCGCCCTGGCAGGGGCTGCTCCAGCCCATGGCTCTCCTTCCAACCCACCCGCTGTCTCTGGGTTTTCTCGGAATTTCCACGTAGAGAGAACCCATCCCACCCTCGTAGCAGCGCTGCCCACTGCCTCCCAGGCCTCAGATCCCCAGGGCTTCTTGACAACCTTTAACCCAGGCCTCTCCCCTAGCCACTGGGAAGTGTTCCCACCACTTCACGCATTCTCGGGTCTGGGCGGAGGAGCCTGGGCGAGATGGTTCGTAAAACCCTCCACTTGATTCTCACGTGTGACCGGGAACCCTCATTAGCGTTACCCAGACTGTAACATGAACAGAAACCACCTGGGGCTCTTGTTAACAACAGAGATTTTCAAGCAGTGGGGCCGAGTGGGGCTGAGAGTCCGCATGTCCGATGCTGCAGGTCTGAGGCCCCCATTTTGAGTGGCACTGCAGTAAATGACACCAACAGCTTTCCCCAGTCTCATCCCTGAGGCTGGCCTGAAGCACAAGGCCAGACCCCTCTGCCCTGGGCACCGTGGTCGTGGTCCACCGCGAAGGGCCACATGCAGGCCAGTCTACACCACAACCCCACCGGGGGTGCCATGGCCAGAGTGGACAGCTGGGCAGGCACTGCTCCTGGCCGTGGCTACGCTGGATTCCAAGACTGCAAGCTTGGCCGGCCAGGTCCCAGGCACACTGGGCTGCTGCTTTCCCTCTCTGGTTGCAGGTGGGGGATTGGCTGGGCTCCAGCCTCCAGTCTCTGCCCCAGGCTACTCCGGTTCCAGCTCTCCCTCCACTAATGCCCCGCCCCCTGGAGGTGCCTACTAGCCAAGATTTATTGATGCCCTGTTAGTTGCCTCCTCTCTCCTTTGCACCCGAGGTACCAGAGCTGTCCTGGGGTGGCTTGCTGCCCAGCAAGGACCAACCTGACCAGGTGCACTGTGACCCCCCTCTCCCCCTCCTCCACGATAGCAAAGCTGCTGCCAAAGTGACCTCTGGGGCAGGACTGGAGCAGGGGAAATCGAAGGAGGAGATGCCCCCCTCCCACCTCTCCCCACTGGCTGGGAAATGCCTGGTGCCTCACAGCCTTGGATCTCAGCCCTGGCTGCACATTGGAACTACCTGGGGACGCCCAGGCCTCACCCTGGACCAACTAGATAAGATGGGAGGAGAGTCCTGTCACCGCGGAGGGAGAGTAGGGACGTTGTTGCCTTATTTTGTAGAGAATCCGTCTCGCATCCTGGAGCCCTGCCAGGAATGGGCGGCGCCAGTACCTGAAGGGCACCTGGGGGAGGGGAGACTGGGGACCCAGGCCAGGGCCGCACAGGCTGCAGGGACAGGCTGCGGCCAGCAGAGGGCGTCATACACCTCCGGACAGAGCCAAGCCCCGGGTGGGGCGATCAACCGTCCTGATTTGCCTGGGGACTGAGGGGTTTCTATGACGGAAAAGTCCTAGGCAAACTGGGCCGAGTTGGTCACCCTGGCTGGAAGAGAGCAGCAACCACAGAAGCGGTGCACACACATCCACACGTGCACCCGTGCACACACAAGACAAAATGTACCCACACATGCACACGTGCACAACACACACTCATGCACTTCAAACCACAAGCATAACACAGACACTTGCAAATGTGCACACGTACCATTTGCACAACATTTATAACCCATGCAGCACACTCACACAAAGCACATGCGCAACACGCACAAGCACACATGCAAAATGCACGTGCATGCCATGCCATGTGCGCACACACGACACACGTGTGCCACACAGCACAGTGGTTCATACATGAACATGAACACACCGACGACACATATGCCCACGTGACAACACATCACACAGCGGGTCCCTGTGCACCTCACACCACAGCAGACACAGGCACCACTAACACACTACACACAGCACATATGCACAACATCCGTTTAACACACACACAACCCAGTGCACCCACACTTGCATGATGCAAACACACACAGCCACACATACACTCACAGCTTGGGAAGCCAGAGACTCTCCTGGCTGAGGCAATGTTTCTCATTGGGAAAACATTCTTGCTCTAGGCCAGTGAAAAAAATGTATCATCAAAAGAACTGGAGAATGATACACTCATTCATTCAGCAACCACATCTTTCCTGTGTGCTGGGACTTCACCAGGCAGCACAACAATGACCATTTAGCTGCAGTTGTAATGAGCATTATGAATTAAAGCTGCAGAGAGCATAAAACTGTGATGGGTGGGCCTGGCTAGGTCTGAGAGTTTTCTGAAAAGAGCTGTTTCAGCCACAATTGGAGTCAGAGCAGCTGGGCTGGGGCTACAGTGAGTTGAGTGAGGCACCGGGTACACAATCTAAGGAGGCTTCAACCTTGGGCCGACCTGCATCTGCGTATGCCTGGCGGCAAGTGGCTGAGTGGCCAGGCTCAGAGGAACCCTTCAGGGATGTGAGCAGTGGTCCTGCTCCCGACCTCTGCTGTAATCTGATCCTTGGTGGCTCTGCTGCCCAGGAAACCCTCTGGGTTCTGAAAAGAGCAGTGCTTACAGCGAAGGGACCTCCACCACCCAGCTAACTAGCTGCATTGCCCCTGGATGCTGGTAACCAGACCCCTCCCCTGGGCCAGCCATGGTGAAGGTGGGCAGGGCAGATGGGGTCCAGGATGAGCCCACCATCTCCCTGGACACAGCCTGCATGTCTTCACACTTCCCAGCTTGCCTCCTAGGGGTGGGCCACCCTGCCAGGTCAGGTGCAACAGCACTGTATTCTAGCTTCTGTGCCCTGGAACTGTCCCCACAGTCTAGTGGACTAAGGAAGGGGGCATAGAGGGGAGGGTTCAGGCAGATTGGAGCAAATCCCTGCTTTGGCACCTACTAGCTGTGTGACTGTGGGCAGGTCACTTGCCCTCTCTGTGCCTTATTTTCATACCTATAAAGTAGGCATCATGGTAGTGCTAGCACCCATCCTACAGAGTTGTAAGGACTTTATGAGTTAATACATGAAAAACTTTGATTAAAGCCAGGCTCAAGGCCAGTGCCACACGAGTGCTAGCTGTGATTGTTGCTTTCATCCAAAATAAAAGCAAACACAACCATCCTAATATCAAAATGTGCTAGCATCAGAGTTAGAACTGGAAGTGTCTTGGAGAACAGGTGCTCCCAGGCCCCTCTGTGTTGTAGAGATAAGGCTGTTTGACCTGAGAAGCCCGAGACGGAAGAACTAGAACCCAGGGTGGGAAGAGAAGGGACAAGAGTTCCTCCTTTTCTGTCTCTAGGACAGTGGTTCTCATCTGGAGGCCTGGTTCAAGGCAGACCGCGGTACCCCACCCAGAGAGTCTGCCCCTGCACTGCTAACAAGTCCCCAGGTGATGCTGCTGCTGGACCACACCTGGAGAAGCGCCGCCCTAAGCCAGTGGAGGCAGAGCGCACGAAGTCTGCAGCCCCAAGCTTGCTGGTTGCGCTCCAGAACCGGGGGAAGGGGAAGCGAGGGCCTTACTTACAGCGGATGCCGTACCTCAGGCAGCGCCCTCTGCAGGGGGATGCGGGCACTGAGCGCCTCCTCCAGGCCGAGCGGGGTCAGCTCATCATCTTCTGACGCCTCTCCATCCTCCTCCTCCTCGGCCCCCCAGTCCCTCTCCGCGGCGTCTTCATCCTGCTTCCTGCTTGGCTGCTTGATGAGCCGGTAGCTGCCACCTCTCCTGCCCTCGCTCCGGTTTCTTCTGCCCCTGGGCGAGGCCACGGCCACCAGGAGCTGATCCTCCCGCAGCGAGATGAAGGGCGGCAGGCCCCCCAGGGGGCCGTACTCTTGGCCCTCATCCTCGGACTCCAGCACCCACTCCTGGGATTCCCCGAAGTCCAGGCGGTACCCAGCATCGGGGCTGCGCTCGGCGCCCTGGGCTGTGACCGCCCGGGGCAGGGCGTGCGGGGGAGGGTGCAGCGCGGCCAGCATCAGCAGCGCGCATCCCAGCGACAGGAGCAGCAGCAGCAGGGCCCGCAGTCCGCAGGGGCCGTGCCGGAGCCGCTTTCTTACGAGCATGTTGCTGGAACTTGCCAAACGCAACAGGTCATGTTCAAGTTCCCTTTCTCCTCCGGCGCCAGGTTCCTTCAAGCCGCAGAACCTGGGTTCCTGGTTCCACCTGGAAGTGTTTTGCCGGTCCCTTAACCTGCTCCTTCCCTCCCCACCCACCCCACGACTGACACTTGCCAGCAGCGTGTGTAAGACCGGTGTCCACTCACAATCAGAAAGCCACGGACCCAAGTCCCACCCCGGCTCCTCTCTCAGCGGGTGTCTTTAATTGCCTTCTGAAAGCCCATTCACAGGGACTTCAAACTGAACGTTTGCCCCCTTTCAGCCCCTTTTCCTTTGGGAAAAAAATAATGATTCCGTTCTGCTCAGGTGTCTAGTCCCACGTGTTTCCTCTCCCCCCTTGCGTGAAAGGTCAGGTTGCTACGAGATGCCTGGGGGAGCTGGTGGGTCCGCCGTCCAGCCGAGCTGACAGCCGTCCTCCTTTGGACCCTTCAAGTCAGGTCAGATCAACAGATGTGAAGCCGGCAGGCAGCCCTGATTCCCTTTGGCACAGAGCTCCGCGCTCAGCCAGCCCGAGGACCTCTGCCAGACCCAGCCAGGCGAGCGCCTCGCCCCTGGTCCTAACGCCCTCACTGTTCCCAAGCTCTGAGCAGCCCCACGGAACACGACTCCGGGGAAAATAAGCGCCGTCACCGCTAGGACCACACCCAGACGGGATCGTCCCAGGAGTTCGGATGGAAGGCGTCTTTCTCCACCCAAAGGGGCGGGGAAAAGTTTTCTCTCCGGATTTCGGATTTCGGAAAGGCTGCACCTGTGACGGAAATGCAGGGGGCCGGCTGTTTGCAGCCACAGCCTCCCACAGGTGATCCTGTAAAGGTAGGCTGGACCCTCCCTCCGTCGCTGAGGACCCCTGTCCTCATCCTTTTGAAAAGGAGGGAAGCTGGGGAGATGCTCTTGTGAATAACCCACGGGAGCATCTGAATGCCATCCCCTCAGTTGGCCACTGGGTTGAGGCGGATGCCGGAAGAGGAGGGCCATGCTCCTTCAGTTGTAGACTTCCTTCATTCAACCAATGAATATTCATGAGCCAAAACTATCCTGGGGACTGGGACTATAACAGCAAATAAAACAGAGTGAAATGTGTGCCTTGTGGAGCTTACAATGTAGTGGGAGAGACAGATGGACAGACTGATAATTAAAATATACAGTGAGACAGGTGGTGGCAAGGGCTAAGGAGAAAAATAAAGCAGGGAAGGGCGCTGGAGAGCATGGGCTGGGGGCTGACAGTGGACACTGAACGAGGGATGGCTTCACGGAAGCCTCTGTGTAAGGAGGAGGGCTGGGCAGTTGTGAGGATGAGCATTTGGGGTGGAGAGGACACCTCATGCAAAGGTCCTGAGGTTGACGTGAGAGTGTACCTGGCCTTTTGAGTGCCAGCAGAGGGCCCAGGTGGCTGGAACAGTGTGGGCAGGGTGGGATGGAATGAGAGAGGTAAGGGGGTGGGGATCACATAGAACTTTAGAGGGTATTGCAGGGATTTTGGCTTTTGGTCAGAGTCAGATGGGAGCCTTTGGAGGGTTGTAAGCAGAGGACACAATGGACTTGGATATTAACAAGACCGCTCTGCCTTCTGTGCTGAGATTAGACCAAGTTGGGGTAGGGTGGGGGGGGTGGACAGGGCAGAAGCAGGAGGCTCCACCAAGGAGTTACTGCAGTTAGACAGGATAAGGGCGTGGACCTGGCGTGGCCTCAGGGAGCCGGGAGAAGTGGTCAGCCTCCTGATGTGTTTTAAGGAAGAACCCATAGGAGTTGTTGGCAAACTGATGTGAGGTGTGAGAGAGTCAAGGATGACCCCAAGTCCTTAGTCTGAGCCGTTGGAAGATGCCATCAATGGAAATGAGCAGGGACGGGGATGAGCACTGGTGGCTCCGTGGGGACATGTGAAGCTAGAGGTGGCATTTCCAAGCCAAAGGGAGTGGAAGGACCTGGATGTATGGATACGGAGGGACAGATGGTGGCTGGAGGGCAGGGGGCAGGTCTGGCCTGCAGATATAAAGTCAGACGCCAGGGTGGTGTACATGGGTGTTTGAGGACCCCAGGGAGTGATGCAGAGGGAGGGAGCTGGGGAGCCAGCGCTCAGAGGCTTCGGGCGTCTGGTGGAACGGATGGATTAGGGAAGACTGACTGTCAAGGTGGACCTCTGACCACTGTGGGGCGGCCAGGCTGGCGGGAAGCAGGCGTGGGGTGGGGAGTTCCTGAAGGGACTTGCTCATTGTTTCCAGTCTGATTTTGCTCTTAGATGGTGAGCGTAAACATCTCGTGGGAAAAAATGATTTTCCACTGGATTCAGTTGTTGCTTCCTGTGTGTGTGTGTGTGTTCCCTGAAGCCACTCAGAGTCAGAAGTGAAAACAGCGTGTCACGAGCCCAGCGTAGTGCCTGACAGACAGCACGGAGGAATCGCAGGGTTGGACCATACTGTGTTTCCCAAATCTCATGTCAGGGTGTCCTGGGGGAGGGGGCTGTAGGGCTTTCAGGTGAGACACGAGGGGAGGGGACAGGGCACAGCCATTCAAGGCATGACACAGCCAGTAACACCAAGATGGTGGAAAATTCAACTCTCAGTAGACCCTGAGGCCCAGGATGGGGGGAGATCTGGCTTCCAGTGGACCTTGAACTTGAGCTTCGTTATACACTCATTGTGACATATTAACATAGTGAGTGACACGCCCACAGGTACCACGACAGTCCCCAGGCTGACCATAAAAGGTCAAAAAAGGGGCAGTGGCCCAACTCCTGGGAATCTCCGCCCCTTCCCCAAAGAAGCTGGAGTAATCCCCCCGCTTGTTAGTACCTGAAGTTCCCGAGCCCATAGAAACCAACAACCCCGCACCCCGTGGCTGCACTCCCTTCTGCCTGAGACGGCCTGCACTCTGTCTGTGGAGGGTGTATCTCTGAAAAAATCTACTTTTACTCAACTGTGGCTCGCTCTTGAATTCTCTCCTGGATGAAGTCAAAGACCCTTACTTGATGGGGCACATCCCAGGGGCTTGACCGCGACCTGGGACCTGGCCATCCTCTCGCCCCACGTTTTCCTGGATGACAGGTGCAGGTGGCAGGCATTCTGGGAGATGTAGTTTAGAATTTCTGGGACATCTGGAGGTTCAGGAGGATGATGGGATAGAAAGTTTCAATTCCAAAGGCTTCCGGAGAACCATGCAGGTCTCCACCCTCCAGGCAGAGAGCTCTCCCCCACCCTCTGCAGTAACCCCGGCCTCGCCCCTTTCCCTGGCCTACCCTCCACTTGCTAGCTCTTTCCCAGGAAACCCAGCCATATCAACTCATTTCTCCACTTTCGTGTTTACTCTAACGTCACCTACTCAGCGAGGCCTGCCTGACCCACCTTTTCCCATCGGAGGCTCCTCCATCCACATGTGGCATCCTCTGTCCTCATCCTCTGCTCTCTCTGAGAGTCCGTGCCCCTTAGCACTCGGTGAGTAAGGTACTCAGTTCTTTGTCAGCTCCCCCTCACCTCCATAAAAGGTTAGCTCCACCCGGGGACGGGTTCCATCTGTTCACTGCCGTTTCCCCAGAGACTGGACCTGTTCCTGGCACAGAGCAGACACTCAGTAAATATTTGTCAATGAGTATAGAGTCAACTAACTGTCCTGATTCTGTGTGTCCCCTGAGATTCTGGGATTTGAATCAGCCCTAAAAGCTTTCCACACAGCTCTTAATCCAAGGATGACACTTGAAGCCGGCCCTATAGGTAGACTTAAATAAAATTTCCAGGTCCTCTCCAAATGGACAGAGTCCCCTCAGAAACTCTCAAACTGGCCCACACCTGCTGGGATGGCTCGGGTTGGGAAAGGCCGTCTGGGATGGCAGGGCTCGGCCATGCTGCCCTTGCCCCAGGCTCCCGGGGAAATGCACTCTAATGGCCACCCATGGGACCCCGAAATGTTCCTTACACCGTTAAAGGAAGAGGCCTCGCTTGTGGATGATGTAGCAAGTGTTACAGGGACCACAGCGTCAGACCGAGACTTCCCCACACCCCGCAGGCTTTTCAGAGTCACCAGGACTGGAGGGAGCAGCCGGCTTCCCGACCCGGGCCCAGGCTACCTCCCACATCTCCAGATGGAGTGACCAGGAGGCAAGGGCATCCTGGTGCTGCCTGTCTGGGGGGCCCAGGCTCGGGCAATCACAGTGCCCCAAATCTGCACATGGCTGAGCCCAGAAGCAAGGCTCCTGGTAACTCCCATCAGCTCCTGGTGGCGTGTGTGCCAGAAAAGTAACTCCAGAAACGGGCAGGTGGTGGGCGTTTCAGCTGCACGTTGCGGGCACTCCTGGAGACCTTCCCTTGTTTCTTCCATCTCCTCGGCCACCAGTGACTCTCTTGTCCTCTGAACTGAGACCACCCTTCTTACTGTGACGACAGGAGCCCTCTCTGGTGACATCAGACACTATCAATGCCACCATCTCTCTCGTGACAGCCTTTGCTCAGGGGAACTCTGGCTCTGGGGCAGGACAGCGAGGCTCTGTGTTACTCTTCAAAATTCTTTTCTTCCAGATTCTTTGGTTTCTGTCCCGATTTGGTCTGTTCAACCTCAGAAGCCAAGCAGTTGACCCTGTGTGATCAGCTTCTTGCAGTGCCACCCTCTCCCCCGGGGAAGGAGAGGAGATGCTGTTGTCGGGACGGGAAAAGGGCTGTGATGCAAAAGAAATTATGGGGAGCAAAACACCTCAAGAATTGTACCCCACATTTGAGTTCCAGGCATCTCTGAAGGTCTAAGGGGTCTCAGAGACCAGTGCATCTCTGTCTTCATTATTCCTCTAATTCTGAGAACAAAGATCCACTTCCTGCCCGAGTGTAGAAACTAGGTGCAGAAACATACAATCCGCTGGACTCAAATTAGAAAATATTTAGTGTGTGTGTGCATGCATGCGTCTGTGCACATCTGTAGTGTACACTGGAGACAGGCCTTGCAGATAACAACACTGAAGTGGGGTCGCAGGCATTAAAGATACTGCCAAACTTTTGAGACAGTACCTGGATGAATAATTCCACAGGACTTGGAGTCCATTTTGAGGCTGGAAGATGAGTGATGTAACCAGTAGGTTAGGTTGGCCGTGCCTGCAACTGTTCTGTTGGGAAAGCACAGGAAAGCCCTACTGGGTGCATTCATTATTATGTTGTCTCCATCCTTTCTGCAAACATTATTGAATATTCACTACATGCCAGGCAGGGGGCGTGGGATGGAGGGTAGAAAGATGAGTTAGATGGGGCCAGTGAGCCAGGTCCTCATGTGATTATAAACAAACACCGTGCTGGAAGCAAGCACGGAGCCATGTACAAGCTAATATTTGGGTAACTATGAAGAACACAAAATAAAATGTAGAGGTCTGATATTTCTCCAGGCCTGGAGATGAGCAGCAAGACTGCAGTTACCTTTCCACCCGTCCACAGGCTGTAAGAGCTTATGTTCTTGGCGTCTGCTGGTGCTGTCACTTCCAAGGGCTTTCAGGAGTGTGTTAATAATGAATTAAAGCCAAAGTGATTCCCAACTTTGAGGCTGCTGCGCTAAAAGCCTGGCATTTGGTTCTGCTGGGCACAGGCAGGGCTGAGGGAGACTTTCCAGCAGGTGGCTTTGAGGGAGGACAGTAGTCCAGCCATGGACAATTGAGACTTTGCTCACAGCCATCTCCCATGCGGTCTGTGATCCATGGAAAGTGGGTCTGGAAGGAAGATCTGTGTCTTCACCAGTTCATTGGAACCATATGGAGAGTTCCAACCACATGGAGAGTTCTCTCCTCGTCGGCCTCAGCCCTGGGATTTTTGTAACATAGATTCAGGAAAATGGACAGAGATGGAGCTAAGGAGGCTGGGGAAAGAGGGTGGACTGGTGCCTGAGTCTGTTCTCAGGTTCTATTTTGTTCTGGGAGAATGTGACTGATAGGAAAAGTGGAGAATAGAGAAGAGGAGAGAGGGGCTAAGCTGATCTGTGTGATACAGAGGGGAGCGTGGGGAGGATGAGGACACAAACAAAGCAAGGCAATGGACTGAGCTTGAGAGTGAGCGATTTCAAGCTTAGAGGGGGAGGTGGTCTGAAATAACTGCAGGGAAGGGAGAGCAGGGCAAGAAAAGGAAAGATTTTAGAGGTGTCACTGCACCTCACCTACCAACAGTGAAGTACACATTTTTCTCACGGGCACGTGGAAAAATTCTTCAGGATCGACCATACACTAAACCATCAAACACATCTCAATATAGCCAAAAGGACGGAGATCATACAAAGTGTGTTCTCCAGCCAAAATGGGATGAGGCTAGAAGTCAGAAAGAAATTTTAGAAATGTATAAATATGTAGAAATTAAACACATTCCTTAATAACAAATGAGTCAAAGAAGAAATTATATGAGAACTTAGAAAATTCTTTGAAATAAATGAAAGTGAAGATACAACATACCAAAACTCATCGGATGTGGCTAAAGCAGTCTTAGAGGGAAATTTATAGCTGTAAGTGCTTATTGCAGAAAAGAAGAAAAAATTCAACTTAATAAACTAACCTACCACCTTAAGATACTTCAACAAGAACAGCAAAGTAAACCCAAAGTAAATAAGAAGAAAAAAATAAAAATCTTGGACATATCCCACCTAGTATTTGTCAATCTGCCTTAATTTATTTAATGACCACATAGTATTTCATTAAATGGAAAAACTACTCAGTGGTTGATTTAACCATCTTCTATCAGTGCACATTTGGTTGTTACTAATTCTTTGCTCTTAGAATAATGTTGCCTTTAATATCATTATACACACGAAATCTCATATATATGTGCATGTATTTGTGAATTCCTGGAAGCGGAATTTCTGGGTCAAAGAAAATGTGCCTTAAAAAATTTAGAGTTATTACAAATTGTACTCCAGAGAGGTTGTATTAGTGCACACTTGTACTAATAAAATATGAGAATGCCTGTTTCCCCAGAATCTGACCAGGATAGAGTGCTATGAACCTTTTTTATTTTCTTCCTCATAAGTGAGAAATGGTATCTCGGCAACAGAAACTCTGAAGTGCCTAGTAATAAAACTTACAAAATTTATGGGGGAAACTATACATTTTATTGAAGGAATAAAAGTAACCTGGAGAGATGGCACGATCCTGGGCGAAAAGACCCAACATCATCAGGATGTCAGTCACCTCACACTAACCTATAAACTCACTATCATTATATTCAGAACCCTCGCTGAGCTTCCCACAGATTTCACAAGCTACCCTACAATCCTTATGAATGGGTAAAGAAGCAAGAATAGGCAGGGAGGGTGTAGCTCAGTGGCAGAGCGTATGCTTAGTATGCACGAGGTCCTGGGTTCAATCCTCAGTACTGCCATAAAGAAAAGAAAAGAAATACTAAAAAAAGAACCAAGAATAGACAAGCTAATTATGAAGAACAAGGAGAGAAATCTCTCTCACCTAATGTCTAGATTTACAAAGCTACAATAATTAAAATAATGTGGTATTGGCACATGAATGAGCAGATCAATGGAACAGAATGGAGAGTCTAGACATAGATCGACAAAAATTAAAAAGTCTGATAATAGCAAGTCAGTCAAAGCTGTGGGGGAAAGGGACTGTCACGTGCTACTGGTGGGAGTTGGTCCCCTCTGCTGAGTATTCTGGTGACATCCAGTCACATTGAAGCTACAGATACTCTACAATGCAATCTCTACTTCTGGGAGAAACTTCTGTTTATGTTCACAGAAAAAAAGTGTACAAGGGTATTTACTGAAGCACTGTAATAGCAAAAAGTATAAAATAACCCAGATGTTCATCTAATGTCATATAATGAAGTCCTGTGCAGTTAGAACTAGTGATCTAAATCTACAGGAATCAACATGGATCAATCTGTAAAAGTGAAAAAGTAAGCTGTTGTGATATTCATGTGAAGTGCTGTCGAGGGTGCCTAATGGGGAGGACACAGAGGGGCTGGTTACCAAAGGAAGTCCTCGGGCAGAGAGGTACAGATGCTGGCAGTGGGCGCCCAGCCGGGTTTCCACTGCTGCCGTGGGAGAGGTGTGAGTGCTTGCCACAGATGGGCTGGCCAGGGCTTGGAAACTTGTGACCTTAGGTGCCTCCAGGAGCCAGGCAGGTAACACAAGCAAGAGTGGTGGGCCAGTGGGGACTGCGTGAGCTGAGACAGTCTATCCCTGTCTGACAAGAGCAGCTGCTACTCAGCCACAGCTAATTTTTGCCAGGAAGGAAAATAGGCCCAGACTTGTTAAATCTTCTGATTTTTCAAGAAAAGTGGAAAATTCAGATTTAAAAAAAATGTGAAGTCCCAAATTTGTAAAAGCTGGCAACAAATTTTAAAACTTTAAAATATACCGTTAAGGCCAAATAAAACGTGGTGGCCAGCCAAGTTCAGCCGGCGGGCTGCTCATCTGCAACCTCTCTGGTAGAAGATGCCCGAAGCCCCACCTATTGGGCATGAGCCCAGAGAAACGGCATCTTTGTCTCACGTGCACCCTCAGCCTTCTGGGGGTGCCTAGAGACGCCTAGACTTCTGCCCTGACATCACGTGGTTAGGCCCTTCCGTGTCTGCCTGGTGAGCTCACCTCATGCTCCAGCTTCAAGGTTTACCAGATGTCTGAGGACCATCGTTCCTTGTGGCTCATGGAGTTCTCCAGTGATTTCTTGTCACTGTTTTGCCATCTTCCCTTTCATGAGACATCAGCTGAGCCTACTGGGTATCTGTCTGGCATCTGTGAGTCTGCACAGCCGGTCAGCCCACTCCACAGCTGACTGAGAACGGGGCTGTCTGCCCAACTTCCCACCTGCACGTGGAAGAGAGATTGTCAGAGGAGCTTGCAAGTCGAGTGGCAGTGTGTGGGGAAGCGGAGCTTAGGGACCTCACCACCATCTGCATTGTGCGGAATTTTCTGCAGCACAGAGGGAGGGAGAAGCCAGTGGCCATGCTTCCAGGGGATGGCAGGAGTCAGCCAGAGATGCAGAACCACTAAAAGACATAGATATGGGATTCAAACGACTATATATACATATATATATATGTATATAAATATATATATTATTTGTTGCAGAGATATGGCCTCACATAATCATGGGAGCTGGTTAAGCAGTCTCTGTAAGGCTGCTGTCTTCATATCTGATGCTGACGCCTGAAGTCCACAGGACAGGCAGTTCCAAAGGAAAGAAAGATATAAAATCAGGGAGATTGAGAACGACCTGGAACCCATCAGTATGGGCTGGAACCCCACAAGGATGGACTAAAATCCACCCCATCCTTGCTGCTTCTGACACAGGTGAAGTGGACATCCTTCCGAAGTCGGGACCCTTTGGTGTGGGGCTACACACAGACACCTGGCCCAGAAGCAGAAGCAGAGGAGCTGAAGTCGGATCCAGGGAAAGCAGAGCAATTACAGGTCCAGCAACCACTTTGTGCCAATGAGGTGTGTCCGAGGATGAGCAACATGGGTGAGCTCCATCGCGTCTCCTGCTTCCCTTCTGCCCTCCAGACTTCCCAAGGATCTCTCTCATGCCCCATGGTGGAGATAATGGAGCAGTTCTGTCTTTCTTTCTGGGACGCCTCAATGTCTGATTTTTGACTTACAACGAAGGTAAGGGCAGTGAGATGTGTGATGTGCTGTCTGAGGCCTGAAACTCTCCTGGCAAGCCTGGGGTTATCTTCTTTCCTGGTGGTCTGCAACGGCCTCACCAGTTTGAGAAGCCTGGCTTGGCAACTTAAAGAACCATCTGGCTCCTTCCAGTGAGTTCTCCTGAAGCCAGGGTTCCTTGCACAGATGTTGGCAGCTCCATCCAGAGATTCAGTGCGGTCTGTGTGGACAGAGGTTGGGCCTCGGTGCACAAAGTCTCTTGGAACCACACTGTTCCCCTGCTTTCTCTTTCTCCCTGCACTGGAGCCTTTGCCTTTAAAAAAAAGTCTTGACATGAGCATACTCTGTGGAGTCTGGGGAGTCCTTTCAAATATCTGAACTGGGGAAAACAATATAACCAATCTCACTGAACACACGTAAGAAGGAGCATTCTGGGAAATGTAGGCCAATCGAGCTAACTGGCACACTGTGAGGTCACCAGAGTGTCCGTGGGCCTCGGTGCTCTGTGGCCGTCATCTTAGGGAGGCTTGCTTTTGGCATAGGGGAACAAAGATGACAGACCTAGGTCTTTTCAAAGAAATCGTTCCACAGATGCCTGGGGAAAACCAGAACCAAATTCTTAGAGGAAATAAAGACTTGGTGATTCCTTAAAACCCTTGATTCTTCTGATTCTGCAGCTAAAAACCAGTGGTGTTTCTTGCTAGTACCCAATGCTAATGGAGAGAGAGAAAGCAAAAGGGAAGGTCTGATTTCCTCTTGGGAAGGACCCTCTACGTAGAGCCAGGAAGACGGAGACAAGAAAACTAGAACTGCCGTGTTACAACATGGCAGATTTTGGCTCAATCAATGGGAGGAATTTATAACGTTTAGAGTAAGTGTCCAACAGCCGAAGGGATTGCCTTGTGAGGAACGGAATCCTATGTTTTGACTTGTTAGCTTTAGGCAGAGATTTAATAACATCATTCCTCTCTTACTCCCTCCCTCCCTCCCTTCTTCCTTCTTCCTTCCTTCCATGCATCTGTCCATCCAGTTATTTTTTATGAGTGCAATCAGTCAATCAACACTTACTGACTGCTTATTATATGCCAGGTGCTGTGCTGGGCTCTGGAATCACAGCCCAGAATGGAAGGCAGCTGGGATTATGGACCACCTGCTATGTGCCAGGCGCTCATTAAGTGCTAGAGATTAGAACCCAGGAGAGAAGGCAATCTGGGACTGGCGCTGAGAGTCTTCAGTTCTAAGCCCTTACTCCTAAGTGGACCTCCCATTTGTGAATCCTGGCCTGGTTGGTCCCCCCAGCCATGACTCTTTGACTCATACTCACCCACATGGCTTGTTTTTGTTTGGCTGGGTCCAGGAGGGCTGGGATGTTCTGGGCTATGACCTCACTGTTTATCACCATTTTAGAAAGCTCCTACCTCCCTTGTGCAGGCTAGATCAGAGCCAGAGGCAGCAGGGTGGCTGTGTGGCGTCAACCCCAGCCAGCATTGCTATCGTCTTAAACACCCAAACAATGGGTCACACGCCTACAGCTCGTGACTTCTTGGCAGCTCAGTTGGGCCTGAGCGCTTCCATTTTTATCTGCCATTTGAGATGGGAAGGCACTGGAAACAGCTGAGCTGTGAACGTTTACAGTGTAAAATCCACGCGGGGAGAGAGATGAGTTTATGAGCAGTCCAATCTTAGCCCTCAGGGAAAGACTAGAAAAACACATTTAGCCTGACATTTAAAGATCTGATATGATCCAGATGCCATCAATTTAGCACCCAGCTCTCCCTAAACCCTGTGCGAGACCTGGCAGGCGAGGAGTGGCACACTGGAGGACGTTTGGGTGTAAGGAGACCACCAGGACAACAGTTCCCAAGGTGGCGGCTGGACCGTACTCCTTGGATGTTCTTTGCACTGTGTCGCAATTTGCAAGGTTGTCTCTAAAGGAGTCTCTTGAAAACCTTGTGTAATTGTAGCAGGGAAGAACAAATCTGACTCTGTATTAGATCTATTCCTTTGGCTCTAACCCTGTGCTGTGTTTCCTGGGCTCAGTCCTGCTGGTTGTGCACCTTCTGTAAAAGAACATTGCCTAGAGCCTGAAATACACAGGAGAGCCCGTTCTCAAGGCTCTGGCCTTTATGGGTGTAACACTTCCCATTCATATAGAGATAAAAAGTTGCAGAACAGAGAATAACATTTGTCTTGTTGGCGGTTTGCAGGAACATCATGACCTGACCCACGTGTGGACTGCTGCAAGAACAAAGGATTCTGACACCAAGTAATTTGTAATGATGACAACCTCCCCACCCAGTTTTAGTATAAAAGGAGTCTGAATTCTGACTTGGGGAAGATGGTTCTCCAGGACACTAGTCTCCCCTCTTCTTGGTCTGCCGACTTTCTGAATAAAGTCTCTATTCCTTGCCCCAACACCTCGTCTCCAGATGTACTGGCCTGTCATGCGGCGAGCAGAACGAGTTTGGATTCAGTAAGGTAATCTTTTTGCAAACATGAGATGATCCTTGAGAGAGAGAGAGAGAGTGTACCAATCTGGAGATGACTCTTGATAAAAGTGGTTAGCTAACAAGCAAGAGTGGGGCAGGCGCAAACGCAGCCCTTACTATAGCGAGGAGGCAGGGCTGGATTCCCACACAGGGAGCCCCCGTGACCTGCGGGAACCTTCCTTTTCGACCCGTGTTCAGTTACGTGATCAGGAGGCTGCACATCCGGATGCTCTGGGGCACTGATTTCCCCCAAGCAATTCTGCAACGCTTAAATGTCATCACACGTGCACCCTGAGTAAATGTATTGAGTAGATTGGAGGAAGCCTCTCAAAGTTTGTCTTAGGAAGTCTTAGAATTGAATTTAATGTATCTGATTCCAGGTTGGTCACAGGTGTGATGGGGATTGGAGCCCCTCCTCGCCCCCAAGTCCAAACTCTGCAACTTATGCTCTGTGTGAACTTGGACAAGTCCCTATTTGTTCACAGAAGGAAAGGGCTGGATTAGATGTTCCCCAGGGATTTTTCAGCACGAAGGCTCTGTGATGGAAACAGGGCATACATGGTAAAGTGGAGATTGTGCCTAAGCCCCTTCAGCTGCAGGGACGGGAAGAAATCTTGAGTATCCTACACAGCCTCACTGCTTTCTGAGCAAAAGCGTTCTTGGAATAACCAAGTTCCCTACCTCTACAAATATAACCCCACAGAGAACCGAGCCATCGGCCACAAAGAGCTTAACTTCAGGTGTTTAAGACCACCCGCGTTCCTGTTAAAAAGGCCCGTGCCCTTGGCTCAAAATACTGATGTCAGTTTTAAATCACACTTGCATATTGATTTCAAAAGCTCCCCTCAGTAACACTGTAAATAAATTAATTAGATGGTGGCACTCCAACCCAGCGATGAAATTGCCCCCATTGAGCGAAGAGTTGAGCTTGAAAACCAGTCAAGATAATTGTGCCCTTGTTTGGGGAGGATAAATGTGCTGTGGAAGGTGTGTGTCTGCTCCTTGGTGGAGACTGCGTGGAGAGGCCAGAAGACAGCTGCAGGGGAAGACCGGAGGGAGTTCCCTGGGGTGGGTATCTGGGCATTAGCACTTTTTTGTATGAGGTGGGTGTGGCGCAGAAGCATGCATCCTGATGAGAGAGCTTTGCATCAGAGACTAGGGGCCTTGCAGCATGAGAGTCAGCATGATCTGCTTTATAGAGTCTCCAATATTTTTGATGCTCTGCCTTTTCCTACTGATAGCAATTACCATTTGCATTTTTATTTGTTTATATATTAATCTCCTCTTTTGAAAGGATTTGTGGTAGCATGTGTACATTCAATTTAATAGGCCAGGATAAATAGCCCAGGACACTGGGTCAAAGGGAAGGTAAGCTTAGGAAGTAAGATGAAACCGGAAGTAAAGTTAACACACTGTGTATATCATAGTCTAAGCAGTTGCAAAAGTGAGCCACTCTGAACTTCCTAGCAGTCAATGGAAAGAAGGGAACACGAGTAGTCATCAGATTCATGGTATGGTATCTGTAGAGTACGAATGTTCTAGCTGGACAATCAATACATCCTCCTGGTCACTGTCCATGAAAGCTGGAGTTCAGGATTTTCATCTCAAATGGCCAGTGCCTAGAGATAAAATATCTAAGCTGATCAGTATGGGCAGTGTCAAATACTTTGAAAATCAAGGAAATATAATATAGGGCTGATATTCTTTTTTGGTTTTAAAAAAAATTGCTGAAACCAGGATTTATGTCTGAGTGGAGACCAGTTCCACAGCTGCAGAAAGGTGAGCTGAAGGAGACCCTGGGCAGAGCTGAGATTTTCCTGAAAAACCTGTTTTGGACAAAGGGGCTATCAAGGGCCCGGCGTTCTAGGCGCTAGAGCTGTGGGTCTGGGGTTCTGATGTGTACCTGGAGATGCAGACCACTGCCCAGAGCATGGGTGGGGTTATTTCCGGTGGAAACATCAAAGGCGCCTGCTACCAATCCCTGGCCGCAGCCACAGTTAGCATGCTGGCCTTGCTGTGTCTGACTGTGAGTGATGGAAGACCCTGGCAGGGGAAAATGTACCCGCAGACAGTGAGGCCACTGAGCTGCTGCCGCAGATCGTGGGAACTCAGCCCATTAGTCTGGGAGGACACCTGCCCACGGGAGTGACCTGAGCCCTTGCATACGGCCTGTGGGCATTGGCTGTGACTTTGCTTTATGGAAAGCCATCCCATTCACCGGGCTTACCAGGTCACGGGACTTTCATTGTTAAAACTCGGAAAGTCCCAGGCAAACTGGGACTGTTTGAGTGCCAGTTAGTCCCCCCAGTGGTTTGGTCTCTTCTCAAGACAGGATCAGAATGGAAAGGAATGACTCGGCCAACAAGAGTCAGGACTGATGTGCTGGGGGCTGGTTCTGAGGCACGGCGGGGTGGGGACCCTCTGTGATGTTTATCTGTGGCTTCTTCCTGGCTGGGCTGCCAGATGCAGGGTCCTCCCCCCACCTCGCCTCTGTTCCTATCTCCCTGACACATTTCTGTGTCTGTTCTGGATTCCAGCAGGGGCCCAGCCAGGGAGCAAGTGCAGCCTCCCCAGACCCGCTAGGACCACGGTTCTCCTCCAGAGTCAAGACATGGGCCTTCAAGACTTACTGCTTTTTGCTTGGAGACTTTGACCTTGAAAGTCAGGTGGGCAGCCGCGTGGGGTGCAAATACTGAGATTACACAGAATCCCCTGTGACCAGGGCTGATTTTGTGGGTGCTCACACGGGGCCCCTGTTCAAAAGGGTCTATGCTTGGTTTCATGTTCAGCTGTCATCCCCTGGAATCCTTCGTAATCTGTGACCCAGGAGCCCTGCATTTTCATTTTGCGCTGGGCCCTGCAAATTCTGCCACTCAGCCTGAAGGCCACTCCCTCCACCGTCCTTCCTCTCCAACAAATTGGCTTCCGCCGACTTTGCCATTAGGGTGCCCTTACGGAAACAACTGACAATGAAGTGGGAAGTGTGGCCTGAGGGACTCGCAACCTGGCCTAGTTCTAGAACCTCTCCATCAAACTTCCAAGGGGTACAGCCCCCAAATCTGCATTTGAGGAGAGGTAACTGGGAGAAGATCGGGCTCCAGTATTTCAGAGCAGAGGTGGATTTTAAGTCAAAAATAAATCAAGAGGGAAAAATGAGAGCTGTGAGAGGCAGCAGCGTCTCGGAGTCGCTGAGCCAGGCGGACTTGCAGGCAGGTGCACTTACCTCGTGTGGCCCCAGCTGTGCAGACTTCTCCCCTTTGTGTGTTTCATGGCCTGAAATTGAGAAACAAGAATCTCCATCACAATTCCTGTGTACGAGTTCTCTGAAGCCCGGGCTTGCTCTCTGCTACCTCTTGCAGCCAAGCCAGGCGGCCTAGGAAATAACCCCCAAATTAGCTGTCTCTGGGGCCTCACACCCCTGCCTGCACCCCTCTCAGGTCTCCGGCTTCTCCAGCTGCTATACCCTATGTTTGCTTCTGATCTGGACTGACTTTGGCCCCTGGTCCTTGGCTGACTCCTTCCGGCACCTTCATGGAAGACTCCAGGGCAAACGATGACCTGTCCCCTCCTGGGCCAACCTGGGAGTTCACCTGGTGTCTTTGTGAGAGTGAGAAGACAATGCCCTTGGGCAAGTCTCACATTAGTGAAAAAATGTAGCAGCCTTCAGGCATGGCTGGATCTAGGGGCTCTCTCTATCTCTTTAAGGCTTGATTTCCTCTGATGAGTGCTCAGAGTTAATCTTTCCAAGCCAAAGGAAAGGCACGGTGACCAACACACTTTCTCCCTCACAGGCAGCAGGAGTTTGATGGGCACAGGCTGCCTCCTCTGGGGTCTCTCATCACCTGATCTTGACCTGTGAGAATGGTATGCTGGTAGGTGTTAAACAACTGGCTCTTGCCAGGGGAGTGGCGCGGATTCCTTGACTTGTAGAGTTTGCTGGTTTCTGTGATGTACATGCTATCATGGTGACAGATTTCAAGCTATTAATACTCTGTCAACCCAGAGTTGGGAAGAGAAGAACCCTGGCTTACTATCACCCAGCATTTCCACATACCGTATTTGTAAGTAACCTCAGGCACATGGATAATAGTAAGATGCAGTAAGACAATTAGGAAGGGATGGATTTTGAGTGTCCGTTACCTTTCCTTTTAATGTAATTCAAGTAAAAATGTCTGCCAATTTCTGATAGTGAATGGATTTAACAACCAGCGAGCAAGATTTCTGAAATTTAACAAGCGGCCTTCCTGGCCAGCCAGCTCCAGCACCTCGCTGATTCTAGAACTGCACTCAGTGATTCACAGAGCTGTGATCAACTACGAACATCTGCCAAGGACCCAGGAGAGCAGAGAGGAGGCATGCACGCCCGGTGTTTACCTTTTCTAGAATGTCAGCGATTTTATGCAAACAACTTTTGTTTTTTTAATTGCAAAGAGCCTGGTAACACCCTGTGAAATGGTACAACTCTCCCTGGGGAGAAACATGTGGATTTCGCCCCTGCTGACGATGCTTCTGCAGTGGCGTCTGACTGCATCTCGTTGGCACTGCCGAAGTCCTTGGAAAGAAGGGGGGGGGGGGAGCCACCAGGGGAGGACTTTCTCTTTTTTGGCCCAAGGTGCTAACAACCCCATTAATGCCGCACACTGCTGCTGCCGTGTGGGCGGAGAACATTTTTCAGCTTTTTTTGCTCGAGTAGAGGGAATCTTAAGGTCAGAACTGCACTGTTTCGTATCTTATTGAGACTCTGCGCCAGCTCTCCCGTTTCCTTTTTGTTTTTCCTGGTTGGATTTGCCAGCAGCTGAGCAGATCTGGGGCTGGCTGGTTCTCGAAGGAACCATGAAAGCATGACAGAGTTCACGTGGCTTCCTGAGTGTCAAAAGTCTCTGAACGAGCCGCTAGCACTGGGTACAATTTGGCTCAGTGGCTGTGACTCGAGGACCTCCAGATATTGCTTTTGGAGCTGAAAAACTCCCTGAGAGCTAGGGACGCTGCATCCCGCCCCCTCCATCCCATCCTGCTTTTGCTAAACCTGTGATTAGTACAAGAATCTGCACAGTTAAGTGCTCGTCAAACCTCCACCGCAAGTCGATCGGTTGGAGCGCGTGAGTCACCGTGCAGATAATCCTTCTCACCAACAGATCCACTTTGCAGTTCTTTATTGGATGATAATTTACATTCAGTAAAATACATACATCTGACATGACCAGTGCAAGACTTTCTTGCATATACATATGTAAATATCGCTGTGACCACCATCCTATTGAGATGTAGGATGTTTCCATCCCCCTAGAAGGTTCCTTGTGTCCTTTTCCAGTTAATGCCCCTCCCCTAGAGGCAACCGCTACTGTGGTCTTGTCTTAGCCTGCTAGGGCAGCTACGGTAAATACCATAGCCGGGGCGGCTTCAACAACAGAAAAAATTTCCCTGTGGTTTGGGAGGCTAGAAGTCTAAGGTGAAGACTCCAGTCAGTTCAGAGAGCTGCCTTCTCACCGTGTCCTCGCACGACCCCACCTCTGTACCAGCAGATAGAGAGTGAGCCCTCTGGTGTCTCTTCTGAAAAGGGCGCTGATCTTGTCGGATCAGGGCCCCTCTCTTAGGACCTCATTTAACCTTGATTACTTCCTTAGAGGCCCCATCTCCAAATACAGCCACTGCGAGGGCTCAGCACAGGGACTGCGGGAGGGGTGACACAAACATTCAGTCCACAACGGACCTCCACCCCAGAGATGAGCACTGCCCACCCTGGGGCTTCATACAGACGCAACCACACAGCACATCCTCCTTTGTGTCTGCCTGCCTTCTCTTTTGCCGTTTCTGAGGTTCATCCACGTGGCTGTGTGTGGCAGTGGTTCATTCCTCTTTATCACTAAGACCATCATTTATTTCTCTGGCCTCCCATCAATGAACACCGGTGTTGTTTCCAGGTTGCCAAGAGATATTTATTCTCTGCAGGGCATTCTGTGACTGCTAGACAATAAAAAGAAATGTCAACTACGTCCCTGCCCTTCAGGAGATTATGCCTGGTATCCATGCTTGAAAATAGCTAAGACTGTATCAACATAGCCAGCAAAATATGACTTTGTGACTCACTGAACAGCGACTGACTCGGGGACTCAGAGGGAGGGAATTTTTGAGGAACATCAGTCGAGTCTGTTTGTAAATACACTCAGAAGACGAACCAGCTTGAAAACACCGGCTGCCAGAGAAGCAGAAGCAACTGCCAGTGAGGCTGGAGCGGGCAGGGCACTGGGTCCGCCGTGTAGGCACCTCTGGGAAGCCTCCACATGCTTCCCCGCCTGTGTTCTGGCCGAAGAGCTTCCCAAAGTGGGAGCGCGGTGAAGACACTCCCCTCGGAACAAAGCTGGCTCCTGCTTTGTTTTTGTGATTTCCTCCCAGAGGGCGGGAGGGAAAGGTCGGTGCTCGGAAGGACAGCTAGGCACCTCGTCCAGGATCCGGAAAGGCTCTCCACGGCCAGGTGTGATGCCCCACGTGGTGGGAAGGCACGGTGGGCGCAGGGGTGCGGGGCCGGGCTCCGAGCGCGGGCTGTACGGGGTGCGTGTTCAGCCGCTCCGGCCCCAGGCGGGTTTGAGTGCGTGTCGCTGGGGCAGGCTGGAAACTGGCAGCCCTCAAGGGGCCTGGGAGCCTGTCTGGGGTCCGTGAGCAGAGCTGCTAACATCTCCATCCGTGAGTCTGAGAGCTGTGGTCCTGCGCATCCTCGGAGACCTTTGGCAGCTCCCCGAAGTCCTCCCCCACCGAGCTCCGTCCAGTGCTCAGGTCGCGCCATCCTCGCCCAGCCGTGGAGCAGACGGAGTTCCGGTGACCTCGGAGCTCCCAAGCTTCCGGAGGTGAAGGGCTAAGTGTGGGAGATTTCAGGAGGCGGTTTCAGATGACAACCATGTTGGTGGGAGCTGCGTATTTTATATCAGTAATGTCATGTGATATTATTCTGCTTGCTTGGGGGTTGGTTTTTTTTTTTTTTCCAATTTTCTGCTTAATTTTTTTCCTTTTTAAAAAATTTAAGTACAGCTGATTTACAATGTTATATTTGTTTTTGGTGTACAGCAGAGTGATTCAGTTATATATATACACATATATGTATATATATATGTGTATGTATATATATACACACACACATATCCTTTTCCATTATAGGTTATAAGAAGCCATTGAATATAGTTCCCTGTGCTAGACAGTAGGACCTTGTTTATCTACCCTGTAGGTAGTAGTTTATATCTGCCAAACTCAAACTCCCAATTTGTCCCTCCTTTCCCCCTTCCCACCCTGGTAACCATATGTTTGTTTTCTATGTCTGTGAGTCTTTTTATGGTTTGTAAATAAATTCTTTTGTGTCATATTTTTAGACTCCACATATAAGCAATCTCATATGGTATTTTTCTTTCTCCTTCTGGCTTACTTCACTTAGAATGACGATCTCCAGGTCTATCCATGTCACTACAAATGGCATTATTTTATTCTTTTTTATGACTGAGTAGTATTCCACTGCATATGTATAGCGCATCTTCTCTATCTTTAAAGTTTTAAACTATCTTTTTTTTTTTTTTACATTTTTTTCATTGAAAGAACAAAAAACCTGTTAAATAAAATTTGAGAAGAAACCACGAAAGCTTCCTAACGGCCTGTCCTCACAGATTTTCTCCATTTGTCTTCCCTTCCACTTCATACTTTAAACACCGTCTTCTCACACGTTTGCTGGAGCATTTCCACATGGCTGCGACAGGCCTGACAATGATGACACTTAGCAGCTGCATACTATTTAATGTTGATGGACCATAATTTTCTATTGCTGGACATCTTCGTGTCCATATTTTGCAATTATCTGTAATTCTGCAATGGAGTAATTACTTTTTAAAGAATTTTTACCCAAAAGTGCACTCACCACAGTCCTGAGGGAGGCCCACAGTGTCCTCAGTGTTCGAAGGACAGAAAGATGAAGAAGACCCGTGAGTTAGAAGTGCATTTGTGTGGGTCCAAAGGGAACCAGAAACAGTGGTGTGGTGGGGGGGGGGTCTGCAGAAAGTATACTGTTGAAATTGTTAAAAAGGCATACTTCTCTTATCAACGCATCATGAGTACACGTCAAAGTTTTATTTTTAACTCATTAATGAGAGAACCAGGTGTATAAGAGGACCTGATATATGGTTAGTTAGAGAAAAAAATGTGAAATGAGATCATTATGATAAATACACAACTGGTTATTTTTCTTCAGGGCACTAAAGCTACAATCTTTGGTGTTATCTTCTCTATAACAGAAGTCATTTTTACCTCCACAGGGGAAAGACATCCTTTGCACCACTACTGTATAAAAGCCATTTGTAGCTTAGTGGTTTTCAACTAATTCAGAGCTAATAAAACAGTTGGAAAACACTAAATCAAGAGTAAATTTGGGAGTTTGAGATTTACAAATGTTAGCCACTATATATAAAAATAGATTTTAAAAAGTTTCTTTTGTATAGCAAAGGGAACTATGTTCAGTATCTTGTAATAATCTTTAACAGAAAAAATATGAAAATGAATATATGTATGTACATGCATGACTGGGACATTGTGCTGTACATCAGAGAGTGACACAGTGTAACTGACTGTACTTCAGTTAAAAACTGCCTAAAAAATACAAAGAACAAACAAAAAACCCCCCAAAAAGTAAATAGTGGGCTTATATCTAGAGGGAACTCTAATTCAAAAAGATACATGCACCCCAATGTTCATAGCAGCACTATTTACAACAGCCAAGACATGGATACAGCCTAAATGTCCATCAACATATGAATGGATAAAGAATATGTGGCATATATATGCAGTGGAATACTACTCAGCCATAAAGAAGAATAAAATAATGCCATTTGCAGCAACACGAATGGATCTGAAGATTGTCATTCTACGTGAAGTAAGCCAGAAGGAGAAAAAAAAATACCATATGATATCACTCATATGTGGAATCTAAAAATATGACACAGAAGAATTTATTTACAAACCATAAAGAGACTCACAGACATAGAAAACAAACTTATGGTAACCAGATGGGGAAAGCAGTGGGGAGGGATAAATTGGGAGTATGAGATTTGCAGATACTAACTACTATATATAAAATAGATAAACAACAAGTTTATACCGTATAGCACAGGGAACTATATTCAATATCTTGTAGTGACCTATAATGAAAAAGAATATGAAAAGGAATATATATGTGTTCATGTATGACTGAAACATGATGCTGTACACAAGAGATTGACGCAACATTGTAAACTCATTATACTTCAATTAAAAAAAAAGAGTAAATAGTAAGTCAAAGTTATATTCTACTAGAAGGCCAATGCCCCTGAGGCGGGCGTTCTGTTTGGCATCCTTTACGCTTTAGTTCTGACCTCTGGATGTTATCCTTCTTGAAGAGAGGAGCCACTGAAGGGGGAGTCCGTGGTGATAGTAACCATCCCCACCAGTGACTTTGGAGCTGGGCAGCACTGCTACTTGGTTCCTTCGGGTTGAAGCAGTGAGGGGTACAGAAGGCCAGTAAGGACAAAAAGAAAGTATGGATAATGACTGCCCTCCCACTGGAGATGGACCCAGCACCTGTAGGGTGAACGGAAGTGGAGCCCTGGGACTGGGCTAGAGGCCAGACCATCCCAAACCCCAAGGATTCTTTCTGAAGGCTGCCTGGCAAGGAACTTAAAAGCTCAGATGAGCTTGTTCACTTTATATGTAAAGGGATTAAGCGATCCCTTCCTTCCAGAGTGGAGTTCTGCCTCAGGGTGTACTTTTGAGCCATTGAATGTAATGTTCCCCGTCATCACTGCCACCTCCTTATCCCCGACATCCCGTAGTCCCCAGAACCTCGGAGCCGAAGTGCCCACAGTCCCTCTGGCTTTGCTCTCTTCCCGGCAGAGCTTTGGCGGGAGCCTCTGGTTAAGGAAGAGGATTCCCGTTAGGGTGATGGGATTCCTGGGAACTTCCAGATTGGAAAACTGAAAAGTCCGAGAGCCCAAGAATCGCTCCGTCCCAGGCTAATTGGGACAGGTGGTCACCCTAAGTCCAGCCCCACGTGTGTTCTGAGCAGCTTGGTGCTGCTGCTCCCACCCCTGGTGGTTCTTTTAACTGTTTCCTCTTGCATTCTCCCAGTTTTCATCTCTTGTTCTATCTCTGTTAAATTCTCTGCTGATTTACGAGGCTGAGGGGAGAGCTCAGGACTCATACAAATTCCTGTGGATTTCAGTCTGGAGCAGAAATGGATACACGTTTCGCATTTTTGTTTTCCAGCAAGGAGGTATGTGTGGAAGATTCCAAGAAGACGACCAACGGAGTGGAATGAGATGCTTGTTTTCATGGATCAGAAATGAATCACGTTGCCTTCTTTCAGTCATGACACAGAGTTCTGGAGTCTTGGGAAAGAAACAACAGGAGGAAGGGTGCAGCTCAGGGGTAGAGCTCATGCTTGGAATGCACGAGGTCCTGGGTTCAAGCCCCAGTACCTCCATTAAAAAAAAAAAAACCTAATTACTTCCCCGCCAAAACAATTTAAAAAGAAAACAATTCTAAAATAATTTTAAAAATTAAAAAAAAAGAAACAACAGAAAGAAAATGTTTTCTGGTAGAGATCTGTGGGAGGAATAAAGGCTCCTGAATGGAGAACTGAGATCAGGAGAGAGAGATGGACTGTGGCTGGACTCTTGAAGGACAATGAAGCGTCGTGCTGGTTTACACCCAGGTGCTATTCATACCTGGTGCTGTTTCCAAACGCCCTCCAGGCATCCATCCTACTCCAGGTCTTCAGAAAAACAGGTGAATAGCGGGGTGAATGGAAGGGAGGCTGAAGGCAAATAAGGGGGTATTACGCCCAGCTCTGAAAATAAAACGTTATTGGCTCCAGTCTGAAACGGTCACTTTCCACCGAGATGGAATATATTACTCAGAAGAGGGAAACACCAGATATTATGCAGTCTGCCTTTGGGGAAAGAAAAAAAACCCACCCACCTCTTATAAAAACACTTTTGGGGGGATGAAGGATTTGATTTCAACAGATGAGTCATCACTGTGTTTTTTTTTCTTACCACTTAGCCAAAAAAGTGAAGTTTTTAAAAAAGCATTTCTTGAAGCAAAATCTTCCATTGCTTGGGTTTCTCTTCTTGGAGAGAAAAGGCACCCACAGCACCGGAAGCTGTCCTGGTTTGCCTGAAAGATATTCTGGGACAAGACACGTGACTATCAATTTCCAGGTTCATTATGAAAAAGCAGCCTCAAGATAATATTCATGATCTAGAAGCAAGACAAGGAAAATCAATTTTAAAACACAAATTTCATTAAGTAAAGAGCGTTTAAAAAAGACACAAGAGAGTCAGAGGCAAAGGAGCTGGAGAGAGCTGTGGGCGTGGTCAAAGAAGTGACCATCTGTCTCGGTCTAGCAAGGACAGTCCTAGCGCACATTTGAAAAGCACCTACTGTCACTCTCAGAACCGTCTTGCTTTGGACAGTGGGTTATATGGTCACCCCAGGGGGGGCGGCTTGAAACCAGGTCTTCAGATCCACAAGTCTGTGTCCCTTCCTCTTGAAAACCAGTGGGCTTTTGTGACTGCCTGGGTGAGCAGTGTTACCGCAGAGACACCACCGGACTTCCAAGTCCAGGGTGGAAAACCTTCTCGCAGTCTGTCTCTGGGAGCCGCCCTGTAAGGAGTCCCACTACCTGGGAGCTGCTTTTCGGAGGCACCACGTGTAGAGACCCGAGGGCAGAGCCAGAGATGCCTGAGGAGCCCCCGGCGTTGGGGTCTTCCTGGTCAGGGCGCCAGACATACTAGTGAGGAAGGCTTCGCGATGACCCCAGCCCTAGCCATCATCTGACTGTAGCCCCATGAGACACCCCTTGGGAGAGCTGCCCAGCTGAGCCCAGGCGACTCTAGCACCATGGGAGAAAAAGCAAGAGACGATGCTCTTTTATGCCAAGAAGTTTGAAACGGTTTGCACCGCAGCAATAGATAACCCAGATGCTAAGAGTTAGGTTCAGAGTAGATTCCTGATCTGTGCAACTTCATTAATGCATTTGTAAAAGATTTAACTATAATCATATAACAAAACAAACATCAACTCTCCTAGGTGGGAAGGTGTTGTCAAACGCCGTAGAGGAAAATTGTTGGAAGACGAGGACATTCAAACAGGCGAAGTGTGAGACTTAAGGCGTTGACAAGTGTTATTGCAAAACACTTAGCTATTATTTTTGACAACACGTGGAAGACTGAGGTCCCAGAGAGGGAAAAAGCTACATCTTTTCAAAAGGAAACAACTTCTCAGGAAAGGAGAAAAGCAGAACAAAATACAAAATTATCAATGTGTGAACACCAGGCAGAACTTAAGGTCTTGAGCAACCAGCTTGGCTGGAAGGAGATGGATTCAGGGCCAGGACCAGCTCACAGCCTCCAGGGAGGGTGACAGGCTGTGTGAACAATTGCAGAAAAATCAATGACTGTGTTTGGGCTTCTTGGGTGTTTGACTGCTGGTGAACGAATCAAATGCCTCTTCAAAGAACTGCATCAGAGAAGATGTGATACATGCCTCCTACCTCTGGGGGCGCAGCTCATACAACCTTGTGAACTGGAACCCCCCACTGCCACGTCTCTTCCACTGGTCATCCTTCTGTGTATCCCGGTCAGATCCTCTTCCTTCTTCTGGTTCAGTTTCTCGAGTGACTGCATCTCCAGTCTCCTTGGAGGTGAGAGAAGGGCAGACAGCAGTCACCAAGCTGGGGAGGGACACCTAGCCCACTGTTACGAACTGCCACCACGCACAGACCTTTCTTTCTAAATCCAATATTCCATCTCTCCCATCTGCAGTGCAGTGGACCGAATGTATTTGCCCCTTGCAATTCATAAGTTGAAATCTTGACCCCCAGTGTGATGGTATTAGGAGGTGGGGGCTTTGAGAGGCGATTAGGATTGGTGTCCTTATATAAGGGACCCCAGATTGCTCTCCTGTCCTCTCTCTGCCATGGGAGGATGCAACAAGGGGACAACAGCTGGTAACCCAGAAGACGGCTCTCACCGGAACCCGACTACAGTGGCCCCCGATCTCAGACTACCAGCCTCCAGAACTGTGAGAAATAAATGTCTGTTGTTTATAAGCCACTCACTTCATATTTTGCTATAGCAATGCGAGCTAAGACAGAGGCCAAATCTGTGTCCCTTCCAAATGCATTGTGTCCCCTCTTCCCTCTGTAACGATGCCCTGAAACGCCCTACCATTCTCCCTCCCATGTGTCCCCTGTATCTAACTTTGGCACCTCTCCTCTCTCAAGAGTCAGTTCAGTACAAATGAACTTATTTACAAAACAGAGACAGACTCACAGACATAGAAACAAACTTATGGTTACCAAGGGGCTAAGAGGGTGGGAAAAGATAAACTGGGAGTTCAGAATTTACAGATACACGCTACCATGTATAAAATAGATAAATAACAATGTCCTACTGTATAGCACAGGGAACTATATTTAATAATCTGTAATAGCTTATAATGAAAAAGAATATGAAAAAGAATATATATATATTTATATATATATAACTGAAACCTTATGCTGTATCCCAGAAATTAACACAATGTGGTAAGCTTTTAAAGAAAATGTCAGGCCAGGCACTGTAGTAGAGGCTGGTGGCCCCCTACCGGATCCCCGCTAGCTGGGCAGATACACACACACCCCCCCCCCCACTGCTGTAAACACTGGCTTCTAACAGCCCAAAGCTACATCCTTCTTCAGAAACTCACCCTCTTCCAACCGGAGCCTCGTCTCGCAGAAAACTGTAGGAGGTTGGGCCCCTCCCGCCTCTGGGACTGTGACTGATGGGGAAGGAGTACAAAAGTCTGGCCTCTTTGGCTGAAAGAGGGACAACGCTGGTGTAACTCACAGTCTCCCCAAATACCCACCGGGACTGGAGGCTAGACTTCAGCAGGAGCCACGCCGGAGTGTAGCTTCGTGCTGCTCTGTCTTACTCCCCTCACTTGCTGGCAGCCGTCTTCGGATCTCCCTCAGTAAATCCTTGGATAAGATTTCCCCTCCAAGGATCTGCTTTGACAGAACCCTACCCAAGCAGATGGCGTCTCTTCCGGGGAGACATTCCACTGCCTGACCATTTTCCAGCCGGACTGATTCAGGGGCCCCTCTTTGGGGCCCACAGCTCTTTCGCTGAGTCCTGGAATCACTGATTTACTCGTCAGCCTCCCTGAGACTAGCCTCCCTGGCAGCAGAAACCCGGACCTATTCATCCTCTCCACCCCTCGCTGCACCCGGGCCTAAAACACATGCTCAGGAGAAGTTTGAGGACTTGAACTCCTGGGGACCTTTCTGACACAGAACGTGTTCACAAAACATACAGAGGTGAGTAGATGAGCCTAATTTTGGCCTCCCCTGTTGGAAGACGGTTCAGGAACAAACACAGAGATGGTTATAGAGACAGGGTATGGGCCCTAGAATGTTGGTCACCACCACTGACAATGCTCTGTGGCCTGAGGTCTGGGTCAGTGAGCGGTGACCACACCAGCTACGTGCAAGGTACTGTGGAATAGTCCTCTTTTTATTGTGATACATGGGCCCTCTCTTCAGACAACTTCCAATCTAGTTTGGAAAAGTTGGTTATAAATATATGAAAGTAGGACATGAACCAGCTTCCAGCCACAGTGAGGAACAGGGAGAAACAGGCTTAAACCACAGTGGGAAGTTTGGGGAAATCTTTGAATCGACTTCCTGATTGTCGGGGCGGTGGGAGTCCCATCGGCAATAACGAAGACTCCGTCTTTGACCAAACTTGAATTGGGCTCCACTTTGGTCTATAAGAACTGCAGGCTCTCGGCACAAATGATTTTGTCCACCTTCTACACTGAGAGACTTGAATAACACGGACACCTCAAGTCCACGTCCCCGGGACAATGGCCCCAGTCCCCTTAAGCTCCTGCCTGAGAAATCACAACACTGCCAAGAGGATTTACTGTTTGTTCCCAAAACCTGACTATATGCCCTTGGCCCTGCTTTTCTTAGAAGCATTTACTTTAAAGAACTTCCCATTGTAAGTCCGTTCTCTGTCCTGCTGTAATGTCTCTCCCACAAGCCAGGAATGTCTTTCTCAAGAACCTGGGAGCTGTCGTTTGAAACATCATCAAGGAAGGTGGAACCCTGCCTCCCAGGCTCTACGGGAGGCGGGGGGGCCTGGCAAACAGCAAACTCAGGCGGCAACCACGTCCCATCAGCCCTCCCCCATTGCACTTGTCAGTACTTTTCCTTTAGCACAGCCCAGTGTTTAAAAGTCTTTTGTCTCAGGGTTGTTGAGCTGAGGTCGCTGCCCGAAGGCTGTAGGACTGAATAAAATCTGTCTTACCGCCTTTAACTGGTGTCCAGCTTTGTTTCTCTTGGACGGCACCCAAGGGAAGCTGTGACTTCAACACGAGCAGAAAGTTTTGTTGAGAAGAGCAATGAAGTTCCACCTCAGAGGGTCTTGATTTTGTCCTGCAATTAAGCAGGAGGTGAACAAAGTGATCCTTCCAAGCCCTTCTGCTGGCCAGGTTGTCAGATCATTGGCACAACATCCCTTAGGAGCCCATGAGTATAAGAAAAGCATCCAGCAATGAATTAAGTCCCTGAAGTAAATAGAGAAGTCATCTCTATGGTAAGCAAGAACGAGCCGGGTCCTGATTCGGCTTCTCCTTTGCTGGTTGACTTTAGGTAGATTACATAACCTCTCTGAGACTTGGATTCCCCATTCTGTAAAAAGAAAGGGTTGCACTAGATGATGTTTAAGTTCCCTCCAGCCCTGATACGTTATGACTTCCAGAGTCCCCAAATTCCTGAATCAGCTAGGAAGTCCCTCCTGCCAGTCGCCCTTGATGCTTATGTTGAAACGCCTGTCATCTGTGTGTTAAGGTGGGAGAGAGGCTCTCTACCATGTGCCAAGAAATTGCTCTCACACCTCTTCCAGGGCCATATGCGGCCAGGATCCCCTGGGAAACCAAAAGCTCACATGGTTGCCAGAGAGCCTAACTTTGTGACTCAGAAATTGCCATCTGCTCAACAGCTTTTAATTGAAGCTCTAAGAAGCAGAAGCTGGCTGGGAAAATCTTGCAAGTTGATCCAATAGGATTATCTTCCCCAAAAGAGGCTTTTCTATGTTTAATTAGTTGGAGGCCATTTTGTCACAGATGAATTTTTCGGATGTCAGTCCTTTGGGTGCCCTGCCCGCCCACCCCTAGCCACCTCCCCATGTTTGAGTCCCACAGATACTTTACTTAGCGGCTGCCTCTGCCGTTTTCATTTTCCCCCTGGAAGCTACGCTGACCATCGTAGGAGGCATCCCATATTACAGAAGCCTTATCCCCACCACTCAGGACACAGAGGAGTTATTTCAACCTGGATGGAGAAGCCCAGCGCAACCAGGTCTCAATTTTTCATAATCCGACTCTGTTACCATAGACTCAGGAATCACAAGGTCATGGTCGTGCTGATCTGCACTGAGTCATCAGGAAGGCATGAGCCTGAAAGGCAGCACTGACCAAAGGAAAACCCGGTCATTCCAGGGGCAGAGTGTTAACCACTTGTGCTGCAGGCTAGGGAGGACTTGCCGTGGCCAGGACCCGCTCTGTCCACTGCCAGCAAGAGATGGTTGAAGGGTTAGGTACCCAGAGTCAGGGGCTTCCTCCACCCTGGATTCAGATGGCTGCAGTTCCCCTTGTGTCCTCAGGGGGCGCAGTGGGAGACTCTGGCAGGACAGGATGGGTAGAATCAGGGAGGGGAGACAGAATTGGAACCTTGGTCAGGTGAGGCTGCTGCTGGGATCTAAGGGCAGATGGCAGGGCTGCTGGAGCCACAGAATGTGCCCAGAGTGAGAGGACGACCCTGGGGAATGGAAGCACAGCTCACTGGGGCTCGGAGAGCAACTTTGCAGCTCTTTGTCCCACAGCAGTTGCAGTGAGTGAGAGACACTGCAGACCAAGAAACCCTCCTAGAGCACCAGTGGGTTCTGGGCTGCCAGCCGAGGGACGCTGGTCTGCTGTGCCACCCAGCTCTTGGTCCGAGGTTCACCTTGGCTAGAGAGCCCTCTCTCACTCAGCGAACTCCCCAGAAGGGAGACTGTGGGCCCATCAGGCCATCACCGAACAGTACAGGAGCTGGGTGGTGGGGGTGGTTTAGAATAATTCCTGCAGAGGAAACCATTGTTCAGGGACATGACCACATGGTGAGAGAGAATGCAGGCTGTGGGCTTTTTTTCTGACGAGCTGTAGAACTCTAGAACTACGGCCCTCTGAGCATCCCAGTTGTTTAGCAATGTCTAAGTCAGAGACTACAAAGGAGCAGTCAGGAGGCTGAACACTACCCCCAGCCAAGTTTTGTTTAGCTCTGTTTGACTATTTTTTTGAGTAAGTCACCAGCATTTTGAAATTGGGGGATTAAAAATTCTGATTATCTTTGGAAGCAACCTAAATGTCCATTGACATAAAGAAGTTATGGTGTATTTATACAATGGAGTACTACTCAGCCATAAAAAGGAATGAAATAATGCCATTTGCAGCAACATGGATGGACCTGGTGATTTTCATTCTAAGTGAAGTAAGCCAGAAAGAGAAAGAAAAATACCATATGATATCACTTATATGTGGAATCTAAAAAAAAAAAAAAAAAAAAGACACAAATGAACTTACTTACAAAACAGAGACAGACTCACAGACATAGAAAACAAACTTATGGTTACCAGGAGGGAAAGGAGGTGGGGAAGGGAAGGGATAAATTGGGAGTTCGAGATTTGCAGATACTAACTGCTATATATAAAATAGATAAACAACAAAGACCTACTGCAGAGCACAGGGAACTATATTCAATATCCTGTAATAAACTATAATGAAAAGGAATATGAAAAGGAGTATATATGTGTGTATAAATGAATCACTATGCTGTACAGCAGAAATTAACACAACATTGTATATCAACTATATTTCAATTTAAGAAAATGAATTTGGAAGTGTTAAAAACAATTCTGAATGTCTGGTGTCTCTTTGTGAAAAAAAGAAATGATCTGGTCAAGCTGGGCGGAACTGATCACACAGGCTGCCAGAAGCCTGGCATGGAACTGGGCATCCGTCCTCTTGTTTGCTTTGCTCCCCACCACTCCCTGAGGCCTGACACCCGGCCTTTTTGCCTGTCCATTTCACCTCCCGGGCCCTGTAGCGATCTGGATTGGTGACCTAATACTCTGACAAAGGGTTTTAATCAATGATTCTTGAATATTAGCGTCAGAATCCTCCCCCCCCCCCCGCCCCCGGTGCTTGCCGGGGGCACTACCCCTCAGAGATCCTGTACATAAATGAGGTTCAGGATTTGCATGTTTAAGCCAGCAGCCCGCAGAGTTCTGGTGCCGGTGGTTTTATGACCATAGTGTAAGAAAAGCTGCCCTGCGACTGAGGTTCTTCCTACTGGCTACACATTTGAGTCCCCAGGAGAAGATTCTACGATATATTCGGCTTATCCACCCAAACAATTGAATCAGAAAACACTAGAGGCCTGGCCCAGTGTGGTTAGTAATTTCTTCATTTATTTTTTAAAAATTCCAAAAATGCAGAAAATTTGAAAGAAGGGTTCATGGGACTCCTTTAAACCTCTTATCTAAATTTACTATTAATTAACATCTTGCCAAAGCCAAGCCATCTCTCTCATTACCTATGCGTGTACACACACTTCCCTGTAGCCAAACCATTCAAAACTAATCCTACACACAGACATTTCACCCCTAAATATTTCAGTGTGCCCCCCTTTAGAAAAAGGACGTTCTCCAACACAACCATACAGCATCGCCAAGCCTGAGGACATCACTGTTTTCTGGCGATGAGATTCAGGTCAAGGCTTTCTGGCAAGAGCCACTCCCATAGGGGATTTTGTGTGATGTTCTTTACCTCCCATTACATCACAGCAGGCAGCAAAAGATGCAGTAGTTCACAAACCTGAGTGCGCACCTGGAGAGCTTGTTAGAACCTAGACTGCTGGGCCCACCCTTGCAGTTTGGGGTCCGTGACGGGACCTGAGCATTGTGTTTCTCGCAAGTTTCCAGGTGATTCTGATGCTGCCAGCCCCGGGGCCACACCTGGAGACCCACCAACCTGACGGCAAGCCATCCCCCTCATGGGCAAGAGGGAGCTGCGGGCATGGAGAAGCTCTGCTGGTCTGGCCCTTCACCACTCAAATAAAACCATCATTGCCCGGGACCTCTCAAGGAAGGGGGACTCTCAGGCCCCGCCTAGACCTCCCACCCCCGAAGCTGCATTTTAACAACATCCACCCTGACCCATGCATGCACTGAACTCTGAGCAGCACTGCTCTGGAGCATCTAGGAGCTTGTCCCACGCCTCACCTGGCTGCACTGGTGGCTCCGCATGCGGGGCACCGGCGTGGGTGGCTTGGCACCCAGGGGTCTGTGCGAGCCTGTGACGGTGGGTAACTGGGTGGGTTGCTGCTTCCAGGCCACAGTACCAGCCCTGGAGGGAGCAGAAGAGAAACACAACCTTTCAGTTCCCTCTGGCCAGCTCCCCCACCCCCGCTTCAGCCTTCCAAAGTCTTTAAGAAACTGCTGGATGCAGAAAACAAACTTATGGTTACCAAAGGGGAAAGGAGTGGGGGATAAATTAGGAGTTTGGGATTAACAGACACACATTGCTATATATAAAACAGATAACCAACAAGGGCCTACTATAGAGCACAGGGAACTCTGTTCCATATCTTATAATAACTTCTAATGGAAAAGAATCTGAAAAAGAATAGATTTATATATGCATAACTGAAACACTGTGCTGTACCCCTCAAACATTGTCAATCAACTACACTTCAATTTAAAAAATTTTAAGATGTGAATTACTATATTATACACCTGTAACATAAATAATATTGCACATCAACTAACTTCAATTAATGTAATAAATATATATAAATAATATATATATAAGCTATAGCTACTGGTTATTCTGTAAGGTTATCATAAAAAACAGATTGGAACTCAATCTTGAAAAAAATTTTAAGATAAATAATATTAAATACAATATTATATATATGTTTTTACAATATGATATTAATTCAAAAAAATTCAGAGAACAAAGTAAATTATAACAGAAAAAAAGAAGAAACTGCCGGCTTCAGTCCTGTCCCTGAGTTTAGTGCCTTGTGTTCCCTGCTCCTCTGGCGTGGGCATCCTCCTCGCTCTTGGCTTTGGAGCTCACTGTTTCTGAGCAGGCAGCATTCTGCTAAGCCCTGAGGGTATACTGGTGACTGAAACAAGTTCCTACCTCAGGGGGGCCTGCACTCTGGTTCCTTCTTTCCCGACCAGCCACTTGCCCGGTGTCGTTACGTCCCCACGTCACGGTCCCTGTGGGATGGCCTGTTGTACCCACTGCAGAGTTGAGGTGGACAAAGAGCTCATGTGACCTTCTTTCTCTTTCCAGTGTAGACCTAACTTTTAGGGACTGGGGCTACTGGAGGCCATCTACCAGCTATCATCAAATAGTCACTCAGTAAACATTGACACTCGGCCTTCGTTGCCCTGGAGGGGACCGATGTGATTCCTGGCCTTCAATGACCTACAACACGGAGGAGAAGATGAGGTACTTCTGGAAAAGGAAGTAATACCAGCGAGAGTGTGCACTGAGACATTTGTGAGATTTCAGGCTGGAGAGAAATCACTTCCTGCTAAGGGACTAAGGAAGGCTTCATGGAGAAGGTGACATTTGGGAAGAAGCAGACGACATCTTCGGGGTCAGGTAACATCATCGGATGGCTTGATTCTGCTCTGAGACGGGCCCAGGAGCTGCTCCGTTTCAGACCATGTTTACTGCAGCCCCACTTCCACACCCCGGGCGCCAAGGAGAAGGCAATGTATTTTGCTCATTAAGCGTTTTACAAGCCTGAGTGGTGGGATGTGGGTTGTAAAAGGTTCTAACTAATTCCATGCTGCAATGGAAATCATTTCAGCATGTGGGAGGAGGAGAACGGGTGGGTAATGACGTGACGACTGGGGACGGGAAACGGCCAGAAGAACGGGTCCGCACTTGATGCAGCCGGCAGAGAGCAGGTCACTCGGGAAGAAGAGCAGACGGTTGGGCCAGGGCGATTCCTAAGCCAGCGTGGAGCTGGCAGGCCGTTGTCCTGGGGGCAGTTACGTCGCTAACTCCTATCAGGGCCCTCGGGGGCCTCTGCAGGCTGGTTGCTCTGACAGAGTCTCCGTCCCCAACTTCCAAGTCGGGACAGCATCACACGCCAGCCAGCCACGTAGTGTCAGTCCAGCTGCAAGTGATCAGCTTTTCCAAAGGAGAGTCTATGGAAGCCGTGTGGGCCCTTTTGGGAGGAGAGGCCCAGGGGAGGGGAGATGAGATGTGGTCAGAAAGGAGATGTAGGTGAGAGGGCAGGAGAAGTGCAAAGAAGGGGAGAAAGAAGAGTAAAAATAAGGGAAGAAAAGGGCTCTGTGGAGCAAGGGGTGGGGAAGAACCTTCCGTCAGGTACATATACCCTCACACCAGGCAGCAGGTACCTTCCAAAATGCTGCAGGCTCCCCATGCTGCAGTCCAGGTCCATTTATGTCTTTCCTCTGGCTCTGGCTCTTCTTGGACACACCATTGACTTTTTAGACTGGACCACGGTTTTGGGGAAAGGGTATAGCTCAGTGGTAGAGTGTGCGTTTAGCGCACTCAAGGTCCTGGGTTCGATCCCCAGTACCTCCATTTAAAATATATACATACACACATACACACACATATATATACTTAATTACCTACCCCCCCCCCCAAAAAAAACCCCGCAATTACAGACTTGACCACAGTTTTGAATTCCCTGGCTCTGACTCTGGACCCTTCCTCAGACAAGGTTGGCTTTCCTCCCTGAAGCTGTCCACTCCCACCTTCCCTGGGGCACCACCCCGACCTGATGGGACCCTTGCCTGCAGGCTCCCCCCAGGCTGATGCTCTCCATCCCAGGACTCCCTGACCACCTGTGGCTGATGAGATGACTTTAGAGCCAATAATTATTCTTTGGAGGGAGGGAACCGTGTACACGTTGCTCTTGAACTTGGCCACGTGACTTGCTTTGGGCAGTGAAATGTGTGGGAGTAACATGTGCTCATTCCCAGCCTGCTCCCCTGGGACATGCTGCCCTCTACCTTGAGAGATCACACCCGGGTCCCTGGTGCCCCTTCATCTCAGGTCCAGAACGAGCGGTGTGAACTTGAGCCTCACCTTGAAGCAGAGTTACTGGGGTCAACTCACAGACGTTAAAACCAGTTTGGGGACGGTCTGCTATGTCACATGCTATAATGGCTGCTGCCTAATACACCCACGAAGGAAGAGCCGACGTCTTGCTGAAGTGCCATCGCCATTATGACCTTAGCTACCACCAACACCAATTAAGCAAAGTTCTTTTTATTCCAGGACACTTCCCTAAACCCACCCTTGGTACCAACTTTTTTGAGCAACAATGAATCTGGCTACTACTTGTTTGTAAGAGTTGGGGAAATGATGCTAAAATGTGAATACTATGGGGAAAAAAACCCTTACATCAGAACCGGTCTACTCTCACCAGTCCAAGTGAAAGTGAAGGATGCAAAGCCATTATTGTCTCAAGGCAAAAACCTTGCACACAAGCAAGGTGAACCCCTTGCTTCTCATCCATGCTGCTGTGATGATGCAAGGGATGCAAGTTTTAGGGGTGCAGGAGAACCCATCTGGCACCCTGCTTTTATAAAGATGTGCTTATAAAAAAAAGATGTTGCAGACCTAATACTATAGGTGCCTTGAGGTGTGTGGCGGGTTGCCGCGGAGAAAATGGATTAGACTAGTTTTCTAGCGGGGGTGGAAGATGCAGGAGACAGAGTGACATTAGGAAGAACTTTCTGAACAGAGACATCGTGTACTGCCAAGGGAGAGAAGGAGTTTCCTGTCACTGGAGCTATTCATGTGTTGACAGGATGAAGGATGTTTCTGTCATTCGGTAAATGTCTGTAGAGCCTGCCACGTGCCAGGTTCTGTGCTCAGTGCCGAGTGGTGAACCAAGCAGGGGTAATATCTTCCCTTCTGGACCTTTAGGTCTGGTTGTGGAATTAGGCATTATACAAACAACCACATAAACAAACACAGAATGGCAAACTGTAGGAAGTAACTAGGGCCTACTTTCCACTGGATGGTCAGGGAGGGTGTATAACTAACATTTATTACTAACGTGACTGAATATTTCAGGTGCTGGAAAATCCTTTCGTCTCAGGTGTAGAGGCCCTCCCCCAATCCAGGAGATGACTTGAAGTGGTTCTAAGCAATCACTGACTTTCATTTCCTGGATCAATGATTGGTGGTAGGAGATGATTTGCCAATGAAATTAAAGTCATTTCTGGCCCATGAAGTTAAAAGTCCAAGTCTGGTGGCTAGGTGTTATTAGAAAATGTTGCTTTTTGGAGAAAAAATGGACACACCCAGCTAGAACAGCCTTTGCTCCTTGTTCTTCCTTCTCCTTTCAGGCTGAAATATGTAGGTGATGCCTGGAGGCATGGCAGTCATTTTGCAACCATGAGGCAGCATGGCAAGTCCTCTAAGGATAGAGCATTGGAGAAACAGGAAGAGCCTGGTTCTTGACAACACTGTCAAGCTGCTGCATCATCCATGTACCTCTGATCTCCTCTTAAGTGAGAAAAATAAACTCCAACGTGTCTGAGCTGGAGAAGCTGTGTTTTCCCTCAAGTCAAGCATGTTCCTCACCAACGAGTTCAACAGGATTCTCTGAGGAAGTACCATTTACTGAGATCTGAAGGATGAACTGGTGCTACTGGAGGAGGAGGCAAAAATGTTCCAGGTAGAGGGGGCAGCTGTGCAAAGACCCCAGGGATGAGTAACCTTGGTGTGTCTGAAAAACTAAAAGGACATGCAATCTGAAGTTTAGGGAGCAAAAGGGTAAGGGTCGGAATTTGGAATAGAGAGGGGAAATCAGGACCTTGGAGGATGTGACAAAGGCTTTTCTCTCATAATCCCCACTCTACAAGATTTTCAGCAACTGAAAGGATGGAGTAATAAGGCAAACCTTTCAGGCACACGTCATCAACGGTGAGGCAGGAGCTCTCCCAGAACACACGGTGTATCTGACCCATCACCTGCTAAGCCTGCGCCAGCCTGTCCCTCTGCCTTCCCCGGACCTGGCTGCTTGTGAGTCTTCAGCCAGAGTAAGAAAATGGGATAAAACATTTGGTCAGTTGACGGGCTGGCTGGCTTTGGGGCTACCTACTGATCATATAAAGACAAAAGTGAAGTCATCCTGGCCCTCAGAGATATAATCAGATCAAGGTTCAGCCACTTTTTCTTTGACTGATGATGGAAAGCAACACTCTACAGCTCTTCACTAAGTCTTTTAAGGGCCTAATTTTTTTTTTTCTTACTATGGGAAGAGTTAATAAAGGCACTGTTTTCAAAGCATGTACGGAGAGTGGTAGGTATAGTTCAGTAGAGATGGGAGATTTATATTCAAAAAATTAAATAAATAAATAAACTTAATTACCTCCCCTCAAAAGAAGTCTTAAAAAAAAAAGAATTAAAAAAAAATGGATGTAGGGAAACCCCAATGGGCAGTGTCTCGAGGCTGGTAACCACAGGGCATTGGTACCACCTCTAGGCCTGAAAGTGCCAAGAGCAGGGATGTTTTCTAGGGAGTGGTAAATGTGGACACATCAGAATACAGGGAGGAAAGGGCTGAGTGACAAGGGCTTCCTGACAGGAGCTGTGACCTTCTGTTGAGGGACAATCAGCCTACAGGGACTCTGCAAGGAGGGAACTGGAACTAAAAACACCCACGCTGCCTCTCCCATCTCTTCTCAGTGGTTCTCATTGGCCAAACCCAACCAGAAGCCAGGACCGTGGGAGCAGGTCGCATAGACTTTTTTTTTAATCCTTTCATCTGGGGAGGAGGTAATTAGGTTTTTATGTATGTATTAACGGAGGCACTGGGGATTGAACCCAGGACCTCATGCATGCCAAGCGTGTGCTCTGCCCCTGAGCTCTACCCTCCCCTCACCACACTACCTTTTAAATTTATAGAGAAGGGAATATAGCTTGTAAAAGAAGAGCAATGTAGGAAAGAAAATTTCCAGGACAGTTAGAGAAATAATATGATTTGTTTGCACTTTATAATTTTTAAGGGTCTAAAAGGTGTCCATCAAAATTGTTTCATTCGGGACACATCATCTCTGCTGGGAGCACCAGGCTGCTAGAAAGAGGCAGAACCATCTAGCCTGGGGACCGTGTCACTCCGGTGCCTTTGGGCTCCAGAAGATGGAATGATGTCAAGCCAGGTGGGAGGCAGGCACAGTGGGTGGTCCGGCCTCCTTGCTCCCACACTTGTTTTAATACCACATGGGTGGTACCCTGAGCCATTTCCCACCAACGAGGCGGTGGGCACCAGGGAGGCTCAGCTAGTCTCCCAGAACCCAAGATGAGAAACCTCTCCAGCAGGGGCCCCTGAAGCACACCCAGACTCACATCCAGTGGACTGAGGTGGGCACCTTGGCCTCGGTAGCTATTACTAGCCAGGGGACTATTTCATGCAAGGGAACACTGAAGTAAAGGAAAATAAAGTCCCCAAGTGGCTGATGGCAGCAAAGCTTCACATGCACAGCGCCAGCCTGTAACCACATCCCTGAGAGCAGACCCAGCGCACCTGGGCCTGACGAGGACCCCCAAAGACAAAGCCAGACACAACCCCAAAGGGGGCCTACACCTGCCCGCGGCTCCGGGTCTTCTTCCCAGGGGAAGCTTGGAGGCTGGTCCACGTGGACATCCCTGCCAGGGCCTGGGCTCAGCTGTCATCCCAGTCCCCTGCCTGCTCCATCCAGCCTGGCTCCCTCGGCCCCCGACCCCGGCCGGAGCGTCTCCATGGCCACCACGCTGGGCCGCAAAGTCTGAGGAACCCACTTTTTTCTAGGATAATTTCTAGCACAGCCCATAATTTCCTGGCATGTCCTAGCAGGTCTGCAGCTTCATGACTCAACGTGACAAGATTTCTGCCGAAGAAGAAAAAAAGATCAATATTTAGTTGCCATAGTGGAGATTTACAGTCTTGGCCATTACAGTCCGACGGTTAAAATATGTGAGGGGCTGGAAGCATAGTGATCACTGACTGCTGTGCAGGTGAGTTAATGGAAACATGGCCGGGGCGGGGGAGTGGTGGGGACACAGCTGTCCCTCTGAGCTGGACCCAGCATTTGCACTTTCACAGCAAAAGAAAGGCGGTGACCAAACATCCCTCAGGGACCTGCAGAGATTTTACGAACTGGATTTGGGTTGAAAAGGGAAACGTCTGTACCTTTGCCCACGAGGTTCAGAATGTCTCTCCTCTCCCCCTTCCCGAACCCCTCCACCCGCTTATATCCCACTTGCCAAGCTGGTCCCCGAGACCCAGTTCCCAAGCCCCTTCCCTCAAGGGCCCTGAGACTCTGCCCTCTGAGGTGTGCCCCTCTTAGGGACATGGCCACTTTCCTGTCTGCGCCCCAGCACCTCCTTCCCCACCACCCCCACTGTCCTTCCCTTTGCTCTCATTCAGCACAGGCTGTCTGGAGAGTTTTCCCAACTAGATGGAAATATCTGGGAGGCCAGAGACTCTCGGTGACCCAGTTTGGCCAGTGGATCGGCAGAGCTGCTATCAGACACCTAGGACACATCTCAGTGACGATGCACTTCCATCCTCAGGGACGCAAAGGAACATCACACCTGCTGTTCTCCCCCTTTGCTGCCAGAGGCTGAGGTAGAGTGGACCCTGCCCTCTTCCTTCTCAGCTCCACTTTGAGAAGGACCTGCTTTCATGCCGGGAACAGGAATGCTGCTGGGGATGCCCTGAAACCAAAGAACCCAACTGAAGAGTTAGTCAAAGCTACTGGGGACTCTAGACTGGGCCTGGCCTGACCCAGGCAGTGGATTGCACACTCCTAGCCACAGAAACACTTATTTCCAAGCCCACCATGATGGCCCCACTTCCCTGCCTTTTCCAGGTACCTTTGCTCTGCCCAGAATTCACTCTTAACTCCCATCTGCTTGGAAACATATTATAGGACCAAGTTTAAACATCACCTTCTCTGGGAAACCCTCTCTGACCACCTCATGTGGTTGCTTCCTGCTCCACTGACGAGAATTCTGGTCACACCCCTTCAGAGCTGTCCCCACATACATTCATATGTTGAAGCTCTAACCCCAGGACCTCAGAATGTGACTGTATTTGGAGACCGGGCCTTTAAAGAGGTAATTAAGGTTACATGCGGTCATATGGGTAGACCCTATCTCAATCTAACAGGTGTCCTTATACGAAGAGGAAATTATAAAACAGAAGAGACACAAGGGGTAGACACACACAGATGGACCTGGGGAAGAGGACATAGTGAGAAGGCAGCTGTCTGCAAGCCCAGGAGAGAGGCTTCAGCAGAGAATGGCCCCGCAAAGACCCCGCAGAACTTCACTAGGCTCTTGGGTTTGGAGCTGTCAGCACCTCTCAGCCATATGAGCTCAGAACTAGGGTACAGTCCATCAGTGACTTCAGCCCCTGACTTGGGTTTGTAGAAAACACAGCCTTCCCTGAGCTCAGCTGTCTGCTGCATCAGGAACTGTTCCTGGAACGATCTGGGCCAGTGGTTCTCAGACCCTGGCATGTGTCCAAATCACCTGGCAAGCCTCTGAAAGCACAGACGCCCGGGCCACCCCCACAGTTTCTCATTCAATAGGTCTGGGCTGGGGCCTGAGAATTCACACTTCTACCAAGTTGCCAACTGAGGCTGATGCTGCTTGTCCAGACATTAGTCTGGTCAAAGGGAAGCCAGCATCCCAGGGAAGGAAGACAGCAGTGACTCCAAGAATGCTGAAGGAGGTCCAGGCAGAGGGAGATGCGAGGGGATAAGGGTGTGTGACTTGGCTAAAGAGTGCTCAGTAGGTGCTGGGCAAAGCCTAACAGTGGTTACAGAAGCCACGGGGTGAGGGAGACGGCTGCTAATGAAGTCCTAAGACCATCCTGCAGAGCCCAGGTTCATCTGGACAAGAAAGAGCCATCAAAGGGCAGAGAAGACCTCAGTTTATTTTCAGATCTGGAACATTTCTGGGGATCCTCCAATGCAGAGGACGGACACTGAGCAAAAGGCAGCAGCTGTCAGGAGGTGGAGCAGGGTCTGGTCCTGGCTCGGTTGTTACCAACCGTGTGCCTCAGTCATCGGACCTCTCCCTCCAGGCCTTCGTTACTTGATTTTCAACAGCCCCTCAGGGTTGCTGCAAGGACCAAGCGAGCTTTGGACGAAGAAGCACTTTGTAAGTTATGAAATGCTTCAGAAGCACAAAGGATGGGGTTACTGCCAGGGACGCAGAAATGAGCAGGGCTGGTCCTTGCCCCCAGGCAGTCATATTCTGAACCGGGAGGTCCTGCATCCACATCCCTACGAACCCAAGTAGGAATCTGCTTCTCTGCATCTCCTTGGCCACCATCTAGCCTGAGTAGCATCACCGCCCTCCCCGAACACCCAGTGACTCTGCCTCTTGTCCTGCAAACCAACTCTTTTTACCTCAGCCAGAGGAATTGCTTAAAAATCTAATCAGATCAAGTCCTCACAGACTGAAAACATTCCGACAGTTTCTTCCTATTGTCTTGCTATCAAGTTTGGGTTCTCTCCATAACCTACAAGACTGTGTGCGATCCTGTCCCACCAGCCTCTGCTCAAGCCACGCCTGCCTCCCAAGGGCGCCTGCCTCCCAAGGGCCCCAGCCTCCTGGAATGCAGCGAACTCCTCCCTGCCTCAGGGCCGTTGTTTGTTCTGTCCTCTGCCCGAGGGCTCCTTCCCTCCACTCAGTCTCTTGGTGCTGACTCATCCTTCAGATCTCAGCAGCCGCCTTCGACAGTCCCACCAGTCTCAGTTAGATCATCCTGTGATTCGCTCGGCTCCTTGCACCCTGTCCCTTTATTTCACAACTCTTTGTAATACACGTTTTTTCATTTGTTTGGTATATGTTTTCCTGACCAAACTGACAGGCTCTGAAAGCTGGGATTATGTCTGTTTCACTCATTTCTCATATCAATCAGTGTGTTTGGGATGAAAGCAACAGAAATCAGACTAGCTAATCTGAGGAAAAGGGGGTTTGTTGGAAGGACGTCTGGAGTTAATAGGCCCGAGAACAGGGCTTGGCAACAAGCAGGAACAAGGCAGCTCTTAAAAGCAGGAGGCTAAAAATGGCAGGAAACATTCTAGCGAAAAACAGCTTGATTGGGGTGTGAGATCCCAGAATGCCAACTTGTTTTGTCTCCTCATTAATCTGTTTTGATTTAAAATCCAGAGTGAGAACATTTAATTGGCCTGGATCAGATCATGGGCTCACTCTTGGCTTGGGGAAGGGAGAGGAGCCTCATCAGACTGGATCCAAAAGAAAGAAGTCATCTCATTCCCAAAAAAAAAAAAAAAAAAAAGAGTTGCTGGGTTGGTGCTTCCCAAGAGGAGAACGCAGGCTGGCCAGCCTCAGACAAAGCATTTGCTGGGGCAGCATATCGATCCCTGCTGGGTATCCGGACAGGGAGCCACCCAAGAACATACCTGTTCAATTAATGAATGCAAACTTGCTTCTGGGCAAAGTTCAGAGCTTGCTCAGTGACTTACTTTGAAAGAGAAGAGATCGTAAATGCTGGTCTTGGTGCAATTAGCAATACTTGGAACCATGCGTCGTGAATCAGTAAGCAACGGGGGGTACTAGGAAGTCGTATAGCTTCAAAGTATCCCTGAAATGTCACACCTTGTAGTATTTTTACTGACCTCAGAAGATGGTGCCTACCTGTCTGGTGACTTTCTTCGGCATGAACCAGAAAAATTTCCCCTTCAGTCTTTAAGGACACACAACCCATCACACCTTGGGCCGCCTCACAGGAGACTGGGCAACAGAACAGGGGGCCTTTGAAAGGGATTTACTCTCCCGGTGTCTCAGGAGGACCAAAAAAATCTATGGCTTTCTCTTAAAGTTGATGTATTTATTGAGGAAAGAACAAGGCATATAAGACAGGAGTGTGGGGCCCTGTGTGGAAACCTGGTCTTCTCTGGCTAGTTCGTGGAACATTCTTATGCCTCACGGTTTAAGGATCTTTTTTTTTCTTTCTTTTTTTTTTTTTGAGATTGGAGGGGAAAATGTTATTAATTTTCAGGAGAACAGGAGAGAATGAAGACATCTCCAGACTTCACTTTCAGGGCTCTTTGGCTACATTCCCAGAGCCAGAAAATCTTCTCCAAGGGTCTTGGGCCAGACATCTGGGTTTCCAGATGAGTTTTGTAGCCAAGGAAATTTTAGACAGGGGATGTGTTTTGGTAATCTTCTGCAGACTTATAAACCTCAAAACAGTGATGTAAAGCCACAGCAATTTATTATTTTTCACAATTCTGTGGACTGACTGGTATCAGCCAGGTGGCTCTTCTGTTCCACATGGTTTACCTGTGATCATTCATGAGCTATATTCAGCTGGGGCTATATTCAGTTGGCCAGGTTTGGGACATCAGAGATGGCCTCTCATCCTCCAGGACCTCTTACCATTCAGTAATTTAGCCCAGCCTTCCTTATCGCATGGCAGTTGGCTTCCAAGAAGGAGCATTTCTAGAGGATAAGCCCCAGTGTGAATTCACTTATCAAGTCTTTGTTGGCGTCACTTCGCTAATTTCTCAATGACCAAAGCAAGTCTCGTGGTCAAGCCCAGAGTCCGTGTGGGAGGGGAGTACACAAGGGTGTGGTCCATTGGAGGCCACCGATGTACCAGTCTCCCACAGGAGAGCAGGGAAGCTGGGCAGACTGGGTCTCCCCAGGTGTCAGTGTCTATGTAGGGATGCATGACCCACTGACTGGTCTATGACTTTGCAGTTCCAGAATTTCAGTGTGATTAGGACTGCATGTAGGTCCACCCCTTTCTTTGAAACTTCCTCTCATCCGCAGACCCTGCCAAAGACAGGAATAGATCTTATCATGCTATTCCTTGGCCACAGATGAGTGGACCAGAGTGGACACCTGACCTAGGAGAAATCAAACTGTTTGCTGGGCTGCCCCAACTAGATTCTTTCATGTGACTCTGGAGTTGGCATGCTGAAAGATTAAGATCTAGGTTGGTGAAGAAATTACAGAATATCTTCTGGATACCCTAAAATGAGCTATGTCTTCTGAAACATGTCCCAAACTCCTGAGAGAAATGAAACTGAAAGACCATAGTTGAGAATTTTTAAGGAACTGTGGTAAGTAATAAGGCATTAGAGGGTTGCAGAAAACCAAATAAAAACTATAAACCATTCACTCATAGATGTCACATGTTTCTTCTTATCCTCTTTTACTCCATAATCTACCAGAGAAGACTATGCCTAAAGTAGCCAATGGTCCCATAAGAATAAGAGGCATGTGGAGCAGGCCAGAAGAGGCTCTCAGCCCAGATCAGCCAAACCACAGTTGACTAGCAGACCCATGGTCATGAGGGTAAACATGATTTATGGTAAGCCACTGATATTTTGGGGATGTTTGTTATGCAACATTATTATGCCAACAGCTGACTCATACAAATCTCAACAAAGGCCCTGGCTGACCAGTTCTCTGTTCCACTGATCACTCAGGGCCTCAATGTTCTTCATCTTATGATTTCATCAACCCCTAGAATTTGGCCCTCATCTGCATGTTTAGGGCCTGGTCACAGGCCTGTTCAGGTTCCAGCTTTGGGGAGCGGAAAAATGCATGGAGAAGCATGTAGGCAATATTTAAAGGCCAAAACTTGGAAGCTGAGTGCATCACATCAAGAATGGAGTCATGTGACCACACCCAGCTGCAAAGGAGGCTGGGAAATGCAATCTCTAGCCAAGTTGTCAGGTATCCAGCTACTATGCAAGATGAGGAAAACAGCTTTGGGGGATCAGTTAGCAATCTCCACTTGTAGATGGGGGAAAATGATCTAAAAAGCCATGGAGATTTTCATGAATACCAAGAGTATGAGCTATGTAGCGGCATAGTTTCTGAAAACAAACTGAACAGTGAAGCAAATCTTCTGAAAGTGTACATAAGTAACAATGAGAGAACACACTAGCCCTGTTTGGTCTGTGCTGTTTGACACGCCTCCGCTGCGGAGTGGCCAGTTCACGGTAAACTTTCAGGATGGACAGAGACAAACATAAGTAGATACATTTGGGGGAGGGTATGGCCCTGTGGTAGAGCACATGCTTAGCATGCATGAGGCGCTGGGTTCAACCCCCAGTACCTCCATCAAATAAATCAACCTAATTACCTACCCCCTCCCCACCAAAACACCAAAAAAACAAACCAAAAAGAAATTAAAAAAAAAAAAAGTAGATACGTTCAGAGGGAGTGGGCAGGTGATGAAGGCCCCCAAAGCAGGTCATAAGCTGAATGGTTGAGGACCTTGGAGACTTTCAGATGGAAGAGAATATTCGGGAAACTGAACAGCTGCCTTCGAATGTCTTAATGTAGGTCATGGCAAAGAGGGAGAAAGTTTATCCTGTGAAGCCTCCAGGAATAGATACTGTAAGAGGAAACTGCAGAGAAATATATTTATGTTTACTGTAAGAAAATAAGATTCTAGCAAAGAGGTCCAGAATGATTTATACTCCAGATGCATTTTGGACTAGAAGATGCCAAAAAAGAGAAAATGCTAGCTAGCATTGGTTGAATACCTAACCCGTGCCAAATACCACTTAGAGACTTCCATGAACTTTATTCCTTTCCACTCTGGAAGTCTCTACATCAATGAGGCTATATTCTATATCCCTCCAAAATCTTCTAAAAAGGTCCCTTGCCTCCCTGCATGTTAATGTGCGCTAATTCCTGCAGTGAAGTTACTAGTCTTCTCTCTGATTTTGTCTCTGAAATTCTGGAGGCAAGTCGTTGCAGCCCTACATATTTTTCTTCAAACCCTCCTTTTGGGGACTCGCCGACCATCCTGCAGGGAACATACGTGAGTTATATTTGTGGAGGAGAACCTCTTACGGAGAAAGTCCCGGTGGTGCTGTATGTGTACCAACTTGTGGGTTCTGTGGCCGATGGAGAAATCGGCCAGGGCAGGGAAAGAGGAACCCTGTCTCTTGGCAGTTTCCCGATTCCCAGCAGAAACTCGAGATCGCTATTGGAGGTGGGGGGTTACGTCCTGACCAGCAAAGCTTTGTGGTGGCCCTTATGTCTCCAGTATTTCCACGTCGGGGGTCTGGAGAAAGCCGCCAAGAAGGGTGAGTGGGCTGGTTTGGCGGCTCTATCCAATGTACCGATCGATGTCCAGTATTTTCTACATACGTCTTCTGGGAACCTGTGGAGGGAGCTGCCTTTTCCTGACACATCCAGAGTCCCTCTGTCTCAACCAGAGTCAAGAGTCTTTTTTTTTTTTTTTTTAATTCCTTCCACCTCCTGGATCTTCCAGATGTTTCCACCTGCCCGTCTTCAATTCAGCACGCACCTAAGTCAATCTCAATCTCAAACGTTGTGTTATCCCACCAGTGTGAATCCCAGGCAGGAAACAGAAAGTGACAGCGAGGAAGAGACCCCATAACGCCAAATCTCCTTAAAGCCTGTGAGAAGCTTTAATGTTTTGCACATACCTTCGGTACGTGGTAAGTTCCCCCCACGTGTCCCCAGGAGGTCAAGAGAGACGTTGGGAGGGTGAGGTAGGAACCCACTGACCACATAAATGTTGCAGTTAAGCTGTCTGGAAGGTGTGTAGAGGATATTTCAAGGTCCTTGGAGTCACAAAGCAGCAAGATGGAGGAGGCTGCTTGGAGAGCAAGGACATCTTGTCTCTCGGACCCTCCCACCCACGCTCCACCTCCCAGTCCTCGGTCTCTCCTGTGTCTTCTAAACCCCAGGGGCTCAGGTTGGCCAGACATTAGTAGAGGTCTGCTCTGCGCAGGAGTCACAGGCGCTGAAGTGTGACCGCTCCGAACCTGGTGTTCTGGTCCTGTGACCTGGTGGACGAGAATGCTTACAATCCAGCTCAGCCTCGCCAGCAGCAAGAGCTCCAGTCAGCTTTCTCTGATGTATTTAATGGAAGGCGTACTTCATCACAGCAAGCAAGAATTTTTTTCCCAAGACAACAGAATACAGATGTGAACGAGAAATGCATATTCTTTTCGACTTCCTCTCGCCTCTGTCTTCGGCAACTCTTGTAATAAGTGCTATCAGACTAGCTGAGAATGGTTCCGGCTGAGCATACAAGAGGAGCGGAACCAAAGAGATGGGATGCGGGTGCGACGTCATCCCTCTTCACTTGGACCATCTCCCTGGTCTAGACTCCAGTGAAGTGAAATGACTGAGTTACAAGATATGAACATTGTTAAGGACTTTGCTACATGTGGCCAAACTGCTTCCAGAAAAGTTATACTGGGGTTCCAGTGCTGAACTCAAGTTTCCTAGACCCTCAGTGCTGTCTTGGACCCTTAGCAATGTCTTTTTCTAAAGCTATCCTGTATTCCTGAATCGTATCACCAGCCCCATTTTTAGAATCGAACCCCTAACTTTGACATTTAGAACCCATCCCACTCGCTAGGGGCTGAGAGTATTTGCCAAGCTGTGTTTGGAAGAAATCTTTGTTCACAGGGGAAGCCCCCATTCCACGATTACAGTGGCCCCATTACACACCGGACACACCGGCCATCCCCTTGCATGAACTCTCACATGGACTGGCAGCATTTTGTTAGTGAAGGAAAGAAAGGAGAGAGCATCTTCTCTCAACAAGAAGGAAGTGTCCAAAGGGAATCTCCGACCGCCACCTCCCACAGATAATTTGTTTACATCTTCCCGCTATTAAAGCTTTTGCATTGTCTCTAGTCTCTTGACAGGGAACCCACAAACCCTTTCCAGCAGAGAGGAAAGGCTGAGAAATAAATCTCTGTGTGAAAGTCAGTGGACTCAGAGATAGAAGTGATGGGCGGCAACAGCAAGGGCACATTCGAAGTTCATGGCTGTAAAATGGGAGCGACCATAAACACTCCATCAGGCTGCTGTCAGGGTGAAATGAGCCCATTCATGTCGTCAGAACAATGCCTGCCACGTGGTACCCGTGCGGAAGTCTCAACCGTTATTATCAATAGCAGAAAGGGGTAGATTTGTTAGTTCAGGAGAACCTGAGCAGTGAGGTTCCAGTTGTGTGAGACCACTTATTGTCCTGCGGAGGTCTCATAGTAAACATAATTAAAGTATTGTATTTACAATAAATATCAGTAAAACTAGGAGGCAGGACACATACACCTTTTTTTTTTAACATTGTTTACTATTTTTATTTATTTATTTATTTATTTATTTATTTATTTATTTATTTATTTATTTATTTATTTATTGTTAATGGAGGTACTGGGGATTGGACCCAGGACCTGGTTCTTGCTAGGCACGCACTCTACTGCTGAGCTATACCCTCCCCCATTCCTGAACAAGTTTATCTTGACATGAAATGACTGTGAAGCATTCAACACCTACTTGATGGCTGTCCTTAATTAATCTAGGTGTTGGAAATCAGGAGAGCGGTCAGTCTCGCGGGGCAGTGGGTGGAAAGGGGAGTGGGTGGGGCTTCTGAGATGCTGGCCAGAATTCTGTTTCTGGATCGGGGGCTGGTTACTTAGATGTGTTCAGTTCGTAAGAATTCATCAAGCTCTACACTTGAGATGTGCATTTTTCTGTATCTGCATGTATTGTACGTCAATAAAAAGCTTTAAGCACGTAAGAGTTTAATTTAAAAATTTTAAATGAGCATAGAATCAGAGATGAATGTCTGCTATTGTCAGCAGCCTTCCTTAGAGAATGATAAACTTCGTCATTGTTTAAATTTTCCCTTTTTGGACTTAAGCTATCTTGAGTGGGTTTCTTCAGCCTAGGGGTGGGTTGTTGACGCCAAGCCCCTCTTACTGGAGAGCAGCCCTCCCCAAGGACAGAGATGTGGGCCCCAGACTACCCCCCCACTCCCCCATCCCAGGCATTTTTCAATAGCAGATAAATCTATTCTCTGCAGAAAGTTAAGTAATCTTCAAATCGTCCATCTCTAGTGTTCCATCAAGATCAAACCTCAATGTTTATCAAATTCTGCTAGGTCTTAAGTTCTTTGAAGAAAGACACCCTGGACATCTAAATCACTAGTAACTTTCTTGTCTAAGAAAATCTCTCCAAAACAGAGGCAGAGTCTAACATTTCAGACACGAGAGCATCAACTGGCCCACCGAATCCCCTGCATCCACAGAGGGGAAGCAGCACCTCTTGTCTGCCTGGGGTGTGGGAGCCTCAGCCAGCACAGCCTCAGGACTCGCCATCTGAGACGTCCCGTCGTCAGCCCAGACATTTCAGACGGTGGTTAAAGCTACGCTGCCCAAGTCTGGTGGTTTATTTCCCGACCTCAGTTCCCTAGACGGCTTCAGGAGAAAACAGAAACCAACTCAGAGTCCAGTTCCTCCCACGCAACATCCAGAGGACAGACATCCAGCCCAGGAGACGCAAGTGGCGGAGGAACGAGAAGCTCGCAGCCGAGTAGAGCTCAGACCCTTGGCACGGGGACCTCACCTCTCCACACAGCCCAGGGGCCCGGAGCTAGGCCCAAAGAGGCCACAAAAAGTCCCTCAGAGGCAGGACAGCAGTAGGGGATAAAAACAGCTGCCTACCTTCCCCAAGCATCTCCGCCACTGCTCAGTGACCCGAAAGTCCATCCTCTGCCTTCCCTCCTGAACCCTCATCAAAGAACGGCTTTCACGTGGGGGTGCAGGGTGCTGCTGGTGACGTGCAGGGATGCCAGGCAGATGTCAGCGTGTGCAAAGATCAGGGGAACACTGCCAAGAAGGGCTGACGAGCACCAGCATCATCTCAGGCGGCCACTTATCCAAGTGCTCTTGTGAGACAGGACCGAGGACCGTTCAGTGCTGTACTGAATGGCATCTTGACATCCTGTGCCTGACGTTTATCTTCCACTTCTAGGTGCATTGAATGTGGAAGGTGCAGGTGACAATTAGCAACTGGTATGTGTGTGTGTCTCTGTGCCCGCGCACATGTGCACATATGGGGAGACAAAGAGGAAAGAGACAGACAAGGAGAAAGACAGAAGGAAAAAGAAGGTGGGTATGCAGAGAAGAGGAGGAAGAGACAGTAAATGCTGACACTGATGAGACAAAACAGATGGGGAAAAGGAAGGAAATTATCCTCTTTATCAGAGGAGGGAAGAGGAGGAAGGAAAAGGGCCAAATGGAGCAAGGGGGAAGACGGGGAAGAAAGAAGAGCTGGCGTGAGCGAGGCCAAGATGCACCTTCCAGCGCGAGCTGGCTCCTCCGGCTGGATTCTGGAGAGTCAGAGCTTTGGAACGTCTCCCGCAGTGACGGTTCTAAACTTGTCAGGTTCAGAAATTCAACTTTGTTAGGACCCCTGGAGATGGTCACAAGCTAGCAAAGGATGGTGAAATAAATTCCGGGATAACTTCATTATCAAAGATCAGACCTTTCCATGGTATGGAGAAGGAGAAGGGTGCCCACTCTCCTGACCCCCAGTTCCTGGACTCAGAGGACTTAATTTGCATCAGATCGGAGGGCTGGCAAGTCTAGTGGGATATTTTGATGATCTCCCAGAAGGGCCCAGACTTGACGTTTTTCTGGTCCAAATTCTCCTTTCTGCCTGTGACTCTCCATGAGGTAGGTATTATCTTTATGCCAGTTCTTCAGGGGAGGGAACTGAGGCTTGCAGATGCTAAGGAACTTCCTCCAGATCACACAGGCAGTGAGGATGCAGGATTGAATTTGACTGAATGCAGGGCCTGAGGACGTAACAGAAGTGAGAATGGTTAAAACCACACCTGTCACCTGGTAGACACTCAACACAGCTGCTGTCTCTGTGACTAGAAGCCACCACTGCGCTCAGGGAAATGGGCGATTCCTGCCACTGCTGCCCAGATCAATTTTCCCATCTTTGCTGTTTGCATCTCTCGCGTTGGCTGTGGCTGCATCTTATTAACTTAGCCTAAGTCATCATCTGTTGGAGCTTCCATGATGTGCTGGGAATTGCTACACAGTGGGCAGGAAAATCTGCTTCACTGCACACTGCGTGTTCAGGCAGAGCTGTTGCTGAGTTGAAGCACAAAGATCCAGCCAAACCAGCCGTGGAAATGTTGAAATGCTTCCATATGAATCCGTCAGTTGTCACTCTCCCTCTCCCACAGGTGCCCACCACCATCCAGGAAACCCCAGCTCTCCCCTCTGCACCCCGGGCCACTCCTCTGATTCAGCAACCGGGATGGTTAATTTTACATCAGCTTGCCTGGGCCAGGGAGTACCCCGACAGCTGGGTAAATATTACTCTGAGTGTGTCTGTGAGGCCCTTTGGGACCTCCCTCCAGCCGATGTGGCAGAGTCACTGTGATCAGTTAGTGCCAATGATTCCCCGGTAATTAAGCATTCCGGCTCCCCACAGGTGGGCCTCTGAGGGCACCAGGAAAGAGCATCTCTGGAGCACATCAGTCAGGTGGAGCAGGAGGCACCATCTGACCTGGTCCTGCATCATGCCAGGCCTCCGGCATCCTGCTCCAGGATGGGGCTGCTCCTCCTGCCAGCCCCACATCAGTGCCTGCTGGTCCGGCCTGAGCCAAAATGCTTCAGTAAGTCATTGCTGGGGGTGGGGGTAAGGCTCAGTGGGAGAGCGCGTGCTTAACATGCGAGAGGTCCTGGGTTCAATCTCCCAGTACCTCCATTAAATAAATAAATAAAAAAAATCCTAATTACCTCCCCGCCCCCCCAAAATAAAATACTAAATAAATAAATAAATAAATAAATAAATAAATAAATAAATAAATAAATAAATGTTTAAAAATAAATAAATCATTGCCATTTGTGAGTGAAATCTCCGGGGGGGCAAACGGGCCCTGGAGAGGGGATGGGGCGGGGTTGCTGCTAAGACAGACACACTCCGTAGGTGTTGGCTCACAGTATGTCTGTGTTTAAGGTCCAGATCCCAGATCCCTGCACCTAGAGCTACATGAGAGGAAAGCGAACTTTTGTCTTCATTCTTCCTGGCCCCATTCACACACAGGCTCACAGGCGAGGGGGCTGCAGGCGTTTTTCCACTCTGCATATATTTCCCAGTGTAACCGGGCAGAGGAGGAAAATGTATGTAGTCAAATTAGGAGGTCAGTTTGTCAGAGAAACTTCATAGGAGGGGGAATGCCTCAGGCAAATCACAGGAAAGGAGACAAACCCCAAGTCTGCAGGGAGCGGCAGTTCCCACCTGCTTCCCCAGGGCGCATCTCGAAACATTAAGTGGACAAAGGTTTGCCCGGTGCCCCTGCCCACATCCCATCCCTGGAGTGGGGTCCAACGGTCAGGAGGAACAAGAACTTGACCTGACATGTGACCTCCAACCCAGCTACGCAAAAGCAGAATGTCCGTGGTCTGTGCTCAAAATGAAATGATCTCAACATCGGAGCTCTTTTTTTGAGAAAAAAAAAAAAAAATCAGTTCCTGTCTCACGCAGGTTTTGTTGCAGTCTTCAGGCCTCTGATTCTAGTTGTCCTGTGTAAGAGATGTGTGCACGAGTGAACGTGTGTCTGTGCATGTGCTGGGACGCGAGAAGGAACAGAGACAGAATTAAAGCCGGACCTGGCATCGCTTATATGTGGAATCTAAAAGAAAAGAACACAAATGAACTACTTATTACTTATAACTTAGATGATTGACTTCTTGAATATGTGTAAGCACATTTGACTGTCCTTTATAATTGGATGACTGCATTCTGTTGATTCTTATTTTGTGGTTGGCTTTATTCCTTTGATAACTATGTAAGTTTAAAAAGATAAAACTCTAAATTGTTCTTAGAAACAATGAACAGTACATATATATGTAAGTTTTTTTAAATGTGTAGTATGCTGTATGTATGTATTTACATGCAATACATTGTATATGTGCAATCAAATTGTATCAATTTTACCTAATAAAACTGAAAAATGGGAAAAAAAAAAAAAAGCAGCACCTGGTGTGGGTATTAGCTGGGCGTCCGAGTCTTAGCGACCATCCCCTTCCCCCGCCTGGGCTAGGCTTCCTGAATCCAGGCAATGATCCCCAGCCTCAGGTCCCCCGAACCCCACACCAGTCGTCTGGGGCCATCCCAGCCCCTCCCAGTGACTTCTCCTGACTCCTTCTGAGGACTTGAGTGCAGTGGGGGTGGGGGGCGCTACTCCTGAGGGCTATGAACAAACAAAGACAAGCAATAAAAGGGGAAAGCCGGTCACTGCGAACAGAATGAGGTCACACATTTAAAAGATGCCTTTCAGAAGGAGGGCGCAGAGGGTTTCCCCCACAGGGCAGCTTTTAATTTAAATTACTTCCAACCCACAGCAAGACTCGCCTTTATCCACGATGGGTCAGTTCCCAGGATGCCCTTTGGCGAGGTCTGTGCAGCTAAAGGGCTGAACTGCCTCTCCAAGCCACACAGACCGCCCAGCGCACCTGGTGCACACGCTGTAGCAAGGCGCTGGCAGGCCGCATCCTCCCCTAGGAATTGTGGACCATTCTGAACGGACTGGCTGCTCTGGGGAGAGGCACACACGTGTGTCTGAAAGGTGGTGGTCAGGGCACAATTGGCCAGTCACTTGATTTTCTGACTGATTTATTAGCTGTTTCAGCTGGTTTAAGTTCCTTCATGCGCTCAGCAATTAACCCCTTCTTAGAATGCTCTGGAAAATGAAGTATCTTTGAGGGCGCGCTAAGCATTCAGCTCATATGTCCAGCCTGTTGTCTACGCGCTTCCCAGCCAACAAATGAGAATCTCCAAAAGCTGGTAAAGGACTTTGTGAAAACAGAGTAGGTAAAATACATCGATTTGCGTAGCACCCTTCTACAGAATTCTTACGTACAAGGTTATGCTACTGTTTTTAAAGAATTCATTGCACTTGACTTTTTCATTATTAAGGGCAAAGAGGGTGAAACCTAAGGAGCCTGAAGACCTTGGCCCTTTCCTTGGATCTGCAGGGAGTTAAACTCTGGGCCCCCAGTTTCCTCCTCCAGAAAGAGGGCAGGAAATTACCCACCTTTTACGGAAGTCGCACTGGTCAAGGGGACAGTCTGGATGTAAGGCCATTGTAAGCTGTAAGGTGTTAGAGTAAAAGATTATTAAAACTCGTCTCCTTTCCTCCATCCTCCCCCCCTCAACCCTGCCCTGGCTCAGAGTCTCTACTCCTCCTGCCACCACCCCCTGAAACTCCAAGCCCACAAACTCAGGCTTTGCTGGGAAAATTCCAGATGCTCTGACCTGGAAGGGCTGGGTCTTATTCCAGCTCCCTCTGTACACTGTCACCCCCAAACCCAGCTATAATTACACGGAGATCTGAGGCTGAGTCACAGAGTTGGTGGGCCTCGCCACTAGCGGTTTGAGGAGTGTGTGTGCCTGCATATGCGTGTGTGTGCACATATATGTGCGTGTGCCTGCATGTGTGTGCATGCATGTGTGTCTGTGCGCATGTGTGCATCCTGAATATCAGGCATCATCACTCCCCGGGGGCACTCTGATTCATGGCGTTTTAAAACTCGATGCTCTCGGCAAATGCCCCCTGCCCTCAAGGCGTTCATTCAAGGCCCCTGCATGCTACACTCACCCTGTACTGCCTTTCCTGTGGACACAGCTGTGAGTGGAAGACTCTGAGGGTGTTAGGCTGGGCCTGGGTGCTCCTTCCGGGCCCAGTTTGTTGGATTCTTGTATATTTATTGCCTTCAGGGTTTCTCTGACTTGGCGCATTTTCTTTCCCAGGCATGATCTTGACGGCTCCTGTCCGGCATAAAGCAGCCCGCGGGGTAATGCACCAGCTGCTGCCACGGGAAACCTGGCCTTGGGCTCTGTCAGCTCTCCTCCCCGGGCACCTCCAACATGGGTCCCTTTAATGCAGGACAGATCTCCCCAAAGAAAAGACTCCCTGCCCCCAAGATTTACATACTAGTTCTGGAGACCCGGGAATAATCAAAACCATAAAGAGGCGCTTCGGCCCTGAATATCAAATTCCTCCATAGATTCTTCTCCTTCCCGTTAAGGACAAGTGTTTTGGAGAAATGAACTTGGGCAGGAGGAGAAGGGTGGGGCATGGCTGTGACTTCTCTGACCAGATCATTTCCACCAGCGCGCTCTCTGGAACTCCAAGAGGACTTCCCGTCAGCACCATGGCCTGACGTCGGAGCACCACATCCGAGCTGATGTCTGCGGTGGGTGTTGAGAGCAGGCCGTGCTCTGGTGGAGGTAGCTTCACCCAGAGCTGCAAACTCAACACTCCTGCCCCTTCCTTGTGCTCATCCTGATGGGGTGGTTCTCAGAGAGCTGAGGCCAAGGAAAACATCCTTTGGTGAAATCCACTGAAAGGGCCGCGTTGAGCTATTTCAGGAAAGCTCTCACACAGAGTGTGTTCAGGATAAGATGTTTTCTATCATCATTTGATATAGAAGGATTATAAATGGAAATCACTTAAAAAAAATACACAAATGATTGCTGGCAGAGCTATTAGCCCCCTTTCCCTCTCCCCTCCAAAAAAATTGTCTCCGTCTTCCAGACCATCAGATGTATCAGTTGCCCAGATCAACCGCAACCCCCATACTACTTTCCTGGTACTGCTGACCACCCCAATCTCAGCTGCTCTGCCCTCAAACCTGCCCCCGGGCCCTTCAGAGCTCACATTCTGCCATCGCCAAAAGCTTCTAGAGTCTCGCCATCCTCTCCAAGCTTTCCCTTCAGCCTCTTGCCCTGATGCTGGAACCGGGTCTGCCCTCAAGACACCACGTCCCTTTTGCCCCACCACATGGAGGCTGCTCTGTCCTCTCACAGTGGTCCTCCCTGCCTCCCACTACCATTTCCAAGCCATTTCCCATTCTTTTACCTGCAAAAATCCCAGCTCCTTTGATGTTCACGCTTCCTAAGCAGAGCATCTCAACCCCTCTCTGGTCCTATTGTGTAACGATCCCAAAGCGATCACCCCTAATTGTGCAAGTTTCCAGCACCTAGCACCCTAACTCTCCTCTGTGGCTCTGGAAACACAATTTCAGTACCTATATGATGACTCATCCAACACTTAGCATTTCCTTTATTTTATTTTATTTTTTTACTGAAGTGTAGTTGATTTACAATGTTAATTTCAGGTATGCAGCAAAGTGATTTGTTATACATATACATACATATATGTATATTCTTTTCAGATTCTTTTCCATCATAGGTTATTACAAGAAATTGAGAATAGTTCCCTGTGCTGTACAGTAGGTCCTTGCTGTTTAATCTATTTTGTGTATAGTAATGTGTATCTGTTAATCCCAAATTCCTAATTTATCCCTCCCCAACCCTTTGATAACCATAAGTTTGTTTTCTATGTCCCTGAGTCTAATTTTGATTTGTAAATAAGTTCATTTGTGTCGGGTTTTTTTTGATTCCACATATAAGTGATGTCATATGATATTTGTCTTTCTCTGTCTGACTTACTTAATATGATAATCTCTAGTTCTATCCATGTTGCTGCAAATGCCATTATTTCATTCTTTTTGTATGGCTGAGTAATGAATATACATATACATATATATCACAGCTTCTTTATCCAGTCATCTGTCGCTAGACATTTAGGTTGCTTTCATGTCTTGGTTATTGTAAATAGTGATGCACTGGGGTGCATGTGTCTTTTCAAATTAGAATTTCCTCTGGAATATGCCCAGGAGTGAGATTTCTGGATCATATGGTAAGTCTATTTTTAGTTTTTTAAGGAACTTCCATGCTGTCCTCTATAGTGGCTGCAACAATTTACATTCCCACCAACAGCAACACTTGGCATTTCTACACTTTGACTTCTTCACCTCCATTTCTCTTTTCCTCAAATGCACCCCATCAGCCATCCTCTCCCATAGTCATTTCCCTGAGTTGTCACCACCGATAAAAGTATCACCGCAGAAAGCTGCCTGCTCGCTGACTCAGACAGCCCACACCAAGCCATCAAGCCTGCTTCTCCACGGAGGCATTCAGTCCAGAAGCCGTTGTTTCCTTATCCATTACCCTGCTCGAGTCCCTGCCTTCCTCTTCCCTCAGATCACAGTCTGTGATCCATCGTTACCCTCACTGCCTCCTGGCAACCTCCCCCCGGCTCCCTGATGCCTATTCCCCTGGTTAAATCCAACTGAAGTTAAATCCACCCACTCCACACCTCTACCTGGGTAGCAGACTCCTGCTGGAGCAAAACGCACAACTGTGACAACTGGTCTCACCTTAAATTCATGATCACCATCTTGAGCCTGCAGAGGCCTCACCTGGGCTGCCAAGGCAGGCTCCACCACTCCTGAATACAATCATCTGGGGCTTTCTTGTCTGTCCTCTAACTGCCGTCTTCCCCTCTCTGGCCTCCCTCCCAGATGACAACCTTGTCTGGTTTTTTACTGAGAAAACAGAACACAGTCAGAAACTCTCCCTTCTTCCCAACTATGAAGTTGCTTCATTTGCCTGCATCCGTCCCCAAATGCTCTGCTCTCCCTTCTGCTGAAATGGAAGGAGTGTCCCTGCTCTCATTTGAAGCCAACACCTCCAAGTGGTCCCCACAGCAGTTATTCCCTCTCCCCAACTCTGCAGACAACCTCAAAGCCATGCACTTACACCCAACTATCTCCCAAGAGAACTTCCTGTATCTCATTGCATCTTATCTCTGGGCTAGGCTGGGACCAGGGCGCAGCAGGAGAGGCTGCACCCAGGGCCCCTGTGATGCATCCCTACGTTTCCCACCCTCGCCGCCTCTCTTGCCTCGTTCTAGTCCCGGCCCCATCTCTAGGATCTTCAGAGCCATTCCCCAGCCCCTTTCCTATCTGTCCCCCAGACTATGACAAGCTCCCACCTTCTTTATAGCATTCACTACTGTTAGAGTTTAGTCATTGTGTGATTATTTATTTGATTTCTGCCTCCCATACTGGACTATCAGCTCCCCCAGGGCAGGGAACAGATCTCCCACACTCACTGCTATAACATCTTTCTGTTCCTCCTCAGTTTCGCTATCTGTAGAATGGGAGTATCACACCCAATGAATGCTGGGTTTTAGGATTAATAGTACCCCTGTCATCTAGTAAGTTCTCAGCACGTAGGAGCTACTTTGTCCATAATTGCTCAATGAATCCATACATGAAAGAATAATTCCAAACTGATGGCTGGATGAAGATTTGATAGGGCTGAGTGCTTTGTTTTTCTTCTTTTTTTTTTTTTTTAACTTTTTTTATTGAGTTATAGTCATTTTACAATGTTGTGTCAAATTCCACTGTAGGGCACAATTTTTCAGTTATACATGAACATACATATACTACTTGTCACATTTTTTTTCACTGTGAGCTACCACAAGATCTTGTATATATTTCCCTGTGCTATACAGTATAATATTGTTTATCTATTCTACATTTTGAAATCCCAGTCTGTCGCTTCCCACCCCCTGCCCCCTTGGCAACCACAAGTTTGTATTCTATCTCTATGAGTCTGTTTCTGGTTTGTTTTTTTTTTAAGATTCCACATATGAGCAATCTCATATGGTATTTTTCTTTCTCTTTCTGGCTTACTTCACTTAGAATGACATCCTCCAGGAACATCCATGTTGCTGCAAATGGCATTATATTGTCATTTTTATGGCTGAATAGTATTCTGTTGTATAAACAGACCACATCTTTATCCAGTCATCTGTTGATGGACATTTAGGCTGTTTCCATGTCTTGGCTATTGTAAATAGTGCTGCTATGAACATTGGGGTGCAAGTGTCATTTTGAAGTAGGGTCCCTTCTGGATATATGCCCAGGAGCAGGATTCCTGGGTCATATGGTAAGTCTATTCCTAGTCTTCTGAGGAATCTCCATACTGTTTTCCACAGTGGCTGCACCAAACTGCATTCCCACCAGCAGTGTAGGAGGGTTCCCTTTTCTTCACAGCCTCTCCAGCATTTGTCATTTGCAGGCTTTTGAAAGATGGCCATTCTGACTGGTGTGAGGTGATACCTCACTGTAGTTTTGATTTGCGTTTCTCTGATAATTAGTGATATTGAGGATTTTTTCATGTGCCTATTGATCATTTGTATTTCTTCCTCGGAGAATTGCTTGTTTAGGTCTTTTGCCCATTTTTGGATGGGTTGTTTTTTTCTTATTAAGTCGTATGAGCTGCTTATATATTCTGGAGATCAACCTTTGTCGATTTCATTTGCAAAAATTTTCTCCATTCTGTAGGTTGTCATTTTGTTTTACTTATGGTTTCCTTTGCTGTGCAGAAGCTTGTAAGTTTAATTAGGCCGCATTTGTTTATTCTTACTTTTATTTCTATTGCTTGGGTAGACTGTTCTAGGAGAGCATTTTTGAGATGTATGTCACATAATGTTTTGCCTGTATTTTCTTCTAGGAGGTTTATTGTATCTTGTCTTATGTTTAAGTGTTTGATCCATTTTGAGTTGACTTTTGTGTGTGGTGTGAGGGAGTGTTCTAGCTTCATTGCTTTACATGCTGCTGTCCAGTTTTCCCAACACCATTTGCTGAAGAGACTGTCTTTATTCCATTGTGTATTCTTGCCTCCTTTGTCGAAGATTAGTTGACCAAAAGTTTGTGAGTTCATTTCTGGGCTCTCTATTCTGTTCTATTTGTCCATATGTCTGTTTTTGTACCAATACCATGCTGTCTTGATCACTGTAGCTCTGTAGTATTGTCTGAAGTCTGGGAGAGTTATTCCTCCAGCCTCTTTCTTTTTCTTCAGTAATGTTTTGGCAATTCTAGGTCTTTGACGGTTCCATATAAACTTTATTATGCTTTGTTCTAGTTCTGTGAAATATGTCCTGGGTAATTTGATAGGGATTGCATTAAATCTGTAGATTGCCTTGGGCAGTGTGACCATTTTAACAATATTGATTCTTCCAATCCAGAAGCATGGGATATCTTTCCATTTTTTAAAGTCTTCTTTAATTTCCTTAATAGTTTTATAGTTTTCCGTGTATAAGTCTTTCACCTCCTTGGTTAGATTTATTCCTAGGTATTTTATTACTTTGGGTGCTATTTTAAAGGGGATTGTTTCTTTACTTTCTTTTCCTGTTGATTCATCATTAGTGTAAAGACATGCAACTGATTTTTGAACGTTAATCTTGTAACCTGCTACCTTGCTGAATTCTTCGATTATTTCTAGTAGTTTTTGTGTGGACCTTTTAGGGTTTTCTATATATAGTATCATGTCATCTGCATATGGTGACACTTTTACCTCTTCTTTTCCAATTTGGATCCCTTTTATTTCTCTCTCTTGCCTGATTGCTGTGGCTAGGACTTCCAAGACTATGTTGAATAGGAGTGGTGGTAGTGGGCAGCCTTGTCTTCTCCCAGATTTTAGTGGGAAGCTTTTGAGTTTTTCACTGTTGAGTACTATGGTGGCTTTAGGTTTGTCATATATAGCTTTTATGATGTTGAGATATGTTCCTTCTATACCCACTTTGGTGAGAGTTTTTATCATAAATGGGTGTTGAATTTTATCAAATGCTTTTTCTGCATCTATTGAGGTAATCATGTGGTTTTTGTCCTTTCTCTTGTTGATATGATGTATTACATTGATTGATTTGCATATGTTGAACCACCCTTGTGTCCCTGGGATGAACCCCACTTGGTCATGATGTATCATCTTTTTTATGTGCTGTTGGATTCTATTTGCTAATATTTTGGTGAGGATTTTGGCATCTATGTTCATTGGTGACATTGGGCTGTAATTCTCTTTTTTGGTGGTGTCTTTGCCTGGTTTTGGTATCAGGCTGAGTGTTTTCTGAAGGCTGTAAACTATGAAAAGATGGCAGTCAAATGAGGCTACAAGTCTTCCCTTCTTTGTGGTGGTTGATGAAAGACGTCCACCCCTTCCTCCTGAGTCTGCGGTCCCCCAAGTGCTTATTATTGAGTTAGGCCCTTCCCTTCCCAGCCCAAGGGGGGCCTACCTTGTAAAACCATTGGCAGAACCATATCATGAGTGCAGCTTTTCCCTGACGCCCTGGGAAATGCTCACCCAAGCTCTTCAGGGAGATAGATGGGCAGGAAAACTGTTCTGCCTGTTGCTACAAGAGAGTGGTTACTAAGGAGACACCCCTCCCCGTGGGCCTGCAGGACCTCCCCCCTCTTCCTGGGCCCACCCCTCTGTCTCCATCCTCTTTCTGGAGAGGGAGAAAGAGAAATCAAGTGCTCACCAGCCTGAGACCCAAGGAGGCCCTGCAGGAGCTCCACAGCTCAAGTTCCTGGTGACCCCTCAGCAGACAGAGCCCAGCCCTCCCTGCGCCGCCTTCTCCACATCCTCCTCCAGCAACTTGTTGCCAGAAAATCCCAAGATGCAGGCTTCTGTTTGGTGTGTGGGATTGCCACAGATTCCCCGGGGAGCTTGCCAGGAGGGGAGTAATAGCTGCCACCTGTCCACAGGACTGAGAAGCAGAGACAGTGGCTTTCAGAGGCAACTCCGTGATCTTGACTGTGACGTCCCTCTCTGCCTGGCCGGGACCGCAGGGCCTGAGGGAGACGTTTCAGCCTTGCTGGCAAATTCTATGGCTGCATTTGCCAGAGTCCTTTTTTTTTTTTAATTGAAGTAGAGTCGGTTTACAATGTCGTGTTAATTTCTAGTTTACAGCATAGTGATTCAGTTATATATATATATATATATATATATATATATATATATATCCCTTTTTCATGTTTTTTTCATTATTGGCTATTACAAGGTATTTCCTTTTATTATTTCTCTTCCAGCCTTTCTTTCTCCCACCCTCCCTCCCTCCAGTCATTGTGACCTCCTTCATCTTTCCCGTGGGGTTTTATCTCAAAGTTGCTGTGGCCTGGCCTGATCCCATCCCTCGAAGCAGGACCCAGACCTGAATGGCTGCTGAGCTGGATGTGGAAGAAACAGCCCAGTGTTCCCAGTGTCCCCAGAACCGCCCCAAGTCTGCCTCGCTCTACCTGCTAGCCCTGGCTTCAAGGTGACCTTGCTTCAAACCATCAGTCTTAGCAGAGGCCCCCGTTGCCCTAGCTCCCTGAGGGAGACCTGCCATGTTGTCTCATAACAAAGCATGTTACAAACAGAAACCTCTTGAAATATTTGTTTTGAAAAGGAATCAATAGAAAACCACAGATTCCTTCCAAACCTCTATATTTTGTCTGAAAGGACCCTCCTGGATTACAAGGAATAGGATCTTTTCCTAAATGACTTGATTTCCAGTCACAGAAATATTTTTTTTTTTTTTTTTGTCAGAAATTCAGTGTTGGCTTTAACAAGGCATTGAAAACTTACATTAACAGTGGTGGCTCTCTGTTGGTGGGAATGTAATTTGGTGCAGTCATCATTGAAAATAGTATGGGGATTCCTTTAAAAATTAAAAATAGAGTTACCATATGATCCAGCAATCCCACTCCTGGGCATATATCTGGATGAATCTCCAATGTGAAAAGATATATGCACCCCAGTGTTCACAGCAGCATATTTACAATAGACAAGATGTGGAAGCAACCTAATTGCCCCTTGACAGACTGGATAAAGAAGTTGTGGTATATATACACCACATGGAATATTACTCAGCCATAAAAAATGAAATAATGGCATTTGCAGCAACATGGATGGACCTAGAGATTATCAAAACTAAGTGAAGTAAGTCAGATAGAGAAAGACAGATATCATATATTACTTTTATGTGGACTCTTAAAAAAGACACAAATGAACTTATTTATAAAACAGAAACAGAATCACAGACATAGAAAACAAATTTATGGTTACCAGTGGGGAGAAAGGGTGGGAGGGGACAAATTGGAAGTTTGAGATTTGCAGATACTAACTACTATATATAAAATAGATAAACAACAAGGACCTACTGTATAGCACAAGGAACTTGTAATAACCTATATGAAAAAGAATATTAAAACGAATATGTGTATGTATTTATGACTATGTGTATATATGTACTGTATATTTCAATTTAAAAAAAAGAGAAAATTACAACCTAAAACAAAATAGTAACACAACATCCATACTTCATTACCAAACATTTAAACTTGTCAAAAGTACCAAAAACAAAAAACAAAGCAAAAAATCTCCACCTAGCAATAAAGTTAAGTTTCCCAGTTTAGAAGTTTGATGGCAAAGGGACCAAAGAAATGAGTTTTCTCATTAGAAAGGTTTGGAAACCAAAGTTTACTATCAGATTTTCTTTAAAGTTCCACAAAGCTTTTACAAGTTGATTAGATGGTTGGCTTAATCACGGATTCATGTTTCCAGTAGACGCAGTGGAGTATTCCAAGGGAGGAAATAATTGTGTAAGCGCAAACTCAGTAGCAAAAATTGTCCCTGAAAAAAATACCATATCAGTATCATCTGAGCTTTCTCTTTGAATTATCAATATGAACAAACATAACTTGCATTTCTATAGCCTGTTTCTTTCTATTGCTCCCTCTGTGTTCGCTCAACAACCCTAAGAATTAGGGCACATTTTATTATCATCATTTCACAGATGGAAAATCCATGAAATAAAGAGAGGTAGGATTTGGCCGACATCTCACGGCTCTTGTGAGAATCAGAAGGCAGGTCCCCTGACTCTCAGCGTCTGACTTTTTCTCCACCAGACCTCCCATGTTGATATGTGCTCAATGTGGATGACAGCCCAGTAGGAACCAAATCGAACTGTTTTTGAGCCCAGTCTGGGTAAGGTCCCAGGCTTGGGATAAAAATTCTCAGTCTTTTGGGATAAAGAGTAAACTAAGGCACAGTCCTACGATCCAAGAACAGCCCCTCAAGGGGGGAAATAATTTACATCAGTGAACAATTTAAAAAATCAACAAAATATTAAAGTGGCAATTCCTCTTAATAACAGGAGAGACAAAGTAAGACAGGGAGGGACTAGATGACAGATAAGCAGCATATCCGAGGAGTGTGATGGCCACTCGGAGGAAGGAAAGAATCCACAGGCAACATCAGAAAGATGAGCTGTAGGAGCTGCATTTCAGAAAGGGGTAAAATTATGTAATCCAGGCATCTTATCTGTTCAGCACCCCTCCCCAGTTCTCCTGGAAACATAACCCCCTTTCTTTGGAGAATTGTTCCTTCCCTTATTCTAGCAATCTGAGATTGATTCTAGATGAGGCTGTCAGTGATGGCATCCTGCAGGTTGGCCACTGCAGTGGGCATGGGACCCCAATGCCAAGGAGAATTCTTAAAGAAAAATCCAGAACTAAGAGAAGACCCCAGCCTTGCTTGCATGAGATGTGAGGAGGAGATGCTGGTGGCTGTGGGTCCTGCTCTGCGAAGACTGGGCTGAGAAAAGGCAGTTGAGATCAGAGGTGGGTTAGAGGGTACAGGTGACAAGGAACATGGTTCTGATTGTCTCCAAAGCTCAGCAGACCCCTGCCTTCCCTGCAAGTTAGAGTCGCATTGAGTCAATCATTTCCTCCTCAACCCAACAGTGGTCACATGGGGATAATATCATTTGCAAGCATGGCCTTGACTCTGGAAACAGGCAGAGAGGACGGGAAGCAGCCTTCTCTTAGGCTGAAGCTACACTGGGATTGGGGAGACACAAGGCTTCTCTGGGGCCAGTGAAGAAACCAGTGTTTCTAGAACCGAGGATCAGATAAAAGAACACCAAGATAAAAGGACACCAAGCTCTGAGCAGTCTGATTTGAGACTACAGCAGAATATATCCATGGAGACCCTGCGCTGGCCACCAGGATGTGGAGGTGGGTCTCCAGAGAGTAACTGTGACTGATGCAACTATATACATTCCATCTAATGTACACTCAGAGTCGAAGAGACTCCAATGAGAAGGGGCTTTTGCACAGTTCAAAGCGGTTCATGAATTTGAGAGACTACCATTAATTTAGGCGCCATCTACATGGAGGTAACAGTTGAAGTTATGGATGCAGAAAATCCTCAAGGGAAAGAAGAGAAGGGAGTCTTGGATAAACGCTCCCGAGACGTCAAAGATAATATGAGTATCAAGGAATTAAGACAAAGCAGGGTCACAAAAGCCAGGTAAGCGAAGAGTTTGAAGAGAGAGAGGCTGAGCAGCAGTGAAAAGAACAGGGAAGCCAGTGCAAGGGTTGATGAGAAAGTCTATGGGGTTTGAATTTGAGGAGAAGGAAGTAACTGGGGAATGAACTTGGATATGGCAAGATGCCAGCTGAGGAATGGAGAGAAGTTGGAGGTGATTTGAGTGCTACTGATGGCCACCCGTATCCCTCGAACTTTCCAGTGGCCTCCTGTGACTTTCCAGTGTGGAATCTGTGTATCTGATGCTGAGGAATTGTTTCCACTCTGTCCATGAGAAGAGTCAGAAGTAGCAAGGAATTAACAGCTGCCGGGAGTAGCCCTTTGACTTAGGAGTTGACGTATAAATACCCCGGTTCTCTTGCCTTGCCCTTGGGGTGGTGCATTCAGAATAGATTTCACAACATTTCTCAGAGTTTCCTCCCAAGATTATGCTCGAGGAGCGCACTGTGGCAGCTGTTCACAGGACACTTCTTTGATTGGCTGCATCCTTTTCCTTGTCTTCTCTTGTTTCCTAGCAGGTGTTCCCTGCACTTTCTAAATATACTGCGCGACCTTGAATCTTTGTCTCAGTGCCTGCTTCTGAGACAAACCAAGCTAAGACAAGTGATGGGGTAAGTTACAACCCCAAACTAAGACACCTGTGGGAGTGAAAAGGGGAAGGGACATTGTTAGTAGATATACTCAGATAACCAGCACAAAGCAAGACTGCACACCTGGAGGTATGGCCCCCTTGTTATACGCCTCTCCTTTGAGAAGATGGACTGGGACCAGAGGAGAGAATGCAAAATTCAAATGCCAATTCCTAATACTAACAGAGAGTGAAGATGTGCAGAGAGTAAGGCTGCCTCTTATTTATCGAGCATCTGTGCCCTATGTCCCCGTTCCTGGAGGGCCGTGGAAAGGAACATGTCAGCTCAAGAGTGAGACGATATCTCAGGAGGAGGAAGGACCACAGAAGTAGGTCAGTATCCAGCCCCCAGGAAAGTGAGGCTCACACAGTTCTGTGATTTTAGTCTCCAAGGCTGCAAGCAATTCCGTCAACCGTAGTCAATAAGACATTCATTTTCTGGCCTCACTGGGACCCCCCTCCCTTCTTGCTTCCTCTCTGCTTCCATCAGTAAGGTCAGTGCGTTCCTCTCTGTAGCTGCACAAACAGACAAACCTCCTCTGACAGCACATTCATCCTCCGTCGGTCGGTCCCCCAGCCCCACGGATATCATCTGGAAACCTGGATCCTTTCATACTCAAGGCCTTTCCGCTTCAGATGTTTCCACGTCTATGTTTGTATCATCTCTCCTCTAAAAAGAGATTTTTTTTTTCTCTTTGCAAGAGAGTCTGTCAAGAAAGCCCATCCATGTCGTCTCATGGTTGCCGAGTTGCTGCTGCCAAGGGGAAGGGTGTTGTGGATGTGCTGAGAAAGGACAAGACTATACGCTTTTTTCCCCTACCTGTGCACATATCAGTCCCCGTCCCTGATTTAAGACGGGGCTTCTGTGTGACGTCTCTGGGGTGGATGAAGTGCCTCCGATTGGGGACGGACTTCTGCTCTCCAGCACCAGGTGTTGGGCTGGCTGTTTCTGTGGCTCTCGGGATGCCTCAGTCCCGGGAAAGGCATCTCATCCCGCTGACGACCTGCTCTTGACCACCTGGTTTCAGCTGCCCCACTTGAGTATGGGGCTGATAAACAAACAGATCAACACGTGCCAAGCATCCTCTATGTACCCGTTTAATCCTCACAATTTAATGGCCTCGATCCTGTTGGTAGCCCTGTGTGACAAGTGAGAACTGAGATTCCGAGAGGCGGAGGAGCGTGCCTCAGTTCTCAGAGTCGCGTTTGCAGCTGGAGCAGCAGAAAATGAAGAGCCGGCGGACACCCCATCAGACGCAGAGGTCAGGCTGGAAGGTCGGCAGGGCTGCTTCATGAAGGAAGTACTCTGTGGGTCTGCAGCACAGAGTTCTCATTCACTGAATGAATTAGAATTTGGTTCTGCGGATCCCCCGTGGATGGCCCAGGGGAGAGTTGACCAGACACCAGCTTGTGCTCCTTGGCCTCCAACACCCAGCTTCCTCCCCAGCTCTCAGCTTTGCAGTGGGTTTTATTTCCTGTTAAAAGCCTTTTTGCACCACAGGCCAAAGACATTACCTCCCCAGGAAAGGCCTAAAGACCCTTCCACCCCCCACTCTCCCTAGATTCCAGTCCCCTGCGCCCTTCTCTGCCTGGCCCTGCACAAGATCATACTAGTCCTCCATCATGGTGTACAGTAGGCAAGTGGTCGTGGGTTTGTCTCAGCTGGACCAAAATGGATGAGCAAGCCCCCCTTTATTCAGAGGGTCACTGGCTGAGCCAAGCAACTCTAGGCTCCCAAACACATTCGGGATGTCCTGCCTCACGTCTCTGCTCAGCTGTTCTCCCCAGCATGAATGACCCATCTCTGACTGTCCGAAGTCCACCCACTGGCTAAGGCACAGAGCCATGTCGCCAGTGCCCCGTGCCTTCTCTGAGCCCCCCGCTGGAAGTCTGCTGAACCCCCTCTGAACCTCGGCGGGCTTTCTGTCTGTACCCCTCTAATGTCACACGTGGGCTGCATTCTTCTTTTAGTTGGGTGAGATACGTATATTTATGGTCACATTTCCTTTTCTGGTCTGTACGTTCATCAACTACACATCTTGGAATGCGGTTAGCAGAGGGCCTGGCGTGTCAGGTGCGTTTGAACGGAAAAGGAGTGTATACTTCCACAGACAGGGTAAAATGCTATCTCTGCTCATAAAAGTAACATATTTGCCAAATAGATGATGTCCTTGATGCAGCAATAAAGTAATATTTGTATTCCAACTCCTTTCCTTCTGTGGACACGGGGTCCAGGGTAAGGCTGAGAATCCAAGCAGGTCAGCTCCCCAATTCAAAGTGTAGATTCTACCCTTTGAGTGTGTCAGTGGTGGGAGGGGGCTTGAGAGAGCAGGTTTTGGAGCCAGAGTGCCCGCAGCTTCTCCCCCACTTCCGTTTCCTTTCCTGACTAGACATCGGCAGCACTTTGAGACGCCAGCTCCAAGGGGTTCATGCTTCCTCGACAGTGTTCCTCTTTGCAAAAATCTGATACTGAGCTGATTACATAAGACTGACGGCAGGTTCTTCACCCCTTACTCTTTAGGAGCCATGTACCTTCAGAGCAGATGTGGGGGTAGCGTCTAACGACAGCAGGAGGAGGAGGACCAGCAGTAGTAGCAGTATCGGTGGTAGCAGTGGTAGGAGCAGTGGCAGTAATAATGCCAGTAGGAGTAGGGGTAGTAGCGGCAGCAGCAGCAGCACAAGCAGTCGTAGCAGCGGCGGCAGCATCAGTAGCGGTCCCAGCAGGAGGAGGAGTGCAGGGCACTTTGACCACCCGCGGCAGAGCTCTGGCTGCAGGGCGCAGGAAAGGAGACGCAGGACCCGTGATAGATGCGCTGTGCCCTCCCCACATCCTCTTTATCTTGGGCGCGCTGACCCACCAGCCACTGTGAATGTTGGTGACAAACAGCACAGCTGCCCCTTCCTCGTCTGCCAACAGGAGCCTCCTCCCCTGGGGCGTCCCCTCCACCCCAGCAGCCAGCAGCCACTGATGGCCCAACCTGGGGGTCAGAAAGGCCGCCCAGCTTGCCCGTGGCGGGACTAGCCCGGAGCGCAGTCCACACGGCAGCCCAGGCTGAGCCCAGCTCCGCTGAGGCACCGTCTCCCCTGAGGCACCGTCTCCCCTCGGCTCTTTCCCTGCCCTCCAAGGCTTCCCTCTCTCCCCTGTGGCTTTCTCCTGACAGCGGCCATGCCATAAGTGCCCCCCTGGGCTCTGTGTCAAGGAAACCCAACCACAGACAAAGGCCACTGGGAGGCCCCCAGAACAGAGAGGGGGGGGGTCTCTGGAGAAAGAACTGGGGGCTGATTTCTTCAGCCTGCCTCCCTCAGGATGAATCCACTCCTGCCATTTGCAAGAGTTTTCCCCCTGTCTGTTGAAGATTCAGATTTCCCCAAAAAGGGTCTAACTGGTTTATCCCGGGTCACATGCCCTCCTTAGCACAGGGGAGGATCAGGCGGGCTCCCCAACTGTTCAATTTCCTCATGGCCACAAATACCAACTCATTCAATTCTCAGAATAGGGAGCAAGGTAAACGCTCTATCTGTCATACAAACAAAGAAACTGAGGCACAATTCAGGAAAGACCAAGGAGCTGCCAAGCCCCCCAAAGATCCCCCCTTGCAGAGGTGACTCCCCAGCATGGTGGTTAGTAAGCCCGCAGTGGCTCTCCCATTCCCCTTGGCACTTCCTGGTTTAGGAGGGTGTGTGTCTGTGTCCTGGCCAACAAGACATGAGGGGAACTTGCCTGTGGCTTCCGAGAGCTGTCTCTTTGTTCCTAAGAAGCAGACCCAAGAAGACCCCATCCCCAACTCCTCTGCTGGACATGGCTAAGTCTGACCCAATAAACAGAATCTTGGTCAGACATCTTATCACCCCTGTGGTTCACGCCCGCACTGGGAGATGGACAGGACCGAGGGCGTCACCGAGAAATGGGGCCAGCCTGGAGCCCACTCACCCTCTGGTGTCTTTATTATATGACAAAGTAAAGCTTCTCTGTTGTTTAAGCCCAAGCTGGGAGCTTCTGTTAGTTTTAGCCCAAAGCATCCTAACTGAATCACTCAATACTCTGGGCTGGAGAAGATGCCAAAGGAACGAGGACGTCTTCAAAGGTCCCAGACCCCTCATGATTTTGAGTACCACCACCGACTAGCTGTGTCATCTGGGACAAGTTACCTCGCATGGCCGAAGCAGTTTCCTCACATGTAAAATACAGCTTGTACCTGCATCTGCTCCACAGGGTGGTTTTAGGGATTAAACAGGATCAAGCATTGAGAACAGACAAACACCACCTGGCACGTAGTCAGAGCTGGCTGACTAATAGCTGGCTGGTAGATACACTCTTGAAAGAAAAGTTGAAATTGAACCAAAAAAATGGATCTCTATTGCTTTTATACCTCTGGTGAATACTGAACAATTTTTTCAGTGCTCCCCCAACCCCATCATTTCTGATATTTATCCACATGTGTACCTAACTCAGCCATTGCATCTCTCAATTCCAAGTCTGTCCATGTTTCTACTGTGGGCTTCTGAAAGGCAAAGAAGCATCCTGTTCCATTTGTTTGAGTAGCATGATTCCAGGAACATGCAGACACTTAATATATTCTTAGCTCAGTGGTTTCTAACCACAGGTCAAAAACCAAATTGGACTGCTGTGGTTCTTAAATGCTTCTGGGGTCATGAACCCTTTTTGAGAGCCGAATGAATGCTGTGTGTGGACCGACTCCCAGATAAATGCACATCCAAACTAAACGTCTCTACGCTGCCTCCATCCCCTCCCAGGCGTGAGGCTCCCGGAGTAAAGTCTCTGAAGTGGACCAAACAAAAACAAAACAGTTCACAAACACCGCCATGCGCCAGGGGCTTCAAAACAACATCTCATTGAGTGTACAGAAGGCCCAGGTGGAGGGACCACTCTCGCCTCCCGGGTGGGCCCAGAGATGCTGGGTGTCCGGCACGTGTGAGGTCAGACAGCTGAGTGGTCTCGCTCTGCCGGCTGGTAAGCTGTCCTGGCCCCCCTTTGGGCCCCACCCCTACCCCAGAGATCACCAGCCGGATTCACAGGCAGGAACAGGCATTTGCATGCCAGTTCTGCTGGTGAGGAACCCGGGGCATTCTGAGAAGACTGGTGGGAAGTGAAGGTAATAGAATAAGGCCATCCCAGGGCATCTGAGCCTGAGGAGGCCTTCCTTTGTTTTCTCATACGTCTGAGCACTGTGGCGTGCCAGGCACTGCGCCAGGGTCTGCCACCTACCATGTTATAAAAGAGCCCATGGTAGGATGGCCTGGATTTGGACTCTAGCTCCATCCGTTGATGGCTGTGTAACCTTGAACGGGCCCACTGATGCCCTGAGCCTCAGTTTCCTTATCTGTAAAGTGGGCTCTTCACAGGGGGGTTGCCCTGCAGATCAAGTGGGCTGTGTTAGGAGACCAGCCTGCCCGGGGCCTGCACAGAGCAGTTAAGGGACAGAGGTCACTTGTAGACGGATTTGACCTACTTTAGGTTGTCAAACAAGAGACCGTTAAAGAAGGAACATAAAGTCCTGCCCAGGACGAGTCTGGTGAAAAGGGCAGAGCGGGCCGTGCATGAACCCAGGTAACATGAACTTTCTCTTTTCTCCAGGCCCCTCAGCTGAACTGCCTCCTTGTTTTCCTGCTTGAAAAGGGCAAAATATTTTCCTGGCCGTTGGAAGCAGAGTTTTTCCATGAATCTTTCCTTTGCAGGTTGTTTTACCAAGAGCCAAAGGAGACAAAACAAAGCCCCGAGTTTCACACCAAGGAAGATGGAAAAAATGCCTGCTCACCGGGCTGGGCCTGGCCGTCTCCAGGCAGAAGAGCGAGGGGCCCCCTTTCATCAGAAGACGGGTCAGGACCCCCACGGCTGTACTTCAAGTTCACACACAAAAGCAGCTTCCCCCAGACCTCCCCACATATTTGAACACAGTCCTGAAATTGATTTAAACATTTTAAAATGAGGACATCCAAAGAGAAATGACATGTCTAGGAAATATAAAGACTGCCCTTGCGGGGGCCAGCCAACTGCATGAGCTCCATCTCTGCCCTCAACCCCCCATTGGCGCTGCACCTCAATTTTTAGGACCAGGGGCTTGTCAGGTTCCTTCTAGCCACAGTGGATAATCTTTAAAATGGCCTCCTTCGGCTGGTCGGGTCTGATACCCTGTCCAGATATGGGCACTCAGATATGGAATGCTTCCCCTCCACACTTGGAGAGCAAAAGAAACAGGGAGAGGAGAACCAAGCCGGACCTGCTGGCCCAGAACCTTGTCAGGACTGACCAGAAGCACGCCCCCTGTTTGGCAGGCAGTCAGCCTCCGTGATCAGCGGGAGGCTTGTTTTGCCCCTGAAGAGACAGCGATTGTCTGCACCGACTGCACTTTCACACCGGGGTGGGGCTGGCGGGTGGGAGGGTCAGTCTGTCGTCCGGATGTGAGGACCTTGGCTCTGGACATGTTCCGGATGTTTTGAGGCTGCTGGGCCAGCAGAGAAGAGCAGGGAGGAAGGAAGATGCTCTTTGACTCGCACATCCCTCCCCCCATGAGCACAGAGCTGTGTGGCTGGTTCCCCTCTGGGTTCTACAACTTGTGGCTGGGTAGGGGAAGGGCAGATAGCTCCCCCCTGCCCTGGCTGCATCTCTCTAGTCCATCTCCAACCCTTCCTCCAACCCCTCCCAGAGAAACTCATCCCTCTTCCTCCATCAGCCAAGGACCAAAAGCCTTTGTGCATAATAACTCAGGGATGCCTGCTGCCTCCCAGAAGTCACAGCCTCTTCGTTGCATAAATCGTTGTTTAGGCTCCTCTGGGACAGCTGTTGTCTTGGAACCCACAGCGTGGTGGAGAGCAGAGCTAATGCGGACACGGATCCCTTCATGGCAACTCCCCAATTAAATTCACCCCAACCCTAGGAGGATGAGGAGGAAGCAGCAGCCCAAGGAGGTTGAGTAACACTCCTGAGGTTCCCCAGCTGGGAAGCAGGGAGCAGGGATTGACCCCCCACAGCTGAGTGACTTACTGCCAGACCAAGCTGTGTCCCACTGGTGGGATGAGCCAATGGCCTCTCTGAGCGGCAGTTTTCCGTCTGCCCAGTGGGTTGTTCTGATGTTTGCAGGAGTTAATGTTTGGACAGAGCCTCATATGCTTGGGCTCTCCTCCGTCAAGTCTGTCTGTGAGCCATGATGGAAGGAACATGCCAGGTAAGAAAAGTTTCCAGGAGGCAGAAGTGGATGAAATTTATCTCCTCTGCCCAGACATCACCTGCCCTCTTTGGACACATTTGATTGGTCAAAAAAAAAAAAAAAAATCTACAGCAGCCTCTCACCTCACCGCCCAGAGGCCCAGTGTCACAGAGGGAAACATCAAAGATGGCAATCCCACGAGAGTGTGTTGCTGGAAAATCGGACTCTGCGCCCCGAAAAGCAAATTCAAACTCGGAGACAGTTTTGGGAGGAAAGAAAAGAGCAGCTTTATTGTTTTGCTGGACAAAGGAGAGTCACAGGGTGGACTTCAATAAAAAAAAAAAAAAGAAATAGTGATGTCCTGCTATTTAAGTTGTTTTCAAATTATCAAAAAAATACTAAATTTTTAATGGAAAAGAAACTGAAAAAAATATATGTATATATCTGTATAACTGAATCACTTTGCTGTACACCTGAAACTAACATTGTAAGTTGACCACTCTTGGATAAAAAAATAAGACTTTGGGAGTGGGGTATGAAGGGACAGACCAGGAGTTCAAAATTTGTAGATACTGACAGGCACATGCAGAATAGATGAACAAGATCATACTGTATAGCACAGGGAAACATACACAAGATCTCGTGGTAGCTCACAGCGAAAAAAAAGTGTGACAATGAATATATGTATGTTCATGTATAACTGAAAAATTGTGCTATACACTGGAATTTGATACAACATTGTAAAATGACTATAACTCAATAAAAAAATGTTTTAAAAAAAGGCTTTAAAAAAAGGACTAAATTTCTGAGACTATTAACAACAGCAAAAAAGAACCCCTCTCTCATGCCCCTTTCCCTGTCTCCTCCCTAAAGCTAACCTCTATCTTGACTTTTATGGGAATCATTTACTTGCTTTTCATTATGCTATCATCACCAAAATACGCTGAACACTACAGTTTAGTTTTTCCGAACCTTGAACTTCATAAGGTAATGTCCCAGTGCATACGCTTTCATACCCAGGTTCTTTCATTAAACGTTGGGTTTGAGAGTTTCGTCCACGTTGTTGCATGTTGCTGCGGTTCGGTCATTTTCACTGTTGTGCAGTATCTGCACTGAGTTGAACAGTGTCTCCCTCCAAATCCAAGTGCACCCAGAACCTCAGGATGTGGCCTTACTTAGACCAGGGTCTTTGGATGTAACCCTTTAAAATGAGGTCATACTAGATCAAGGCCGAACCTCCTTCCTACGACTGTGTCCTTATAGGAAGAGACAGAGAGGAGGCGGCCACGGGAAGACAGAGGTGGGGACCGGAGGAAAGCAGCTACAAGCCAAGGAAACCAAAGACTGCAGGCAACCGCCAGAAGCTGTGGGAGAGACACCGGGCAAAACCCCCCTCCGAGCCACCATCTTGATTGCGGACGTCCAGGCTCCTGAATTATGAAGAATAAATTTCTGTGATCGTAAGCCACCCAGTTGATGGTCATTTGTTCTGGTGGCCCCAGGAAACCAACACAGGATTCCACTGCATAAATCAACCACGATTGGCTTGTAACCATACCACCCTTTCTGATCCATTCTGTAGCTGAGGCAGTTTGCTGAGTTCCAAGTTGGGAGCCCTGGTGGGTAACACCCTTGTGAACACCGTTGTTCCCATGTCCTGGTGCCGAATGAAGGACATATGTTTCTCTGGATGACATACCTCTGGTGAACCACGCTGCTTCCTGTGTGGGCACCTTTCGATGGCTGTGGCAGTAGGAACTCCTGGTCCTGGTCGTGAAACACACCCAGATGGAGAAAGAAAGGACAATCTGCAGAGCCCCACTGCTGATGACTCCCAACCCACCCCCAGCTCTGGCCCAAGCTTCAGAATCAGGAGCCACTCCACCTCTGCTCCCCAAACTCTCCGCACTTCCATCCCTGGTCTTGCTGTGGTCCTGACCCCAGCCATCCCCACTGACTTTGGCCTTGTGTCCGTTCCCAGCCAGAGTCCATGCACTCCCTCTCAGTCGCTTTCTCCCTTTGCTGGTTTACTGGGTTTGGAACTGGACCCTCCTCTGGTCTTTGTGCCCTGGACTCGGCCAGTGCATCTCAGACCCAAAGTCCCTAACAGTGGGCCCTTCTTGCCAGGAGAAGCTTCTGGAAGTATTTTCTCTGCACTGAGCAAGACATACATTGGTTTTAGAGAATGGCCGCTCCTAAGGACAGTGGGAGGTTGGGGACAGAGAACACAGGCATCGTGGGCAGGAGAGGTGAGCAGCATTCACAGCAGAAGCAGGGATGCTGGTGCACGTGGCTGCTGCAGCATCTCCCCACGGCGGTCACTGGAGAAAAGAATGTGCGTGTCCACCACCAAAGGGCTGAGGTCAACGACTGCCTTCACCCAGGCCCATTCCTCACCATGAGTCACTTCCTAAACGTCCAGAGCTGTGACTATGATTGTTTATCCGACATGAACACTGAGCTTGTTTTCACGGCTGCAGTCCAGCCCAAAGCACGCTGCGATGCCTTTTTTTCTGAGTAACAACACCCTCTTGTTATGAATTGTGTATTTCATTTGGACCCATCTCCAGAGCATTTGTCTTATTCTGTACAACTCGTTCTGGGAAATTGTGAAAATAGCAATGTTGAGGTGGATAGAATTCTTCCCCCCCCCCCCTTCTATTTTTAGGGAAATCCTACTGCTGTGATTTCGAAATACACGATGACAAATCTGTGGTTAACTCCACCCCTCAGTGCTCTCAAGCCAGGAGTTGGATATTTGTTCTGTGAGGATTTCAGCAGCCAATATTCATTCACTGTTGCTCAGAGAAGTTCTGGGGAGGTGGTGGGTGAGGAGAGTAGAGTTGAGAGCCAAAATGCTTAAGAGCTATGGTAATGCAAAAAAATTTTTTAAGAACTATGACTTTTCAATGATGCCAATGTCTTATCTCCCAACTTATAAGTTAATGGGTTGTGGGGGCAGGGGCAGGGTACCAGTCAAAGTGTGATTAGGGAAGCAGATGTGATGAGTAATATGGAAAAACATTGATTTGCTACAGGGATTAAACCTTGGGTAATGGTGGGAGCTGGGGAAGATGCCGGTGCAGGGCTGTGACCTCTGCATTTGGTGGGGATCCATCCTGTGATCACTGCAGGTTTGGTAGGAAAGCTGAATGTGAAGTCGGGGTAGCAAGAGCAAGGATAACTGTAACCGTGGAAATGAACTGCAAGCCCCAGGGACAGTCCAGAATCCATGGGGAGCACCTGCAACCTGCATCTGTCTCCCACCATCACAACTTCACCCACATGGACTCAGGGACCCTTCGTCATGGAGCTGCGTGCACACCTGGCCAGGACTTAGAGCAGCTGTAGCGGGAGGTCCAGAGGGAGTGGAGGAGAGGCAGGCCCCGCGGCTGCCCTACACCAGCCAGGTGGGCATTCAGGTCACTGACCGGCTGCAGCAGCTCCTGGTGCCCTACGCGGACCCTCAGAGTGTGATGGCTGCCGCTTCCCGCCCACCTCCCAAATCTCACCCAAATTCTTCATCTGGCAACCCCAGCCCAGAAGGCACAGGGAAAGGAATCCTGGGAAATGTGGTTCTGGTAGATGATTTAACACCATTCAGAACCATCCCAGTGCTGGAGTCAGAAATACCAGGCAGACATTTGCAGCAACATGGGTGGACCTGGAGATCATCCTTCTGAGTGAAGTAAGCCAGAAAGAAAAAGACAAATACCATATGAGATCACTTACATGTGGAATCTAAAACAAAACTTAAAAAAGACACAAATGAACTTATTTATGAAACAGAGACAGACTCACAGGTATAGAAAACAAACTTTGTGGTTACCAGCAGGGAAAGAGGGTGTGGAGGGATAAATTGGGAGTTTGGGATTTGCAGACACTAACTACTGCAAATATATAAAATAGATAAATGACAAGGTCTTACTGTACAGCACAGGGAACGATATTCAATATCTTGTAATAACCCATAATGAAAAAGAATATATATACATATATAAATGAAGCACTATGCTGTACATCAGAAATCAACACAGCATTGTAAATCAACTATACTTCAATCAAAAAGAAAAGAAAGAAATCCCAGGCAGATGCTAAGCATGGTGCCCCACTGGAAGACGCCACTGAGCTAACTTGCACATATTCCTTTCTATGTACCAGACACTCTCCTAAGCACTTTATACGTATTCATCCATTTAATCCTCTCAACAGCCCTGAGAAGTAGCTGCTTTCATTATCCCTATCTCACAGATGAGAAAACAGAGGCATGGAGGGGCTCACAAATCTCGCTGTGACAGGCAAATCCTAGCACAAGAGCAGGAATGCTGGGCACTCTTTCATTCATCCTTATTTCTCTATGGCTTGCCATTCTTTGTGCCTGAATCTTGTTTTGTTTTACTTTTCCATTTTTAACCTAAGTCTCCTTCTCTCTGTGGGACCTGAGTGGCTCTGAATGAATGCATTCTTCTGGTAGGATGGTAGCTCCTCTCTTCCCTGCAAACCATCTGAAAAAGAAACTTGTAGATTTTATCATCTTGTCTTCCTCCCAAGCTGAAAATCTTCTCATTTTTTCTGTATGCCAGAGTGAAAATCTTTGCATGGGATGAACTTGCCAGACTATTAACTAGATTCACTTCTGAAGGTCACATAAGGAATTGATTAAGAGCACAGAATTTAGAGCCAGATTTGAATTCCATCTGCACTGGGCACTTGCTGAATGACCTTGGACAAGTTACAGGCAAGTTGGGCTCTTACTGCTATTTGTATCAGTCAGTTATTGCTATGTAACAAATTATCACAAGTAGTGGTTTAAACAACAATGATTAATTTTTGCTCCTGTGTCTGAGGGTTGGCTGTGGTTCTGCTAGTCTAGGCTGGCATTACATGAGTGGCTCTGCTTCAAGTTAAAGGTCCAGCTGGGCTTGGCTCCTCGTAGACTTGGGCTCATGTCTGACCTGTGTGTATTCATCATTTTTTTTTAGTTGTAGTACAGTCAGTTACAATGTATCATTTCTGGTGTAGAGCACAATGTCCCAGTCATGCATATACATACATATATTCGTTTTCATATTCTTTTTCATTAAAGGTTATTATAAGATATTGAATATAGTTCCCTGTGCTGTACAGTAGAAACTTATTTTATATATATAAATATAAAATATAAATATATATATATAATATATTTTATACACACACACACACACACACACACACACACACATATATATATATATAGTGGCTAACATTTGCTGATAGGAGGTGGCAACTACCCGGGACAAGCTCTTCTCATGGTGCTGGGAGAGGTACAAGAGACACAAGGAGACTCAGGTACCACCCCTTAAGACTAAGCTCAAATCTGTCATAGCATCACTTCCACCATGTTCCATTGGCCAAATCACAAGTCCAGGACGGGGAAGGACAAAGATGCCTGGCAAATATAGATGGCAGAGGTTGTACACAGAGGGAGGGGGAAGAATTGGAGCCATTTACATTGTGTAATAATCCCGATATTATTAAAAAGCCAACAACTATCCTTAGGTTCTCCCTTAAATACATTTCTAGATCTCAGAAGTTAAACTTTCAGGAGAAAAGCAGAAGCGAGTGGATATTTCAGCTTTGGACAGTTGACAACATCTGAAGGAGAATTTTAGACATGTTTCTCTGCTCTCTGCCCAGCGCCACTAGGTCAAATCCTGTCCCATAATATCCATCCTACGCCTCTGTGATGCACAGGCATAGGTCCCTTGATTGATGTCACCTACAGATCAGCATCAATTCCATGCCTCCAGTGTGATGAGGGGTACTTGCAGCCTGACCTAGGAGACAGAGTCCATTCCAGGTTTTCACCATCTCCCATCTCCTTTCTAAACATCTCCCAACGACATTTTATCCCCCACGTGTAGAAGTCTGACCACGATTCTCAAGGAGTTAAGGGACAGATTGTGCCTCTAGGGGGAAAAGTCTGCTCCAACCTTGTGACTCAGGTATGTCAGAAGCATACTTGAATTTCCTTGCTTCTAAGTGTCTGCACCCTGTAGCTTATTATTTATTTGTTAATGTGTTATTTGTTAAAAAAAAATTTTTGTGCCATTGGTGGGGAGTGTCATTTACTCTCTTGGGTGAGCTTTATACATTTTTTTTTCTTCAAGGAGAAAAATTAAAATCATTTTTTGGAGCTGAATTAACATTGGTCAGCTGAGTTCCCCGTAACTGGGGCATCCCTCCCTCAGAAGAATATTTTCCTTGCAGAAATGTTAACAACAACAATAGCATCAAATCAAAACCACATCCCATTACCGACTCGGCAGGACACTACAAACTCCTTGAGGAAAACCAGTCCTGCTGTCCTCACATTTAAGTACGCACAAGGCCTGGCATAGCTGGAATTCAAACTATCTTTGTTAATTACATGAGTAAATTCCAAACCGCTGGGACTCAGCGTCCCTGTGGCAACAGTTCTGAAAACAAGAACGCTGCCACGTTGAATCACTGTGGATGTGGGAGTTATTTTATAGGGAAGGATCAATTCTAGGCACAATTATGACACAGGCAAGTCTCTTCAGATTTCAGAGTCTCAACTCTATACTCCCTCACTCTCAAAGCGAGCGCTGCTGCCCCACATTTCTCTGGGTTCTTCCCAGGGTGCAAAAATGGAAATAGGGTTTAGGACTATTTGTTTATTTTTTATTCACAATGATTTATCCAGCATCTATTATAAGTCAGGTACTATGTGGGTTTTAGGGACTAAAAAGTCAAATACAGCATGGTCACTGCCCTGAGGGATTTCACAGTTTAATGGGGGATATATACATGTAAACATAAGATTAGTACACAGCATGGTACACTCCCAAATGCTGCGGGAATCCAGAGGAGGTACCCACAGTCCTTCCTGGAAGAGGTGACATCTGAGCTGCTCCTTGGTGGACAAATAAGAGCTTGGGGTGGGGCGCGGTTCCAGTAGAAAGAACAGCATGTCCAAGGACCCAGGCTGGAGAGCAGTGAACATTCTTGAAACACCATGGAGTTCAACATGACTGGGGAAAAGAGGGTGAGTCCGGGTGTGGCCGAGTTGTAGCCAGAGAGGGAAACAGAGCTGGATGGTGCTGCACCTCTTGAACTGTGTGAATGAAAAATACTGCAGCCGTATCAGTAAACAGAGGATGCTGTGGCCAGCAAGTCATCAGCCGCTACCGCCGCCTCCTGACAGTGGGGGACGGGGAGGGGGAGGGCGGACTCAGGATGGAGACAAGCAGGCAGCCCAGCCTCTGCTGCCACCCCCAGCGGTGTCCCCTGAGGGGACTCAGGATGAGAGAGAACAGGACACTGGCCCTAGATAGCTAAGGTGCATATCAAAGGAATGATTTCAATGAGCCCAGACCTTTGTACCTTCCATACATAGAAAAGTGCTAAGTTCCTTAACTTGAGATGTCTGATTTTAACAGTAATCTTTGGATGTTCTGACTACCTGGTCTTTGAGGGGCAAAACTCCCATATATCCTGGCTCCTCCCCTGCCTCTTTGGAACAGTCTCTTAGAGCGATCTGAGAGGCTGCCTGCCCGGTTCAAGTCCTCAGAAAGCTTGCCGAATAAAATATAACTTCCAGGTTGTGCATTTTTCACTCAAAATGTGTCTTGTAAAGAGTTGATTTATCCTGAGGGCAATGCGGAGTCACTGAAAGTTTGGAAACAGGAAAATGACCTGATTGGATTTGTGGTTTAAAGAGATACAGACACAAATAAGGGAGACCAGTTGTGAGACCATCACAATTATCCAGGAAGAGATGCCGGCCTGGCCCAGAGGCCCCTGCTCGGGGACAGGCCAGCTGTGACACGGGATGTGCCCCTCCGATGCCCTGCACAAGCTCTGGCCTCCGTGACTTGAACACATTACAAGCTTTGGCTGCTCTATTCGCACTTGACTTGAGTTTCCTTCTTTGGTGATCATCTCATCCAGCCAAGTTTCGAGTTTACAGCCTAAGACTTTTGATGGCTTTTCAGGACATATTTTTCAGACTTTTTATTTCTTTTTAAATGGAACACTGTGGGGGTTTTTTCACGCTTGAAACCCAAGATGGCATGAATGACTTAGTTCAAACTTCTTCCAAAATATTGACTTTGGAGAAAGACCAAATATCTGAAGCTCAATAACAGGTTGGACATTTGTGTTGTTTCTTCTCAAAAAAAGGGGGGGGAGGGAATAGTGTGAGTAAAGGAAAGAGAAGAAAGTAAGGAGGAGGGGAAAGAGAACAAAGGTTTCTCATTTCATCATGTGAAGAATTAGCATCTGAAGAATAAAATCATATCCATGTGAACTTCTCTGAGTCTACAGAAAACAAAAGCATCAAATTCTGAGCCCTCAGATCAAAATGTCAGAAGCAAGGGCAAAGCACAGCTGAGTAGGGAGGGCGGAATCAAAGAAATAGAAGAAAAAAGGTGTCCTGTTCTGGGGAACAAGGTGTTCAGGACCCCAGAGCAACTGTTGGCTGAAATAGTGGACACAGTCCAATTTCCTTGGAGTCTGACCTCACCCCCAGGCACACACCTCTATCCACCATGCTCCTGCCCCGCTGACCAAACCTACCAGAGCTCTCACGCAAGGGTGTCTGCACCAACTCATCCCAACGCCAATAGGATTCCACCCCCAGATCTTCTCGCAGCTGATTTGTTTAGAGCTTTAAAGCCCTGGTTACGATGCATCTTCAAAGACGTCTTTCTGGACCACGCCATCTAAAGTAGCCTCACACCCTTCTCCCTCATCTTTCTCTGTCAAATCACCAGATTCCTCTCTTCATAACACTTACAGCATCTGAAATTACCTTATTCACTTATGTGTTTCTGTTATTTATTCCTCACTTGAGTGGAAACCCCACATGGGCAGGAACCTTATCTGTCTACGCACCACTAGGGTCCCCAGAGCCCGGCACGCAGTCTGACACACAATCAGTGCCCACGGTTTGTTCGGCTGAGCATCCCCCTTCCTTCCTCACACGTCAAAAGCACCTCACACCATCAGGGCAAGAGCCCTGAAAGCCTTCATGGCAGAAGACTTTGTGGGGAGGGACCCGTGATGTCTCTGGCAACTTGACCCAAGTCTTAGAAGCCATCTGCATTGATGAATAGTGACATTCCCTAAAAACAGAACAAAAACTGTTCCCCAAATAACGGCAAAACAAGAACACTTTGTTCCCCTCTAATTAATGTACTTTCCATTCACACTCGAGGACAGTGAAGATGAGTCAAGTAATTTCTGCTCACTGGAAACTTCCCTCCGCAGCTTACCACCTGCCCTCCCACCACCATTGACACATACATTTTAAAGTAACACTTTTAAAATGTTTGGCTTTGCTGATGATATGTCAAAGCCACATGCGTATTTTTCTACGTCTGGTCCTCTAAACAAACGTTCGAGGCATTTTAGCCACTAGATCCTATAGACAGAGCATCTGAAGTCCAAAGGCTTTGAATGCCTTCAAAAATGTCTGGGACTCGGAAAAAAATGGTACTGTCTCTCAGACAGAATAAATACAATTCAATAAATGTTTAAGTTACACGCATATGGAAATTAACATGATGTCTGCTTGTCCGCGGTACTGGGTTCATGTACTTCCCAGAGTGGAGACGGCGGAAGTACAGTTGACCCTTGAACAACAGGGTCTGAAACACACACGTCCACTTATGAATGGAGATTTTTCAATAGTAGATTCTACAGTACTATAGTCCGTGGTTGGTTGAGTCCGCAGATGCGTAGGAACGGTGGATATAGGGGGAAGACTATAATTATACACTAGTTAGCCCCCACTTGGTTCAAGGGTTGACTGTACCTTTTAGTATCTTTGGGGTGGTGAGGGTGCTGTCAAAGGCAGTGTACCAAGCCCTGCTGAGCATCGTAAAATAACTCTCACACTATGTGATGTCCCTAAGCCATGGCACGCTGGGAACTTACAACCTTCAGCTCCTCTCCGAAGGACCCAGATAATAGTATCTCATGTATATTTCCTGAGTTTATCCGATGCTTAAAATTACCATCAAAGGGAAGAAATTAACTACTTGATAATTGAGAACTCGTGGCCCCCAGACCTTCTGGCGCCTAGGGGTTGATAGTGTTGACCGTTCTGTTCCCTCATCATCAACCAATCAGAGGATTGTGCACGAGCTGATCACTTACCTGCAACCTCCCTCCCTCACCTGGCCTTTAAATATGCTTTGCTAAAATCCTTCAAGGAGTTTAGGGTTTTTCTTGGGCATTAGCCACCCCATCCTCCTGCAATAAATGCTTCTTTGCTCCAAACTTCGATGCTTCAGTTTGGCCTCATTGTAGGGTGGGCACACGAACTTGCCTTTGGTAACAAACTGACCTGGCGCCACCCACCTGTGAACTCACTTGTAGGTGGAATCCTTGCCATGCTGACCAGGTCTCGAGAAGTGAATGAGTGTGTCCCTGATTTTCCAGTTAAGGCTTAGCACAGGATCCGTGACTCGGAGTCCAGTTCCAGTCTCAAGTACACCAAGTACGCCGCGTCCCCCTTCTCCCGTAACTACACTTGTCAGACCCCTTGTCCTTGCTTTGGGTCAGAAAACACGGCTGAGTAGAGAGGACGGGACTCAGGATGACAGGGAAGGAAGAGAGAAGTGAAGGGGGCCTCTCAGGGGCAAGGTTCCCCAGACTGCCTCTCTCACCCCCGCTCCCGCCTCCACGTTTCCCAGTTAAAGCGGCACTGGGGGATTAAGGACCCATCAAGAGAGTCTTCGGGAGGTCTTGGAACTGGATTAGGAAGGAGGTGAGCAAGGGAGGATGGCGCCTGGGGGGAGGGTGCAGAGGTTACAGAGGAGGGAGGGGGAGGGTACTTACTAGGGGACTTCCTGGGGCGAGGAGTCCCTCAGAGGTGGGCTTCGAACCTCCGTGTGCAGGACATCACCTTCCATCCAAAGTCTCTTTCTCCAAGACTCCCTGCCAGACAGGAGTTCCACACTGGAGCTCCAGGGTCCTGGTGGTGCCGGACATCTTCCCTAGGTGCTTCGTATTGTGCAGACAATCAAAGAACGTGGGGGTTTGTACCGAACCTAACACAGCTCAGAATCCGGGGCTTGTAAATAAGGAGTTGTGTGTCCTCACGTTCTCGGAGAGCTTTTCTTCCACGGGCTGTTGTTCCAGACCATCACCAAATGAAGAGAAGTCAGCCTATTTTTATTTTTTTTAAACCCTTTTTAAAAAAACAATTTTATGTTTTAAAAAAATGTGGGGGGGATAGATAATTAGGTTTATCTTTATTTATTTATTTTTCGTTCATGCTAAGCACATGCTCTACCACGGAGCTACACCCTCCCCCTTCAGCCCGTTTTTAATGGCCTCCAAAGTGGATCGCACTGTCTGTTCCGGTGTCCACACACTCAGGAGGCTGGTGAGTTCACCTAAACTCTGCAGGCAGGGCTCTGGCCCCCAGCCATGGGAGCCAGAGGAAGCTTCCACCAGCTTCGATGTGTTATTCTTTAACAGGGTCAGGAAGCTTCTGGAGACCCAATCATCCTCATTTCTGCAGCCTCCTCGGGGGCTTGGAGAGTGTGCTGTTCTAGAACCTCGGTGTTGAAGTAGCCCCCACTGAGGAAGTCTCTTCACCCCCTAGAGGGCAGGAAGGTGGCTCCAAGGAGCCCTGAGAAGGGGGCTCAGTTTAGAGCGTGAGTGGTGAAGGTGAACGCGGGGAGCACACAGGCCTCCTGCTCACGCTCCCGGGCCTGCCAGCCGCTGTCAGCTGCCCCCAGCCCCCTGTGCTCCGCAGCAAGGGACTCACCCCCTACCCTCAGCCCCCAAGGGTGGCCTCTGGCTTTCAAGGAACAGAGGCCAGAGGTTTCAGGATGCATGACCACGCTCAGGAGGAAAAGGCAGCTCGAAAGCTGGGTCAGAGGGTAGAGGGTGCAGGGCTGCTGGGACACGGGCTGCATCCGGCCGGATGTTTCTGAGGAAGGAAGGGAGGAAAGGGAGTCAGTGCCTGCTGGCCTTCTGAAGGCGGCTCGGCCTCTGAGACGGTTCCCACACGCCTCTGACCTCCCTGCCTGAGGCTCAAAACGGGCCTGAAAATCTCTTCCAGCCCAAGTCCTGACTCCAGCATTAGGGCTACACCAGAAACAGAAAGGGGACAGTCAGCAGGCTGGGCTGCTGTGCCCGATGCCCCCAGGGGACCCTGAGAAACCGAGATGCCTGGGGCAGACTGCCTGCGTTGGGAGGGTGTCCGGGATCTATGCCCAGTGTAGGAGCTCACGGATGCTCCCAGGCCTGGGTACAGGCTGTCCTCCAGCACGAAAGGCCTCCTGACTTCACAGTTGTGGGAGGAAAGGGCATTGACTGGCCTTGAGTGAGAGGCCTGGGTTCCGCCCCAATCTCTGGGAGCCACTGGGGGTCTCAGGGTTTCCTGGGCTCCACCAGCGGTTTCCACTGAGACTTCCTCTTTTGTGCCAAAAAATTTCACAGGCCTCCACGTGACAACTCTTCCACGGCCAGTGAGGTTCTAAAGATAAGGTGAAACTGCTACTTGTATAAATGTTCCCTTTTAAAATCCCTTAAATTACTCATAAACACCAAGATACACTTACTTATTTTGAGGGGCATTTGTAAGATCAGATCCCAGCAAGGGACAGCAGTCACACTTATCAATCCCTGCTCAGCCCAGGCATCGGGAGGAACAGTAACCAACTAGCCAGCATTCTTGACTGGTTATGAGTTTCATTTTGGTTTCGCTGTTTGTAAGTCTGCTAAGCCCCTGTCGTCAAATTTGTGTGGGTTCAGTATGCACGTAATGCAACTCCATGCTAAATGTATTTTAAAATATTGGTTGATTTAAAAGATGCATTTTGATCAATGTGACTAGCAACTCAGGAAAGTTTTTCTGTATTTCTGTGTTTTATTTATTGCAATAATATCTATGCCCATTTGGGAAAAAAGTTTTAAAGATGTACAGGGGTGGTGAGGTCTGTGCGTTATCTGAGTGTAGGTGATGCCAGCTGCAGACGGACTAGCAGGGCCCTGGCAATACAGCTGAGATAGTCCAGTGGGAGCCAGGCGAATGAGACGATCAAACTACCCTCAGCTTGAAATCCCTGTGCATCTGTGCTCTCTAGGCAAGTCTGTGCTGTTTGACCCAAAAGGATACCTTGGCTTTCAACTCACATTTCAAAACACTAATTTTGAGCAAGGGTGGTTGGACTTATTTTTATATAGTCCCTCGATTCTAATGACACTTCACATGTTGCCTTGTCATTTTTTGGGTGTTCATGTGTCTCATTGCCTGTGGGTCTCAGAACATCCCTGGGAGGTAGGCAAAGTGAGTACATCTCCCATTTTTCAGACTCGGAAACTAAGGCTAGGGGGAGGGTATATCTCAGTGGTAGAGTGTATGCTTAGCATGCATGAGGTCCTGGGTTCAATCTCCAGTAACTCCATTTAAAAAAATTAAAATAAATAAACCTAATTGCCTCCCTCCTAAAAAAATTAATAAATAGAATTGAAAAAAAAAAAGATGATTTAAAAACAAGAAAGAAATTAAGGCTCCAAAACCCCAAGGTCTTGTCTGAAGTCCAACAAGCTAAATCAAAGTTAGAGTTGGAACAAGAATCCAAGTTTTCTGATTGGAGGACCATCTAGGTTCAAAAAATTAAAATAAAGCACAAACGTTGTCACTGTGCTTACCAGGAAGGGTTTGTCTAAAACAGAGGAATGGCCTACGTGCCTAACTTCCCTTTCAGTCCTATAATAGATCTTTTAAATTCCCAGCCTGAATTCTGCTAGAGGGTGCTGTTACTGGACCCTGTTCGTCTGCCCCCCCTGGTGGCCGTTACACAAATCACAGGTCGGAGAGCACCTCCTAGGGCAGCGGTTGATCTCTGTTTCATCAATCGTGCATTCACGCCTTCAGCACCGCGGGCGGGCCAGGCTCCGCACTAAGTGCTGGGCGTTCAGAAATGAACAAAACAGGGCACCGCCTCATAGGTGGTAGACAAACAAGTGACTAGGTGATTACAAAATCACGGGCCAAGTGTCGTAGACAAAATGCTGAGAGTACAAAAGATACCTGGGCGGGCTTCGTAGGGGAAAGAGCAGACGGGAAGGGAAGGCAGGGACGGAGCCAAGTTCCAAAGGCCAAGTAGGAGACGGAAGGTGGCATTAGGAATTCAGGGAGCAGCCAGGATCTAGTTCAAGATGGCGGAATTCAGAGCACAGGTTGCAACGGGGGAGCAAGAGATGGGTCTGAGAGATTGGCTGGGGCCAGATGATGGAAAGTTTTTCATGTCACACTGACATTTGAACTCATAACCCCTAGGCTATTAGTGTTGAACCTTTTTTTGTCCTGTTCCCTATCAATGAAAATATTTGACTATGAATCGCCAATAGATGGGTATTTATTCATGTGTACATTTTATACCCAAACAATGCAGTGTAAGAATTCAGAGCATGGGATCTGGCATCAAACTGACTAGGTGCAAGTCCTGGCCCTGCTGCTTATTAGCAGTGCGACCTTGTTACTGAGTCCAAACTTGTTCTGCTCAGCACACGACAGGACAACACATTGGGAGATGAGGTGTTGGGGCAAGGAATAACAGCTTTATTTGGAAAGCCAGCAGACCGAGAAGGTGGCAGATGAATGTCCTGGAGAACCACTTTCCCCAAGTCAGAATTCAGGCTTCTTTTTTACTAAGAAGGGGAGGAGGTGTGGTTGATTGTTGCAAACTTCTTGGTGTCAGAATCCTTTGTTCTTGCAGCCGTCCACGTGGGTCAGGTCACGATGTCCCTGTAAACCTCCAACAAGGCAAATGCTATTTTCTATTCTGCAGCTTTTTATCTTTATATGAATGGGAAAGTGTTTGACCCTTAAAGGTCAGAGCCTTGAGAATGGGCTCTCCTGTGTATTTGAGGCTACAGGGAACATTCTTTTACAAAAGGTGCAGAACCAGCATGACTGAGCACAGGAAACAGAGTGCAGGGTGACAGCCAAAGGAACAGATCTAACATGGAGTCAGGTTTTCTTCCCTTCTACAGCCTTGAGCAAATAACCAATCCGTACCTAAGCACCTGATCTGTAACCTGAGGAGAATAGCAGACCCACGTTGTAGGGCTGGAAGACAATTAAATGAATTAATCCAAGAGGAGAATTTAGGACAATACTTGACATACAGTACATGTTATATTAGCTTGTATTATTATATGCCTTTAGGATTTGGTGCTACAATAGAATTGAGGGTGGGATTTACACCAAATAGGGGCTCTGTCCACTCTCAGAAAGCCTGTTTTGATATTACTTCAAAATGTCAAGAATTATTCTAGTCTTCTTCTATTTTGTAGATGAGTTAATTAGTGTCCCCCCCCCCTTTTTCTTTTAGATTCCACATATAAGAGATATCATATGGTATTTTTCTTTCTCTTTCTGGCTTACTTCACTTAGAATGACAACCTCCAAGTCCATCCATGTTGCTGCAGATGGCATTATTTCATTCTTTTTTTTTTATCACTGAATAATATTCCATTGTACACTAATACCACAACTTCTTTATCCAGTCATCTGCCGATGGACATTTAGGTTGTTTCCATGTCTTGGCTATTGTACATAGTACTGCTATGAACACTGACACATTGTAACTGACTATACTTAAATTAAAAAGAAAGAATTATTCTCATCTTCAAAATCTCCAAGTTGAAGAGGAGACCAACCTCTCACCCACCCACCTACCTAAGACAAAGGAGCTTTGTCATTCTGTGATCATCCTTCTACCAAAATTTGTAGATGTAGGCGGTTCCTCTGCAGAACTGGAAGTGGTGAGGCAGGGCTGAGGGCGGGGCCGGAGAGTCCCAGGTCATGCTGATGCTTGTCTGAGTACCACCCTTGGGGATTTTTAAAGGAAAATACAAATATTAAATAAACAACCTTCTAAAAACATTGTCATTTAAATTATTAGGACACTGCATATTTTTGCTCTCACTAAAAAATTTGTTTTTGCAAAGGTAAAACATGCTTGTTTTTTTGTCGTCTTGGTTTAATACTTTGTAATGTAGCCATTCGAAGTTCTTGTTCCAAATTCAAAATATTCCAGTACTTGGTTTTGAAATAACTGAAAAGGAACGTCCCTCCAGACATGCACAGATACCAAATGGAACAAGCACTTTATGGACTACGCCTAATATATAGTGATGTTCATTTTCCAGTCTCCTCCACCAATTATGCAAAAAGGTATTCACTGAAATTCAGCTGACAGTTTCCATTTTTCCTGAAGTCCTTCAGTTGCTGTTGCCAAATAATTGGAAGGTTTCACCTTTTCATATTGTTCATCACTTAGTTTATTTTAGAAGCTGTGTGTATGAGGTTAGACTATCCCATTTCCAAGTTTTGAAAGTAAGCAGATACATGAGTTTTTATAGGTGGCCCACTTACATAACTTCAGCCTCAAAATCACACAACTCCGGAGAAATTTCCACTATCGGTTTTCAGTATAAACTCATGCTCTCCAAAGCGTGAGTTTATTTTGAAAAGCTGTTACTCTCTCACACTTTGTTATGACATAACCTTTGCCAAAGGACAAGTGTATTTATTTTTCCCAAATATCTTTCAGGTGCATTTTACTGACACCACTTTCATAGTGGAAAAGGTCAGCAGATTTAGAGCAGTGTCTGTTTATAAAAGAAAAATTTATAGCATGTTTAGGGTTGGTAAGCCGTTTAAATACTTTGCCACGAGGAAACTCGCTTCACTTCACCTGGTATGGATCGTGGGACAAGCTGTGTTCCTCATCCCCAGTTACTTCTAGGTGGGGAGTGGTACACATACACACACATATAAAACAAAAAGCCTCCGTTGAGGACTACAGATGAAACATACTCGCTTCTGCTGGAGTCATTTTAACCTAGTGGTGCCCTGTTTAATGTTTAACAACCATCAATCTGAAAAGAAGAAAAGACCCTGGGGTTAAACATCCTCACCTCGGTCAGTTTCAAGCTACCAACACGACGTCACTGATTGCAGATCTGGGGAGAGAGTGCACAGCCGGGGACCACCACATAACATGTTCATCACCCAGATACACGAGATTTAAGTGACCTCCAGAGCACATGTAATAGCAAAATGTAGTGAAATGATTTGGAAGGGATGGATATATTTAAGTATGTATTACCTTTGTTTCCAAAATAATCTGTTTAATTATAAGTGTATGTAATTTGATTTTTTAAAAAAATTTTTAGTGCTCACTTGGGCAGCACATATACTAAATTTTTTTTATTGAAGTGTAGTTGATTTACAGTATTACTTTCACGTGTAGAGCCAAATGATTCAGTTATACATATACGTACATATTTTTTTTTGTAATTTGATATTTAATAATGGTTGTGCTTATCAACCAGCTCACAAAATTCCTGAAAATTTAATCGTAGGCTCTCATGATCCATTATAAACCTGTTCCTCACGCTGCTTTGGCCTGTTTGTGCTAAAGGAGCAGTGTCCTGCCTGCGTGCGTCTGTGTGTATGTGCGCTTGTGTATGTTCCAAACTATTAATGGTATTTTCTGCTGAATATTTCATATGACACATTTCTGATTTTTTAATATAATGGGCTGTTGAAATTAAATATTTCTCTTAAAAGAATAATTTGGCCAGTTTCTGACAATAATGTTAATAATGTTAATAATCTGTTTAAAATAATGTTAATAATCTGTTTAAAATTTACATTATATTTATAGACTGGTTTATAGATTGGCATCTTTTCAATACTGACCTCTAAGCTACAAGAGAGCATATCTCCCCATTTATTCAAGTATTCTCTTTGTCTCTCTCCATAAAGTTTTGAAGTTTTCCTCCTATTGGTCCTTTTTAAGTGTGCTACTTGGTAATACACAGTTCTGGTTGCCATGGTTAATAGAACGTATTTTTTCCCTGATGTTTCCAAGTTGCTTATTGGTGTTACATATAACAACCATTGATAGTATATACAATAGCTATTGCTTTTTTATAGATTATGTAAGCAGAGTTTTTATTGAAAAATGCCTTTGGCTTTTAAACAATGTATACCAGAGCAATTAGCTTATAAAACCTAGGCACATTCTGGGAGCACTTTGACAAATTTTAAGACGTCTTCTATGGCCGTGGACATATTTATGTTTTCTTCATCCTTGATATATTTTGATCTTTTATGTGTTATTAGAAATTTACTCATTTTGCCTAGATTTTACAGCTTTGAGCTGAGTTCAGCATAATAATCTACACATAAAACCCATAAACCTGTCCTGTATCTGTGCTTCTATTCCTTTCTTCATGCTACACTGTTTTTTTCTTCTTTTTTCCTCTTGATCAGCTTTGCAAACAGTTTCTCTCTTTGTCTTGTGTTTTAAACAAACGTCTCCGATTTACTCAGCACACGTACGGCTTCTCTCTTTTCTAAAAACTATTCCGTTTTCATCCCTGTCACATCCTCTTCCTACTTTTCTTAGTCATATTTTCTTGGCTCGCTTTTTAACTTCCAGTTGAACCGTTTATTTATATTCTTTTTTCTTGTTTAGTTATAAAAGCCTTCAAAGTTCGTCACTGTTCTGTGGGTGAAACTTGACCTTCTCACTTATGTAATGTCCTAGTTATTGCTGTTTGCCAAATAACCTGTAATTGCACTTTTGATTTCTCTTTGATCCAAAAGTTATGTAGGAGTGTGTTTTCTTTTTCCTTCTTTTTTTGAGGGTTTGGCGCTAACATTTAGTTTCTCTGCATTTTGGTCCAAGATTGTGGCCTACGTGATTTCTCCTCCTTGGAATATGTTAAAGTTTTTTTTTCTTGTGGCCTAATAGTGGATGGCTGTAAGCAAATGTGCCATGGGCTTGGAACAGAGGATGGATTCTCTGCGGGGAACAGAGTGGGACATACATCTGTAGTTGGGAAAATATTTTGCTGCAACCTGCTTCATGTAAGTCAGCTGAATCGCCGGGTGGAATTTTTAACTCCCAGAAAACTGTTTTTTTTTTTATTGCAAGGGCCAGGTTTTGTTGAGCTCTTAGAAGAGGGAGGAGGAGGACAAGGAGGAAGCGCAGGAGAAGGAAGGAAGCTAGTTTGCTCAGAATTCCAGCAACTCGGCCCGAAATATCAAGAACCCAGCTGGGAGGACTAGCTGCCTAGACACTCACACTGTGGCTCCCAGACTTGAGAAGAAACAAGAGCTGAGAGAAAACCAGTTTCCTCTACTCAGAGAGATAAGTGCATAAGGTAGGAAGGCAGAGGGGTGGAGGGGGTAAGAACATGAGGTAACAGGTGAGTCCCCTGGAGCCCTAGGAGGAAGGAGGCTTCCAGTGTTCTCTGCTGACGTGAGATGACCACCATGGGCTAGAGATGGCGGCAGGGCTGACCTAGACCAAGCAAGGGCACCGGTGGGGCTCTGATGACAGGGAAGGGGGCTGGCAGGAGAGCTCACCAGGGCGAGGGATGCTCCAAAGTCACAGCCAGACCTCCTGGGAACACTTGGGCTCAGGTCAGGCCAAAAAACCAGGCTAGCTATGACCCTTGGTCACCAAGGAAGGAGGCCACCACCAAAGGCCAGGACAGGGCTGTGCAGTAAAGGCCAGTCTTGTCTCACCTCCCCAAGGCCGTGAGGTCACGTGAGCCTTTGAAACCCAAAAGAAACCCAGAGGACTGCGAAAGACAACCTTGAGAGAGACAGGTTTTCTTCGCATTTAATGTCTCTGGGGCGGGGATGTGAGTCACCATCAATGCCTCTGACATCACTCTCAGCCAGCTGGTTTACAGTCATGACACAGGCGTGTCATTGCCTGTTTATGTGTGAAGACCCAAAGCCCTTAGTCAAAACTTGCAGAACGTTGGCTGTCAGCAGCTTGGAAGAAAGTGTCAAAGTAATAGGGAGGCAATGGTTGTAGGGAAGATGAGAGACGTGATCAATTAAATACTCCCCACACAGGAGGCAAAAGCCAGAGTTGTCCGTTGGGCTCACCGGGAGGCGGACTCTGACTTGGAGCTAACCACGCCGAAGGTTTATCAGGAAAGGCCCTTGGGGCAAACCTACGGAAGGGAGCAGAATTGGGCAGAGGCAAAAATTGGGCTGTGATGAAGTCACAATGAAAGCGTCAGCTCAACCCAGGGGACTTTCTGAGGCTGAGATGGTCCTATACAGTTGTTCCAAGTAGGGGCAGAGTTCAGGGCTTCCTGCCTCTATTCCTTGCCCCAGCAACTCATCTCTGGACTTACTGGCCTGTCAGGGGGTGAGCAGTACGAGCTTGGACTCGGTAACAGTGTGATAGAAGGTGATAACTTCCACCTGCAAAATAGGACTTGGTGAGGAGAGATGGTGAGTCAGGGGAAAGGGGCGTTTTGCAGGACTAAATGGTACCACATCTGTTAGGGCCGACCTCATTGAGTAAGTGACGCTTACACAGACCGGAAGTGGGGAGGGAGTGTGCGCTTGTGGGTGTCAGGCGGGAAGAGGGTTCCAGGCAGACGGGAAATGAGGGCAAAGGTCCCGAGGTGGGAGTATGCCTGGGTGGTTGGAGGAACAGGGAAAGGACAGTGGCTGATGGGGAGAGGGAAGGAGAGATTACTAGCTGAGATACATTAGGGACTGGGGGGTCAAAGGTCTGTCATGCAGACCCTTCAGTCACTGTAAAGTTTGGCTTCACCTCTGAATGACGTGGGAGCCACTGGAGGGTCCTGAACAAGGAAATGACATATTCTGATGTGCCGTTGAACGGGACTCCTCTGGCCTCTGAATTGAGGATAGACTTACAGGGGGCAGGGGGAGATGTAGGGAGTCCACAGCATTAATCTGTCTGGGGAGAAACGAGTGCCATCTGCCTGTTGTGGGCTCTGCTGGGTAAATGGCACGTAAGAACTGGGAGAAATGATGGGAGGGATGTAAGTGACTTTTCTGCTTCTCTTTGATACCTGCCCTGCACTGGATAACGGCTGGAGGCTGGACCGGTCCCGGCTGACCTTTCCCGGGGATTATGACAAATGAGATGGAGGTGATGAGGGAGGGAGACTGTTTGTTTCCTTCCAAGTTTGCTGGCAACTGCTCCCCAAGAGGAGTGGCCGGCCAGTGGGGAGAAATCTGATCCTGGCTAGATGTGTATTTTGGGGAACTGAGGGCTTGTGCACTCTCTGAACAGGAAACTCAGCCAGTTGGTCAATAGGGCTGCTTTTTAAAGACCCAACATAACTCTCAACTATGATCTCTGGCCTCCTGGTCCCTTTCAAAAGAGTGAGAGGGGGAGCTTGCAACCAAACGTGCATCAGGACACATGGGGTGGGAGGAGAGTAAGTTCTCCTGGGCTTTTGTGACTTTTCTTAATGCGACTCATGGAAATCCAGTGCCTGCCACGTTCAAGGAAGCATGCAATGAATGCAATAAAAAAAACTGGCAGGATCTGAGCTGAATGCACCCAGAACACACATCAAACCACTGCAAGGAGCTGACTGCCTTGTGACTCATCTTATTCCCCTAAACACGTAATCAGACAAACCCAATTCATCAAGGGTTCTTCTTGGTTGTGGTTGGTCAATCAAAGCTTGCTATGGTTTAGACAGACCTCAGGAAACCCTAAAGAGACTTGAATTTTCAAAGGCAGTCCCTAGGATTTTCCATTGTCCCTTGTCTACACACATTACCTCCTTTTTTCCTTCTCACCTTGGCCCCAAGGCTCTTGCTGTTTCTTTCAACCAACAACTTTGGGGCACCTCCTCTGGACTGAGCTCTGAGCTGAGCCCCAGAGGGTCAGAGCTGAATAATTCAAAGTCCCTGCCTTTCAGTTGCATTTGCTCTAGAAGGTAGAGTGACCAGCCCAGAACTCTGATGCACCATGAATAAGTCCTTCAACAAAGCACCCCAGGGAAGGGCTAGCCCAGCCTCTGAACTGGGTCTTGGAGCATGAGATAAAGAGAGAAGTTTACTCATAGCAGAGGAAATAATAGCTCATAACTACAACTGGCTCTCAAAAAGAAGACGTGTTGTAGGCATATAAACTTATTGTCAGTTTTCCTGATAGGAAAGTTACGTAGCACACAATTCACAAGTGAGAATAAAATACACAACATTCATTACGGTAGATCTTACAGTCTCATTCTCGCCAAGTGCTTTCAGTGATTCTTGCTGAACCACTGTATCCATACTCAACCTACGGTTGTAACTGTCAGGACTGCTGTTGATACTTTGTTTAGGTTAATGAGGAAGATAAAAGTGAGGTGAGGACTTCACCCATTAGTCCGTGACATGAGCCACTCCTTTGCTGAATCGGGTCATAGTCTCAGATGTTGGAGGAGGAGGTTCGGAAGCTTTTGTGCACTTGGTAACACAACAGCCACAAACAGGACCCATCTGAAAGTTTAATCTGTGTTATTAATGTTTCTCCATCATTTCCTTAAGTCTAGACATTCAACACAGCATTGAATCAAGCCCTGAGTCTTAGCGTTTGCTGCTTTCTGGGGTGTAAGTGCTCCCAGCATGGCCATTTCCAAGCCACCAACATGCCAAACAGAGACACAGTAGCAGGGGGTCACAGGGTGTTTCCAACACACAGATACAATAGACACAAACAACCTGGGAGCACACATAACAGAAAACTGTAGTGAAATAATCAGAAAGTGAGAGTTTGGAGTATTCACCTCCTGCTTTTAATATAATGTGTTTAATTATAAATTAACAAAATGTAATGCCTGTTCATGGCTGTGTTTAACCGCTGTCTTGCAAAATTCCCCCAAACTGAACCACTGGCCTAAGCCATCTCCCACCTACTGCTGGTCCCAGCACACAGTAGGAATTCAATAAATGTATAAATAATAAAACTCTTTTATTAAGAAATGGAAAATAGAAATGGGTTAGCTAAGGTGGAGAGATAATTGGCCTGAGTCCATGATGAAAGTACTTTCCAGAAAGCGCTGGTGACGTCTGCTCCTCCTCTCAGTGCTTTCAGTGTCATTTCCTTCTGGAAGCGTCAAGCCCACTTAGCTGTGCGAGGGAGAAGGGGCCCTGCAGAGTGACCCGCATGTGTCAGTCTCCCCCCTGAGCCCGCCGAGCGTGAAGGGCCTCCCGCCGAGCACAGACTCGGGCGGCTTTGTGTCCAGACAAGGGCGCTGGCCCCTGTCTGACCTCGCACACTGTGTCCAGTGACACGGATAGACCATCTCCAGTGGCTCAGCCATCTTCCTGCCCAGCAAGACCTGCAAAGACGTGTGACTGCACCACAGACCCTAAGGGCTCAATCAGGGAAGCCCTCCGTCCTTCTGAAAGTCATGTGACAAGACCCATGGAGAGGGCGCGGCCCACACCGAAATCACAAATCCGTATGTTACCGGACAGCAGCTGTGGTTCTAAATACACCTCACCATCTCTGTGAGCTGCAGCACGCAGGCTTCTCTTCAAGCACCATGACCACACACCCGTGGGCTTGCTCTTGGGATGAAGGAGGACCAGTGTCCCCAGCGATGGTCCTCAGGGCAGGGAGGCCTGCTCCCTCCGCTTCCTCCCTGACCACCGGAAGGGCAGAGAAGGCCAGCCGCACTGGCCGTCTATGCCTCTTTTCTGTCACTGCCCCTCCTTCTTTGGGTCTTGCCTTCCCATTTTCTAAGAACCATGCCACCTGGTAAAAATCCTGCTGCTGTGAAGCCAAACTCATGATCTGAACGGTCTGGGGAACTCCGTACGGGATTAGGAGCGTTCATGGAGTCAACCCCGGGTGATGGACCCCGACTCTCCAAAGGCAAATTTAGAGCTGGGTATTGTGTCTGAGTGACTAAAGGGGCCCGGGCTAATTATAGGTAGGTGGCCATCTTTCCTGTTTCTAGCAACCAGGGAGATGCTCTGCTCACAATTTCCAGATTTGTGTTTGAGTCCCTTCGATCCCTGCAGTGTCCCTTTATCTTTCCGGGGCCAGGTCAAGTTCACCAGCCCCTGCTCATCAGCCCTGAAGAGGACACTTCATCTGAACTTGCCCTCAGCACACCCATCTGCTCCGGCAGGTGATGTCGGCACAACACCTTGCAGTAAGCAAGATGTTCCCAAAGGGTCCAGCTGAGACGTGCAAGGCTTTCTCACCAGCCCCCCTTAAAATGACGGTGGACTGCTTTAGAACCTAGAAGTCTCCATCTCCTCTAAAATGTCTATGCTGTCACTTATGTTTTTATTGCTTTATATCCTCTCTTAACTTCCATTAATATCTAAATATCCCTGCGTATGTTTTTTTTCTATAAAGCCATCATTAACTCCTTGAGGGCAGAAACCATTAATTCTACAGCGTGGGGGACCCTACAGCTAGTCCCTGCTTCTCCCTTGCCAACTGAACTCCAGTTTTGTTCAGGAGCCAATGTGTCCAATTTTGGACCCTTAGACCTGCAGGTAAGTGTGTTGTGAGGGCTTCTGGGAAAGCTTTTTCCTTCGATAAAAAGGCAGACGTAGCATTGTTGGTTGCCTTTTCTGCTTTGTGTTTGAATTGTTCTGTTCTGCTTTGAATAGAGACGTGATGACTGGTGCTGAAACAACGGCCTTGTAACTATGAGGAAAAGTCTAAAAGAATTCCACAGATGCTGGTCCTGCCAATATTGAATCCATGAACCCACCGAGTGATTGCCTACCTCCAAGCTTCTTGTAATGGGGAAAAAAATAAATAAACCCTTATTGATTGAAGCCACTATAGATGGGTTTTCTGTTACTTCACAGCCATGCTTGCAAGAAGAAAGGGTAGGAATCAAAGGAGCACAACCTCCAGTTCACTATGTCCAATTTCTGTTTCCCGAATCTCACACAAGTACATCCGCTGGACCAAATGAGTGTCTCATATGAAACCGGAACCGTAGTGGGTATCTGGGAAAGAAGGAAATGTCTTTGGCTTTCTACTCTTGGCTTGCACCACACAAAAGGGTTGGAATGGAGTTGAGTGAGCCAGTTTGCAGTACCCGCCATCCCTGCAATGACAAGTAGGGAAGCGGGTGGGGGGGATGGGCATGGCCCCGGGCAGCATCCTTAAGTGATGTCTTTGCATTGGTTAAAGTAACACACTAGCTGCTGGAACAGACAAGCTCTCAAATCTCACACAATATAGCACAATAGAAGTGTATCACTTAATCCTGTAAAGTCCACAATGGGTTTTGGTAATTATGGAAGGAGAATGCCTTGTGCTATATCATCATTCTGAGCCCCAGGCTGACTTATTCAACTGGGAGATGGGAGCAAAAAGAAAGTGAAGAGGGCACATGCATTTCTCAAAAGCCTTGACCTAGAAGAGACATGTATCACTTCCACTCATATTCCATTGATGAGAATTCGCCATGTAACTCCCACCTTGCAAGATACAAGGCATGTGGTCCCTGGCTTGGCAGCCACTTCCTAGGAACAACTCTGCTCTACAGAGGGAGAGAACAAATCCCTAGTGGCCAGCTAGTTGTCTGTCACCATCTAAACATGGTAGAGTCACTACGGATGGTTTCATCCCGAAGACAGTTCATCAGTAATTCCTCATAGATGAATCAATGAATTAATGAATATTTGCATCTCAACTGAGATATTAAATTCAAAGCAATTTTAAAAATCTTTTTAATGTCAATGTCTGTAAGAATAATTTTTTCCTAAGAATTATTTTAAATTGTTAAGTCTTTTGAAGAAAGGGAAACGTATTAATAACCTTGAATATATCTTTTAAAATTCAATTTATGCCATGGAGATCCTTAATCTTGAGAGTCTGTGGATAGAATTCGGAAAGTTTGTAACGTTGGATGTGAAAAAAAAGTGCATTTTTAGTTTTACTAACCTGTAACTGAAATTTCACATTTCCTTCAATTCCGGATCTAAGGAACACGCCATAGGCATGTTAGCAGCATCTGTGACCACCACTAAGTGAAATTATGTAACTGTAATATGGCATATTCTTATGCTATATTATAGACATCTTGAAATACTGCTTTCAAACAGCTTTCCATCATTCTTTGTTTTTTTTTTTAAATTGAAGTACAGTCGATTTACAATGTTGTGTTAGTTTCTGGCGTAGAGCAAACTCATTGAGTTGTACATACACATATTCCTTTTCATATTCTTTTTCATTATAAGCTATTACAAAGTATTGAATATAGGTTCTACACCTCCTCTGTTAATTTCATTGTCTTTTGCCCCTCCCCCAAGTCTAGCCCTTTTCTTCCAGTTTTTGGGGCCCTAGGTTGCCCTGGTCTCTGCTCAGAGGCTGCCGGGAGACCCACCATAATGCATTTGGAACTCACTAGGATCTGGAGCGGGCAGCGCCCTGGAGGGCTGGGATGCAGGGAGACTTCCTGGTATCAGATTCCTCCCTCTCACATCAAATCACGCCACGCCTGGACTTTGTGGATACTCTTCCAGATGACCTGAGAGCACGAAAGCTGCCGTTCCCTTTCAGCTTTCTCTGCAGCACCCCCCACCCCTCCAGGCAAGCCCAGGGTTTTTCTGCCTGATCAGACAAGCCTTCCCAATGAGGAGCAGAAGGGTTGCTTTCTTCCTGGGCAAACATTCATGGCTTCTTGCGCGGTTCCAGGAGATGCTAATAAGTGCTATGAGTTGGAACCTGATTTGCATATCTGATGGATTATATGTGGTTTGTAGCTAATGGGGATCAAAGCTGGCACGAGAGGAGGGTATAGCTCAACTGGTAGAGCACATGCTTAGCATACACAAGGCCCTGTACAAACCTTGAATGTATCTTTTAAAATTCAATTTATGGGTTCAAACCCCAGTACCTCCTCTATTAATAAATAAGTAAACCTAATTACCTCTCACCCCCAAAAAACTTTAAAAAGAAATTTAAAAAGCTGGCACAGATAACCCCTGCAGGGTCTGGATTGCCCTAGTCTGCTCCTCCATGCTTGGTGAAAATGGGTTTATCATACTTTGGCCGGGACGCCCCTGGAAATGGAATTGACACACTTCCCGCGTCTCCCTCCCGTAGGACACAAAGGAAGCCCTTCCCTGTGCCTGCTTGGGAGGACGGATGTGTGATGCAGGGTGCTGAGTGATTTAGTCCATGGTGGGAGATTGTTGCTGACACCCCTGCCCCCGAGTCACACAATCACAAGCTCGCTGGCATTAGAATTCCGAAGAGGTTTTTTTGGTTTTGTTCAGGGATTTTTTTTTCTTCGAATCATAGCCTTTAAGTGCTCTTTGTGTTTATAATTAGCCATACGCCCTGGGATGGCATCACTGTGCAGGCGCTGGTCCTCTTGCTTGCCCGAGTGCTGTTAATTAGCCCTGCAAAGAGCAGCAAGCCTGATTGGCAGCAGCTTTTGCAAAAGGCTCCCAGCCCTCTAGGCAACAAAGAAAACCATCTTAGCAACTCGGCATTCTAGCTGACATCCGGAGGTTCTGCCTTTTCACTCTGCCACCGCGGAGGACTTCATGGATGCAATTTATTTATTTTGAAACGTTAGCACTAGCATTTTGGTAGAACTTTCTAAGTCTCGCGGTTGAGAAATAATGGCGTGTTTGAGATTCGTCCCAACTCTAAGAAGGGATAGAATCGGGGAAGGACAATTCATTTTTAGATTTACAACAGGGTTAAGAGTTTGGGAAACCGTTTGGCAGCAACACCAGAGCTAAGCAAAGACACACCGTCTGGCTCAGCGATTCCACTCACAGGTAATTCCCACAGCAGCCCGGTGTATGTTTCCTCCCTGGCTGCACCATCTTAATATCCTCAAACTGGAAGCTACCCAAATGCCCAACAACATCATGATTTTTTAAATTGGTGGTGAATTCACACAAGGGAACACTATACCGCAGTGAGAATACATACTACAATTACACACAAAGGTACAGATGAATCTCAGAAATGTGAAGCTGAGTGAGAGAAGAGATACACAAAAGAGACTATGCTGTATCATTCTGTTTACATCTATAAAGAATAAAAACAAAACAAAGCTAACCTTGGTTATTAGTACAAAGAGTGGAGAACTTTGGGGGACAAGGAACATTGGTGACTAGGAGGGTTTCCTGGGTGTTGGAAATGTCCTGTTCCTTGATCTGTAGGTGGGTCAGCAGAGAGTGTTTGGTGCATGAAAATGTATTGAGTTGTAAATGTGTGTGCGTATTTTTCTGCATGTATATTGTACTCCAATAAATAATAAGATTTTTTTAAAATGGGGCTAGGTTGAGGGTTACTTCTCAGTAAAAAGGTTCATGGAGTAGTAATTGGAGTAGATGAGGTTGGTTTTGCCTCTCTGATAGGCCGAACCAGGCCTGGGATGTGGGATCCTTGAGACTAAGTTTGAGGACAGGGTCCCTGGGCCGTGGACTGTGGCCCTGAAAGCCGGGTCTGTCATCCCAGCTTCATCTCAGGGAAGAGCTTGTATGAGAACCAGGGAGATGATCTGAAGAACTGTAACTATGGAGGGAAAGTCAGGGATGGGAGCCAATGGGATGTGACTGAGCAGGATTTACCAAATCCATCCCCAGGCACTCAAACCACAGTGGCGCTCATCTGCTTTGCTCATCAAAAAACTTGTCCACTAAAGTAGGGTCCATGATACCGTAAAACAATTTTGGGAGAAGCCCTGCAGGGGTAAATATCCAGCTACCTTCCCAGGCTGCCCACCAAGGGGCAAACTAAATTCCTTTTAATGTGAACTGCTCAGCAAGAAATATTTTGTCCACATTTCAACCCGTAGCCAGAGTAGCCTTCAAATCTGTCTGTCACACTGGCTATATATACACTCATATCAGGGAGGCTCGGAGATTTAGAGGCACAATGCTCCAGGAGGCCGGGTAGGGGCAGGCACTGTGAGACGTCAGGGAGAGATGGGCAGAGGGACCTCAGAGGAGTGTCGTGGCATCTCCTGCCACGCGCTGACCCTGCAGCTGCCTGGGGCTGGTAGCACCATGACATTGGAGGCTGGAGGTCTGAGGGCATGGGGAGAAGGCAGCAAGAGGGGGCAGGACTCATGCCAGGATCATAGACTCTAATCAGAAAGGACAAGAAAGCCCTTTGACCCCACAGCAACTTGACCCTCAGAGATGACAAGTTCTGGGATGAAAAGGAAATGTGAGAGGTCGATCTTACAGTAGGGTTGCTGGATTTCACAAATTAAAATACAGAATTCCCAGTTAAATTTAAATTTCGGGGAAAAATTTTTAATTTTTAGTATAAGTATATTCCAGGTGTTGCCTGGGATATACTTATACTAAAAAAAAAAATTTTTTTTTTTTTTCCCGTTGCCTATCTGAAATTCTAATGTAACTCAATGTCCTGCATTTTATCCTATAACCTTTCCTTGTAGGTCTCCGGCTCACCAGTTTCTCCCCTGGTGTCCCACCCCACCCCTGTCCCTGGTGTTTTCTTTCCCTTTTCCTCCTCTTCTGGCCCTCCTTCCTCTCATTTTTCCCCATCAATATAAGAGAGGATCTGAGTTCCCAAACAACCGAAGCTCATTCAATACTGATATATTCTTTTGCCGCCATTTGCATGTTTCCTTCTTTGTGGTTGTCCAATGTTTAAAGAATTTATTCCCTGCTAAAATTACCCCAAGCAATATATAACTGAGGAGGAGAAATAGAAGGACAACTTCTTTATTCATTCAAGCAAACCCTTCTGGAGAGTGTGAGCTGTTTTGTACCAGGCCCCCTGCTTGGTCAGCTCCTCCTGGGAAAAATCCAGACTCTAGCTCCAATTGTTGCCACGGCTGCTCAGCTGCCTTCGTCTGGGGAGCAGGGAGAAATGGAAAACACTGGGAAGTAGAGGCCAAGACAAAGCACTCTGCTGCTGCAGGGTGAGATGCAGGATCGCCACGACTGTGTGTACGTGAGTGTCAGAGTTTGCCTGCAGGGTGATAATTAAGTGGTAGGTGGTATCAAGGAAAATGATCACCATGGAGGCTGTGATAGATCCAGGCGACCTAAACAGATGAGGAGAGGAAAGTGAAGCAGGCTTGGCTGTGTTCAAGTCACACTAATTACAGTCATCTCGGTGAGCCTTCCACCATGGATGCCTAATTACCATACAGAGCCGTAATACTTATGTGTATCATTATATATGCCTTAAATTAACTTTGTTATAAAGTGTAATTTGATTAGAACAGGAGGCTCAACATGTGTTGATTTGAGCCTTCATAGTGTGTTATACTCCTACAGAGTGGATATCTGCTACTTTGAGAAATTCAGTGTAGCTATGGGCTGAGCCAAGGTGAGAAGGCAGCCTCTGGAATGGCTCCCAATGACCTCCCACTTCCCGGCATTCATGCCTTTTGTAATCTGCCCCTCCAGTGTAGACTGAGCCTGGTGACTTGCTTCTGACAGACTATAACAAAAGTGATGGGCTGTCACTTCTGAGATTGGGTGTAAAATGTCTGTGACTTCTGTCCTTCATGCTGTCTCTCATTCTCTCTTGCTCTGGGAAAGGCCAGCTGCTATGCTGTGAACTGTCCTATGGCAGGGACCTCGGCAAGGCTTCTGGCCAACAGCCAGTGAGAAACTGGTAGCACCATGACATTGGAGGCTGGAGGTAGACTTGCCAACTACCCAGGAGTGAGCTTGCAAAAAGATCCACCCCTAGTGGAGCCTTGAGATGGTGGACACCAGGCAGACACCTTCATGCATCCTTGTGAGATGTTCTGAACCAAAGGCATCCTGGAAAAAAAAAAATACAAATTTTATTTACAATCCAGAAGTAGACTCACAGACATAGAAAATAAACTGTGGTTACCAGGGGGGAAAGGGTGAGAGAGGGATAGATTAGGAGTTTGGGGTTAACAGATACACGTTACTATATATAAAATAGATAAACAACAAGGACCTGCTGTATAGCACAGGAAACTATATTCAATTTCTTGTAATGAGCCATAATGGAAAAGACACTGAAAATATATATATGTATGTATGTCTATGTATAACTGAATCACTTTGCTGTCCACCTGAAACTAACATTGTAAATCGACTACACTTCAATTAAAAAAAAAAGAATTAAAAAAATTTTAAAACAAAGACATCCTGACCCACAAAAACTGAGATAATAATTATTCTTAATACTAAGTTACTAATAATGAACGTTGGCTGTTTTGCCCTGCTCAACTGTGGGGTAACTTGTGTGCAGCAACAGATAAAAAAAATACCATCACTTCCTGAGGACTGTATTCACGTGGTGGGTCACCGAGAGAGTGGCTGAAGGTCTAACTGTTGCTCTGGACATGCAGACATAGCAAGGGATGAGGGGCTATCTCGTGTGCAGTGATGGGTGGGTGGGGGCTGGGTAGGAGGAAAGACGTGGAAACTGGCGGTTTACGGCATCAGTGTGGCCAAGCTCTCAGGCGTTCTAGCAATGCTCCTGCCTGTCACCGAACTGTTTTGAAATTCGGCTCCGTTTGCACATTGACTATCGAATCACCCGCCAGGCGCTGCGACTGTGGGCTTGTGTCTCCCTGGGATTTGAGTCCTTGACCAGATCCCAGGCCACTTCTGTCTGAGACTCCTCGAATAGGTACTCTTAAGAAGGTATGCGCGTTATCCAAGCTTCTGTCTCTTGAATCTCAAACTGCCCTGCATCCTCAGCCGTGTGACGCTGGGGCTGGGACTTGGCTGAGTGGACCCGGCTTTGCCAGCGGCGCCCCGCCGGGCCCTGCCGGCAGGGGGCGGCAGAGGGCGCCCTCCGGCGGCGACGGAGGCCGGGGCCCGCTTCTCGCCTCCTCCCCGCGCCTCCTCGCCCCGCGCGGCCGCCGTGACTGGCCCCGGCTGCAGCAGCTCCCGTGGCGGCGTCTGGCCCGCTTGGCAGTCTCTCCCGCCCTTGCAGGCCAGCTTCGGGCGCCCCGCCGGGCGGCCCCACGCCTCAGAGGTTGGCGTCTCTCGTCCCAGCACCCTCCGCCGAGTAAGTCTGTCTGAGCCAGTCCGGTCTCCCTTTATCCCCCCAGCCCAGGAGCGGCGGCTCTGCCCGAAGGTGCGCCCCCCGGGGTACATCACAGAGTTCTGCTCTGCCTTTTCAGTGATCATTCTCTTCCAGCTTCTCGTTATGAAAACAAAGCGGTGTGGTTTCTGTCTCCTGATGGTACCCTGGCTGATGCAGCGGTCCCCCCCTCCACTCCTGGCCTCTGGCTTCCCATCTTACCCTTCCAAAGAGAGCGTCCCCGGGCCTGGCCCGACCTTCCAAGGGCATCCTCCTGACATGGGTGTCCCAGGCTGCCGTGTGTCCTCACCCCAGCCCCAGCCCTGCCCTCAGGAGGGAGCCCGGGAAGTGCAGACCAGAGACACCGCCCAGCTCAGAGCCAGACAGTGACAAAGGGGGCGGGCGGAGCGGGGAGGTCTTGCAAAGAAGCCACAGCCTACCTGCCGGTGTGCGGGTGCTCGTCTCTGGGGCCTCAGCCGGAGTCCCAGGTGACAGCGGAGCAGGGGGAGGCAAGGGGCAGCGCTGGCCACCGGTCTGGGACTCACCGGTGCGGGACTGTGGTTCACTTGCTGCTTGCAGGGTTTCTTGGCTGAAGCTGCACCTCCACACTTGGCTCTGCCCTTTTTTGCAAAGGGCCCAATGTTACAAGCCTCCAACTGACAGGTGGCCCCGAGGCCCCGGAAAGGACTGTATTTTATAATTATTTGTGTGTGAGTTAGGGGACCCATTTATAACCCAATGGCTTAGAAAGAGAGGCCAGAATGTAAACTTAAATTTAGACAGAAAACTCACGCTCTCGGGCAGTGTCTAACCACGAGGACAGAACCCACTGCACGTACCTGAACAGACGGGGATAACACGCGGCAGATTGGCCCCACAGGCGATGCAAAGTCTAAGTGTCCAGCAGGGGTGTGGGGAGGCCACCCGGAGGGTAACGCCATGGGAAGCCATTGGCCTTCGCTGCAGGACAGAGCGAGTGGTGCTGCGGTTGGGTTCTCCGGAAACACACACTTAGGCATAGTTTGGGGGACACGGTGTTTATGAGGGGTCAGCCCCTGGCGGGAAAGGAGAATGAGGGTGGCCGAAGCAGAAGCCACCTGGTGATGCAGACCAAACAAAACCTCAGCCAGGCCTGGAGCACTACCCACCAGAGTGTCCTACAGGCAGCCCTTGTGCTGGACACTTACACCCGCCCCCTCGGTCATGGGATCCTCGAGGAGCTGCCAGCTGCATCCCTGCCATTGCGCAGCAGGTCCTTCCTTGAAGGGGACCTGAGCGTCTTGTGTCTCCCTCAGTGGTGTCACCAGAGCCTGGAGCAGGGGATCCCCTGATGAAGGCTGGAACCACCCTAGGCCTAAACAGGGGAGCTGCTAGTACCCAGGCTGCTAATGGAGGTTCTGCTCAACACAGAGGAGGAAAGAAATACCTGGCCTCGCCCTTCCTCCAGGTTAGAGTGTCTACTTAGTGGCTCCTACTGGCCAGCGCTGGTCAGGCCCAGCTGCCTGGGAGCTTGAGGAACCCAGCCTGCGGGGGTCAGCACCTTGAGCAGAGCCAGGGAAAGGAAAGGACTGTGCCAACCAGCAGGCCCAGGACGTCTCGCCAGCACGTTCCCTCTTCCTTTCTCTCCCAAGCAGCAAGGCTGAGAACCAGGGCCCCCTGACCGCAGCCCTCAGCCTGCAGTGTTCCTTATCCTGACAGGCCACCTTGTCTCGTTGAGGAAAACCCCTCAGGAGCAGAGGCCCCACCCCCTCAGCTGCTGGGAGGGCCGCCTCAGCGCTGACCCCTTTGGGGATGGTGATGGCTGAGAAGGGCCGCTGTGCCCAAGGCCCTGCCTCTTCCCGCGGTGGCCAGTGTCTGATGGCTGACTGAGGGGAGGCGTGAAGGCCCAGCCCCTCACCCCAGTTCACCCCACTCTGAAGGGTCGTCCAGACCAGAGCTCACCAGGGTTGACGGACACCCCTCCCACCCCAAGACTGCATTGCAGCCCAGCTTTCCCCTCTGCCCAGTCCTGCCCCCTGCCCTCCCTACACGCACTCCCTCGGCCCCCTGCACCTGCTCTTCTCCCTGGGGACCGCAAGCAGTGACATTCATGCTGAGCTCCCCCGAGATAATTTAGTTTGGATCCCTTTGGCCTGTGGGAAATCCTCCTGTGATAGCAGGGTGTGGGGGTCCTCAGCCAGGCCCCCATTCGGTCACTCATGCCTTTGTGGCTAGAATATTCTTTCCTAGACAGTCCACCTCAGCCTTTCACCTCATTTACGTCTCTGCTCAGACGTTGCTGTGAACTGTAGCTATCTCTCCCACCGTCGCCCCCTGCCTACTTCTCTTTATGGCCCTTCGTACCGTCTGACCGATGATTTATAATGTGTTTATCAGGTGTCTCCGCCCATCCAAGAGCAGAGGCTTTGGTTTTATTAATAGCTGTCTGTCCGCAGTGCCAGTGTTCAGCACACAGTGTGAATTCAGTCAAATTTACTAATGAATTCATTCATTCATTCATTCATTCATTCACAGAGTGCCAAGCCCCATGCCAGGCACTGATGATGCCTTTGGAAATTTCTGGTCTTGTGGGGAAATTAGACCAGTAGAAAAATAATGGTAACACAACGTGGCAAGTGCTATTATTGGGGCATAGTGGTCCATTGATGTGAGCAACTTGCACAGAGCTGCAGCGAGCAGGTGTTAAGGGACTGATTTCCAGGAAGAAGCCGGGCAGACAGGCCCTAGACAGGATAGTGTGAGCAGGCAGGCAGGTGACGGCAGGGGTCTCTAGGACATCAGGGTCAAGAGGACGATGAGACAGGGGAGGCCAGGCAAGCCCTAGGATGCAGCACCACTACTTCTAGAAACTCGTTCCTCGGAACTCTAGCATGAATGTGCACAGATCCGTGTATGAGACAATCACTGCCTCACTGGTTACAATGGCAGAAAGCAGTAAGGAGTGACGTCAGCATTGATCGAGAGGGAAACAGCTGGATAAATAAAGGAACCTCCATATTTTCGAGGACTGCGGCTCTTAAGAGAGCTTACACACAGATGGCCAACAGGCACGTGAAGAGATGCTCAGCATCGCTGATTGTCAGAGAAATGCAACACGACAATGAGGTACCACCTCGCACTGGTCAGAATGGCCTCCATTCAAAAGTCCAGAAACAATAAATGCTGGAGAGGATGTGGAGAAAAAGGAACCCTCCTACACTGCTGGTAGGAATGTAGTTTGGTGCAGCCATTATGGAGAACAGTCTGGAGATTCCCTAAAAACTAAAAATAGACTTACTATATGACCAGCAATCCCACTCCTGGGCATTTATCCAGAGGGACGCTAATTTGAAAAGATACACGTACCGCAGTGTTCACAACAGCACTATTTACAATAGACAAGACATGGAAGCAACCTAAATGTCCATTGACAGATGACTGGATAAAGAAGTTGTGGTATATTTATACAATGGGATACTACCCAGCCATAAAAAAGAATAAAATAATGCCATTTTCAGCAACATGGATGGACCTGAAAATTATTATACTAAGTGAAGTCAGTCAGACAGAGAAAGACAAATATCATGATATCACTTATATGTGGAATCTAAAAAAAAAAGTGATACAAATGAACTTATTTAGAGACAGAAATAGACTCACAGACAAAGAAAACAAACCTGTGGTTGCCAAAGGGGAAAGGGGGTTGAGGAGGGATAAATTAGGAGTTTTGGATTTGCAGATACATAAAATAGATAAACAACAAAGTCCTACTGTATAGCACAGGGACCTATATTCAGTATCTTGTAATAGCCTATAATGAAAAAGAATCTGAAAAAAAATAGATACATAAATGTATAACTGAATGACTATGCTGTACACCTGAAACTAACAACATTGTAAATCAATAATACTTCAATTTAAAAAAATCTTTGAGTAAAAATCTTAAAAAACAAAACAAAACAAACAAAAAAGAAGAGTTGCCTCAGTCAGTATGTACCAACTTGGAAAGAGGTACATGATACCACATTAGATGGAAGGGAGGTTACCACACTATATGCACATACTGATACCCTTTTTGTTTAAATATATGCATACGTGTGTGTGTTTATATAAACACGGGATCACCCGGAAGGGAACAGCTATTGACAGTAGACTGTGGGACTGGAACAGACAAGGCGAGGCTATCACATTTGGGTATTATTTGAATTTGTGAAAACCGGCATGGATTAACTTTCAAATTAAATAGAAGGAAAGAAAGAAAAGAAAGTCCAAGGAGCTTACGGACACCAGGCATCAGGGCCAAACTACAGGCACACGAATCCAGATAGGCTGGAATAATTAATCAAACCAGGTCACAGAGTGAAAGCAAACGAGAAGCAGGAGTCAGGAAAGTGAGCTAGTTCAAGACCAGGGCAGGGCAGCGGGGAGGGCAGAGACATAGGTGACCTGATTCCAGGAGACGCACTGTTGACTTCTGCAGTGACCCACCTCCTGCAGGCCTTACATGTGTGCAGGAGGCCTGGGGGTCAGAAACAGCCACCTGCAGTCATGCTGTACTTTGATAGGGGCAGGCAGAGCAGAGCTGGGGATGGGGTGAGGAGTTTCTCATAAGGTGGGCCCAAGCCTTCCAGCTTCCTCTAAGCCAGCCCTCCCTCCAGGAGTCCTAGAGAAAAGAGCAGATGGTGGGGGGGACAGTGTGTCCTCTGCCTTTCTCACCAGCTCCTTTCACTAAAAAGGATGTTCCTTTTGACTCCTTGCAGGACCTCTCAGAACTTTTAGCAAGCATATTTTTTGCACAGTGAATCTCTAGGAAGAGATGCTGCGTGCAGTATTTCCCAAAAGTATTTAATCACAGAGCACTGCATTCATTAGGCAATAGATTTTATTTGCCATCAAGTTTTAATGATTCAAGTATTACGTGGGTGCTTTCTCCTTGTCAGAGGCCCCAGGCCATCCTGCTGGAGGCCACGTGGAAAAAGAGGGCCTGAAGGATGAGACACCGCATGGAGACAGGAGTCACGTGCAAAGGGCCTGAGGCACCCAGCCTTGAGAGTGGGGCCATCTTGACCCTGCATCCCAGCCCAGCGAATGCAGCACCATGAGAGAGCTGCTGGTTCTAGTGGAACAGAAACAAGCCAGCCCTGCTGACCCACCCCTGCCCAAAGTCCTGACCCAGAGGCTCATGAGCAATAATCGGTTTGCTCGCCGCTGCTAAGTTTCACAGTGGTGGGTTATGCAGCCATAGGAAACTGATGTCTCCTGTTTTATCCCCAATGTCAACCTCCCCCTCTTCCAAGGGAAGACCTTGTTTTTATCATGACTTGGTTTTCAGTAGTGCCATCAGATGTGTATTTTTTTGTAATCTCTTTTATCTTCTTGAGCTTTATAAATAGAAATTCAAGCTATATGTATTGTAGGGAGAATGGCGTTGTGGAATACTCACCCAGTGAAATATTATTCCAGCCGTGAAAATGAGCATTGCCACACACAGTACCGTGGAAGGATGGAACTTAGAGCCGTAGACATTGTATTGAAAACAGCAAGTTGCGGAAGATGACAATACAGCTTGTTCATCTTTTTATATGATTGTTGGCCATTTCTTCTTAAGTATGTTTCTTTTGCCCATTTTTCTTTGGGGTTGTCTTCTTCTTATTGATTTGTTGGAATTCTGTATAAATTTTAAGATGTGTCCCCCAAGATTGAGTACTAGGAATTACTTGAATCCCAAGAAACATTTCCAAGAATAGACTTTAAAATTACCAAACCAACCAACCAACAAAAAACACCCTGCATGGTACTGGGGAAAAAAAAAACAACAAGATTAACAACATATTACACAGACTCTTTGACTTCTTGGCTGAAAATTCCAAGGAGCAGAGACCCAAACAGAACTTTGGGCTCTGCTGCTCAGAAGGCTATTTATACAAATCCTCAGTGCACAGAGGTTCTATTTCATATTTTCTGTCTACCGAAAGGAAATGCATCCTTTAACTTGAGATACGGCCCCATTTTTTAACATTTCCTAGGATGGACCAATGAATTGCTGTTTTCCCAATAGTGAATTTATATAGCACTGAAGAAGTAGACTCCGTTAACCCCTGAAGGATCACATTTCCTTCACTTGGGTCATTTGATAGGGCCATTATAGACCCAGATAAGGCACGTGGGGCTGTGTTTAATGTCTGGCAATTTTCTCGTGCCTCTTCATTTATTGAAAGAATGTCTCCATTAGTAGCCATTAGTCCGTTCTGCCAAGATGGGGCTAAATTATCCTCGATGGCTTAAGAGAATGCTTTTTCAAGAAAAATAATGGCCTTAATTGCTTAGTGGAATAGATACAGCTTTCTCTGTCATAACCTCCCCTCCTCCCCCAGGCGGAATTGGACACTGCTCACCCCAGTCAAAGAGCCAGGTCATTTTCTCGCTACCCGGAGAGTCAGCCCTCACTCCAGCCTGTGGCCTCTCAGGTAGCTGGCCACTCTCCCTGGGAGTAAACAGAGCTCCTCCACCCATCCCAGGACTGAGGCCTCCCACTCTCAGATTCATCCAGGGAGAAAGAGGGATGAGCCACCTTGCCGAGCAAACAATCTCACTCCCAGGGACTCTGTTTCAGCAACAGGAAGCAAATCATGTTAGAGGGACCATCACCTCCCTCAAGCTCCTCACTGAAACCCGTCTCCTTTCTGACCTTTCTTTTGAAGCATATGCTCGATGGAAAGTATGGTTTGCAAGAGGGAGGTTGTAGGTGTGTGGGGGAGGGTATTTTTCATGATTAAAACAAGTTTTTTACGTAGCTTTTTTTTTTTTATAGGAAACTGTAAAGTTTAATTAATGAAAAGCTTCCACCTCTGAAACATGGGTATCTCTCCCCAGGATTTGTCTTTTTCATACTGTCTCCTCAGAAGTCAATCCACTCTCACAGGCATTACATCATTTCAGTTGAGGTAGCTTCAGGTGAAAATAATAGAATTCCGACGAATAGTGACTTAAATAACACACATTTAATAAACTTTTGTGTCACAAGAAGTCCGGAGATAGGCAAATCCAGATGTTCAGCAGATCATCGAGGGCACCAGTGACCAAAGTTCTTACCATCTTTCTCCTGTGTCACTGTCAGTGTGTCAGCCACAGCCCTCAAGATGCTGCTCCAACAACTCCCTTCTCTCCTGACAGGTCACAAGCAGGAAGGATGGAGTTGAAAGCAAAGCCTGGAGGTCTCTTTTGTCAGGAAGAGAATCCGTTCCAGGAGCCCTGGAATCTCATTGGCCAGAATCAGATCACATGCTCACCCCTGGACCAATCAAAGGAAAGCAAGGTACCACATTTGGACTCAGGCCAATCATGGTTTATTGGCAACCCAACTCTCCACTGGGGCCCTGGCAACCCAAACACAGGTGGGATTCTATTCAGAAGGAAGGAGGAATAGGGGCCACAGCTCCCAGGTCCTTATTTCCAGCCCTGACAGTTCTTACCTTCAGTTGCATCTTTCCAACTGCCTGGTGGGCAGCACTGCCTCATTGTCCTGACACCTCAAACTTAGTCTGTCAGGGAAAAAATTTCTTTTTTAAAAAGTTGAAGTATAATTGATTTACAATGTTGTTAGTTTCAGGTGTATAGCAAAGTGATCAGCTATAAATATACATATACATATGTATACTTTTTCAGATTCTTTTGCACTATAGGTTATTATAAGCTGTTGAATATAGTTCCCTGTGCTGTACAGTAGGTTTCTGTTGTTTATCTATTTTATAGATAGTAGTGTGTATATGTTAATCCCAAACTCCTGATTTATCCCTCCCTCCCACCAATTTCCTCTTTGGTAATCATAATTTGTTTACTATGTCTGTAAGTCTATTTCTGGTTTGTAAATATGTTCATTTGTATCCTTTTTCTTAATTCCACATATAAGTGATATCATATAATATTTGTCTCTCTCTATCTGATTTACTTCACTTAGTATGATAATCTCCAGGTCCATCCATGTATATGAATAATGCAAATGGCATCATTTCATTCTTTTTTATGGCTGAGTAGTATTCCATTGTATAAATACACCACATCTTCTTTATCCAGTCATCTGCCAATGAACATTTAGGTGGCTTCCATGTATTGACTATTGTAAATAGTGCTGCTATGAACACTGGGGTCCAGATATCTTTTTGAGTTAGAGTTTTTTCTGGATAGATGCCTAGTACTGGGTGGATCATATGGTAACTCTACTTTTAGTTTTTAGGGAATCTCCATACTGTATTCCCTAATGGCTGCACCAAACTACATTCCCACCAACAGTGTACCTTTTTCTCCACACCGTTTCCAGCATTTATCATTTGTAGACTTTAATGGTGGCCATTCTAACTGGTGTGAGGTGATACCTCGTTGTAGTTTCTCTGATAATTAGCAATATTGAGCATCTTTTCATGTGCCTGTTGACCATCTTTATGTCTTCTTTGGAGAAATGTCTATTTAGGTCTTCTACCCATTTTTTGATTGGATTGTTTGTTGTTTTGATATTGAGGTATGTGAGCTGCTTGTATATTTTGAAAATTAATCCCTCGTTGGTCTCATTGCTTGCAAATATTTTCTCCCGTTCCTTACGTTGTCTTTTCATTTTGTCTATGGTTTCCTTTGCAGCACAGAAGCTTTCAAGTTTAATTAGGTCCCATTTGCTTAATTTTGCTTTCATTTCCATACTCTGAGAGACAGATTTAAAAACATATTGCTGCAATTTATGTCAAAGAGTGTTCTTCCTATGTCTTCTTGTAGGAGTTTTATAGTATCTGATCTTACAGTTAGGTCTTTAATCCATTTTGAGTTTTGTATATGGTGTTAGAGAATGTTCTAATTTCATTCTTTTACAAGTAGCTGTTCGGTTTTCCCAGCACCACTTATTAAAGAGACTGTCTTTCCACCATTGCATAGTCTTACCTCCTTTGTTATGGATTAACTGACCATAAGTGCATGGGTTTAGTTCTGGACTTTCTATCCTGTTGTGTTGATCTATGTGTCTGTTTTTGTGCCAGTACCATACTGTTTTGATTACTGTAGCTTTGTAGGATATTCTAAAGTCAGGGAGTGTGATTCCCCAGCTCTGTTCTTCTTTCTCAAGATTGTTTTGACTATTTGGGGTCTTTTATGTTTCCATACAAAATTTTTAAAATGTTTCATTCCAGCTCTATGAAAAACCATCGGTAATTGATAGGGATTGCATTGAATCTGTATATTGCCTTGGATAGTATGGCCATTTTCACAGTAATGATTCTTACAATCCAAGAATATGATATATCTGTTTGTGTTGTCCTCACTTTCTTTCATCAGTGCCTTATACTTTTCCAAGTACAATTCGTTTGCCTCCCTAGATAACTTTATTCTTAGATATTTTATTCTATTTGGTGCGATGGTAAATGGGATTGTTTCCTTAATTTCTTTTTCTGCTATTTCATTATTAGTGTATAGAAATGTAACAGATTTCTGTATATCAATTTTGTATCCTGCCACTTTACCAGAATCATTGATGAGCTTTAGTAGTTTTCTGGTAAAATCTTTAGGATTTTCTCTGTATAGTATCATGCCATCTGTAAACCATGACAGTTGTACCACTTCTTTTCCAGTTTGGATCCCTTTTATTTCCTTTTCTTTTCTGATTGCTATGGCTAGGACTTCACAAACTATGTGGTTAGAGTGGGCATCCTTGTTCCTGATCTTAGAGAAAACGCTTTCAGCTTTTCACCATTGAGTATGATGTTAGCTGTGATTTGTCATCTTTGGCCTATATTATGTTGAGGTATGTTCCTTTTTGCCCACTTTCTTGAGAGTTTTTATCATAAATGACTGTTGAATTTTATCAAAAGCTTTCTCTACATCTATTGAGATCATCATATGGTTTTTATTCTTTCAATTAATGTGGTGTATCATATTGATTTATGAATATTGAAAAATCCTTGCATCCCTGGGATAAATCCCATTTGATCATGGTGTATGATCCTTCTAATACAGCGTTAGAGTCAGCTTGCTAGGATTTTGTTGAGGATTTTTGCATCTATATTCATAAATGATGTTGGCCTGTAATTTTCTTTTTTGTGATATATTTGCCTGGTTTTGGTATCAGGATGATGGTGGCCTTATAGAATGAGTTTGGGAGTGTTCCTTCCTCTGCAATTTTTTTGGGAAAGTTTCAGAAGGACAGGTGTTAACTCTTCTCTAAATGTTTGGTAGATTCACCTGTGAAGCCATTTGGTCCAGGATATTGTTTGTTGGGAGTTTTTAAATTATTGATTCAATTTTAGTACTGATAATTTGTCTCTCCATCATTTTCTATTTCTTCCTGGTTCAGTCTTGGGGGATTGTGCCTTTCTAAGAATTTGTCCATTTCTTCTAGGTTATCCATTTCATTGGTGTATAGTTGCTCATAGTAGCCTTTTATGACTCTTTGTATTTCTGTGGTGTCAGTTGTAACTTCTCCTTTTCCATTTCTGGTTTTATTGATTTGAGCCCTCTCCCTTTTTTTTTTTTTTTTTTTTTTTTGTTGATGAGTCTGGCTAAAGGTTTATCAGTTTTGTTTATCTTTTCAAAGAACCAGCTTTTAATTTCATTGATCTTTTCTATTTTTTTAAGTCTCTATTTCCTTTATTTCTGCTCTGATATTTATGATTTCTTTCCTTCTACTAACTTTGGGTTTTGTTTGTTCTTCTTTCTCTAGTTGATTTTGGTGTAAGATTAGGTTGTTTACTTCAAATTTTTCTTGTGTCCTAAGGTAAGCTTGTATCACTGTAAACTTCCCTCTTAGAACTGCTTTTGCTGCATCCCAGAGGTTTTGGATCATTGTATTTTCATTTTGATTTGTCTCTATATATTTTTTAATTTCCTCTTTGATTTCTTCAGTGATCCACTGGTTGTTTAGTAGCATATTGTTGTTTAGCCTCCATGTGTTTATGTTTTTTGCAGTTTTTTCTTGCAGTTAATTTCTAATCTTATAGTGTTGTGGTCTGAAAAGATGCTTGATGTGATTTAAGTTTTCTTAAATGTACCAAGACTTGCTTTGTGGCCCAGCATGTGGTCAATTCTGGGGAATGTTCCATGTGCACTTGAGAAGAATGTGTATCCTGCTGCTTTTGGATAGAATGCTCTATAAGTATCAATTAAGTCCAACTGGTCTTATGTGTCATTTAAGGCCTGTGTTTCCTTATTGATTTTCTGTCTGGATGATCTGTCATTGATGTAAGTGGGGTGTTAAGTCCCCCACTATTATTGTGTTACTGTGCCAATTTCTCCCTTTATGTCTGTTAACATTTGCCTTTGCCTTATATATATTGGGTGCATATATATTTACAACTGTTATATCTTCTTCTTGGATTGATCCCTTCATCATTATGTAGTGTCCTTTGTTGTCTCTTGTAACAGTCTTTATTTTAAAGTCTATTTACCTAAGATAACTATTGCTACTGTAGCTTTCTCTTGATTTCCATTTGCATGGAATACCTTTTTCCATCCCCTCACTTTCAGTCTGTATGTCTCTTTAAATCAGAAATGAGTCTCTCATAAGCAGCAAATATATGGGTCAAGTTTTTGTATCCACTCAGCCAGTCTGTGTCTTTTGGTTGGAGCATTTAGTCCACTTACATTTCAGGTTATTATTGATATGTACGTTCTTATTGCCATTTTGTTAATTGTTTTGGATTTGTTTTTGTATGTCTTTTTTTCACTTTTCTTCTTTTGTTCTCTTCTCTTGTGATTTGGTGACTCTCTTAGTGTTATGTTTGGATTTCTTTTTCTTTTTTGTGTGTATATCTATTATAGATTTTTGGTTTGCAGTTACCATGAGCTCTTAGTATAGCAGTCTCTATTATCCATGATTGCTTAACACTGATGATCTCTTAATTTCAAATGCATTTTAAATACTCTGCATTTGTACTCTCCTCCTCTAACAATTACTACTTTTGATATTGTATTTTATCTTTAAATGTTTTGTGTATCCCTTAACTTTTTATTGTGGATACAGATGATTTTTTACCATTTTTATCTTTTAACCTTCCTCCTAGTTTGTGTGTGGATGATTTCCTACCTTTACTGTATGTTTGCCTTTTCCATTTCATAGTTTTCTTGTTTCTAGTGGCCATTTCTTTCCTGCCTAGAGAAGTTCCTTTAGCATTTGTTGCAAAGCTGGTTTGGTGGAGCTTTGTAAAGCTTTTGATTACTCTGTCAAATGTGAATGAGAGCCTTGCTGGATAGAGTATTCTTGGTTGTAGGTTTTTCCATTTCGTCACTGTAAATATATCCTGCCGCTCCCTTCTGGCCTGCAGAGCTTCTTCTGAAAAATCCACTGATAGTCTTATGGGAGTTCCCTTCTATGTTATTTGTTCCTTTTCTCTTGTTAATTTTACTATTCTCTCTTTACCTTTGGTTTTTGTCATTTTAATTATAATATGTCTAGGTGTGCTCCTCTTAGGGTCAGTCTTGTATGGGACTCTGCACTCCCTGGCTTTGGGTGACTGTTTCCCCAGTTAGGGAGATTTTCAGCTTTTATCTCTTCAAATATTTTCTCAGGCCCTTTCTCTCTTCCTCTTCTCCTCTGGGACCCTTATAATGCAACATTATTGTGCTTGATGTTGCCCCAGAGATCTCTTAAACTGTCCTCTTTCTTTTCGTTCTTTTTTCCTTTTTCTGTTCTGTGGTAGTAATTTCCACGACTCTGTTTTCTAGCTCACTGATCCATTCTTCTGCCTCATTTAGTCTACTATTGGTTTCTTCTTGTGTATTTTTAATTTCAGTTATAGTATTCTTCAGTTCTGTTTGGTGGTTCTTTGTATTTTCTAGCTCCGTGTTAAAGACTGCTAGCTTCTCACTCTGTGCATCATTCTTCTCCCAAGTTCTCTAATCACCTTTACGATCATTACTCTAAACTCCATCTTGGGTAGATTGCCATCCCCACATCACTTAGTTCTTTTTCTGCAATTTTATCTTGTCCCTTTGTCTGGAACGTATTCCTCTGCCACCTCATCTTGTCTAAATTTCTATTTGTATTTTTATGTATGTGGTGGGTTAGTCACATTTCTCAACCTTGGAGAAATGGCCCTCTGTAGGGGACGTCCTGTACATCCCAGCAGTGCACCCCACTCTCATCACCCAAGGGCTAGCTGGTCCCAGGGTTGGATCTGTCTTGCATTTGTGGACTTGTTCCATAGGCTGCAGATCATAGTTTTCTTGCTTCCGGTGTCTGTACCCTGGTGGGTGAGGCTGGACTAGAGGCTTATGCAGGTTTCCTGGCAGGAGGGCCAATGCCTACCCTATGGTGGGAAGGGCTGGTCCTGCCCCTCTGCTGGGTAGGGTCCCGTCTAGGGGCGTGTCTAGAGGCAGCTGTGGGCTCATGAGCCTTTAGGCAGCCTGTCTGCTGATGAGTGAGGCTGTGTTCCCACCCAGTTAGTTGTTTGGCCTGAGGTGTCCTGGCACTGGAGCCTCCAGGCTGTTGGGTGGGGCAGGGTCTTGGTGCTAATGACTGAATCAAGATGTCAGACTCAGGAGAGTTCACGCAGATGAATACTCCCCGATATGTGCACCAACATGTCTATGTGCTCAGGGTTAGCTGCACCCGCCCCCAGCATCCCCAGGAGACCCTTAAGACCAGCAGGTAGGTCTGGCCCAGGTTCCTGTGAAGTTACTGCTTTTGCCCTTGGTCCCTGTGAGTGTGTGATTTTGTGTGCATCCTTTAAGAGTGACGTCTCTTTCTGCCAGTCCTGTGGAGCCCCTGCACTTAAGCCCCACTGGCCTTTAAAGCCAAATACTCTGGGGGCTTCTCTTCCTGATGATGTACCCCTCTGCTGGGGAGCCTGACGTGGGCCTTAGAACTCTCACTCCTATGGGGGAACCCCTGCAATATAATTATTCTTCAGTTTGTGGGTCACCCACCCAGGGGTATAGGATTTGATTATATCGTGAGTGTGCCCCTCCTGCCATCTCATTGTGGTTCCTACTGTATGCCTTTAGATGTAGAAGATCTTTTCCTGTAGGTTCAGTCTTTTTTGTCAACGGTGTTGAGCCGTTAGTTGTGACTTTGTTGTGTTCATGAAAGGAGATGCGCTCCCACCCCTTCTGTTCCTCCATCTTAATCCAGTAATCAGAAAATCCCTTTTCTCATCTAATAGATGACTCCTTTCTCTGCATTTCTTGACTTTTCCAGTGGTAGTTTCATCCATCTGTCTACCCATCATGGAGGCTGTGAACCTCAGAATCATTCTGGACGCCCTTGATCTGGATTTCTTTACCGAGTTGGTCCCCAGAGCGGTCAAATCTTTGTCTTCCTAACGTCTCCCACCAGCTCACCATTTCCACTCTTTTTACCATCCCTTCAGTCACACTGTCCCTAATGCACACGGACCGCTTCATTTCATCTGAAATGGGCCCCGGCCTCCAGGGCCATGTGCTCTGCCACCAAACTCACCTTCTTAAGGCCTACAGTTCTCACCTCTCCCTTGCCTGGGATGAGGCTCCCATAGTCCCACAGGAAGACAATACAGAATTCTTAGTTTGAGTTTTAAAATTTTTCTAAACATTACATTTTAAAAAGGATCCCCCATTATTTTCTGCTCTGGCCCGACTGGCTGAGTCATTTTTCTCCGAAGGCTGCTTTATGCATTACCATCACCACACACACGTCCACACCATCCCCTCAGACAGTCATACCTTTCCCCTTTCTCTCTCCTCTCTGACTCCTACCTGGCCAACTTGTGGCTCACTGCTGAAATCTCCTTAAATACCCTGGGCTTCAATGAGTGTGTTCTCCTCTGAAATCCTCCATGCATGTGGAATTATTAATCAATTTTTAAAAAGAAACTAGGGTTAAATAGTTAGGCAAGTGTCACTTGGCACTGGCCATGTTACCAGCCCTTTGTAATGTTCCACAATGATACTTACATGGTAAATAATGATATTATACCCATCGTTCAACATTGAGGAAAATTTTTAAAAGATTCCATTCTAACATTAAACTTCAGAAAGTTCAGAGTCCTTTTAAAAGGTAATGGTGGTAGCAGTATAATACAAGCCTGCAGCAGATTCTTCAAAAGAGTGCCAGTGAATCTTTACAATGTGATGACATCCATCAGTGGAGAGACCATTCATTCATTCTTCATTCATAGTTGGGAGATTGCAATTTTATTGCCTGACAACTGTCACCAGAATTCTTGGCAGGAGAACTCTCTATATTTAGGAAAATATCTTGACAAATTGCTTGGGGATAGACAGTGATGTTCAGAAGGAATACGACTGCATGGTTTGAATCAGGGCACCATGCTTCTGTCTAGGGAAGTGGAGGACTGATCTTCTTAACCATTTGCTCATAAAGAAATGGCAAATCACTTAAAGAAAAATGGCAAGGTATCAAGACAGAATGTTGTGTAGGAAACCAGAAGGCATGCAGAACTATTTTCTATTCAAGTGTTTTATAAGAACTACAGCAGAAGAGTAGGAGGCCTTGGGCTTAGCTGTTAGCATTAGGTGAAGGGGGGTCTGGTACCAAGTTGCCCACAGGCTTCTGTGAAGGCATTGGTCCGAGTATAGCTTTTTGTTGATATCTAGGGTTTTGCTGCTTGTTCTGGCTTTACCGCTTAGAAGCTTCATCAGAACTCTGAATTTATTTCTTTATTTGGAAGATGGAAGAGGGGAGTTCTGTGCTATGTCCCAGCCTGTATTTTATTTTCTAGATGTGCTCATGTTTATGTTGATCTTTCACAAGACTGAGTTCCCATTTTTCAATTCACATTTCTTTGGTAAAATTGTCAACACTGGTAGGATGCTTTTGGCTGCAAGTAAAAGAAAATTCCACTTCAACTGGCTTATACCCTAAGGGTGATTTATTGGTTCACATAACTGGAAAAGTCCAGATGTTGAGTAGCCATCAGGTGTGGTTCCATCAGCCTCTCTATGATTTGCTGCCCTGTCTCCCCTTTTGTGGGCTGGCAGCTTACTCAGGCTGACCACAAGGTGATCATAGCATTTCCTGGCCTTGCAGTCTGGCTGTAATAAAGTCCATAAGAGGAGGGATCATCTTGTCCAGCAACCCTACTCTTAAAATCAGAAACCCTCCTAACCAGAAACTCCTACCAAACCTTCCATTTCGTCTCATTGGCCAGAATTTTGTCACATGCCCGCTTCTAAACTAATTCCCCTGGCCTGAGGAATGCTGCTTGCTGATAATCTAAGATCCAGACTCTTAAACTCATCTCTGTGGCAAGGGGGCAGGATTACTCATAGACCCATCAAGCCCACACTGCACCTGGAGGTGGAGTCAGCCTCCCTAAACACCAGACCTGCATGGGGGCAGCAGTGTCCCTGGGCAGAAAGCAAGGCACTGCCAGCACCAGGCAAGAGGAAATGGATGCCCTGTAGGCATCTGCAAAGTTTGCTCTGTACAGAACTGTAGAATACGTCTTTAATCCCGGTGATCTGAACAGGATACAGCCAAGTGTGGTCACCAAAGGCTGTAATGTTCACAGAGTTCAAAAGTCTGCCAGATCTTTATCTCACAAAGTCTAAAAATTCCAACAAGGAAATGAGAAACATGTAAACAGTTCCACCTCCGCCGGGCCCAGTACACCAGCATACGTGGAACCAATTATTTCCACTCCATATGGGATACTCATCAGCTTAATTACATGGAAAAAAAATTACTCAAGAACCAAAACTGCCCCAGTTTTTCATCAGAAGAAAACAATAGGAGCTGAAAAATGTACTTTCTTCAAACAGAAAAGTAGGTGAAATCTTGGAAAGGATGGATCAGAAGTGAAGTGGTATTTAATTGCTTTTTTTTTTTTCCACCAGAGGAACTTAAAGGAGTCAGAAAATATACCCTCTTCACATAGAAAAACAGATAAAATGTTGGAAAATAGAGACTGAGAAGTTTTTAATGATCAGTCATAAATATGTATTTTTATTCTGCCTCAAGTGTTACAGTCAGAATTTGCTTTCAATATACGACATTTATCAGTTTGGTGGGAGCGGGGGGCGGGGGGCAGTCTGTCACGCCCTTCTTGCTTGGGGCTCAACTTGATTTAGAAGTACAGTTGAGTCTTTCTTCCAACAAAACATCTATTGAGGGCCTCTGATGTACCAGGCTGCCCCGTGCCCGTGGCAGTCACGTGGTCAGCCAGCTGCCTGCCTTCCCTTTCAGAGGAAGGGGTTCCTCAGAGGCCATCATCCAGTGTCCCGAGCAACATTAGACCTTCTTTTGAGCAGTCTTGATCCTCCCTCTGACGTCCGCCAAGAAAGAGGTGTTCAGCACGCTGTGTGGGAATATTAGAGAGAAATTATTGACATGCTCTTGCTCTGAAGAATGTCCAGAGGCTAGATCGTGGAAGGCTTTGGAAATCAGAGATCGAGTCTGCATCTCCAAGGCCGGGGTGGGATTCAAGTTCTTCCTCCCAGTCCTCAAAGAGTGCCCTCTAGGATGCAGCCACTGTGGTGAAGTAGAAAGAGTAAAGCCTTTGGTGTCCAACCAAACTGGGTTCAATCCTGGCTCAGTCACTTACCAGCCCTGTGACCTCAGGAAAGCTACTTATCTGCTCAGAACCTCACTTTTCTCATGAAAATAAAGAAATGAAGTTTCCATTCTAGAGTCATACTGCCCAGACTATTTGTGACTATAACACTTGAAATGGAGCCAGTCCCGATTCAGATGTACTGAGTGTGACCTAAAATCAGTCAGATTCAGGAAAACTTAGCAGGAAAAAAAAGAAAGGGAATTTAAAAATATCTCACAATTCTTTATACTGATTACATACTGAAATGATGACACTGGCTAGATTGAATTAAATGAAATATGTTATGAAAATTTATTTTCCCTGCTGCTTTTTATTTTTCTTACTGTCGCTACTGAAATGTTTACATTTCACAGCTGTAATGTTAGGCCAAGTAGGAAGCAGTACTTTTTCTCTAATGGAAACTGGAAGTAGGATTTTGTTCCCTTAATGTCTTTAAGATCAGTGAGCACAGTCATTTGTAAACACGGCCGCAGTTTCTATCCATGCCCTTTGGCTGGCTGTGTCCTTCTGCTCTGACTCTGGACAGGACTTGATACTTGCTTTGCCAAAGGGACTTTAGCAAACCCGATGCCAGCAGAGGCTGTCAAGCTGCTCGGACATCAGGGCTCGCTCTCTCGCTGCTCTTGGGAACGTGGCGGCCACCACTAAGTGAGTAAGGTCAGGCTAGCCAGCTGGATGATGGAAGATGCGTGGCTGCGTTTCCCCAGTTGCCCCTGCTGACACGGAGCGACCGCAGGACATGTAAACGAGGCCCCTACTGACCTGGTCTAGCTGACCTGTAGACTCATGAGAAATAGTGTTAATTGTTTTAACATAAATTTGGGGGTGTCTGGTGCAGCAAAAATTAACTGATAGAGTGTGGGTGGGTCCACAACCACCGTGATGTTGGTAGACACTTCACCAGAGTCTAGGGAAGAATGGAGACTGGCAAAATTGCGTCAGTCTGGCCTCTGGTAGGGGTGACCTTTGTAACTTCATTCATACACATACACATAGGTCATACGCACGTCATACACACACACACACATGCACGCACGCACGCACACACGCACACACACGCACAGTTCTCGGGGAAGTTGGAAATGTTGGTCCAGATAAATTGAAAATCTCACCCAGGGATTTTGGACATAAAGAGCTCTTTTTTCTGATGGCAGAAATACTTGGACACCCATACTGCTCTGGTAATTGTTTATTAATACCTGTTGACTGAGAACACGTGGAAAGCCCCTGCTGTACTTATATGCCTGTATGAAATGGAGGTAAAAGAGGGTTTGGATCAATTTAAAAATTGTGCCACTTCTTCGCAGGGCTGGCTCAGCCCCAAAGTAGGACAAATGGCTCGTGGGAAAGAGTTGGGGCTAATTTTCAGCCCTTGTTTGAGGCCTTTCAGTTAGGCAGCCTTGGCCAGAGGTCGACTGATGCAACCACACAGTTTGAAATGAAATTATGTTTAGTTCAGAATGGAGGTGTCCAAATGAATTTGAAAAATAGTCATTCTTTATTCTACAGAGCCTTGGGAGTTGGAAGGGAACCAGATACTTCTTGCCATGATTTCACCCCTCCCCGAGGGTCTGCAGTCCACAGCAGGTGGTTCAGCCCACTCCAGGTCGTGTCTCATGGCCACATGGGGGCAAAGATCAGGAGGGGACCTTGTCCCTCTCTGCCCCAAACTCAGTTCACAGCTGCAGATCGAGAGTGAGAACTGGGAAGGAAAGTAAGATGACATTTAGCACTTTGTCCCAACAAACAGATCACAGGATTTGGTGCCAAATAAATCCCTTTACATTTTGTTCACACATTTTCTGTGTGTGAAAAAAAAAATGCGTACCAATGAATAATCTTAACGTCAAATTCTGAGTTATTAATAGCCCTTAGTTTTAGCCATGAGTTAATGTATTCACACAAGTATCCCAGCATAACCAAAGTGTACCACCTCGAAAGCAGCTTTGGTGTATCAAGTGTTCCCCGCCAAGGGCACAGATTGTGTAGATGGGCATTGAACACTGTCCTGCACACCTCACATCCAGCCAGACGCTGAGGTGAAGGAAATAGCAAAATAAGCCTTTACTTCTGTTAACTCTTTTTTAAAAAAAAAATTTTTTTTTTATTGAAGTACAGTCAGTTTACAGTGTTGTGTCAGCTTCTGGTGTACAGCATAATGCTTCAGTCATACATGTACACATATATATTCCTTTTCATATTCTTTTTCATTATAGGTAATTACAAGATATTGACTATAGTTCCCTGTGCTCTACAGAAGGACCTTGTTGTTTATCTATGTTATATTTAGTAGTTAGTATCTGCAAAACCTGAGCTCCCAATTTAGCCCTCCCTCTACCCCTTTCCCCACTGGTAACCATAAGTTTGTTTCTATGTCTGTGAGTCTGTTTCCATTTTGTAAATAAGTATATTTGTCTTTTTTTTTTTTTTAGAGTCTACATATAAGTGATATCATATCATATTTTTCTTTTTCTTTCTGGCTTACTTCACTTAGAATGGCGATCTCCAGGTCCATCCATGTTGCTGCAAATGGCATTATTTTATTCTTCATTATGGCTGAGTAGTATTCCACTGTATAAATAGACCACAACTTCTACATCTGTTAACTCTTCTCTCGAGACTGCCCGATCCTTTGAAACAATGCCTTGTGTTTGTATACAGTGTTCACTTTTGCTAGGCCCTTTTATTAAACCAAAAATCATAAACCACAGAACGATTTTGAAGAATTAACATGAACTTTTGTTTTCACAATAATCTCATGGGATAACATGGCCAGGATTATGTTTTTGCTTGCCTAAGAAATGGGGGATATTGAGGGAAGAGATGATAGGCTGAAATTATTAGCAGAACCAGTCAATGCAGGGCTCTCTCCACTACACGAAGCTGCTTTACATAGGGCAGGGCTAATTCACAAGCACCGTATTTTTCAGCTGTTTAGTTAACGCGAGGCAGTGGTGCAGTGGTAAATGTTTAACAACTGGATCTCCAAGTGAAAATGTGCTTGCCAGCTCCCGTGGTGTAAATGCTCCCTGCACCGCTGGTTTGTGGGTACCCTGTGATGACTTTGGATGCAGGGTTGGGAGACCTACGGTCGCACGTCATTATTGTGCATGCATTCATACAGATGGAGTAGCCGCCACCTGAGCAACATGGTTATAGCAAAATGTGGTCAAACAATTAGGAAGTGAAGAGTTTTGAGTGTTTATTACCTTGGTTTTTAAACATAGTTTATTTACTTGTGAGTTTATACAGTTTAATTTTTTAAGAATGGCTGTATTTAATAAGCAGTCACCAGATTCCTGAAGATTTAACAGTTGTCTCTCACCAGTCCAGGCGTAGGAAGCCTCTCTGCATGCCTCTGACCCAAGCTCTCCTTGCAAGTGCTTTGAAACTTAATGTATTTTATTATTATTTTTAAATGGATATACTGGGGATTGAACTCAGTACTTCTCGCATGCTAAGCAGATGCTCTGCCACTGAGCTATACCCTCCCCTTCAAGTGCTTTGAAATTTAAAATAAAATAAATACACCCCTAGGGGACACAGCTAGTTGTACGCCCCAACACCCCGCTCCCCAACCAACACACACATTTTGAGAATTTGGGATTATACAAGTGAATGCATAGCCATTTGTGGATGGTCTGGGCTAAAATTCAAAGTCCTGGAGTCAGTGGGCCAAGGACTGTTCATACAGTTAAGGTATAAATGACTGAACATCGTTCAGACGACCTTCCAGAAGCCCAGAACAAAGAAAATCACCCTTTTGCTGCAGAAAAAGAGAGTACATGGGCCCTGAGTTATTCAGCCTGGCTCTTGACCAAACTCAACCAGGTAATTATACAGGTCTTACGTTGACTAGTCCTATATTGGCCTAAGGTTTAGGTTTGGGACGTAAAATGTTGGGAAAGACAGTGGAAGCTCCCCACCCATCATTTTACGGGTGAGGAAACTGAACAGACCCAAGACTAGAGTGAGGTGGAGGAGACATGAGGTGGGGTGTGAAATTTAAGAAGACCTGCATCCTCAGGGTGGAGTAAGTTGGTCAGTGCTGAGCGTGCCTCTGTAAATTTTGTGCCCTGGGCACCTCAGTTGCCTCACCCTTAATGCTGGTCCTGAAACTGACCCCCAGAGAGCCAGGTTCATCTGACTAGTTGGCATCAGAGCTGAAACTAACATAGGTCCTCCACCCCCTGATCTGGCACCTTCCCCTACAGTAGGCTGCGTCCAGCTTTGCCTGCGCTTCCGGGGAGAGAACTTCAAAGCTGAGCAGGATGTTTGTTGCACAGCTGGGCCAGCGGTTCTCCATCCAGGCAGCGCATTAGGCATCCTGAGGGAGTTTTAAACATTCTCACTCCTGGGTTCCCCCCTCTGAGTTTGAAATCAATTGTTCCTAGATGGGCCCCGAAAACATTTTGGTTTATTTACTTTTTAATTTAATTTTTTATTTTGTGGGGGAGGGGAGGTCATTAGGTTTGCTTATTTATTTTTTAGAGGAGGTACTGGCGATTGAACCCAGGGCCTCATGCATGCTAAGCATGCCCTCTGCCACTTAAGCTGCACCCTCCCTCCTGGTTTATTTACTTTCAAAGCTCCTCTTTGATGATTATGTGCAGCTGAGGTTGAGAACCACTGCATAATGATGGCAATGAAAATAATAACTGTGCTGTGAAAGACCATGTTAGTTAAGGAGTGGGTTCTATTTACGCCAGGCTGTGGAATATCAGTGTCTGTGTCTTTTCCCATTGTTACTGTTAATTCAGTGTATTCTCTGAGTCCACAAAAAAACTATATGGTTTTTTAAAAACAAAAACAAAAAACAAGCAGGGAGCACCTTAGCCTGGATTAAGACCCTCGGCAGGATTTGCTCCAGGCATAGGGATCTTAAGAGCAAGACTAGACCTCACTCAGCACAAGGTAATCACCCCACCCGGCCAGACTTCTGCACGCGATGGGGAAAAATGCTTGTAAGGCAAATCAATATGTAAATAAAGGGAAAGTTTATTACTCTTTTTTTTTAATGGAGGCACTGGGGAGTGAACCCAGGACCTTGTGCATGCTAAGCAGCTGCTCTACCACTGAGTTATACCTTCCCCTCAAAAAAGTTTATTATTCTTTAGAAGGAAAGGTGACAAACTATTTTTAAGTACTTGTAAAATTATTTTGAATGGAGCCCTTTGACCAAATGATGACTTTGCTCATTTACAAATCACTTTTCCTGTGGGTTGAAACACAGAAGACCTTTCAAGGCATCAAGCTATTTTCCCTTTTGTATCAGTGTTTGTCGGGGATTTGTGAGTAAGAGTTCTGCATTTATTCAAGAAGACCCTAAAAGACAGGCTTTTCACGAACACAGGTAGGCCCAGAAATCCCTGTTTCACACAAGAGAAATGTAAACTCTATCAGAAGAAAAGGCCAAAAGCTAGGCCTCTTCCACCGAGCAGTTGACCACGTTATGAACGCAAAGGAAGAGTTCTTGAAGGAATTTAAAGTGCTGCCCCAGGGAACACACCAGTGATAAGAAAGGGAAACAGAAGGGGTGTAGCTCAAGAGGTAGAGCGCATGCTTAGTATACACAAGGTCCTGGGTTCAATCCTCGTACCTCCTCTAAAAATAAATAAATATGTAAACCCTCCCCCCCAAAAAAATTTTTTTAAAAAAACAACATTGTAAACTGACTATACCTCAATTAAAAAAGAAAAGAAATATTAGAAAGAAAAAAAAAAGGGAAACAGCCGTGTTGCCGACGTGGAGGAAGTCTGAGTGGTCTGAGTAGAAGGTCAAACCAAACACCACGTTCCCTTAAGCCAAAGCCTCGTCCTGAGCAAGACCCTCACTCTCTTCACCTCTGTGAAGACTGAGAGGTGAAGAAGCTGCAGAAGGAAAGTCTGAGGCCGGCAGAGGTTGGTTCATGAGGTTTAAGGAAAGAAGCCATCTCTGCGACGTGGAAGTGCGAAGTGAAGCCGCGGGCGCTGACGCAGGAGCTGCAGCAGGTTCTCAGGAAGGTCGAGCGCAGAGCCCTTGTGGAGGTGCCGCGCTGAGCAACAAGGTTTTTTGATGTAGAGGGAGCAGCCTTCTACTGGAAGAGCATGCCGTCTAGGACTGTCATAGCCGGAGAGGACAAGTCAGTGCATGGCTTCCAAGCTTCACAGGACAGGCTGACTCTCTTGTTAGGGCTAATGCAGCTGGTGCCTGTCATGTGAAGCCAGTGCTCCTTCACCATTCCGAAAATTCTGGGGCCCTAAGAATGATGCTAAATCTACCCTGCCTGTGTTCTAGTAATTTTCAGGAATTCTGAGAGCTGGCTGTTAAACATGACCATAATTAAAATTTAGATTATGTAAACTTACACCTAAATAAATAATTTTTTAAAGATTATAAATACTCAAAATTTCCATTTCCCATTTATTTTACTAAATTTCTCTACTATCTATGCTCTGGAGTTTATTTACATCTATCAACTCTGGATGTAGGAAACCCTATAAACCAATATACTGCTGCCCAGCTCTTTCCAACACCACTTTCAGTGACCTGTTGGTAGCTCAAAATGGATCATGTGAAAGTATTAACACAACAGAAACGAGCAGTTTCTACAAATCAAGGCACCCCCTCCTCCCCAAACGCCCCCCAACACCCCTCCCCCATCCATTGTTACACATTTGCCATCGCACCCCCTGGTTATGCTATATTTCCCACAAAAGCCTCCAGTAAGCAAACTTTCTTCAACAGGAAAAAAAAAATCACTGAATTCTCTAGAAAGCAGTATTTTCTTCTCCCAGTTTCTAACATTCACTTGTGTAAATTTCAGGTGGACAAAACAACCAGTGGATTAACTGGATTTTTCTTTCTCCCGCCTGGTGGTCTGACCATGTGCAGGCAGCTGCTGTTAACGCCATCAATCAAATAGGTTCTGACACCACCAGCGATGACTTCTCCCCCCACCATCGCCCTGCAGTCTCTTCCGCTAGCTTCTTCCGAGAGAAAGTTTAGATGTATGAAAATCACTCATTATTATTTAACTGGGTCAGCAGCTGAGCTGGTTATGAAACGTCTGTCTGAATCGGAAATGTGGGTATAAACTGCCAGACTTTAAAGAATTAAAAAAAAAATAATAAAATAGATGGTAAATGTGGAGAGGAGTAGGATTATTCCCTTTGAAAGCCAGTGACTCCAGCCAGATTCCTCCCCAGATCCCATTCCGGCTCCCAGATGATGCAGCTCAGCTCCCCCAGTGGAGTGCATTACGCTGTCTTTAAAGACTCAGCGCTAATGGGATGCTGAGAAAATCAATCCGTTCTTAGTTTGCAGGCCTGCTGCTTGGTAAATGGAAAGCAAATTCTTTCTTCTTCTTTGCAGGCAGAAAGAAGCCCTGGGAGGGGCCTGGGTTCTACCCTTCACACGCCGTATCTGTGCTTGCCGTACGCTCAGTCCAGAAAGTCCGGGTGCGCGTATCCACTCTCAACTCAACGGGGAGACATCTCTCTGTGTGTCTGCCTGTCTCTCTCTCTCTGTGTCTCTCTTTCTCTCTCCTCTGAAGAGGGCACACATCATCATGTAGTGCTTTCTGAAGAGAAATATTCAATTGACACCCAGCATCCATAATCATATCTACCATTTATTAAGCATTTACCATGTACCATGTATCATGCTTTCAACATTTTTTTTTAACAACCCCATAAGGTAGGTTGTATTTTTATCCCCATTTCACTGTTGAGCAAACCAGGGGAGATAAATGGACCAAGGTCACTGTAAGGAGCAGAGTCTGGATTTAAACCCAGTTCTGTTGACTGCAAACCTAGGGCCACAAGACACTTCGTTCCACACCGAAGGTGAAGTCTCAGTGAGAGCCAGAACCAAGTGAAAGCTATGGGCAGTGTCAGGCTTGCCACAAGGACCTCTGCTAAGAGTGAGAATACATCGCCTCTCAGGAAGATAGTGAGCCCCTGGCATTGAAGGGTTGCAAGAGAAATGGAAAGAACACTTCCTGGTGTGGGCTTCCCAGGGGGGCCGGCTGCTTGTTCAGGGAAGAGTAACTGCTCAAAGCTGCTGCTTCCTAAAGCTGATTGTTCACCAGAGAATATATTTTTGGTAAGAAAGCAGACTTGTTCTATAAAACCAGATTAGAAACAAAGGGCAAAAGTGCAAGGATTTGGGCCATGATGAGGAAGGACTTCTTTTGCTAGGTTCCAGTCTTTTTTCGATGGTTGTTTAGCATTCAGTTGTCGTTTCGTTGTAGTTGTGAAGAGAGGTGAGCTCTTGGTCCTACCACCCCGCCATCTTGACCGGAACTCAAGGAAGGACTTCTCTGAAGTCCATGCAGTGGACCAGGCCTCTCTGGAACACTGACCTTCTCTCTAGGAGGCTGTTTACGAAGAAGCTGATAGGCACACACAGCGTTCCTTTTGCCTCCACCCTTGTCCAGGACATCACTCAGAATTTTGCCCCGGTTTCCTAACTGATCCCTCTTCCCAACCAAGCTCATCCTCACCACCACCATTCAAAACACAGTCTTACTTTTTAATTCTCTGGCTTAAAGACCTCTCCACTCACGTTGGCAGGTTGAGTTCCCAGGGAAGCAGAATGAGAGAAAGACAAGCCTATGGGATGTTTATCAGGGAGGGAGCTTAGAGTGAACACCTGTGGAAGGGAGGGAAGGAGGCTGGATGGGACACACGGAGAAGGCATTGCAGCAAGCACGTCAGCTCATTCCCCGGGGGAGTTCTGAAGCTGGGTGGCCCTTCAGAGTTCTCCTGAACTGGGGTGAGATGGACAGAGTCTTTATACTCCTGTGCAGGCCAGTCGTTAGATGTAGACTGTCCTAGGAAGCTGGCGTGAGCTTGGACAAGCTGGCTATCTTCAGAAAAAAGAGTGGAAGAGGGCTGAGAGTAAGGGCTGTCTGTGAGCAGTACTCCCTGAAGCCAAAAGAATAAACCCTCTAGTCCTGAAAGGGGACTCACAGTCTAGCCTCTGCTACCTCTCCAACCCCATCTTTCTGCCTTCCTATTGCCTAACCTGGGTCCATTAAACTTCTCAGGAGATTCCTGAACATGCTGCCACTTTCATGATTGGTACATGCTGTTCCCTCTTACTCGGGTGCCCTTTCCTGCTGTACTAGTTTCCTATGGCTGCTGTAACAAATTACCACAAACTTGGTGGCTTGAAACAATACACATTATATGAAAAAAGAATTAAATAATGTCATTTGCAGCAATGTAGATGGACCTAGAGATTATCATACTACATGAAGTAAGTCAGACAGAGAAAGAGAAATATATGATATTGCTTACATGTGGAATCCAAAAAAAAAAAAAAATGATACTAATGAACATATTTACAAACCAGAAATAAATTCACAGGCACAGAAAACAAATTTATGGTTACCAAAGGGGAAAGGGAGGAAGGGGTAAATTGGGAGTTCTGGATTTGCAGATACTACTACTATACATAGAATAGATAAACAACAAGGACCTACTGTACAGCACAGGGAACTGTATTCAATATCTTGTAATAACCTATAATGGAAAAGAATCTGAAAAAAGAATATATATGTATATATGTATAACTGAATCACTTTTCTGTATACCTGAAACATTGTAAATCAACTATATTTCAATTTTAAAAATTATTAAACACACACACACACATTTTATTCTCTTATAGTCCTGAAGCTCAAAAGTCTGACATCAGTTTCACAATGCCCCCTCAGGGAGCTCTGGAGAAGAACTGGTTTCCTCCTCTTTCCCAGCCCCTAGAGCTGCATTCTCTGCACACCTTGGCTCATGGTTCCTTCCTCCATCTTCAAAGCCAACAGCCAAGCACCTTGCTTCGTTGTCACATTGACTTCTACTGCTGCTTCATTGTCACGTTGACTTCTGCTACGTCTCCCTTTGTCTCCCTCTTATAACACTTGTGACTACATTTAGGGTCCAGCAGGATAATACAGGATAATCTCTCATCTCAAGATACTTAAGCACATTTGTAAGTCTCTTTTATCATTTGAGGTAACATTCACAGGCTCCTGGGATTAGGGTGTGGATATCTTTGAGGGCCATTATCCACCCGACCTCATATGCCTTGACCACCTACCTCTCTTTCAGGTCTCAGTGCCATTGTCACTTCTTCTGCAGAACTGTCCCTGACACTCTCAGGTACATGAAATGGGCACCCCTTTTTATTCCCTACAACTTTGTCCATGTCTTCAATCTATCAGTCACCCTGTTACACTGTAATTCATTCATTGAGCACCTGCTGTTCCAGGCACTTAATTCTTAATTCTCGGATGATTCCCAGATAATTCCCCCTTCATTCTTGGGGTTAGAGCAGGGAAATGGGCACAGAACCCCACCTTGTTGAGTTTCCTTTTGAATGAGAGTAGACAGTCAATTTTTTAAATTAAAATACATGCTTTGTTAAAAAGAAACAAATAATAAGGCACACAAAACAAAACCAGAGCAGGGTATAGGAGATTAGGAATTAGCCAGGGAAGACGGAGAGAGTTGTAATTTAACACTGGGGGGTCAAGGAAGGCCTCGTTGAGATGGTTTCAGTAAAGCCTTGAGGGAAGTATGGATGGATATCTGGCGGAAGAGCTTTCTGGAGAGAGGGCGGGGCCAGCGGAGAGGTTCTGAGGCCAGAGCAGGGCTTGTGCGTTCAGGACCCAGGCGGAGGAGCTCCTGGAGGGTTCCGAGCAGAGGGGGGTGTGCTCTGACGTCTCACTGGGTCTCTTTCCGAGGGCTGCCAATGCAGCCGCCCAGGGTGTGCACTCCACTACCCTCTAGAAGGTTCCTGTTAAACATTTAGTCCACTTACCTAGACTATTCTGTGTAACACAGCAACCTAATGGCCACTGTCTGAGAAAAAATGGACGAGGTACCCGGGTGGAAGCAGGAAAACCAGTCAAGAGGCCTTTATAGTAATCCAGGCATCGATCTACTTGTGGGACTGTTGCATCCCTGACACCTAGGATAGTGCCTGGAACAGGTGGGCAGGCAGGGAATGGATGATTACCTTCTGCCCCACAGTGTGAGCTGGACTTGGGGAGCCAAATCTCCCCTGTATCCCAGGGCACTCCCTGGTAACTTCCTGGATGCACATTTCTCAAATGAATGGGTAGACCAGATGACTTTTCAAATCTTAAATTCTGTCAGCCCAGCTGCCATCAGGCCTCCTCCCCTAGGAAGCTCCACTGTCTACAAGTCCATGTCCAATTCTACATGTTGAAACTGAACTCATCCCTTTCTCCTCTCCCCACCTGAAACAGCCTCCTCCTGGCTTCCCTCACCTGTTGATGGAGGCATCGTTTTCCCACCTCGGTTTGAAGCCTGTTATCTTTACCAGTCTTGTCCAGGTCTAAGTCCTGGAACAACTTCTCTTTCAGCTCCACCGTCCAGACCCCAGTCCTGCCCTCACCACATCTCCCTGGGAGCCACACTGGCCTCTCATTCTCTATGTGCATCTTGCCACTCCCCCCGCCTCCCTACTCCATGGATGCCCTCCTGTTCTTCCCTCCACCTCCAGGACCTCTCTCCAAGCTCAAGTCTGTTGTTCATCTGTGCTGGACCCATCTCTCCATGACCTCGTCTTCAGAAGTCCTCTGCCCTCTGTGAGCTGTCATTTGGCAATGTCCAGAGAAGAGTAGTGAGTAAGGGAAAGAATGCAAGCTTTGGAGGCAGACAGATGGGATTCAGACCCCAGCTAGTATGAGCCTCCTAGGATGTGATCTGGGGAATTCATGCATCCTCCTATCTGGGCCTTAGTTTCTTCACATTAAAGCTTTTTAAAAGATTAAAATCTTTAAAGTCTACTTTATAAACCAATGTGAGCATCCAAAGCTAATATTTACAAAGCACCTAGTATGCATTTGGTACTCAATAAATGCTGTTTCCTTCTTTCTGCCTGTTTTCGCTTGCCCACAGTTCCACTGCCTGCGCTGGCATTTTGATTCCTTTCCCCATTGCCTTCTTACACGTAGTTAAATTTTGATTTATACATGTTTGTTAGTAACACATGTAATCCAGGTCTTATCAGCCCAGCGGAGAACATGAGATAATGGGAAACCCTTTCTCAGTAATTATCTACTTGAATTTGCATCCAAATCACCTATACAATTGTCCGTGTCAGATTTTAAAACTTCTTTGGGTATTTTTTTGCCTACTTTTCAGTAGAAGAGGATAGCATAATGAACCTCCGTGTACCTGTTACCCAGCTCTGGTAACTCTCAGTTTTGAGCCAGTCTTGTTTCATCTATCCCCTGCTCTCCATTTTTACTTCTGGAGTCTTTTATTTATTTATTTATTTATTTATTTATTTATTTATTTATTTATTTATTTATTTTTCCTTTTCATATTATTTCTCATTATAGGTCACTACAAGGTACTGAATATGGTTCCCTGTGCTTTACAGTAAAAACTTGTTGTTTATCTATTTTATATATAATAGTACCTGCAAATCTCGAACTCCCAATTTATCCCTTCCCACCCCTTTTACAGCCCCTCCCCACCCGCCCTGGAACCTTAAGTTTGTTTTCTATGTCTGTGAGTCTGTTTCTGTTTTGTAAATAAGGTCATTTGTGTCTTTTTCATTTTAGGTTCCATATATAAGTGATATCACATGGTATTTTTCTTTCTCTTTCTGGCCTACTTCACTTAGAATGACAATCTCCAGGTCCGTCCAAGTTGCTGCAAATGGCATTCTTTTGTCCTTTTTTATAGCCGAGTAATATTCCATTGTATAAATACACCACAGCTTCTTTATGCAGTCATCTGTTGATGGGCATTTAGGTTGCTTCTGTGTCTTGGCTATTGTATATGGTGCTGCTGTGAACATTGGGGTGCATGTGTCTTTTTAAATTAGAGTTCCCTCTGGATATATGCCAGGTATGGGAATGCTGGATCCCATGGTAACTCTATTTTTAGTTTTTTAAGGAATCTCCATACTGTTTCCCATAATGGCTGCACCAGTTTATTTCTGGAGTATTTTAAAGCAAATCTCAGACATCATATTTCTCCACTCACAAATGCTTCAGTAGGTATCTCTACTATGGAAGGACTTGTCAGTTTTCCAGGGCTGCCATAACAAAATGCCATAAACTCAGTGGCTTGCAGAACAGACATTCATTTTCTCACAGTTCTGGAGGCTGAAGTCCAAGATCAAGGTGTCAGCAGGTCTGGTTTTTCCCGAGGCCTTGCCCCCTGGCCAGTAGAAGGCTGCCTTCTCGCTGTGTCCTCACACGCCTTTTCCCTTCAAATACATCTCGTGTCTCTTCCTATTCTTACAAGGACACCAGTCCTATCAGATCAGGCCCCACTTCATGACCTCACTTAACCTGAGTTCGCACTGTAAAGGCCGTGTCTCCAAATACAGTCGCAATAGGGGTTAGGGCTTCAACATACGAATTTGGGGGAAAGACAAGTCGGTCCACAACAGGACTTTTAAAAAACACGATCATAACATCATTGTGCCTAAAAATAATAGTAACAGTTGCTTAATACTGTGTAACATCCTGTCCGCATTCAAATTTCCCTAGTTGTCCCCAATACTTTTTTTTTAACAGTTTGTTTAAATTAAGGTCCAAAAGGTGGAGCATTGTTTTCAAAATACAGATTCCTAGGCCCTGCCCTGGTGTGGTGATTTAGCTCCCCCACATGCTGCCTCTGGGGGGTCCTGAGAGTTTTTGATTGCTATTTTACCCCCCAGTGGAAGTTGGGCCATTAACAGTTTAAGCAGAATTATGCCAACACTGATAGGTTTCCATCAAGGAAGTCATTTCTAGAACAAGTGTCATTAAGTCATGAAATTCATTGATCAGTTTTCCCTGCAGCACTGGAGTGAATTTCCAGTCTTTACCATTTTTATTCTAGTTTATTGGAATTCTCTTCATTGGCATCCGTTCTTCTTCTGTTCACATTTCACCATGAAATTTGATTCACTCTCAGGTTTTTGTCCTTGCCAAATATTACCAGTTACAACATCTGCCTTTGTGAGTTTCATTTTGTGGCCATTATTTCTACCAAATCCAACTCTTCCCAATCAGATGTAGACGGTACATTGTATCAAGATTTGATTCTTCAGGTGATTTTCAACCTATAGCATTTTCCCCCCAGAGGTAGTGTCAGCTGTTGTTAAGCTCGTTTTGTGTTGATCATTTCTATTGGTACTATTCATACTCGCTTGAATTCAGCAGTAATACATGTACTTTGATAAAAGGCTGAGAGCTTGGATTTCTTTCTTTACTTATCCATGAAAAAAATGTTCTGTATCTAAGAGATCGCGAGGGAGATGGAGAGTGGGAGTCAGCGAACCAGGAAAAGACACACAGGCAGAGGGAGAGAGAGACAGCTTGGGAACGAAGCTGCAGCCGACTTGGGCTAGAGTTTGCTAAGCCTTCCATGGGGTCCGGCCGCTGTGGAGGTCAGAATGGCGAGCTGCAGGCAGCGTGGAGGCTGAACTATGGTTGGTGAACGTAGGTCAGGCAAGAAGTCGCAGGACTTTAAATCCAAAGAAGTGAAACCCACACTGTCATTGTGCCACTCTCGGCCCCTCCCCCCTTTTATGGCTTTTTCTCTTTTTTTTACTCTCTTCCTATCCCTGCCCCATCAGAGACTGAATTTCAGCCCTCTGCTCTTGGTGAACTTCAGACCGACTACTGCCTCTCCCGAACTTCAATTCTTCTGGTCCACAGCCAAGGTGACCCCACCACGTGGTTTTACCCGTGCCTAGCACAGTGCCCTGTGTGCCCTGAGTGCTTAGAAATCACCTGATTTATCATGAAGCATCACCCTGGGGGGAAGGGGTAGAGCTCAGTGGTAGAGCACGTGCTTAGCATGCACCAGGTCCTGAGTTCAATCCCCAGTACCTCCATTAAAAAAAAAAATTGCTCAGTTTTAAGTGGGGAGGGTATAGCTCCGTGGCAGAGCACATGCTTAGCATGCATGAGGTCCTGGATTCAATCCACAGTGCCTCCGCTAAATAAATAAATAAATAAACCTAAACACCCCCCCACCACCACCACCACAAGAAAAGCATCACCCTGACAATTTAACCCCCCCATAAGCTAGGCCACTGTTAACAAATCAAAACACACCTACCACTTCCTGGGGGGTACGTAGGTGGATGGATCCAGATTCGGCAATTCTGAACTGTGGGGAGGCCTCTCAATCTGTCTACAGAATTGAAGCTTGAAAAGTTTTCTTTTTCTTGCTGACGTTCCCCAGCAGATGCCTGCTGTACACCCACACACTTAGCCAGCAAGCTGAGAAGAGCTGCGGCAAGAAGTATTCCCTCTGGGACCAGTAGTCGCAGGAGCATCCTCCCGGAAGTGAAGCGCCGGTCCAGCCCAGCTCCCCGCTCCTCTGGTCCAGGCTCACAGCTGCCTCAGGCTGAAGTCCAAGAGGAGGGGTCTTCGAGAGATGGTTCAGGGAAGGGCCAAGAAGAGCTGCTCCCTGGGAGAGCGAGGCCCTGTGGGGGACTTCCTGGAGGCCTGGAGGGGGCCACCAGACACAGCCAGCTGAGAGACAATAAGATGGGAGGGGCCTCAGGGCTCACTTTGTGCTCCTGTCTTAAAGGGCTTGGACCAGCAGCTCCTGTGATGTAAACTGTGTGACTGAGGTGTTAAAACTCAAGGATTAGCCCAAGAAAACTGAAGGAACAAGGGAAGGGTTCTGGCCTTGAAGAAAATGTGAGGCAATGACTGAAATGTTATGGTGTACCCCAGAAATTGACACGACATTGTAAACTGACTCTACTTCAATTTTTTAAAAATGGAAAAAGTAAAACTAGAATTAGAACAAAAGAGAACATGAGATGAGAGAGAAAGGCTAGACTTGAGGTTTCTCAAACTTGGCTTCAGGTGGTGGGGGGGGATTTAAAAAGACTGATGCCCCAGCCCCACCCCGAGGGACCGATTTAATTGGGCTGGGGTAGGTTCAGGGCATCCAATTTTTAAAAGCTCCCCAGTGGGGTTCTAATATGCAGCCAGTTGAGACCAACTGGGCTAGACTGAGGACAGAATAGGAAATCTGATCTCCCTGGGTCTCCCATGGCCCAGCCACGGGAGGGGCAAGGCCCTTGGGCCTGACCTCTCCCGGGGTCATGTGGGAGCCTGCGGTTGTACATCTGGGGGCTGAGTGGTGCTTTGGGACCGAACACCAGCCCTGGTTAGACAGTGGACAGTGGGGTGCTGCCGGGGAAGACTCGGGTTCACTAGTCCACTGTGTGCCAGGCCAGCTACTTCCTGCCTTCCCTTTCCTCATAGAATCTCCAGCTCGAAAACATTCCCTGAATCTCAACTTTCATTAAAATAGCCCAGTCACTTCTAGTCGACAAATTTTTTTCCCCCATGAATTATTCAAACTGGGGGGTTGAATGTTGAAAATGACATGTTTGAGTTGTCCTCATTAAGAAGCTTTTAGCTGTGAGTCTCCTGCCTCCACTGTGTTTACAAAGCCTGATCTCTGCAGGGCTTGTGGGGACGGATGCAGTCAATCATTGACAAAGTCGCTAAGGAATGCCACGTGGAAGTAAAGTCAGTGATAAACACCCACAGAATAAACAGAGGTGGTGTAACAGAGGGAGCCCTCAGGGACAGCCCTGGGCACTCAGAAGCGTCCCCAGCCTTCAGCAAGCCTCCCGGCCTCCTGGGCCTCCGTTTCCATCACGTTCACGATCACCTATTTCACGCCTGCCCTGGAGAAGGGGGATTAAACAGATGATCTCTCACCCTTGAGGAACCCCACTCTAGGGGATTGAGGCAGACACAGAAACAGCCCACGATGAGACCATCTGAATAAGAGGCAGAATGTGCCACAGATGTTGACTTCTGGCCTTCTCCTTGACTCTTAACCACAAAACAGAAGATTCAGAACAAGCAGAAGGTAGGACTGAGTGACGGTGCCCTTCGGAGGGGCCTTGAGTGTCTGCCAGACCACCACAACATCATCACCAACGTCGCCAGTGATGTTCAGACAGCACAGGGCTTCATCATGACCGCATCTAGAGATGGGATTGGTAAGGTGTACCAGGGAAAACTGGGTGACTTGTATAATCTGTTATAAAGTAATAAATATATCATAATGCCAGGGGAAAGATATTTCTAGAGAACAGAAGTGAGATCAGATTCATTTGCTTAATTTGCAAAAATCATTCTTTTTTTTTTTTTTAATGGAGGGTCTAGGGATTGAACCCAGGACCTGGTGCATGTTAAGCATGCGCTCCACCACTGAGTCCTACCCCCAACAAAATCATCCTCTTTTTTACTGCTTCATGATTATATAACTCCCACCCAAGGCAGTGGAGGACGTTGTGTCTGGTGACCGGGCTCGTGGGGCGCTCTGCCCGAGTCAGCAGACAACAATGTCCAGGAATTTTCACAGCCTACATCAAGGAGGTGAGGAGTTTCCAACGCTAAGACATTTGTGGTGTCATTTTACTTTGCTTTAGAAAAGATGGTTAAGTGGTTACCATGTAAACCGGTCATTCCAACCTTTAGCGTACATCTGATTCACATGTTGGGTTTGCTACAACACCAACTGCTGGTCCCACCGCCAGGGTTTCTGATTCAGCAGGTCTGGGCTGGGGCCAGAGAATTTGCATTTTTAACAAGGTCTAGGTGATGATGCTGTAGCTGATAAGGGACCGCACTTTGAGAACCACTGATATTAACACCAACTGTCACTGTTCAAAAATGCTCTTCGCAGGGCCTTGTCGCCCAACGGTAGCGTGTCTGACTCCAAAATGCTTTTTGCATTTCCAAATGCGGTGCATCGGGGGACTCTCAGGGCTGAGCGCCTGCTCTCCTGTCTTCCCTGTCTTGTCGTTTATTCATGTTCTGACTTAGTTCTAATCTGTAGCACTGATCTGCGGCCCACGAGCCATGGAGAAACATGTTCCTTCTTGGCCACCATCATCTTAAATCGTCATTTAGCCCAACTAGGTGTTCTTGTGAAATGTGAATCTCAGCTCATCCATACAGATCATTTTCCCTCCAGTGACTTCAAGAGCAAATAAGATAATTTTAAGCCCTTGCCCCAGCCTAAGATCCCAGGATTTTATGATACAATGATTTTAATAAGCACCCACCCTTTGTCTTGGAAGGAGGAAAGTCACTTTACCAGAGCATCCGCTTACCTACTTGTGCACTAAGTCTCATTTAATTTCCCTGTGACCATTTGAGTTGATGCCATTTTCAAGATAGAGACTGAGAAGTTCAAAGAGTTTAGGTCATTTGCCCACATGGCCCAGCCAGTGAGTCATGGAGCCACGTTGGAACCCTGAGCCATCCTTGCTCCGTCCAGCATAGCGCTTGCTTTCCCGCTGCGGGGGCAAAGTGAGAACAATGCCCGGGAAATGCTTTCTCCCACGGACTGCTCTTCTGCTTCCAAACGCCACTGACGCTTGGGTGTTTGCACCCAAGACGAAGGCCTTGGCACCAGGCCCCCTTGTTTACAGATCTGGAATCCCATGCACATGAAAAGTGAGCACAGGGCCAAGGGTGGGGCGGGGGTTGGAGGGCCGGGCCCAGCTTGGATGGCACAACTGTCAACACAGCAAAAATACTACAAGGAAAGGCAAAAACATTTCAAAGACGCGATCACAGCCATTTTCTTCTTGCTGGAGCCAGTAGCTTTTGACCCTCAATTTGAATAGGCTTTTATTTTCCTTTAAAAAAAAAAAGAAACTGTTCTGTCTGTAACTGTACTAGTGACAAGGTCACAGTGTTGACAAGGATGACAGGAGGAAACCTTTCTGGGTCACAGGCCAGTCTTGCCAATCTTAACATCCAGTAATTCAAAGTCACAGGCCTGACTGACACTCTGGGAGGAAAACGGTTATCTTCCCCCAATCTGATCATTAGTGGGAAGGAAGTGAGAGCTGTCAGCTACCACTTATTACCAGGGGTCCCTTAGGACCATCTGGTTTTTCATTAGCTGTCTTTAAATTATATGCAGTCAGGAAGCTTAGCTCAGTCGGTATCAGAGGCTGCTGGAAACTGAACCGGGTGCCTTCTTGGAGAACGGAAGCCAGAGTCAGGAGCAGCAGATGCTGAAGAGGGATTTAAATGATCGTCTGCACTTTGAAGGAACCCACACGAGAGCCAGGGCACAAACTATAAGGTTTGGGGCAGAGGGGTGGGGCTGTGGTCTTACCCAGTGCTTCTCAAGTTTTGATGTGCTGATGAAACACCCTGAGACAGCTGGTAAGTACAGACTCTGTTTCTTTAGGTCTGTAGTGGGGCTGAGATTCTGCGTTTATAACAAGCTCCCCGGTGATGCCAATATTGCCTGTCCACAGGCTACTTCAAAAGGAAAACCATGTCAACAAAAGTTTGAGATTTGCAAAGGTTAATCGCTATATATAAAAATAGATGAAAACCAAATTTTTCTGTATAGCACAGGGAACCATATTAAATATCTTGTAATAACCTTTAATGAAAAAGAATAGGAAAATGAATATATACATGCATGACTGGGACATTGTGCTGTATACCAGAAATTGACACATTGTAACTGACGATACTTCAATTTAAAGAAAGCTTTCTAGTAGAGCATTTTAAGAAATACGTAATGACAATTTAAAAACTAGTGGGGACCTGAAGAAATATTTCAATAAGCTTTTGTACCAATATTCATAATGAGATAGAGGAGGAAATTGAATATTAAGGCATATGAGAAGGCCTTAGGTAAAGAACAACCCTTTTTTTTAGAAAAAGAGCAAGAGTACTTCTGAGAAGTGGATTGTTTCATTCTGAAGCTAACAACATGAAAGTAGGTGCTGAAAAGTAATGGCTACCATAATATCTTATCCGAATTACCTGATCATTAAACCAAGTGTGAGCAGTGACTGAAATACACTGAGAAAACAGTATGGAGATTCCTTTAAAAACTGAAAGTAGACTTACCATATGATCCAGCAATTCTACTCCTGGGCATATATCCAGGAAAGATGAAAAGTCTAATTCAAAAAGACACATGCACCCCAATGTTCACAGCAGCACCACATACAATAGCCAAGACATGGAAGCAACCTAAATGTCCATCGACAGATGACTGGATAAAGAAGATGTGGGCTATTTATACAATGGAATACTACTCAGCCATAAAAAAGAATAAAATCATGCCATTTGCAGTAACGTGGATGGACCTGAGATCATCATACTAAGTGAAGTAAGCCAGAAAGAGAAAGAAAAATACCATAAGATATCACTTATATGTGGAATCTAAAAAAGAAGACACAAATGAACATGTTTACAAAACAGAAACAAACTCACACAGAAAACAAACTTATGGTTACCAGGGCGGGAAGGGATGAAGGCGATGGATAAACTGGGAGTTTGGGATTTGCAGATACTATTATGTATAAAGTAGATAAATGACAAGGTCCTGCTGTACAGCACAGGAAACTATATTCAATACCTTGTAATAGCCTATAATGAAAAAGAATATGAAAAGGAACGTGTGTGTGTGTGTTTGTGTGTGTGTGTGTGTGTGTGTGTGTGTGTGTGTGTGTGTGTGTATCTGAATCTCTATGCTGGACACCAGAAACTAACACAACATTGTAAATCAATTTAAAGAAATACACTGTGTCAGATGCATTGAAGTGAATCAGTCACCCCAGAGAACTGTCAGAGGCCCCCCACCTCCCAGGCATCCAGAGTGGGCCCAGCCCACCTCCCTGCTCACACCTGCCCACACCCAGGAGGGCAGGCGGCCACGTTCCACAGTCCGTGGCCCTGCTTCAGTTTGGGAGCCTAGACTCTCCGACTAGACTATTTTTGTTTTTCCTGACATTCATTCCCTACCTTTTCCTTCATGGTAACTGACTTTGCGGTGAGAGTTTTAACCTCTTGAAACTCAGAGGAGGGTCTCTGGACCAGAACTCCCAGCATCAGTGGAGCTTGTCAGAAATGTACGGTCTTGGGCCCCCTCCCCTCAGAACTGCTGCATCACAATCTGCAGTGGAACCCAATCCCCAGGTGACTGGTATGCTCATTAAAGTTTAGGGAGCACTGTTTCCATCTTTCTGAACTTCGTTCTTACCTTGCAGGGTTATTGTGAGGATTAAATGCATCCAAAGGGCCTGGCAAGTCACAGGTGCTAGCTATGTTATCGTTGCCTTCCTTCGCTGCCAGGCCTCTGTGCCCAGGCTCCATCTGCCTGAGCCCTTCTCTCTGGAACTCTGACCTTATCTTGCCTCCCCAGACACAGCCACTTGGCAGGTGCCCCAAACTGACCTCAGCTCTTTTCTCGGAGCCCCTGGCCAACTTGCTAGGGGCTGTTGCTATAGTTCTCAGCACTCCCCGCTGACCTAGACTCTCCCCAAGTCCCACCTCCCCTGGCCTGACACTTCTCGTGGGCACCAGAAACCCTACCGCACCACCTTGTTTAGTCCTGTTGCCAGTGCTCAAAACGGCCTTAGAACTGCTCCTTGGAATCTTGGAATCTGGGCCCAGTGTAAGGACTCAACTGAATCTTCCTTAGGTGAATGAATGAAGAAAAAGGGGTCGCTTCATCCTAAGCCATGCCATTAGGGTTTCCACCTCCCCTGGGGGACTTGGCCTCTTTGCTTTTCCTTCTTCTCACCCTTCCTTGCCATCCAAGTGTGATGCAGAAGGCTGAGCTCTGATGTCCACCCAGGAAGGAAGGGCCCGTGAGAGTGCTGACCTATTAGGATTCCAGAGCCCGGGTCTCTCTGCATGGGAGCCCTGGTGGCTGCACAGCGTCCCGCCCTGCTCACTGTGATTCCACACCAAGGCTTGAGCCAAAATGGCAGATGGTCATAAAGTGCTCCGGTCCTGGCCTGAGCTGCTCCTCATAGGTCGCTGCAGGCTGTTGGCATCCTGTCCAAATCTCCCTCACCGGGCAGTCCACAGCTGCTGCAAGAGCAGTGGCCAAAAGCTTCTGCCTGTGACTTTCTTTGGACAATTGCTATTGGATGAGATGTCTCACCAGGAGAATTTGGAGATGTGTCACTCCCACTCTGACCCCAAGCGGCCGATGACTGATGGACACAGGGCACAGATCCTGGTCCCCTAGCCTCAAGGTGGGACAGCTCCATACTGCAACTTACATTCTAGAGTCCCCATGGACCCGGCCAAGTCTCAAATGTACCTGAGGTCACCTCCTGCTTCCCCCGCTCACTCACAGGCTTCTTTCCAGGGTGTCCCTCGGTAAACTAGGTGCCCCTGAAACTGTCCCAGGCTCTGCTTGCTGGGAACCTGACCTAAGGCAGTGCTCTTGAGATTCATGGATGAGTGGCAGGGCAAGGCTCCTGTGTTCACGCTCCCCAGTGCTCACCATCTTGACACCAACCCAACAAGAACTCACACTGGGGTCTCCTCCCCGCTTCCATCAGTCCACAGGGGCCCCAGCACCAAGTCCAATGGATGGGGATGAGGGTCTAAAACTAAGCTGCCCAGAATGGTAGCTGCTGGCTACAGGGGACTGCTGAGCCCTGGAAATGTGGCTGGTGCAACTGAAACACTGAACAGCTAATTTCACTTAAGTTGAATTTTAAAAACTGATGCACAGTTCAGTTATTGGAAAACTATCAAGCGTGTTTGGAACAACTTGGATGTGTACATCAACTTTTTTTTCAGTTGTGAAATTTATGAAATCTGAATACAGGTCAAGGATTTCCAATAGAAAATTTAGTGTCCAAATTGGGATATGCTATACATGTAAAAAAATGTACACCAGATCCCCAAGATCTAGCATTTTAAAATAAAAAAAAGACACGAATGAACTTATTTACAAAACAGGAACAGATTTACAGACATGGAAAACAAATTTACGGTTATTAGGGGGAAAGGGTTTGGGAAGAGATAAAGTGGGAGTTCGAGATTTGCAGATACTAACTACTATATAAAAAATAGATAAACAAGTTTATATCATATAGCACAGGGAACAATATTCAATATCTTGTAGTAACTTACAGTGAAAAAGAATATGAAAATGAATATATGTATATTCATGTATGACTGAAGCACTGTGCTGCACACCAGAAATTGACACAACATTGTAAACTGACTATACCTCAATTAAAAATAATAATAATGTAAAAGATATCACTCACATTTTAGTCTGGGTTACCTCTTGAAATAATATTTTGATTTACTTTGTTAAATAAAATGTTATTAAAATTAATCTGTTAAGTGTTCTTAAAACTTGTATATTTTAAAAGTAAGAATCTTCTTATGATATATTTTTAAAGTAAGAAACCACTTTAAAACACTATACATTTTTAAAGCTACTGGAAAATTCTAAGTTACATACATAATAAAAAATCAGTGTGAGGACCACGGGGGTCAGGTAGGGCCCTGGAGCCCAGGTGGAAATGTGACCAAAAAAGGGACTTGGAAACAAACACTGAATCTTGAAGATGTTGAGATGTCTCAGTTGCCCATATATCCTCTCAGGAAATCCCCATGTCTCAAGTTTCCCAGAAAGAAGACACTGAAATGAGGATTCCTGTGCAAAGCAATTATTAAGGAAGTGCTCCCAGGAGGCGCCCAAAGGAAGTGGGGGAAGCAAGACAGGGAGGCGGGGAAGCTGGGCCGGTGGGATTTCAGCAGTCCCGCAGGGGGTATGATCCAGGTGGAAAATTCTGGTGCATAAGTTATGCTTCACAGGTTGGTTTTCACAGTCCCCCACCCCTCGGTCCTTGGACAAAGGCCTCCTCAGCAGGGGACATAAACTACTTGCTAAACTGGGGAAGAGCTCCAGTTGCCCAAAGAGAGTGCCGAGAAGAGGAGTTACAGCTATGGACTGTTGAAGGCAAAACATACTGAAGCCAGGGGAGGGGAGGGGCGACCAGAAACAGTAAAGAAATGTGAGAATTCTGGGCAGTGTGTCCACCATCCACTGCCCCCATCATGGAAGGTCACCTGGCTACATCTCTTCCCTGTAGCCTGAGGACCAGCAATCTCATCTTCTCTCCTCAATTTATTTCCTGATTTACAGACTTTCCTCTACAGAGTTTCCTCTTGGGTCATCATAAATTCAGAAGAACCAGCCAGTAAGGGATCCATGGCATCTCCCCCTCTCCCCAGCCACAAATGAAGCATCTCTGCTTGTATGTGTTGGAGACACTGGGTGCCTACATGTGCTTTTTGCTTAAATATAGGTCTCTGCAGCTAAAAGAAAGGCTCGAAAACTACCGTAATAGACCGTGCTTGAAATGAGCGTGTTCATTTTCTGTTGCTGCGTGACAAATTACTGAAAACTTAGAAACTTGTAACAACCTACATTTTTATCTCATGGTTTCTATAGGGCAGAACTCCGGGCAGAGCTAAACTCAGGGTCTCACACGGCTGCGATCCAGGTGCTCAGGGCTGTAGTCTCATCAGAAGCTCCACTGGGGTAAGATCGGCTTCCAAGCCCCTTTGGGTTGTTGGCGGAGTTCACCTCTTTGTGGTTGTAGGGTCGAGGGCTTGTTTTCTTGCTGGCTGTCACTGGGGGCTGCTAAGGCCCACCTGCTGAGGCCACCCCAAGTACCTTGCCACGTGGCCTCCTCCATAGGTCCTCTCATGACACGACAGTTACTCCTTTAAGGAAGTAACCAGAGTCTGTCTAATGCATGACTAGCAAAACAGAACTATGTGTGTCTATAATAACATCATCATTCACCTTTGCTGTGTTCTGGAGCAAGCCCCAGGTCCCACCCACACTCAAAGAAAAGAGATTATCCAGGCCGTGTAAGTGGGTTTGTCCACCACAATGGTATGGAGGGAGAATGTTTAGTAAGAGGCCCCTTGGTAAAAGCCTTGCAGTGGAGGAGAAAAAATTGCTTCACTCCTAATTTTTCCATACCACCCTGGTCTTAAGCAATCAAGGGAGGTCTTTCCTGCACTCACCCTGAATAATTTTGATCTGTGGCCTTGCATTCTGACCCGTGTTATCTGTGTGCGTCTTGATCCACACATTCTTACCTGTCTCTGGACTCACTGGTTTAGTCTTGGGCTCTCCCTGGCTAGTTATAAAACCTTGCTTTATCTCTGCATTCTCATAGCTGTTGCCTCTGGTCCCACACTTATAGCTGTTTTCAGTTAATTTCCTGCCTTCATTTTCATATGCATGATCAAAACTGTCATATGGGAGAAGTTCACTGCATCTAACATAACACATTATAATCATTAAGCAAGCAAATCTTGGTTAAATTTCTTTAGATCAAAAGAAACTATTTTAGATTAATTGCACTTGACTGCCTGATACATCTGACATTGTTTAGATTTTTTTCAGTCTTGTGATAGTTTAAAAAAAAAAACCTATAGGATACCAGCTTTAGGAAATTTGGCTGGTATTACTAAAAATTACATTTTGCTGAAAGGTATTGGATTTAGAGCTCACGTTTTATGTAAAGCTTAGAGATGCTTAATAGCTCCAGCTTATTACCTCTCTACGGTCTTACCGTGCTTTATTTCAGCAATGGAAACAGTTAATAGTAAACATTAGGAAATTAAACAAAATAGTTTATTCATCCAGCATTATCAGAAAAAACATAAGTATTCACCAGGGAAACAAAAGGAATTTGAGAGCTGAAGCTCTTCTCAGACACTGATGAATCAGGGGTTGGCAGATATTTAGCACAGATGCTCAAACTCCCCCAACCTGTGCCCATGGCAGACATCATCAATCAATCACTGTCTTCTGCAGAGTCTGAATAGAGCTTCGGAGTTCTCCATTCTCAGAAACTACTCCTGGTTTAGATAGCAGTTTCTTCCATTACAAGTAATAGAAACCAACTGGAGCCAGCTTGAGCCAAATAAGGAGGAAGTTCATACAAACACACAAGGGTGTCCTCCAAAATTCAAATGCAAGATTGCAGTGAGATCTCAGGCACCAGGAACCAGAAAGCCATCAAGACTCTGTCCCTCATGTCTGTGTGTTTCTGCCTGCTTGACTCACTGTTTCTCCTGGCAGTCAGGCTTTCTCTGTGTCTCCAATCTGCTTGAGGTCATGTGGCCACTCAAAGCACCCACGGTTAGAGACTGCATCTGAATCTCAGCATCAGATTCCTGAGAGAGAGAGAGAGAGAGAGAGAAGAGAAGGAAAGAGCAGCTCTCAGAGAGGGCAGGGATGGCTCCCAGCCTAAGCCGACAGCCCGGGCCATTTTCCATCACCACCATCCAGCCGTAGACAGTGGCACTAGAGATGAAACCTATCTTCTCCTCAGGAGCTAGGTCAGGGCAGACCAATTGATCTCTGTGCGATGCTTTATACCTGCACTTTCCAATCCAGTACCCGCTCACCTCCTGCAAGCTATCGAGCACTTGGAATGTGTCTGGGGAACTGAATCTTTAATCTTATTTATTTTTAATTAATTTAAACGTAAATAGCCGTGTGTAGCACCAAACCAGACAGCGTAAATCAAGGCCCCTTTCCAGGTGAAGGGTAAGACAGCTGAGCTCCAGACCCATAGCTGGTTAGTAACACAGCTGGAACTGAACACTTGGTTTCTTTTCCTTTTCATTCCCCATCCTTTTAATTGCAGTTGGAGAATCTGCCTCAGTGGTTTTCCCAGATAATTCGAATTTACCATTTTAAATGTCCATGCCTAACCATCCTTTTTTTTTTCCATCAAGAGTGTTTATTTGCTTACATATTTGCTGATGGTTTTGTTAGTCAAACTACAACTACAGAGCTATGATAAAGTTGCCTCTCATTACAGAAACGTCAAACGAGCTTTACCTAACCATTCTTTGATGTAAAGCTTTCTGAAATGTATTACACACTTCTCTGCCTTGGGGCAAAAAAGCCACGTGGCCATCATTGTAGACTTTCCTTAATGACACGAAGCTGTAACTGTGAACCGCATTTGTCCTTCTGGGTAATAATCACGGGGCCCTCAGCACAGGGCCTGGGGAGGCCTACAGGGCTGCCTCCCCTGCCTGTCGCATCTCCGCAGCAGGCAGAGATCTGCTGCTCCCTCTCCTCGTCAGGTCTTGATGTGGCGGCTCTGACAGCATCCCACTCCCTTCGCAGGCTCAGCAATGCACCGAGTAGAAGAGCTTGATTTAGCAGTGGGCTTAATTTCACCCACACCTCTAAACTACTAGGCGTGGGGGAGTTTCACAACGGAGTCAGGTACACAGGGTTTTGCACAAAATTTTCCACAACACACAGGTTGGTTTTTTTTCTTTTCTTTCCTTAAAGGTCTATGATGATGTAAGTCTCATAAGAGCTGATTGTGGGACGAATGGTATGATGTTTTACTTTAAATGTGCCACTAACAGGGAGGGTATAGCTCAGTGGTAGAACACGTGCTTAACATGCATGAGGTCCTGGGTTCAATTCACAGTACCTCCATTAAATCAATCAATCAATCAACCAACCAATCTAATTACCCGCCCCCCCCAAAAGAAAAATCAAAAATAAGTTAAAATAAATCTGCCACTCAATACGTCACCACTGCCATGGCTAGGGTCCCAGGGCAGAAGAGGACTGTGCACTAAATAGTTGGAGAAACGAGAACACACTTGGGTGTGGATGATTTTCAGTTACTTTCCTGAGCTGTTTCTCCATGGTGTATTCTCAAGCCATGAAATAGGAGCCATTTTATGAGTCTTTGGAAGATGTTCAAAAAAACTGAAGTCGATTTTCAGAACGGTAAGAGAAACGATCATACTCTCATTTCAGTACCCTCTACCCAGGCCAGACTTGCAGTAACAGTATCTACTCAGAATGTATCTAGGCGTGTGGCTGCCTGAAAGGGCTCAAAGCCAGGGGAAGAGTTGTCATGAAGTCCACGCACTGGAGGCCTGGTCCGTACCCAGGGGAGCAAGACTGCTGGCCTTCAGCCGGGGCCCCACGGCCTGTCTTGGGGTCTGGCCTGAGGCTTCATGAGAAGGGCGATTCAGGGGAAGTCTGGGTTTGCTTCCTGGACCTCTAAAAGCCGATCAGTGACTATGCATGTGGTTCACTGCCTCTGGGGAGAAGATAACACCCACGGGAGAAGAAGGTGCCTTGCGCAATTGAAAGGTCGGGTTTCTTGGCATCTGCGAGAGTAGCTTTCAGTTCTCTGGAGAAATTGTTTCTATCAGGTCCCACCGCCAGACAGGTATTCTGTACTTGGGCTCCGTCTCCTGGACCAGCTTGAAGATTTGCTCAAGGGAAGCCCTGATTCTGCCTCTGTACCGTTTTACAAAATAACTTCGCCAGCACGTTCGCCGCTCCCTTGGTTATTTATAGGCAGTTCTGATGATCCAGCCGGCAGGTTCCTGGCATGGTTCTCAGCCCTCTGTTTGCCTTCCTCACCTCCCACGGACACGCACACTCGCTGCTACGTGTGGCGACTTAGAATTTCCTGAGTCACAGCTCAGCGGCCCCCTCCCCAAAAGATGGCTCCAAACCAAAACAGCTGTGACCCACCTCTCCCCAACCTTCCCCCAGGGCGGTATGAGGTCACCAGAGAGACCTGGGGTGGGGGTGGGGGCAGGGACTGAGGCAGCGGGGCAGCAGGGCAGCAAGCTCCAAGCCCACGTGTGTGGTGGCCTGGAGGCTGGAGAGGGGTCACTAACCAGGGCAGGAGAGAGACCCAGTGGCTCCCTGTCTCTTCCCAGCATGGCATCATTTTGTTGTGTGAAGGGTTCTGCATTCCCAAGACATGTGATACACCCTCCCCTCCTCAAATTCCAGAGGGGCACAAAAACAAATTCCTAAGTCCCGTCAGAAGTACTTCTTTTCCATCTGCACCTGGGCCCCGGGAACGTGGCACTGGCACCGTTTTGTACCAAGCAATGTCATCCAGGTCCCCAGTTCCTGAGCCAGGGCAGCCTCCGTGCCCGCTTAGAGCTGTGGTTCTCAACCCTGGGGCTTAGATGCCATGCCTGGGCCTGGGCTTGGGAGATTCTGATTTTAACCTCTGGTCTGAGGTCTAGGCCTGAGCACTGGGATTTCCATACACCCTCGAAGTGACTCTAAGGTGCCGCCTAGGGTGAGAGCCATCGGCTTGGAGCACCCCCGTCTGACAGTGATGGTGAGTGGGGCTCTCCAGTTGCACAGCTATGGCTCCGCTGCTTTAGCATACATGTTGGAACAGGAAGGGGAGAAGTACACACGCAGAGAACAATTCAGGCACCATTGCACGTTCCAGGGACCGTTTCATTCAGTCATTCACTCAACAAACATTGATGGAAGGCTCCTCCAATCGCTAACAATGATTTACAGTGTTAGTTTCAGGTGTGCAGCAAAGTGATCCAGTTATACATATATATACATATACATATGTTTTTCAGATTCCAAGATGCTGGGATGCAAAAATGCATGATGAAGTCCTGACCCTGAGGACAGACCAACTCCCTGAGAGAAGTATTTGGACATGTTCTGCAGGCCCCTCAGGTTCCCCCCAGGGGCAGGCAACTCTAGCCCCACCTCCTTCCTTGTTTATGTCCAGGTAGCGACTCATAATTCCCCTCCACTTGCAGGTGAGGACGGAACATATATTATCCTGCTGCCTTTACAGGATGCAGTTGCTTGAATGATGACAGTTATCTCTGCTAATAAAGTTCACTTTTTTAGCAGAGTTATAAATATATATGCAGCTTGCATATTGGAGGAGTCATGTGGGAGGAAATGCTGAGGCCCTTCTAGAACAGAAGCCACTCCCTGGCACCTGCACATACATAACTCTCCCAGATTACCCAGCTCCACAGCCCCCGCCCCCCTGCAAAAAAAAAAAAAAAAAAAAAAAAAAAAGGCTGGTCCTCAGTCCTTTCTTACAAAAAGGATTTACGGTAAACAGCCTGGGTGAGAAAATCAGCAATTAACATCCTTGAAATTTGCATTCTTTTCTTGGGCCCCCAGATGGCTTCACAGCCACCAGCTTTCCTTTTCCCGGGGGAAAACTGCCCCCCACCAACCCCAGTCTCTGAGGAAACTGGAATGGCCTTAACTGGGATGGAAAACAACAGCCCAGTGGAGATCAGAAAGATAAGCTGCAGGAAGGGGGATGGTCGGTCTTGTAAATTTTTAAAAAATTTTTTTATTGTAGTGTAGTTGACTTACAATGTTAGTTTCAGGTGTACAGCAAAGTGATTTACTTTTATATGCACATGCATATATATTTTTACTTTTCATATACTTTTCCATTGTAGGTTGTTACAAGGTACTGAATATAGTTCCCTGTGCTGTGCAGTAGGACCTTGTTGTTTATTTTATCATACGCAGAAGTGTGTGTCTGTTAATCCCCAGCCCCTAATTTAACCTCTCCCCCGCCCTTTCCCCTTAGGTAACCACAATTTGTTTTCTATGTCTGTGAGTCTGTTTTTGGTTTTGATCTTGTAAACTGGAGTCGTAGAAATAAGCTCACTAAATCAAGGATATGCTCGAGGTGCTGGGAAAGCAAATAAAGAAGCAGCAGACAAATAAATCTGCCCAGTTACCTGGAGAGAGAAGAGCTAATGGAGGAATTTTCTAAAAGGAGCTTTAACTTTTGGCTGAATGCACTAACGCTATCCATTACCAATCAGCTGACTGTAATTTTACAATTTAGCAAGGGATTTGAGCTGCCTACAGGAGACTGTACCTTGTGGGTAATAACAGGTATGCATGGTGAATGTTACAGAGCACATTTCTTTAAAATATATGGCTAGCTACTTTGGTCGCTGATATGTTTATTTGCAAAGCAAATGACAATCATGGTGTGGGCAGCACGTGGTGGGTGCGGCTAGTTGTCTCACCAGCCCCTTTCCTCCTTTTCCTTCCTGGTCCAGCACTGGTTTGGGAGTGGGGATGGGTGTCAGTCCTCCTTGAGCGTGACTTGACCCCACTCCCAGGATTAACGGGAGGTCCTGATGGCCTAAGCCGGTCACCGTGTCCTGTTCCCTCTGCTGGGGCTGGTGTAGGGATGGGTGTGCTGGGTTGTCTGCAGCCAGCAGTGTGGTTCCACTATCATTCCCTTCTAAGTCCAGGAACCATGCTTCCCAGAGTCACCATCTCTGCCTGTTTCAGATTATTGCTCATAAGAGGAATCCGGGGCAAGATTTGCAAAGAGGGCGGTGTTATTCCTCTGGAGATGGTTGGAGCTGGATAGGTAGGCAGATGAGAGACTGTCAGCAGCTTCCTGGCACAAACTTGCGGAATTACATACACACTTAGGTGTTTCAGGGTCAACTCCTCTGATCGTTGAGGATAGAGTTTCTGAACTCTGCTCCCTCTGGCTCTCCCAGGAGACGTGTATGCCCCAATTCTGTGTTGAGTCCTTTATATCTGGAATGCATAGAATGGCTTTTGTTGTCCATGCTGAACCCTGACTGATACAGTGGCCATGTGGTCCAGTTCTGGTCAATGGGCTGGAGGGCCTCCCCTTATGCCTGAGAAGGAGATTCTGAAACAGACAGCCCCTATCTGTCTCTGGACAGCGTGGCGTTTGGATGCCGTGCCCGGTACAGCTGTCGTGATTTGGCGCCAGCCTGAAATAGAGCCAAAATGCAAGCAGAAGGCAGAGCCGAGAGAAATGCCCAGCAAGAGTCCTGACAGACCTGCAGCCAGTAGCCTTGTAATAGGTGGAGACTCCTTCCTTAAGGAAGCAAATGTCAAGATAGTTTGATGTTGGCCGCCATGTTTTCCAGGGATGAGATGGTACCTAGGGATTCACACCTGCTCTCCATCCTGTCCTTTTCATGCTCTCATCCTTCAGGTAGAGAAATACCCAGATCGCCTGTGTCTCAGATGTGTCACACACTTTTGAAATAGCTATGTGAGTTGTAGGTGTGCATTGGCAGATGGGTCTGCAATATTATTGCATCTTTTATCTTTTTTCTAACCCCAATCACGCTTTAAAATACACTTGCATTGCCAAAGCATTAGTGTAGTGCTGCCATTTTGGATTTCTTCTTGTTTTACCCACAGACAGGCAGTCCTCACTTTGCACGGTAGTTCAGGAGCCTAAAATTGACCGTGCAAACTAGAACGGTGCAAAGCAGTCTTACTAATCAATGGGATAAATTACAACTGTTCTGTAAAATACCTTGCCAAAACATTAAAAACTTTTACTTTCAGTTGTAAATGTAAAGGGATAATTTAAAAATAAAAACTAATATTTATTTACTAGATGGTTGTTTAAAACAGAAACATTGATGAAATATTTTATCTCTATAAAACTGTTGTTGAGAGCAGTTTGAACAGCATGCCCTTCAGAGCGTCTTTTCTATGTCTTGGCAAACTGTCGTGTCCTTGCTAAGTTTAGATCAGCCTCCAATATTTTATCCTTTGCACTTTCAAATATCCTTGAGAGTTCTTTCACTGTGACATTTTCTCAGTGTCACTTCCTCTGGGACATCACCCTTTTGGTCACACCACTCATTCAGGTTGATAAATCTGCCTTCTGGCTGCATAAGCTTTTTGGAATAGCAGCAGTGTCAACATTCTCACTATAAAAAATACATATATTGGAGTCCGGGACCAGGGGACCGCCACAGCTGGGCGGCGGGCTGCAGGCAGTGGGGGAGAGGGGGAGGGGGAGGGGAGGGGGAGGGGAGGGCAACGGGCAAGGACTATTACCAGACGTGCGTCGGACTGGGAGATCAAGAGGGCCTACCGCCGCCAGGCGCTGCGTTACCGCCCAGACAAGAACAAGGAGCCCTGTGCCAAGGAGAGGTTCAAGGAGATCGCCAAGGTCTAGGACGTGTACAACGACCGGCGCAAGCGCGAGGCCTCGGACGGCTACAGGGAGGAAGGCCTGAAAGACGGTGGCCCCAGCGGCGGGAGCAGCGGTGCTGCTAACTGTATCTCTTTCACTACACATTCTGTGGAGTCCCTCATGCCGTGTTTGCTGAGTTCTTCGGTGGCCGGAATCCCTTTGACACCTTTTTTTGGGCAGCGCAGCCGGGAGGAAGGCATGGACATTGATGACCCGTTCTCTGGCTTCCCCATGGACATGGGTGGCTTCACCAACATGAACTTTGGCTGCTCCCGTCCTGCCCAAGAGTCCACCCAAAAGCAGCAAGATCCCCCTGCCACCCACGACCTTAGGGTCTCACTTGAGATCTAGAGCGGCTGTAACAAGAACATGAAAATCTCTCATAAGCGGCTGAACCCCGATGGAAAGAGCATTTGCAAAGAAGACAAAATCTTGACCATCGAAGTGAAGCAGGGGGTGGAAAGATGGAACCAAAATCACCTTCCCCAAGGAAGGAGACCAGACCTCCAACAACATTCCAGCCGACATTGTCTTTGTTTTAAAGGAGAAGCCACACAATGTCTTTAAGAGAGATGGCTCTGACGTCATTTGCCCAGCCAGGATCACTCTTTGGGAGGCTCTGTGTGGCTGTACAGTGAATGTCCCCACTCTGGATGGCAGGACCATACCTGTTGTGTTCAAAGATGTCATCAGGCCTGGCATGCGGCGAAAAGCTCCTGGAGAAGGCCTCCCTCTCCCCAAAACACCCGAGAAACGGGCTCTTTGTTGATAAGATCAGATATTCAAGTTTGCCAACGTAGCAAAAAGACATTTGGTCTCTCGGGGATGGACTCATACCAACCAAATTTATAAGATGCTGATTTATAAATCAGAAGGACAGTTTATTGACTTGAACTGGAAATAAAACTATAAGTGTGCACAGGTTATTAAGTGCAAATCTGCGTGGCATAATGAGGAAACCCGGTCTTGGAGCCAGGCCGACCTAGCTTTGCACTGTGGCAGCGTCTCTTCCTCGCTACACAGCTTCTCAGCTGGTGTGGATAAGGACCCCGGTGCCGTGCCTGAGATCAGAAGGAAACACCGTCCTGTTGAATTAACTATGTCAGAAGCAGTCAAGGTGGGGGAGTGGGAGTGGCTATTTGGGGTATATACCACTGTATATTCTAGTTTTGACCGATCCATGCCTTCTCCTCCGATCACAAAGTCTGGTTCCTAGAATTGAAAAATTGCTTTTTGAATACGGATATGAAAGATGTTTGCTGCATGATGGTTATCAGCCAGTATCATCCAGCTGTCTTCACTACATAAACACAAATGACGCATGAATAAAAAATGACGATTTGTGGTCTGGACACCCACCACGCTCCTGCTCAGAGCCAGAGGGAAAAAAGGCTCACATTTTGTCTCCTGCCCACCCTCCATTCCATACACACCTTACCTGTGCTGTCTAATAGAAATACAATGCAAGCCAGAAGTGTGAGCTACGTGGGCTGTTTAAAATTTTCTGGGAGTCATGAAAGAAGTGAAAAGTTTTTACATGTTTTTACAAAATTTTTATCATTTTTTTTTTCAAGCGGCCCTCTAGGTGTTATGCTTCTGTTTTGTTTGTTGGTTTGTTTTTTGTAGTTGTTGTTTTGGGTTTTTTTTTGGTGGGGGGAGGTAATTAGGTTTATTTATTTATTAATGGAGGTAGTGGGGAGTGAACCCAGGACCTCGTGCATGCTAAGCACATGCTGTACCACCGAGTTATACCCTCCCCTCATCATACAGTTTTATTACCCATTATACTTTGTCTGACGTAACTCACATTCTCAGAAGATAATCTCTATATTTAGCTATTGGCCTCAGGTAGCTCTGGCCAAGTACAGTTATCTCAGAGAAGGAGACTGGGGGCCTGAACTCCTCAAGGCTTAGATTCACCTGGTCAGTACGTGCTCATGGGTGGCAGGCAGCAGCCGCCCCGCCTGGCCTTGGTGGTCCTCTTTATGGAGTACTGGTCTCTCCACCAGAACTGCTCAGGCCGGCTCTCAGCCCAGCTATGATATTTTTATACCTTAGATTCAATATTTCCCCTGAAATCATAATTTTTAAAAATGTGGATGAAAGGACAGGCTTCTGTCTCCTTCTCAAAGCTGCATTTGTGGAACCGCATCTGTGGTTTTCAGTTTCTGGAGGTCCGGGGTGGGGCTCTTACATTTGTGTGGCTGGGAGTTCCCAAGGGATGGCTGTGTTGCTGGTCCAGGGACCACACTTTGAGAAGCACTGAGAGACAGCATTCATTTCGCTGGAGAAAGGAGATGAGACACGTTGGTATTTGAAAGTGAAAGAATTTCATAAAGTGCAAAGCATCAGATTACATCTTTCCTCCCAAACAAGCCAAACTCGATTCTTTGGTATTCTTTCCCCAAAGCAGCATCTTAGCAGGCTCTAACACCTCCTTTTCCAACATTTCTCCCCGAGTCTCTTGCTTGAGGCTGAGCAGCCAGGTCCCTCCTCTGTGCTTTCCTAGACCTGTTTTCTGCCCACCATGGTCCACGGTGTTGTAAGCGTCTAGGCGTGCACGCTGACAGGCGTGTGCAGCAGGGCGGGAGGCCTCTTTCCCTGACACCAGCACCCCTTCTACCTGACACCGGGACCTCTCATAGCACCAACGGGACCAAAGAGTGCAGAACGATTGAGCAGATGAATGACACATGTTTGGAAGAGAAGGGACTATTTACATGTGGATCAAAACTTTTCCTAAATACTATCTCTATGTAAGAGATAACAATAACCCAGGAGATTATTAAAAACAACAACAACATCAACAACACTTGGACCTCCTGAGAACTCACTGTAACCTGAAAACCACTGAGATGGTGTCAATCACATAGAGTTCTAGATACCCACCACTGCTGACACACGTAACTTCCACTGGACAGAGATGCTGTGACTTGGGCATGATGGACCAAAGGTGTGTTATTATGAAGAAAATGGATTCAGGGGCCCTTAAAACACCGGGTCTCAGAGGCCCTTCTTTTTTATTTTAACTTTTTATTTTGGAAAATCTCAATATATACAAAAGTAAGGAGGACAACATAATGAACCTTCATGAACCAATCGTCCAGATTGAATAATTATCAACTGATGGCCAGTCTGGTTTAATCCCTAACTTCACCTCCTTCACCAATCCTTGCAATACTTTTGAAGTGACTCCCAGTGTTACAGCATTTCATCTATTAAAATTTCAGTGTGTATCTTAAATATGTGAAGATTCTTTTAAGAATATAAGCACACTATGACTATTCTACATAAATAATAAATCCATAATGTCATCAAATATTCAACCCATGTTTAAATTTCCCCATTGTCTCATACACTACTTCAGTTTTTTAATTCAATTCAGAATACAAAAATGTTCATAAATTGCAGTTGATAGACTCTTAAGTTCCTCTTTTTTTACTGCACATATTTTTAAAATTTACATCTATGTACTCATCATTGTTTCTAAGAACATTTAGAGCTTTAGCTTTTTAAACTTACATAGTTATCAAAGGAATAAATTAAGTCCCTCTTTTTAATCACGAGTTCCCATTCTACCCCTTTTGTTTTTTAAAATGTTTCTTTGTTACAGAAACTGGGTTGGTTTTTCTATAATGTTTCCCAAAATCTAGAGTTTGCAGATTATAGTCCTGTGGCATCATTTACCCTATTCCCTCTCTCCCCCATAGGTAACAATTTCTTTTGAAATGTTACATTTTATCCTTTCAATTAAAAACAAGTAAGTTAAACAGACAATAGCATAGCATACCATAAGCACTTTTCTCTGCCTTGCTTTTTTCATTCAACCTTATATCCTGGTGATCACACCACAGCAGTTCACAGAGGTGGCCATAATCCCTTTTCATGGCTGCATAGTACTCCACCACCTAGATGCTACACAGCTTATTCAACCAGTCCTTTACTGATAGACACTTGAGATGTTGGAAGTTTGTTGCTACTACAAATAGTGCTGCAGTGAATAGCCAATATATCTTCTTGTATTTTGTCCAAGGATATCTTTGGGATAGATTCCTAGAAGGGAAAGTGCTGAGATAAGAGATAATTGCTAGAGATTGCAGCTCTGCTTTTAAATGCAATGTGTTTCTAGAAGTTCTGTTGTAAAACGGTTCCTGAAACAGATCCTATTTTAGTTATCTGCTGCGAAATACCAAGTAACCTCCAAGAGCAGTGGCTTAAAACAACACCATTTCTTATTTCTCGTGATTGTGTAATTCAGGTGCGGCTCCTCAGGGATGGTTTGTCTCTGCCATGCTTGGTTGGCTGCGACAGCTTGGCTGGGCTGGAGAATCCCAGACGGCTTTACTCACGTGTTTCATACCTTGGCTGCGGTGGCTGGGATAGTTGGACTTCTCACTCTCCATGTGGTTTCACGTCATCCAGAACTCCAAGCTTCTCAAACAGGGTGTCCAGATCCCAGGACGGTAAAACCGGGCAGTGGCAAGGCCTCTTAGGGCCCAGGCTCCAAACTCATAAGACGTTACTTGGAGTGCATTCTATTGAGCAAGTCTCAAGGCCGTCCAGGTTCAAGGGGAAGGGGAACAAACTGCATCTCCTGTTGGGAGGAGCACCATGTACGTATAGAGATGAAAGACATTGTTGTTGGCCATCTTTGCAGATGATTTACCCCAGCTCCCAAGTGCATATATGCATCCCATGGACCACAAACACCTGCCCTGTTCTCACCTTCCTCAGCACCGCAGACTCTTGGAAAGAGTCCCTAATGGTGGTGAGACATGAAGTTCCTCTTTATACTGCGGGCTTAGCACGTGCAGTGGGACGGCTCAAGTGGAGGTGACATCTATCGAGCAAAAGAGAGAAAGCTTCCTCTGAGGCAGGGCACCTGATCACCTATCTAGAACATCATCATGTTGACGGCGACTGTATTCATCTGTTCTGTGCATGTTTATTCACAAACACTGTTCTGGGCTCCAAGAGCATAGGGGTAAACCTAACAGACAAGGTCCTGGCTCTCGTGGTTCTTCACTGTTCTAAACCAGGAAATGCAGAACACGATAAGGGATAGAAAGATAAGTAAGCGAATATCCTGGCCTTGAAGAAGACACAGTGTAGCTGAAAGTGGAGGTAAGCAAGCATGACCTAGCTGGAACCAAAGAGAGAGAATGGAAAGACAGACACAGGAAAACAGAGGACAGGAGGGCGCTGGGGAATTCTGCAGGATGGGAGAGGGCATGGCGGGTCCCAGCCTCTCCTGTGTAGCTGATGGCCGATGGGCGGGTCCCAGGGGCTGCTGTGTGCTTAAAGTTTCTCACCAAGATGCCTTCCCCCCACAATGGGCTCTCACTGCTTGCTGAGAGGGAGGAAGACAAAACGGGGTTTTAAAACTGACTGATGGAACCGGTCGGTAATGCGATTCTACGTAAAATACCCTACTATTTGGAGGCCCAAACTGGAGTCCCCTGACAGATGGTCGAGGCTTGGTCCCCAGCTCTCATGTCCACATGCTCTTCCTTGGTGATCTCACTCAGGCTGGTGGCTCTACAGAGCATCTAAATGCCAGTGACTCACAAAAGAAGATCTTCAGCGCCAACATCTTGCCATACCAACCATTAATTTTCACATCCACTTGGAAGCCCAGTGGACACTGGAAGTGTCCTATGGCCAAAATGGAATCCTTGTTTTTTCCTGGAAGAACTCCAATCTTCCCCCAGCTTTCCGATCAGTTAGTGGTGCCTCCAGTACCAAGTTATTTGAGCCAAAACACTGGAGTCTTTCTGGACTCCTCTTTTTTTTTTTTTTTTTTTTTCCCTAAAACACCAACACTCAACTGAGCAGCTTGTCTAGTTGTTCTGGCTTCAGACAAGATCTCAAATTCAACCAGTTCCCTGTCTTTCCTCCCCTGTACCGGGCCGCCATCACCTCATACCTTATCACAGATCTCTTGCTTCTCACACTCCCCTCTGCCTCCTCCCTGCACAACTGCCAGAGTCAACCTTTAAAAATAAAAATAAGGTCATAGACTATCCCTCGTGCAAACCCTCCAGTGGCGTACCACAGCAATTAAAGGAAAATTCAAACTTCGAACCTCTCATTTGGCTTCCAAGGCCCAGATTATTCTGGCCCCTGACTCTGGCTTCAACCTCACCTTATGTGACACTTTCTCATCCTTGCAACCCTCTGGGCCACAATAGCCTTTTTTATGTTTCTTAAACACACTGAACTTGCTGCTTGCTTGGAACATTGCTCTGTCCCCTCCATCACAGCATGGATGAAGACTCACTTTTTAGGCCTTACTTTCCTGAGGACCATAGTTAAAATTCACTAGCCAAGGCGGGAGGGTGCGGTGATGAATACTACAAAGTCCTAGCTCTTGGGGTACTTATGTTCTAAATCGAGGGAACCAGAATATGGCAAGGGATAGACTGTCACCCTGCTCTATAATAGCCTTCCTAGAATTGATCATGCTCTGAAAAATTTCCTATTCATTTTCTGACTTGTGTCCACCTCCCCTACTCAGTAGACACCGGCAAAGGGAGAGAAGGGAGGGTCCTTAGCCATCTTGCTCTCTGTGCCATTTCTGGCCCTTACAAAGGGGCCTAGCATAGAGTTGGTCTCAATGAGCATCTTTGACTGTGTAAGTGACTGCGCTTGCATATATTAAAAAATATAGGATTAATATGATGGTTATAAAGGAAGAATTTGTTGTAGAAGAAAAGCTGTTTATAGCCCCTCTACCTCACTTGTATCCTTCTAAACCTTGACTTCTAATTTCACCCCAACATTACGCTGCTGTCAAGGGTTATTGGACCCAATCATTACGTCCGCCCTCAGGGAAATGCTTGTCAGCCTAATTACTCTAATGCGACATACATTTCCTAGAGGGCAACACAGCTCTTTGCCTCCTATAAAAATGTATTCTTTCAGGGCTGTGCTGAACGTAGATGTTCCAGCGATGGGTTCTGAAGGTATTGTTTCCTTTGTTCTTTGACATAAGTGATCATGACCTGATCAGAACCAGAGAGAGACACAATGCAAACACGACTTTGTGTGAGTGGAGGGAAACAAACACAGACGGGGGCATCTGCTCTGCCCTCTATATGGACTAACACAAGCAACAATGGACCTGGCTTAACAGTCTGATGCTGGACAAATTATGCTGTGCCTCATGCTTCAATTTCCTTTCTCTAACATCTAAATAATCATGCTTACTCTTCCTAACTTTCCTGCAATAGACGTATTATTTCGTATCACAGAATTAGGGAATACTGGGCTCTGGGGTAGCTTGGGAATCATCCCATCCATATGCAAACGTGGAACCCGAGGCCTGGGGAGGTTAAGTGATTGACCCAAGGTCACAGCTGATTATTGGCAGGGCTGGAAGGAGACCTCAGGTCTCCTGACCCTTCTGCGACCTGTACTGCCAAGTTTGCTCTGCTGTTTAGCTTCTTATGTGTATGGATTTTCTTCAAGTTAGCTCATACACTTCTTGAGGACAGCAATGATCATCCATCTCTCCCACATGCCTAGTTGGTCATATATGAATAAATACTTCTGGAATGAAGGAATCGTCCGCCACCAGCCCACACACCCGCCATCCCTCTCTGTTGGAGTCCTCAGTAACTCTGCAGTTACTTCCCCTCATTCATTGAAGTTTAGCGCCTGCCTGTCTTCCTCTGCACATGACTCCAGTTACTCTGGGCAGCTTCGACAAGCTCCTCAAGGATCCATCTGGCACTCTGGCCACTCGGTTCCCCGAACTCCTCTCCTCCAGTGATCTTTTCCTCCATCCCACCTCAGCCACCTAGGCCCACGCTCATATACCTTCTGGCTCTTGATTTGAAGCACTGTTATTTGACTACTGCCTCCTGTCTAGTTCACTTTCTCTAATACCCCGACTCCAACCATTCTTCACCCCCACCAGAAACTCTGATCCTTTGGCCTCATCCACTTTTCACTGTCCTTCCCCTCCTTACTCTCTGCTTCATCCAGCCTAGATTCCCTGGCCCACCACCGGCATCACTCCTTCGTGTATGTCCACAACACCTCTGACACTTTCCTTCTCCACCATACGTGCCTGGAAAAACTCCCATCCTGGTTAAAGCCAACCCTCTGCCTGCTTTGTCCCTACACCCAAGCAGCGGAACACACCTGGTTAAAAGTCATCACTGTGCTCTTTAAACTTAGGATCATAAATTATAGGAAGGCCCTCAGCAGTGCCCACTAAGTCATCTCCATAGTCTACCCTCTCCCACTCTTCCGGACTCTTGATGTCCAGTCCTCACCTACTGATGTGCTGGGAAGAAAATAAAATTAAACAAAAGAGAGCTAACAGCATCTTTTCCAAGTATCTTATCTTTTCTACTCCTCCAATCTCCACACCTCAAAATGGATGAAGTGTCTATGTTCTTAACTGAGGCTAAACTTTCTGTTGAGACAATTCTCCATGTGTCTCACATTTCTTTTGTTTCAGGCTCCCTTATCAAGGACATTTGTAGAGTGAACACCTTTGGAGATAGAGATAGTGTGTCCCTTTGGAACAAACATCAGGGATGCTTATGACTGTCCACTGTCATAAAGGTAATGTCTCCCTCTGGAGCAAAGGACAGGCATGTTTACTGCCCCAGATAAAAGACTCCGGTTCACTGAGCTCAGATTTTCTCACTTGTAATGCAACCCCCTGCCTGTGCAGGTGTCACCTGGCCCTGTTCATGTTGCTCTATTGGAACTGAGGTTCTGGAAATTGATGCAAGAAAATTCTAATACTCTGGCTACTGCTGTTGCTGTGAGAAATGAAGTCCTTTGTCTCTGACCCAAGAGTCTCATGTTTTCGGCCGGCCTCCAGGAAATTGTGACAGGCTAACCTGTTAGCATGCAAGTAGGGTAAAATCTCAGACATTTCAGAGTTCTTGATGTGCGACTTCATCCCTTGAACTGCATCTCATCTCCTCCTGCCTTCTCAAGGACCTTGCTCCTGCAGGCATCTGCTTTCTCTTCTGCATGGTCGGTTTCCCCCTTTCAACTGTGTCAGTCCTCACCCTATATATAGATAATATCTCCCACCTTAAAACACAAAGACAGCTTCCCTGAGGCTTCTCATCCCTCTCCATCTACCGCCCCATTTCTCTGCTGCCCTTTAAAACAAGACTATTTGAAAAAAATTATCTGTATTCCTTCCTCCACTTCTCATTCCAATCATATCTTCAGTTATACCAGTTTCCTGAAACCCTTCCTAAAGTTGTCGGCATCCTCCACATGGTTTAATCCAATGGTTAGTTCTCATTTCTCTTTTTATTGGACTTAGGAATACACAACCAGTTGACCACTCTCTTTCCTGAAATACATTCTCCCTTGATTTTTTTTTTTGTCTTGTTTTTTAATCCCACTCAGTCTCCTTTGTTGGCTCTTCCTACTGTACTGAGGTTATGTGGGTTTAACCCTTTATCCCATTTATATGGTATATTACATTAGTTGAATTTCAGCTGTTAAACTTACCTTGCATTCCTGAAATCTAACTTTGTCATGGTACATGTATTTTTTTTTTAATGTTGAACTCAATTTGATATTTTGTTAAGGATTTTTGCATCTTTATTAATGAGGGATGGGTCTGTATTTTTCTTTTCTTGTGATGTCTTTGTCTGGCTATGGTATCAGGGTAATAACACTGGCCTCAAGATAAGTTGGGAAATATTCTCTTCTTTGTCTTCTGAAAGATTTTATGAAAGATTGATATTATTTCTTCTTTAAGCATTTGATAGAATTCATCAGTGAAGCCATCTGGGCCAGGAATTCTGTTTGTGAGATTCTAAATTACTAATTCAATATCTTTACTTCTCATAGGTTTAGTCAACTGACTAGTTTCTTTTTGAGTTGGTTTTGATAGCTTGTGTACTTCCAGAAATTTGTCCATTTCACATACTTGTATAATTTGTTGGTATTAAGCTATTGATAATGTTCCGTTATACTCCTTTTAATTTTTGTAGGGTTGGTAGCAATATCCTTTTTCCTTTCCTGATTTTGATAATTAGTGCCTTTTCTCTTGTTTTCTTGGTCAGTCTAGTTAAGGGTTTGTCAACTTTGTTGATCTTTTCAAAGAACCAACTTAAAAAAATTTTTTTTTCTCTTTTGCTTTTCTGCTGTAACATTTGTTATGTCATTCCTTCTGCTAGCTTTGGGTTTAGTTTGCTCTTTGTTTTCTAGTTTCTTTGGGTGGAAGCTTCAGTTTTGGTTTAAGAGCTTCCTACTTTTCTGATACAAGCATCTAAAGTTATGCATTTCTAAGCACTGTTTTAGATGCCTCTCATAAACCTTGAAATGTTGTATTTTTGTTTTCATTCAGTCCAACTTATTTAATTGCCCTTGTGATGTCTTCTTTGACTCATGGGTTATTGAGAAGTGTGTTGCTTGATTTCCAAATATGTGGTGTTTGCCCAGATTTATTTCTGTCATGGATCTCTAATTTGATTCCATTGTGATCAGAAGACACACTTTATATAGTTTCAATATCCTTTATTTTATTGGGACTTATTTTGGGTTACAGCATATGGTCTATCCTGGAGAATGTTCCACATGCACTTGAAAAGAAATGTGTATGTTGCAATTATTGAGTGGAGTGTTCTATAAATATGAAAGACAAGTTGGTTGATAGTGTGTTAAAGTCTCCTATAGTTGTTCTAGCAATTATTTAACATAGGGTGTTGAAATCTCTATTATTGCTTTTCCATTTTTCCTTTCATTTCTGCCAGTTTTTGCTTCATACATTTCAGGGGCTGGTTCTTAGATGTATGTACATTTGTAATTGTTCTGTCTTCTAGATGTTCTTACCCTTTATCAAAAATGTCTCCAGTAATATATCTCGTCTTAAGGCTTATCTTGTCTGATATTAATATAGCCACTTTAGGTCTTCTATGGTTACTTTTTGCATGCTGTATCTTTTCCATCATTTACTTTCAATCACTTATACCTTTGAATCTCAGGTATGTCTCTTGCTGGCCTGTGACATAGAATTGGGTCTTGCTATTTTATTCAGCCTGATAAAATCTGCCTTTTATATAGGGTGTTTAGTCCAATCACATTTAATGTACTTATTGATATAGTTAGAATTTCTTTTGCCATTTTGATAGTTGTTTTCTATGTCTCATGCCTTTTTTATTCCAATGAAGTAATGAAATCATGAAGCACCAATGTGTTTGTAAACTACTTAATTTCTCACTAAATAAAATATGAAAAATACAGAAAAACAGAAGACTGATTCTTCTGTCACTCAAACATAACTTTATTTAATGTTGCATTATGTTTTCTTCCAGTCTTTAAAAAAAAAGTTTTTCTATTCAGATATTTGCTTGCTTGCTTTTTAACAGATCTTATATCATACTTTGCATTCAATTGTATATTTTTCTCTTAGGCAGTCTATTATCTGCATTTTCAGTGTATTTCAACCATAGAAGGGCAGTCACCAGCAGAAAGAGAATTGAAACAGTTCAGCAGAGACCCTCTCAGACTAGCTTTTGACTAAATGAAATGCTTCTGAATGGCCTGGCTGTTGAAACAAGTGCACTTGGACATGTCCAAGTGTCGGTTTGGAAGATAAGGTGTCGGAGTCGCACCTGGTGCATCACAAATTTTGGTTATACACTTGGTTCCTAGTTTCTTACTTTGTGAAACAAGAAAAAGGAAATGTATTTTTCCTGTGTGTTTGATAAAATTCACCTGTAAAATGGCTGGATTTAGTGTCCTGGAGAAGTGGTATGGACTATTTTTTTTTTTCTTTTACTGTTGATTATGTGTGTTTGTGTGTGTACACATATAACTCTCCCATGATATCAAGCTAATTGGATTTATGATATTCTAACCTTTTCTCTGCTTATCTATTAGGTGTTTTTTTTTTTTTTTGAAGTATAGTCAGTTTACAATGTTGTGTCAATTTCTGGTGTACAGCCCAATGCTTCAGTCATCCATGAACATACATATATGTTTTCATATTCTTTTTCACCATAACTCACTACAAGATATTGAATAAAGTTCCCTGCACTATACAGCATGAACTTGTTTATCTCTTCTAGATATATCAGTCAATATCTGCAAATCTCTAACTCCCAGTTTATCCCCTTCCACCACTCCACTCCTGTCCAGTAACAAGTTTGTTCTGTATGTCTGAGAGTCTGTTTCTGTTTTGCAAATAAGTTTGTCTTTTTTTTTTTTTTAGATTCCACAAATAAGTGATATCATACAGCATTTTTATTTGTCTTTCTGGCTTATTTTACTTAGAATGACATTTTAAAGGCTACTATTTTAATTTCACCTGGTTTTAAAATTCCAGAACACTAGCACTTAAAAAAATTACCACTGACTTAAATTAATCAAGCTATTTGCTAATTTATTTATCCTTCCGTCTCCCATCTCACATATTCCTTCTGGGTTCAGCTTATTTCTTGTTGGAGTATATTCTTTAGTATTTCTCTCAACAACCATCTGTGAGTGCTATATTTTTAAAATGTGTTTATTTTGTTCTTCCTCTTGAAAGATGGTTTAGCTAGGAATAGGATTCTAGTTTCTCAGTTATGGACCCTCAATACTTTGAAGATATTTTCCATTATCTTCTGTAACCTGTGGTTGCTGATAAATCTGCTCACAGGACGACTGTCATTTGTTTTAAGATAACTTGACTTTTCTCCGTGGTAACTTTAAACATTTTCTTATTGTGTTTGGTATTCCATAATTTCACTACTATGTACGGGTCTCAATTTCTAAACAACTTATTCTACTTGAGACTTAGCATCTTCCTTGATCTGATAACCCATTTTTCTTCAAGTCTGAAACTGGCTCACACATCATCACTATGCAGACTGCTTCTCCTCTATGCTCTATTTTCTCCTCTCCAGAAACTCTTTCAGGCATATATAGGGTCTTCCAATTCTACCCTCTAGGTCTCTGAACATATCTGTGCTGCTTTGGCAGTTTGGTATATGCATTTTTCCACGTATTTCAGGCTCATAAAAATCATTTTATAATATAAGGATTATCTGGCTCAAAAGTCATCGGTAGTTGTCTATTTCCTACCAATAAACTTTTCAGGTCCTCGTGCATCCAGGCCCTGCCATTGATTAGTTGGGTAGCTATGGGCATGCAACTTCTCTGGGCCCCCATTTCCTAACCCCAAAAGGTTACTGAAAAACTTAAATGACACAAAGCACATAAGGTCGTGGCCAATGCCCAACACACTGCAGCACAGTAAGTAACCTCTGGTGTGGCTGCCTAGCCCACAGCGATTACGCGGGAGTTCACATCAATGTGGCATCTCTCCATTTCAGATGTGAATTCTGAACGGAAGCTGTCCTCAGTTCTAAGATCTTGCTTCCTTTGTTGCAGTGACTGGCGGAGGCATGGGCACGTGAGTCTAGCCTAACCAGTTAGTCATTCCTTGAGACTTAGAATTTGAGGTGTCCTTTGTGACTGCAGAGTACTTATGATGTGAGCAGAGCCGCGGGCTGTAGTTATGGGGAATGAAAGCGACATTAGGAAAGGGTGGGGGGATAAGGGTGAGAGAGAGAGATTACTAATATCATTCAAGTTCCTGGCCTCACTGGATTTGATGATATGAGACTTTTTAATACTATAGATTCCTTTAAAACTTGAATATTTTATAATAGGCCAGAATAACCTTAAAGTAAAGATCTTAAAAAGAGTTTCAGCATTTGAACATGAATCTTATTTCACTTTATTGCTCAATTTTATAGATTTCTAACTCCTATTTTTCAGAATGACTATTAGCCTCTCTGCAGCTATGGAAACGTAGTTGTTGTAATAACAACATTAAATTTGAATGGTTCTGCAGAGTTCCCACAGTTTTTTCGTATCATTATCTTACTTGATTGTACGAGATGAGTAGGCCAGGTAATATTATGCTTAGTTTCTACAAATGGTGAAATTAAGATGCAAACTCAACGGTGTTCAGGGTGGAGGAGGTGAGAGAACCAAGCTGGATATTAAGCACCATCCATCAGGAGAGCTTGGAGCCTTCTTTCTTTGCAAGGTTGTCGGAGATGGTGACTTATACAATACTTTCATTAATTATTGTGAATTAGAAAACTTCAGAAGAGCCCAGAGAAGATTCATTAGCTCACTCCTAAAACCTGTTAATATGCATACTCCATCCACAATTGACATTCATACTCTCAGATGCACTTGTTTTCCTAGAAGTTAATCTTCGCCTGGTTTCTAATCAAGTTCCTATTTACTTTTACATTCTAGAACTTTCTTAGAGGAGAGATTATTGGGAGTGGGTGGTCGGGGGTAAAGGGATGTATTAATTCCTGGCTAGACATCCACAGTGCTTAACAACCTCTTGTATGAACAAGGGTAAATTCTTACACTCTTGGACTAAGATCTCTGTATTGGATATAGCACATGGGTAATTGTTGACAACGGTGATATGTGATCAGAAAGTACTCTAGTGGGGTAGGGTACAGCTCAGTGGTAGAGCGCCTACTTGGCATGCAAGAGTTCCTGTGTTCAATCCCCAGTAGCTCTATTTAAAAATAAATAAAATAAAATAAAATACAATACAATACAATAAAATAAAATAAAATAAAATAAAATAAAATAAAATAAATAAACATAATTACTTCTCCCCCCCAAAAAAACCCAACCAACCAAACATAAAACCCCCAATTTTAAAAATTACTCTAGTAATATCATCACAACACCTTTGTTTTGGAGAACTCAAGTGTTTTCACAGGATTAACTCCTTCACCCTCACCGAACTGACAGGAGAGGCTGGGTGACAAACAACTCTATTTTATGTGCTGGAGTTGATGAGGTAAAGGGGGAGAGGTACTGATCACAGTGCAAAGCAAGTGCAGCCTGGCTTCCTTCACCATGAGCATTAACCTCATAGTTACGAGAATCCCTCCATTTTAAGCAGAAAATACAATTTATGATGAGGAATATAATTTTAGGTAGGAAATAGTTCCTATAGAATCAAGGCATTGGTATGTCACATAATATTGGAAGGATCGTGCTATTTGTTAATCGGCCGTGTTTTAATTTTGCACTCCGATATCTTCATTTTTCATGGGGCTAAAAGCAGCTTTTTGCTGTAAGTGCAGCGCTATCAGACACAGACAGTCCTGGCATAGATCTCCTTCTCTCCTGACTGCCATTAGACTCAGATCCATCCTCTAAATAAACTCTGTCCCAAGAGACACAATTGATGAAGGGAACAAGGGACTTTATAAGACCAAGCCTGACGTCACACATTTGTGTTCTAACCGTCTGTACCTTGTATTAACCGAGGGCTGGGGTCGCCCGGGTGGACAGGCACAAGAGCACAACAGTCTTCTCCCACACAAGCCTGGAATGGTAACTGTGCGCTGCCGAAGAAAGAAAAGCCGTTTCAGAGCTGTGGGGTGGCGTGGGGGCGTGTGTAGCAGGGTGAGGGAGTCATTCCTCTCCTCCTCCACCCAAGGATGCTATTTATTGGAAATTTAGCACATCTTTTTTTTTAATTGATTTCTCTCGAGTGGGAGGCAAAGCCTTCAGATGCTAGAAAAGACGGGATGGGGCGGAGGGAATGCAAGCCTGGAAGGAGGATTTAGGAGAGAACCATCGCCTTGCTTTGGATTGGAACTGCGAGCGGAGAAACGCTCGGGCGTCCACACCAGTTTGGCTGCCAAGATGCCGCCTTTCCGCCCAGAATGCCAGCATCGCCCCTTCCCCAAGAGGGCAGCAACCACCAGCGTCCCGTCTCGTCTCCTCTAACCTCCGCAAGTCCGGAGGGGCGCGTTCGGGCGAGGGGCGCTCTTTCACCTTCGAGGTTCAAGACCCGGGCAGTTCCTGCTCCCCCTCCCCCTTCCCTCCGGCCGTGCCCACCCCCACCCCCGGGAGAATAGCCGCCTCCCCGGGGCCACCTCTCACCCCACTCCCTTGGCTCCTGCATCTTGCCGAAGGGGCGAATCCTCTCTCCCTCCACGTGCGAGTCGGGTTAGCCCCCCTCCCCTGGCCGCTCCCAAGAAGGCTGCAGCCCCCAGGTGCCCACCTCTCACGCCCTTTCCGGCCCTTCCCCGGGTCCCTGCAGCCTCTCTAAGCTTTGGGGAGCGTCTGCACGCTCCCTGCACGTGCGAGCCCAGGGCCGTTACCCAACTTCTCCGGACCCCGACCTCCAGCCCCGGGCTCCGCCCACCGCGACCGGGGCGCGCGCCCGGAGCACCTGGCCGCCCCTCCCCCGGCTGCGCTCCCTCGCTCGCCCCCGCGCCGCGCCACGGCTCCGCGCCCACCCTCGCCGCTTCCTCCTCCCGCCCCCTCCCCGTCCCCATCCCCGTCCGTCCAGGGGGCGGGGCCCGAGCGAGCGCGGCGGCGTGGCCAATGGGCGCTCGGCTTACTCTGGCCTCTCCCCCGCACGGCGGCCAATCGCGGCGGGCGGTGGTGGTAATATTGTGGAGTGGAGTTTGGATGCCGCCGCTGCAGCGGGCTGGACCGGCGCGGCCGTGGGGGCTGCCCGGGTGTCTTGGGAAGGGGGCGTGAGGAGGCGGCGGCGGCGGCGGTGTCAGAGGGGCAGAGGAAGCTCGGGAGGAAAGAGCGAGAGTCCTCCTCGGAGGAGGCGGGCCCGCCGGCTCCTCACCCCTCGCGGCGGCGGCGGCGGCGGCGGCGGCAGCGGTCGGCGGGGAGGGAGGCGGCGCCGCCCCCCGCCCGCGGACTCCTGGGCGCACGGCCGCCAACTCGCCTGCCCCGGGCGCGGGCGAGGCTCCTGGGGCGGCAGCGGTGGCCAGGCGGCGGCGACAGCGACGGCCATGGCGTTCCTCAAACTCCGCGACCAGGTAGGCGAGGGGCGGCGGGGCGGGTCGCCCGGCCCGGGAGCGAGGGCGGGCGGGCGGTGTGGGCCTCTAGGCGCCCGCTCGGCGGGGCCGGTGCGAGGGGGCGGCCCGCCTGTCAGCGCAGCCGGGGCGGGGAGCCCACGTGCCGCCTCCGGCCGCCGCGAGAGGGGCGGGGCCCGCGCCACGTCCGGGTCCGCGCCTCTCCTCCAGCCAGGTGAGGCCCGGGCCTAACAGGTGGCTTCCCGTTCCGGGCGGAGCCTGCGGCGGCTGTGATCAAGGGTCACGACCTTGCTGGTATGCTGGCAGCTCTAGGCCAGCCCTCTCCGGGTCAGAGGCGGTGGATTTTGCTCAGGAGCTGGGTATTCAGGGTGCAAGTTCCTAGACTTGTTTTCTTGTGTCATCGCATGCACCATCTTGGTTACTTTTCTTGACTTGGGAAGAGCGGAGACAGGAATACCTGAAGCGCCGGAAAGAGTCGTGACTCTCTTGGATTGAGGAAATACTTTGTGTCTAGGAACTAAATCGCCCTGATGTCAGTGACTTGTACACCTAAAACCACGGGACGTGGGTAACAGGGCTTTCAGGCGGTGCAGAGGTGTCCAAACCTTAGTACCTCTCCTTGCAGAAAAAGGAATTAACATGAAATATACGGAGACTCAGGAGACTTATTAGTGCTGAGAATTTACTTTTGCCATTTGTTTCTCCGAGTAGAAGATAATTGAACAGGTCTGAAGGGAAGGTGACTTGCATGCATCGGGAAGCTATTCCAAAAGTGAGATCCCCTGTTGAAAGACAATGGGGAAAACCTTGAGATGCATTCTTCAATATTGTCTCTTAGTGAGTATTGTACCTTCTTTCTGAACCTAAGTAGTGTCATTTCATAAGTGACTATTTTGGTTAGGCTAATGGCTGAACTTGTGTATCATTTGGTATCAGGAAGGTTTTAGCTGGTATTAACATCATCAGGACATGATACTTTGAAAAACTACTGTTCAATCAAGATTATACACTGAAATTTAAATTATAGAACTGCATTGTCCAATATGATAGCAACTAGCCACATGTGGCAACTTAAATTTAAATTCACTTTAATTTTAAATAAAATAAAACAAATTCAGCTCTTCATTCCTGCTCACCACATTTCAAGTATTGGGTAGCTCCATGTGACTCCTGACTGGTATGGGACAGCACAGATATGAAACATCTGTATTATCATAAAGTTCTGGGGGGGGGCAGTACTGGTAGAGAATAACAGGAAAAGCATAAACCAATTTCTGCTAATTCCTGTACTGTTAACTCATACTCTTAATGATGTGAAAGTCACGATCTCGGTTCTGCACTATCTTTACTGATCTAATGGCCCTTTGCTCTTCCATAAATCATAGTGGAAGTAGAAATTTCTGTTTTGTCTCTGGTCCCACACTTTGGAAAAAAGTTACTTGGATCATACTGTGCATTAGAAATTTGGTAAACTTTTAGGAGGACATCCCATTTTATTCACCATCAGATTTAAACTGAAACAGGATCGTGTTTTCAGTTGGGTATAAAATCTGCTTTCACCTTTGCATTTGTGTGTGTAGGTAGGAATTGCAGTTATGAAACAATTGTGATGCTATTCTAGTTTTGTATAATGTTTGTTGATACTCACTGGTAATGGTACCTAAAATATCACCTTCAAACTTGAGTATATTTGGGCAAGTTAGTAAAGTGCTCTGGCTCACAGGGGAGAAAAGAACATTGGGGTTTTACCCCTAAAATACTAAGTATTTGGCTCATTTGGTCTCTCTTTCAGAAGACTTTGAGAAATGAGTTTGTTTTTGTCAGGTTTAAAGGGAATAGCTGCTTTTAGGAGTCCTCTCTATGTTGATATTTTATCAGCTATTAAAAGTGATGCTGGATGTGAAATGAAGTACAAATACGGTTTTAACCTTTCCCGTCTACAGGACAGACAGTTCATCTAGATGAATTATTTTATTTGGAGGGAAGGAGGAGGTCTGGATAAGGACGCAGAATTTTAAAGCTGGAAGGTACTTGACATTGTATTTAGCTCAGTCCTCATTTACACTTGAGATAGGAAGCAGTAGAGCCTGCTTTTCTATGTTATTTCCATATTCATCTTGTATTTTGGTTTCTTATGTCTTGTAAATAGTCTAATACGTAGACGCTAAATATTGGGTAGGGGTTGTTTTTCTTTATGCCCGTAAGCATCAAGGGGGTTCTAGATTGTTTAAACATAAAATCAATGAGTAAATAAAACAGTTTGTTTTCATATCCAGTGAATGATCTAAATAAGACAGCTTTCTCTCATTTTGTGCCAATGCCAACATGGGGGTAAGAAGTTACTACTGTACTACTTTCTCTTAGTAGATGAAAATAACTTTTAATTGTAAGTGAAATGAAAATAACTTGTTTCCTATTTGTACAAGTAGAACCATGAACTTTTCCCTTGATTTCCCCTCGCCTCCACATTAGTTTATACAGCATGAATTTGTAACTATTGCAGGGTTTTATTCAACAGGTGTCACTGTCAGGTTTTTTTCTCTTTGCAGTTAATAAAAATGTAATCATGCATGATTATATTTAAAATTTATTTTATTTGCTTTCCAGCTTTATTGGGAGATTATTAATATATAACATGTAAGTTCAAGGTGTACAAGATGACAGTTTGATACATGTATATATTGTGAAATGCTTACCACGGTAAGGTTAGTTAACACCTCCGTCCCCTCACAAATTACCATTTGTGTGTGTGTGTGTAGATAACATTTAATGTTTTTGAACAACTTTCAATTATACGTACATAATAGAGCATTACTAATTATAGTCACCATGCTGTGCATTAGAGCCCCAGAACTTATAGCTGGAAATTTGTACCCTTTTACTAATTACAGGATTACATTGTAATGTATCAGCAGCAATTCATAGTATTCCCTAGAAGGAAAGGTAAATGGCCTTTGTTTGGACCAGGGATAACAAACTCACAACTGAGAAGCTAAATGGCAGCTGACACTTGGCTTTAGTGTCTAGGAGACAGTAGGGCATGAGGGAGATCATGGCACATAGCAGGTATGTTCTTTGCTGCTCAGCGGCGAGCCATTGTTGCAGTGCAGGTGTGCCTAGTATTTTTAGAACTCCAGTTTTGTTTTGTTTTGTAAGAAGCCAGAAATCTAGATTCCTATGAAAATTTTATATACAAATGTTGGCCAGTTAGTAGTTACCATTGAGAAAAATTTAAACCTGTGGGTTTTTTTTTTTTTTTTTTCTTCTTCAGTTAAACCTGTGGTTTTAAAAGGGCCTGGTAGGGCCCAGTTTATACTGCTAGTTTGGATCAGCTGGAGAAAACAAACGACTATAAAATAAGATTCCTATTTAAAAATTTTTCTTTGAGATAAAAGCCAAAAGTGTCATAAACTTTAAAAAACTGAGATTATAATTTACATACCATAAAATACACCCTTTTAAAGTGTTGAGTAGTTTTCAGTATTCACAGAGTTGTACAACCTTTACCACTGCCTAATTCCAGAATGTTTTCATCCCTCCAAAAAGCCATTAACAGTGACTCTGTGTTACCCTCTCCCTGGCAGTCGCTAATCTACTTTCTGTCTCTATGAAGTTGCCTATTCTGGATATTTCATATAAATGGAATCATACAATATGTGGCCTTTTATGTCTGACTTCCTTCACTTAGCATAATATTTTTAAAGTTTATCCTTGTAGTATCATGAATCAGTCAGTCATAAACTTTTATATCATGTTTAAGAGTTTATTTTTAAAAAGGTCCTATACTTTTATACTGTTTTACTGCCTCGGGTAGTGTGCATATGTATAAGCTAGATTTTTTTGTTTCTGTTTTCTGAGTTTGTTTTATAACCCGAGTTAAACTTGTTGGCAGTAGTACTAAAGGATAATAGCTTTCACTTTTGGATTACTTCTGTAGAGGATCCATCTTTGTGCTCGCTCCTGAGTTAATGGTCGTTAGGTAAGAATTCTTAATATATTGAAGGATTGTTTTGAACAGAATTTGTATGTATCAGTGAGTAGATATTGGATGGATAAGAATAGCTTAATCATTATTTTGGATTGTAAGTTCTCATTTGTCACTTGTCCACTAAGGGTAGAGTATTATTTGTTCAGTAGGAAAAAAAAAAAAAAAGATCCTTGAAATATATAACTGGGGATACAGGATGTGTGAAATGCCTGGAAAACACCGATGCCCAAATATTCAAGTATTCTGTATCGGGTGTCTGCTTGCTCTGTGTTGGAGACTGTGGGGGACACAGGATGCAGTAGCTACCAGCTCTGCCCCTAAGAATTTTATTGACTAGAAAATGAGTGAAGACAGAAACAAAGCACAGTGTCTGAGATACTCTGCATGAAAAGGTTTATGTAGATGTTGAGGAAAGACATATGGAGCTTGTTGTTTGGAAATGTAACTAACAAGTAGTTCAACCATAAGTGTGTCCATGTCCTCTGTTTCTGGATTCCTTGTGTAATACAGTGGAGGACGTGGAGTGCTGCATAAGAGATGCAGGTAACGTGATTCCGCATTCAGAAAGGATCAGATGATCTGATTGCAGGCAGAGGGAAACCCTTATGGCATGAGAGGTATTTTAGGTTCTCAGGAAGGATTTGTCAAGAGCAAACACTTGTGCAGGAAAGCAACAGGAGGGAACCATGAAGGCAAACCAGAAAAAGAGGACGGTGTATTCATGTTGGGTGGGCAGGAGCTAGACCTGTCTGATGTGTACAGTTGGAAAGGATGGGAAATAGATGACTGAGTTTGGACTTGATTAGTAGGTGGTGGGAAGTCCAAATTAGGGACTGTGAAGGGCTTAGCAGGAATGTGCATACACGTCCTCTCAAGAGGGTTCATAACTTGTATTAGGTCCTCTGAGGGGCCTGCTGCACCCCAGACTTAAATAACCACTGCTTTATAGGTTTCAGAAGAGTTGATTACAGAAGACAAGTGGGGACACCCAGCACTGGTTAGGTGGCTACTGCATTCATTCAGAACATATGTAAAACATTTTAATTCAGTACAAACTGAGTATATTAAATACTAAGCAGAAGTTTGAATGAGAATGAGTAAGTCTTTAAAGAATCCTCATTGACATTATAGTGGCTTACTTATATGTACAATTGTGTCTTATATTCACATGACAGTTGACAGTTTGTTTGTTGCATAGTCCCACTAGGGTCAGTTAAACATGAAAATGCAATTAAACGTTGATTCTGGTAGTAGAAAAAAGTGGATCATCCAAGTAGTTAGCATTTTATCTTGTTTCCTTTAAATTTCTCTAGTATGATGTAAAATTCATGTTCAGTGAACGCACTCTAGCTGGACTAGAGTAAGATACCCCTGGAAAATGTGTTGTGCCTGAAGACAGTAGCTTAGGATTAAGCCTTTTTGTTCTGGCTAATATATCATGTCTGTGGACAGTTTACATCAAACCAGTCACACAGTAATACTTCTAATTTAAAGCAAAAGTTAATGAATCTCTAGTTACTTAAACCAATGAAGTTTTAAAGTGTTATAGTACATTGTGCACAATGATTAAAGTTCTCAAGAACTTTAGGTCTAATTTCCACTCTTATCCCCTAACCCGGTTCTTGGTCATACTGTTAAGTGGTTCATCCACCTTATGTGATAACGATTTTAAGAAAAGTTGCCGGGATTCTTTGTACTGATGGGCATACGAATCAGTCTGGAGAGAATTACTATTCCCACCACTTTAGTGAAAAGTTCACTTTTGCCCAGTAAATTTAAGTTCAGATTCTTAATTGGTGATGGTTTACTCATTATTGTAAAGTTAAAGATAGTATCTTTTCTACTCTTAACAATTGAAGGCCATAGTTAATATTAAAACATGCAGCACAGGACAGTTAAAATATTTAAAAAGGGAAATCAGGCAGCAGTTGCTTCTGAAACAAATGCTTATTCTAGGAGCTGGGAATGAAAGTTCTACAGTTGAGCACTACATTTAACTTTATTTCCTATTACCTGAGGTGCCAATAAGGCCCCACAAACTTTAAGTCTTACAATAGGAAGTATAAATTAGCCTGGAGAGGGAGCTGGCAGCCTTTTCTCTTGCATCAATTTCTCGATGAAAAAGCTTGATAGCTTTTTTTTTTTAAAAAAAATACGCTTTTTATTGAGGTAACATTACTTTATAACATTGTGTAAGTTTCATGAGTACAGCATTCTGTTTCTGCTTCTGTATACACTGCAGTGTGCTCACCACCTCCTTCCCCTGCCCCCACCCCTGCCCCTCTGGTAAACACTACTCAGTGTCTGTATTTATGTGTTTGTTGTTGTTTAGTTTATTTGTTTATTTTGGTTTTTTGCTTATTTTTTTTATATTCCACATAAGTGAAATCATACAGTATTTGTCTTTCTCTGCCTGACCAATTTCACTTTGTATAACACCCTCAAGGTCCATTGACATTGTCCAAAAAAGGCAAGATTTTATCTTTTTTAATGGCTGAGTAGTATTCCAGTGTTTGTGTATACCATATTTTCTTTATCCTTTCAACCATTGATGAGCACTTAGGCTATTTCCATATCTTGGCTATTGTAAATAGTGCTGTGAGGAACATAGGAGTACATGTATCTTTTCTAGTTAATATTTTGTGTTCCTTGAATAAATACTCAAAAGTGGGATTGCTGGATTATATGGCAGCTCTATTTTTAACTTTTTGAGGAATCTCCATTCTGTTTTTCAGACTGGCTGCACCATTTACATTCCCACCAACAGTGTATGAGGGTTCCCTTTTCTCCACATCCTTGCCAACACTTGTTATTTCTTGATTTTTTGATAATAGCCATTCTAACAGATGTGAGGTGATATCTCATTTTTAAAAATTTTTTGATTTGTTCCTAATAATTAGTGACATTGAACATCTTTTCATGTGCTTCTCATATTTGGCCATCTGTATGTCTTCTTTAGAAATGTCTATTCACTTCCTTGGCCTGCTTTTTAATCAGATTGTTTTTTGTTGTTGAGTTATCGCCTTTTCTTTTTAAAACAGCTTTACTGATAGAATTCACACACCAATTTAAATTGTACAATTCAGTGATTTTTAGTATATTCACAGAGCTGTGTATCGCCACAAACAATTTTAGAACATTGTATCAAGCCCCAAAGAAACCTCTTACCCCTAAACCTGTTCCTCCCCCAGACACGCATTGTCCCCAGCCCTAGGCAACTGCTGATCTACTTTCTGTCTAAAATTTACCTAGTTCACTTAGCATATTTTCAAGGCTCAGCCATATTGTAGCATGTATCAATTTTTTTTTATTGCTGAATAATACCATATTCCATTGTGTCATGCCACATTTTATTTATTCACGCAACAGTTGATGGACATTTGAATTGTATCCACTTTTTGGGCAGTAAGAATAATGCTGCTATGAACATTTGTGTACAAGCTTTTGTGTGGACAAAAGTTTTTATTTCTCTTGGATATATACTTAAAAGGAGGACTAGCTGGGTTATGTGGTCAGTCTGTATTCAGCCTTTTAAAGAACTCCCAGTCTGTTATCCAGGATTGCTGCACCATTGTGCATTTCCACCAGCAGTGTATGAGGGTTCCAGTCTCTCCACATCCTCGGTAACACTGTCTACCATCCTCGTGTGTGTGAAGTGGTATCATTTGTGGCTTTGAAGTGCATTTCCCTGATGGTCAATGATGTTGAGCATCTTTTTATCAGATCCTTTGCCCAATTTTTAATCAGGCTATTTGTCTTTTTATTACTGAGTTATAGGAGCTCTTTATAGATTTTACAGACAGGTCCCTTATCAGATATATGATTTGCAAAAATTTTCTCCCGTTTTGTCGATTGTCTTTCTACCTTCTTGGTAATATTCTTTGAAGTGCAAAAGCTTTTAATGTTGAAGCCCAGTTTATCACTGATGCTAGAGCATCGACTGGGGGCCTGAGTGCATGGGGCATGTGGGGAGAGGAGCTGGAGAGAGGGTATCACTACCTCAATTCTGGGTACATTGAGTTCCTGTGGGACCTTCAAACAGAGAAGCATTGTTACAGTGGCAGTTAAGTGTGAGGCTGGTCCTCCATGGTAATTGATGTGATGAGAAGCGTTCATGGCCGAGGAGAGTGTGGTGGGGAGTATGAGATGAGGTGGGGAATGCTGAGAGGAGCCACCAGCGCTCCCCAGGAGGGGAGAGTTCCCACAGTGCTCCTGTGGCACCGAGGCTCAGTGTTTTCGTCACCTTTTAGTTTTCTTTTTATCCACACATTGTTCAAAACATCCATGGAAATGTTTTCCCTGTTTGTTCCAGGTCCTTTACTTCCCAAGCCAGTAATTCCTAACATGAGCATATACTGGAGTGACTTAGCCATCTGAAGTACAGGTTTTGGGGGTCCTGGGGGTAACGCCCCAGTGTCTATGGTAAAACCTTTTGTGGTAACTAGACTGGCTTGTTCCTCACCAAGGCTGCTGCTTTTTCGCTGGGATTCCAGCTAGCTTGACTCACTGGCCCCTGCTGCATGCGGGGACGGCCACATGACTGAGAACAGGCTGTAGGAAAGTGAGCAGACGCTGAGCGGTCCTCAGCCCTGGCCAACACCAGCCTCCCTCAGACACGCCTCTGTTGTCCACCTGCCGGCTGGGCCTTGTCTGTTAGAGCAGCTTCAGAAAGGATGGGACCGAGAGCTGGACTCCATCAGCCAGGGCATCTCCAGCCTCCTCGTGCATGCAGCTGATCGTTAATAAGATTTTTTGGATCTTGTAAAAACATGAGATAAAAACGAACTGTTATGTTATGCCACAGTTTGGGGATGGATCTATTATAGCATCTGCTGTTACTTTAATGGATACGACTCCTTAGATTATTCTCCAAATTCTGACTTAGGAACCACTGCCCTTGGTTTGCACTATTTTGTATTTTTAAACTCCTGTATTTTGTAAGTTAGTCTTCAGCTGTTGACTTCGAGACCTTATATATAAATACTATGGGTTTTTTTGTGATAATTTTCATGGAAATGATTATAATTAACATCCTAAGTATTTTATTAGAAAACAAACATTTGTATGCCTATTACCTAGTGGTCCTTGAAAATGGGGGTATATCTACGTATAATAGAGGGTCTTCTTTCTCGTGTGAGATAGGATGGAGTTAGATAAGGACAGTTTTCTTACCTGTTAATTGTAATACTTGGTGCTTTGAGAGCATCAGGGAGAAATGGCTAATGAAACCCAGTGGTAGCGTTGGGGGTCCTTGAAGTATTTTTAATGGGGTTTTATTTACCCATGTTCCTCTTGTATTGTCGTTCTCTCTCATTCTTGGTGGACGGGAGCCATATGTAGCCTGAATAAAATGTCCCTTTAGAGGAACAAAAACTATAAGTACGTTGTTGGCAGATTTGTGTCACATGGGGGTATTTCATTTGAGTGTATGTTTTTCCTTAATCTTTACCACCCGGAAAGAATCGAATACTTTATTTAGGAGAACTGCAAATCTTAGTCTTGATCCAGATTAAATTGCTGAACTTTAACTGTAGTTAACTGAAGTGTGTTTTGTTTTGTTTTGTTTTTTTTAAAGAAACAGCTTATTGATGACATTTCCTCTTTCCCTTTTCCTTTTGAGGGAACTCTCAGATTAGAAGTGATGAAAGTCAGAAAGGACCTTCTTAATTATCGTTAGTATTATATTTTTATTAGTGTAAATTCATTAGGATAAAATCAGATAATTCCAGCAGGACTTTGAAAGATTTTATATATGTGTGTGTGTGGATGTGTATGTAGATGAGTAAACAGAAAGCTTCTATATTGGATAGTTCTCTGAATGGTGAGAGGTTCCCCCACTTTTTGAGAGCTTATAAGCTCTGCAGTGTGCAGTTCCAGAGTGTCAGACTGGGTCACACCAGGAGTGAGAAGTGTCCCTGGGAGAACCTTAAACAGCAGGGCAAGTGACAGTCACATCCTGGAGAAGTGGAGTTGGTTGGACTTCAGGGTTAACAGCAGCTGGCTTTTAAGGGATGTAAAAGCAGTATCAGAGGTGAGCAGTGGAGGTGAAACCAGCTGAATGGATCGGAACAGCAAGTGTAGTACTAGTCAGGTAAAGCCGCTGAGTAGCCTAATGTAGGGTACAGACAGGTAGTTAGAAACCTGCATGTCTGTAGGAGCTTGGGTGATTCAAGTAGAGAAGATGTCTGGAACGTAGAGACTTCAATAGAAGAGGGCCAGGGGCTGTGACCATCAGACACGCTGGTTTAATACTGACCGGGACGGTGAGAGGAAGCCTGATTGGAGTATTTCCCAGTTCAGAAACTAGTCGAGAGTTGTAAATCCAACACAGTAGAGGTGTATTAGAGAAATGTTCTGGAAGATTGTGTATATTTTAAATAATGGTTAATCCACTCATTTAACAATGAGTGAATGGTTAATCCTTGCTATTTTAAAGAAACAAATTATTTTAAAGATGTATTTTAAGTTACTTTAAATAGAGTCTCTTAAATTATCCTTCTGTCTCTCTTTTATCATGGAGCTTAATTTCTGTGTATCACTTTCCCTTAGCTTTAGAGGTACTGACTTGACTGCTTGACTTACAGATGGCTAGTAATACACGGATTATTTTGCGTGTCCTGGTGCGTTATTTTATGTTACTGGTTTTAGAACCTCCCATGTTTTGGCTGTTGAATTATGGCTTTTGAAGTATCATTAATCAGTGTTTCCTTTCCTTGTTAGCTGTGTTCTACCTACTGAGACTCCAGGTTCCGTTATAAAATCGAACTCCCTACCTGCTCACTTCTGGCGTCCTCAGCATGTTGGAGCCACAGTCCTGAACTTGGAACTCCCGCTATCTGACACAGCTTCTTTCATTGTTGGCACTGCCATGTCTCCAGGCACAGGGAGCCTGGGCTTCGCTGTCCTGGAACCTCCTTCACCTGGTCTGCTGGGTTCAGTTTGGCCGCACACCGCCCTCTGGAGGGGCCTTGACCTCCAAGTTTGAGCAGTGTCAGCTCGGGTAGTGTTTTCTGGTGCATGGGAAGCTTTTAGTGCCGGTGTGTTTGCTGAGACTTAACGTGGGGGACCCGTCTACTTCGACTGCACAGGTTGACCGACTTCCCTTACTTCTTGTCCCCTCGGGAGCCCAGCCCGGTGCCCCGCTTCAGTCCTGCCTGCCTCTGGCCTATTTGGGGGTCTCCCTGCATCGCACCCATTCCGTGTGCTTACTCTTTATTTTTGTCCTCTCAACACCTGTTCCACCTTCTGTCAGCCAGCCTGTGCATCCTCCTGTTGGTTTGCTCGTTCCCACCCCTTCCCCATCGGGCATTTCCCCGGCCTCCCTGCACCGTCAGCCTCTGCCCTCTCTGCTCCTGTCCTTAGTCAGGACACAGCCTCATTCTTTCCTGCGGCTTTGTTGGCAAGAGAAGCAAGTGACTTGAAAAAAACGTGGCGTGGGTGAGAGTGGACGTGAGAAGTGGGCGTAGAGGATGGGTGTGGGGGTCCACTGAGTGTCGGGAGGGGTAGAGCATCCCTTGTGATTCTGGCCCGGGCACTTACCCTCTGTGACCTTGGGCAACTTATTTCACTTCAGTTTGTGTTTCCTCACCTAGAAAAGGGAGGTAACTGTGTCTGGCTCCTAGAATTGGTGAATTAAGTGAGAGTGTGTAAAACCTCTGGCGCATGGTTGGCACCTGGTAAGTGGGATAAATGGCAGTCCTCATACTGAGAAGGACGTTGGCTTGAGAGACCTGGGCAGCTCCGCTGCTTTCTTACTGTGTGGCCGTGGGCAAAGCAACCAGGTCTGGGCTTTGTTTTTAACGTTTTGTTAATATGTTTGTTTTTAACATCTTTATTGAGGTACAATTCACATACCACAAAATCTATCCATTTAAATAATTTACAGTTCACAGGGTTGTGCAGCTGTCAACCACAGTCTAATTTTGGAACATTTTTATCACCTCAGAAAGAAGCCCCCTACCAGTCGACAGTCACTCCCATTTCTCCTGACCCCTCCTCCTTTCTCTCAGCCTTAGGCAACCACTGATTTACAGGCACACCTCAGAGACACTGCACTTTGGTTCCAGACCACTCCAGTAATGCGAATATCGCAATAAAGCAAGTCACACGAATTGTTTGGTTTCCCAGTGCGTATATAAGTTGTGTTTATTATAGTCTGTGAGGTGTGCAACAGCAGTATGTCTAAAACAAAAGTACATCTCTTAATTAAAAATACTTTATTGCTGTTGTACCATCATTTGACAGTGCAGAGTTGCCACAAACCTTTAATTTGTTTTAAAAAAATGCAATATCTGCAAAGCACAATAAAGTGAAGTACGCCTGTACTTTGTCTCTGCATTTGCCTTTTCTGGACACGTCAGATAAATGGAATCGTACAATACTTGGTCTTTGTGTCTAGCTTCTCCTACTAAGGAGGTTTTCAAAGTTCATTCGTATTTTCGCACGTATCAGAACTGCATTTTTCATTGCCGGGAAATGTACGTATCCACACACTTACCACATTTGGTTTATCCATTCATCACATGATGGCTATTCAGGTGCTTCCACTTTCTGAACATTTTTAATCTGTAAAATGGGCATGGTGATGTCTGCATTGGGTTGTGAGAGTGTTGATAAAGTCCGGTGTGTAGTATTCGCTCAGTAAGGGATCACTTGCCTCCAAACAATTTAAACTCCTCTTTCCCCTTGACTTTCTCAGTCAGCCTGTGGATTACTTCTGCCTTGTATTGTATTCTCTGTTTCAGCTCTGAGACCACTGAGAATTGGTGAAGAAAGTAGTGAAACCAGGCTGATGATAGGGCAGTTTTCTGATGTCTAACTTCATTTGTACCCTCATGGCTGTTAAACAGTCCTTCTCATATCTTTTCTGTATCTGGTAATATTTATTTCTGCCTTTCTTCATTTTGACATGTGGTTGTACTTGTATGCCCTAATTTACCAGGAGAAGTCTGCCTACCCACATAAGCTTTTCTTTTGATCCCCTTCCTTAATGCAGGTCATTTACTTCTACACTTCGCTTTCTGATTTTATCTTTTTCTTATTCTGACTCAGAGGAGGAATTTTTCTTTCTCAGACTATTCTACTGTACTCCTAATCATATCCTCATCTGAGCTTTAGATGTATTATTTCTTATTTATTTTTCCTTTTTTGCACGTCTCTCCCTGCACTCACACGTTGTTGTATGTTGGTGTCTAGATGGACACTACCTGTTACTGTTAGTCAAAATTCTAATACTCAGACTGGGCAGAAGCAGGTAAGCAACACCCACACAGAATTCAACCTTAACGCAGCTCTTTTTCTGTCTGGGTATTACAATGTAACTTGAAAAATACTGCTTGCTTCAGTGTGAAGCAGTAACTCGGGGTTGTCTGAGTTGAATTTCTTTGATTAGAATAGTGAAAACATTTTCCTTTGCATTCTCATGTGTTGAGGCTGAGTATATGTGATATCCAAAAGCAGGGTTTTTTCCATGTGTCCTTTTGTTAAGTATTATCTCTAGAGACAAATATGACCCACCCTTAAGGTTGATTGTAGTGTATGCTGAACCATGTTGATTTTAGTATGTGCTGAGTTTGTATGGCTTTCGTTGGTTCTACGTTCCTCTCTGTCTGACTGCCCGGTCAGAAAATCTTCCTTTTTACCCCATTTAGTTCTCTCCGTCTACAGTTCAGCCCTTTCCTGTGGTGGTGTCTACGACAGAGTTCCCGTATGGCTGCTCAGCCTTTCAGGTTGGATTCAGGGAGCTGGTGATTGGTTAGACAAGTGGCTCTTTTTTTTTTAAACAGTTTTTTAAGGTATAATTTACATACCCTAAAATTCACCTGTTTCAAGAATACCGTTCAGTTATTACCTGTTACTGAAAATCTCAAGTCTCCTGTGTTTCTCCTTTATTCTCGAACTTCTACTATACGCCACACTTCTGACACCAGAGTGGTGTCCCACAGTCCACCTGTTCTGATCCTGCCTACTTGGAGGGAGCATCAGACCCCACAGGTTTGGGGCTTGGTCCTGCAAGGCTGCCCTCCCTGCCTCTGAAGCCTGTGGCAAGTTCAGGTTATCCCCGGTGTTCTGACTAGCTTTAAATCAAACGCTCCTGATTAATTTGGTAAAGGAGCTCACAGAGCTCAGGGAAGTATTTTACTTACTAGATTATCGGCCTGTTGTAAAAGGATATAATTCAGGACTCGCCAGATGGAAGAGATGCATAGGGCAGGGTGTGAGGGAGGGGCATGGGACCTCTGTGCTCTCCAGTGTGCCATGTGTTCACCAACACGGAAGCTCTCTGAACTCCATCCTTTGGGGTTTCATTTTGTAGGCAGGATGGATTGAATCATTGGCCATTGGTGAATGAACTCAGTCTCCAGCCCCTCTTCCCTCCCCAGGATGGGGGTGCGTGGGCCTAAAAGTTCAAACCCTCTAATACAAGGTTGATTTTCCTGGCAGCTACACGATCTTTAGGTGTTTTCCAGAAGTCACCTCATTAACATAATGAAAGACACCTTTGCTGTTCTTGTCACAGGAAATTCCGAGGCTTTTAGTAGCTTTGTGCCAGGAATGGAGGTAGACAAAATATATATTTCTTATTAACATGTGACAGTATCATGATACCTGATAGTCACTGATAGAAATTTGAATTGTTCCCCATTTTTGGCAGTTATGAATTATGCTGCTATGAATATTCATATAAATCTTTGTGTAGATGTGTGTGGTTTTTTTGTTTTTTTATTGAGTACAGTCAGTTACAATGTGTCAGTCTCTGGTGTACAGCACAATGTCCCAGTCATGCATATACTTACATGTATTCATTTTCATATTTTTTCCTTTAAAGGTTCTTACACGATACTGAACATAGTTCCCTGTGCTATACAAAAGAAACATTAAAAAATTATTTGTATATAGTAGCTAACATTTGTAAATCTCAAACTCCCAAATTTATCCTGTCACCCCCTTTACTTGGTAACCATAAGATTGTTTACTAAGTCTGCCAGTCTGTTTCTGTTTTGTAGATGAGTTCATAGTGTCTTTTTTTTTTTTAAGATTCCACATATGAATTATACCATATGGTATCATAAGTCGGGCTTACTTCACTTAGAATGATGATCTCCAGGTCCATCCATGTTGCTGCAAATGGCATTATTTCATTCTTTGTGTGGCTGAATAGTATTCCACTGTATAAATACACCACATCTTCTTTATGTGTAGATTTGTGTTTTAATTTCTCTTGGGAAGGGCCATATGAGTGGAGTCGCTGAGTTGTATGGTCAGCTTACGTTTAATGTTTTAAGACTAGCCAAACCCTGCAATCCCTATTGCATGTTGCTTGGTTTGACTTGCTCACATTTTGTATATCTCTCTATTCTTGTAATGTCTTTGTTTGGCTTTGATATGAGGGTGATGTTGGCCTCGTAGAATGAACTGGGAAGTGTTCTCTGCTCTCTTCTAGAAGAATTTGTCAAGGATTAGTAGTATTTCTTATTTGAATATTTGGTAAAATTCACCAGTGAAGCTATGTGGGCCAGGCCTTTCCTTTGTGATAAACTTTTAAATTACTCATGCTGTTTCTTCACTTGTCATAGGTCTATTCAGATTTTCTGTTCCCTCTTGAGTCAGTTTAACTAATTTGTGTCTTTCAGGGAATTTGTTCATTTTATCTAATGTCTAATTTTTTGGCATAAAAGTTGGTTAAATATTCCTGTATAGTGCTTTTAGTTTCTCTAAGGCCAGTAGTGATGTACGCCGTTTCATTCTTGATTTTGGTGATTTAGTCTTCTTTTGTTTTTTTTTTCTGGTCGGTCTAGCTAAAGATTTGTCCATTTTATTGGTCTTTTCCTAGAACCAACTTTTGGTTTTATTGATTTTTTCCCCCTATTTTTCTCCTGTGGTATTGATTTTCCCTCTAACATTTATAATTTCTTACCTTCTGCTTGCTTTGGATTTAGTTTGCTTTTTTCTAATTGTTTAGGATGGAAGCTTACTTGAGGTTTTTCTTCTCTAGTATTGATGTGTATAGCCATAAATTTCCCTTTATATACTATGTTAACTATCCTGTAAGTTTTGATGTGTTTTATTTTCATTTTCTGTCAGTTCAAAATACATTCTGAGTCTCCTTGTGATTTTGTCTTTGACCCATGTGTTGTTTAAGTGTCTTGATTAATATTAATATCTTGATTAGTATGTTTTCTAATTTAATTCCATTGTGATTGAGGCATATTATATTCTTTCTCATTTCAGTTCTTTTAAATTTGAGACTGTTTTATCGCCTAACACGTATTCTATCGTGAATGTTCCATGCGTGCCTGAGAAGATATGAATTCTGTTGTTGGGTGGAGTCTTCAATACATTTAGGTCATGTTGGTTAATAGTATTGCTTAAATTATTCTTGCTGATTTTTTGTTTTACTTGCTCTGTCATTTATGAGGGTGTGGTATTGAAGTCTGTTATTGTTTAATTGTGTATTTTTTCCTTTTTTTTTTTTCATTTTTTGCTTCCCCTATTTTGGGGCTGTTTTTTTAGGTGTATATGTTTATATTCATTATATTTTCCTGGATTTGGTACTTTTAGTATTATACTTAAAAACAAGTAGTTTTTTTTAATTTAGTCTATTTTGTTGGGTATTAGTATAGCTAATCAGTTCTCTGATGGTTATTGTTTGTGTGTTGTATCTTTTCCTATCCTTTCAACCTATTTGTGTCTGTGAATCTGAAGTGTCTCTTGTAGGCAGCATATAGTTGGCACTGCTTTTTTTATCCAGTCCAACAATCTGTCTTCTTAATGGAGTGTTTAACCCTTTCCTATTTAATGTTATTTTTGAAATGGTTGGGTTTGTGTCTCCCATTTGGTCTGTTTTTCATATACCTCATATGTCTTTTTTTTCCTCTGTTCCTCTTTTATTACCTTTTGTATTTTCTTTTCACCATTTAAAATTCTTTGATTTTAAAAAATTATGTTTTTCTTAGTATTTGTCCTGGGGATTACGGTATGCATCTGAATTTATCACAGTCTGCTTCAGATTTAATGCTAAGAATACTCCAGTACAGCTCCATTTCCTCATCTCTCCTTCGTGCTGTTATTGTCGTATATATTATGTCTGTTTACATAATAAACCCGGTGACACAGTGTTTTAATTATTACTTTAAACATTGTGTGTCTTTTAAAGAATAAAAAGAAAAATATTTGTAGTCTTTAGTATTTCTGATGCTCTTTCTGACGGATGCCAGTTCTGTCTGGTGTCATTTCCTCCCTCCAGTGTAGCTCCAGGCCCTCCTCCCTTTTTTGTGCTGCTACTGTTACATATATTACATCTTTATATGTTATAAGCCTAACAGTACAACTTTATAATTGTTTATGCAGTTGCCTTTTACATTGAGTAGAAAAGAGTAAAAAATATGCTTATACAGTCTTTTATATTGTATTGTTATTTTTTTCTTTACCTGTTGTTGCTTCTGCCCGCGTTCTTTATTTCTCCGTGTGGATTCTGGTTACTGTCTGGGGTAACTTTTTGTCTTCCTGAAGAAGTTCCATTAGTATTTGACTTTTATCTGTAGCTCCTGAAGAATGCATGTTAGAGTTAGTGGCTGCCCACATCATCTTAATTGGGGACCACATACCTTATAATGTGCGTGTTGTGAGTTGAGTGACAATTGAGAAGGGGTGCAGGAGGAGAGGCTGGGCAGAGGGATGTTCCTGGATGATCCTGTGTTCTACACTCTGGGACTTGAATCTGTGGGGACCAGCTATTGGAAGATTTTACAGAGTCTGTGATCACCTTTGAGCCATGAGGAAGGATCAGAGACTGGGGTCTGAGTCCTTGTTCAGAGATGGCAGGACAGACTCTGAGAGGAAGGTGAATCAGCCTTTCCCTCTACAGTTCCTTCTTCGTTTTTTTGAGAAGTTAAAAGCTCCTATGTCCATAAACTATTTACACATTACAAGTCAGCAAAAGAGTTACACACAGTTTGTGGAGTGGGAACCATGGGAGCTTCTGTGGAGTTTGTGAAACATCGTTTCAGGATGAACAGAGTGCTGCTGTCTGTGTGTATGGAGGGGAGTGTGTTTGGAAACATTAGGTAAACATCTGAGAGCTGACCTTTTTTTCTGATTCTTAAAGGCTGGGTCTGTGTAAGTGGTGCTTTTCAGTAGTTTTGATCCGACAGAGACGGTGTGTTTTTCAGGAACTTCTGCAGGTTCTGGACTCTCACTTACTGCCTGCAGCTCCCTGTAGGAGTGCAGGAGCTCCCCACCCCCTTTTATAATATCATTAAACTCTGCCATTTTCAAGAGTTTAATCGTTGAACTAATGGAAGTTAGAAGTGAAACTGTGACAGAATTTACCTGTTTAGTCTTCCCAAAGAGTAAGGGTCACAGTTTTGTCCAGCACCATATACACAACTAGAAATTTAGGCGTATAATTATGTCACAGGTGCTCTGAATACTAGAATACAAAATAAATATTTCCAATTACCACATTCAATACTTTGATACTATCTGCTGATCTTGGTGGGAATGCAGGAAATTGGTCCGACTATGCTGTCTTATCTCCCTGGAGAACTACCTGAAGTAATGCTGTTTATTGTCTGTGTTTATGGTCCATCTCCCTCTGCTGCACTATGAACTCGGAGAGGGCAGGGACCGTATCTGTGACTGACTGCTGTTCCCCCATCACCTGCAGCAGTGCTGTAGTGGACATGCCAGTAATTGCTGGATGAGTGATGAATCCCAGTTAGGTGTATCTGAGGTAGGACCCTGGTACCTCTATTTTTTAAAAAAGGCATCTCCGGTTTTGATGTGTTTGGGAAACACTGGCCTGTCTTCCTTCTCAGACGTGTGGTAGTGTGCACAAGGTAAGGTACGTGTGTATCCTCACTGCGCGATCATTTGGGGCTTCTTCCACTCCTGAAATTGGGAACTTGACTGAGTCCCCTGGAAGGAACAGTTTAGTTCAGTACTGTTTTCCACGTATTGTTGACAGGTAAGACTCAGAATGGACAATTGCTTTCCACCATCAAGTAATTAAATTTAGGAATGGTAGGAAGATAGAGCTAAAATGCAGCTTATTAAATGCCCCTGCCCCCCCCCCCTTAAACAACAGCAACAAAACGCAAGGTCAGGCTTCCTGGATGACTTTCCTCCAAAACAGTGATTCTCAGTGGTGGGGGTGGTGAGGGGTCTCCAATGACTGGAGACATTTTGGATTGTCCTAACTGGGGAGGGAAGAAGATACTCATGGCATCTATTGCGTAGAGGCCAGGCATAATGCTCAACATTGTACAGTGAACAGGGCATCCACCTCTAGCGATGAATCATCTGCAGAGGTTGAGACACCCTGCTGTAAACAAGCTGTTTAGAGAAAGCGTTCGTAGTTAATGTGGACTTGGGCAGTTATGGATCCATGGAGCCTGTGTGCCCACATGTGCACATGCGTGTACATACACACATGCACATTCACTCATTGGCCCTGGGAAAAACAGTGTCTTGTGTAGAGAAATCTGTATGTGGGGAATTGGATTTTATATACAAGCAGACCTTGATTTATTGTGCTTTGCTTTATTGTGTTTCACAGATGTTGCGTTTTTTACAGATTGGAGGTTTGTGGCATCCTTGCATCGAGCAAGTCTATCAGTGCCATTTTTCCAACAGCATCTGCTCTCTTGGTATTGCTGAGTCACATTTTGGTAATTTTTGCAATATTTCAGACTTTTTTCATTGTGATTATATTTGTCTTGGTGATCTGGGATCAGTGATCTTTGATGTTTGGGGCGCCATGTACTGTGTCCATATCAGACATGAACTTAATCCATAAATGTTGTGTGTGTTCTGACTGCCCCACCGACCCGCTGTTCTGTCTTTCTCCCTCTCCTTGGCCTCCTTGTTCCCTGAGGCACAACAATATTAATATTAGGCCAATGAATAAATAGCACTACAGTGGCCTCTAAGTACTTGTCCAAGTAAAAAGAAAAATCACACATCCCTCAATTTAAGTCAAAAGCTAGAAATGACGAAGCTTAGTGAACAAGGCATGTCAAAGCCCAGCTACGCCAAAAGCTAGCCCTGCTGACCCAAACGGCCAAGTGGTGAATGCAAAGGAAAAGTTCTTAAAGGAAATTAAAAGTGCTACTGTGGTGAACACATGAATGATAAGAAAGCAAAGCAGCCTTATTGCTGATACAGAAAAGTTTTTCTCTTAATTGAGGTATAGTTGGTATACAATGTTATATAAGTTTCAGATGTACAACATAGTGATTTACAATCTTTAAATACTCAATTTTATAGTTATTATAAAATATTGGTTGTATTCCCTATGTTGTACAATATGTCCTTGTAGCTTAGTTACTCTATACATAGTAGTTTGTACCTTTTAATATGAAGGAAGTCTGAGCAGTCTGGATAGAAGATCAAACCAGTCACCACATTCCCTTAAACCAGAGCCTAATCCAGAGCAAGGCCTTAACTCTCTTCAATTCTATAAAGACTGAGGTGAGGAAGCTGCAGAAGAAAAGTCTGAGGCCGGCAGAGGTTGGTTCATGAGGTTTAAGGAAAGAAGTCGTCTCTACAACATAAAAGTGCAAAGTGAAGCAGCAGGTGCTGATGCAGGAGCTGCAGCAAATTATCCAGAAGATCGAGCTCAGATAATTGATGAAGATGGCTATACTAAGCTACAGATTTTTGATGTAGATGAGTAGCATTCTATTGGAAGAAAAAGCCATCTAGGACTTTCATAGCCAAAGAGGAGAAGTCAGTGTGTGGCTTCCAAGCTTCACAGGACAGGCTGACTCTCTTGTTAGGGCTAATGCAGCTGGTGACTGTCATGTGAAGCCAGTGCTCCTTCACCATTCTGAAAATTCTGGGGCCCTTAAGATGATGCTATATCTACTCTGCCTGTGCTCTGTAGACGGAACAACAGGCCTGGATGACAGCACGTCTTTTACAACGTGGTTTACTGACTGTTTTAGGCCCGCTGTTGAGGTCCGTTGCTCAGAAGAAAGGACTCCTTCCAAGATGACTGCTCCTTGATGGTGCACGTGGTCACCCCAGAGCTCTGCTGGAGAAGGACAGCGAGGTTCATGTTTCCCTGCCTGCTCGCACGGCACCCAGTCTGCAGCCCGTGGATCAAGGGGTCGTTTCAAATTTCAAGCCTTATTACTTAAGAAATACCTTTTGTGAGGCCACAGCTACCATAGGTAGTGGTTCCTCTGATGGATCCGGGCACAGTCAGGTGTAAAAACCTCTGGAAAGGATTCCCCAGTCTAGATCCAGGAAGAACATTCATGATTCGTGGGAAGAAGTCAAAATATCAGCATGAACAGGCGTTTGGAGGAAGCTGATCCCAGCCCTCATGGATGGCTTGGAGGGGTTCCAGACCTCAGTGATGGAGGTGACCGCTGATGTGGTGGGAACAGGAGGAGAACGGGAATTAGAAGTGGAGCCTGAAGGTGGGGCTCCATTGCTGAAAGGTAAAACTTGAATGAATGAACTGTTAACAAGGAAAATGGTTTCTTGAGGTGAACTCTACTCCTGGTGAAGAAGCTGTGAAGATTGAAATATTGAAAATATTTAAATAATTTTTCACTTTTTATTTTGAATAATTAGACATTAACATAAGTAACCCCCATAAACAAAACTCTTTGGGGTCCTCAAAAATTTAAAGAAGTGTAGGGATCCTGAGACCAAAATTTTTTTGAACAGGTGGCTTCCTGGGATTGGTCCCTCAGATACTGTTGAACCCACATTTGTGTCTCTTGTTAGGTTAAGCTTCCATAGGCTAGAAGATTTTAATTCCTTGGGCTTTGATGGAAAGTTCCGGCTTTTTATTTTTGACTTGAGTATATTTTTAAAGTATAAAATATATAGCAGAATCTATGACGGTTAAATTTTTGACTTCATATGCTAAAAAAGCATTACTTGCAAATTAGATGAGTGGAGAATTATATTTGGAAGAATGACGAAAAGAATCACAGGAAATGGGAAATTATTTTGTAAAGGTTACAATAGACAAATGATTGTGGGAAAAATGTTATGTTATGAGAGTCTTGGAGAAACAAGATGACTCGGTTTAGCAGACACCTAACTGTAAGGGATTGCATACCCATAGAAAGGGGATGTGATTGGAGCACTGTAACTGTCGCACACAGTCAAGCTTTGACCATAAAGAAATAATAGGTTTTCTGTTTTCTGAAACATTGAAAATAAACTCTGTGGGTTTGAATGAATTGTTGGTAGGTTACTATGGAAGCCATTTCAGGCAACATTTAGGGGAACCATATTAAAAGGGATTTAGAGGAAAAGAGACTTTCCACAGATTTATTTTCTTATGTGTATAAAATTCATCAGGATTACCTTGATTTAGGGTCTTGGTTAAACTTTTTAAGGGTAAGATGTGGCTTGTGTTAAGGTGAGACCTACACACAGTATCTGTGGAGTCAGTGAGGAAGTGTCTCGTGTGCTGTGCAAAACTGGGGAAGATCCAGAAGAAATCAGGGAAATACTTTATCAGGAGTTGAGTTAAGAACTTAAAGGCAGTATTTTCCCCCTGGATATTTTTGATTAAGCTGATTTTGTAAATATAATTTTTTATGTGTTGTGCTTTAATCCCTAGCAGGCTTGCAACCCTTTGAAGCGACCCATAGTCATTTCATAGTGGGATTAGGAGCTAGATTATTGGGAAAGACCACAATTTGTTTTTTCTCAAGTTCTAACACAAGTAATACTTGGTGTTGATATTTGTATACTTGGATGTTTTTCACTAGTTAAATGTGAGGAAGAAGCTCTGTGTAAAAACTTGCGTTGAAAAAAAGATACATTAAAAATCACCAGTGTACTTTCTGAGAAATGTTTAAGTAGATAGTTATCTTTTTAAATCCATGTTAATATTTTTTCTTGTTACATTCTGTTTTCCTTATTTTAGATCAAATGATTTCTACTTCCTATTCTGTCTCAACAGTGAGTGACATGAGATATTCAGGGACATAGGTCTTTGTAAATTTTTTTTTTTTTGGTGTGATAGATTTCATTAGAATACTATTTTATCTCAGGTGTTTAAAAAATTCTCATTCTAAAATTAAATATATATATTACTGTAAACTCTTATTCATTTATATAAAAGCAAAAAAATTTTTTTCTATTCGTTTTTATTGTGGTAAAATAAACATAAAATTTGGCATTTTAGTCATTTTAAGGTGTGCAATTCAGTGGCATTAAATACATTCACACTGTATCACTACCCCCCATCTGCAGAACATTGACACAGTGAAACTGTACCATTAAACATTAACTCCCCATTCCTTCATCCCCCCACCTCTGCCAGACACCATTCTGCTTCATATAACTGGAATCATATATTTGTCCTTTTGTGATTGACTTATTTCACTTGTCTTCAAGATTCATCCACGTTGTAGTGTGTGTTAAAATAGCTTTCTAAGGCTGAAACACACTCCAGTGTGTGTATATGCCACATTTAAAAAGTTCATTAGTCCATCCATGGACAGTTGGGTTGCTTTCCAAGTGTCCTTTAGGCTCTTGTGAATGATGGTGCTATGAATGTGGGTGGATAAATATCTGTTTGAGTCCCTACTTTCAGTTCTTTCAGGCAGATCCCCAGAAATGGAATTGCTGGGTCCTATGGTAATTCTGTGTTTAATTTTTTGAGGAAATGCTATACTGTGATTATGCATTGATGGCTGTATATATTTTACATTGTCACCAGCAATGCACAAGTTTCCATTTCTTCGCACCTCACCAACATTTGTTATTTTCTGTTTGTTTTCTTAATAGCCATTCTGATATCTGTTAAGTGGTATTTTGTGGTTTTGATTTGTAGTTCCCTAGTGATTAGTGACATTGAGCATCCTTTCATGTGCTTATTACCATTTGTATATCTTTGGGGAAATGTCCATTTTTTAATTGAGTTGTTTTCATTTGTTACTGTTTTTGACTTGTAGGAGTTCTTTATATACTCTGGATATTAATCCCTCATCAGATATATGATTTTCAAATATTTTCTCCCATTCTGTAGATTGCCTTTTCACTCCATTGATAGTGTCCTATCATGCACAAAAATTTTAAATTTTAAGTTCAGTGTATCCTTTTTTTCCCTTTTATTGCCTGTGCTTTTTGGTGTCATATCCAAGAAATCATTGCAAAATTCAGTATCATGAAGCTTTTCCTGTTTTCTTCTAAGAGTTGGTTTTAGCTCTTGCATTTAGATCTTAAATCCATTTTGAGCTGATTTTTGTATGTGGTGTAAGGTCGGGGTCCAACTTCATCCTTTTGCACATGAATATCCAGTATTTACAACACCATTTGTTGAAAAAACTGTGCTTTCTCTTATTGAATAGTCTTGGCACCCTTGTTGAAGTCAGCTGAGTATATATATATGCGAGAATTTATTTCTGGTCTTTATTCTATTCCATTGGTCTGTCTGTCAGCCTTCATGCCAGTTCCACACTGTTTTGATTACTGTAGCTTTGTAAGAAGTTTTGAAATATGTGAAACCTCCAAATTTGTTCTTTTTTTTTTTTTTCCAAGATTGTGTTAGCTCTTGAGTTCCTTGAGATTACATATGAATTTTAGGATGGATTTTTAATCTGTAAAAAAAAGAAAGTTGGGATTTTGATAGGGATTATATTAAATCTGTCGATTGCCCTGTGTAGTATGGACATTTTAACAATATTAAGTCTTCCTATCCATATCTTTCCATTTATTTGTGTCTAATTTCTGTCAGCAGTGTTTTATAGCTTTTGGTATACAAGCTTTCCCTCTCCTTGGTTAAGTTCATTTCCAAGTATATCATTCTTAATGCTGTTGTAAATGGAATTGTTTTCATAATTTCCTTTCTATTTTGTTGTTAGTATATATTTTTTAAAAAAAACTGATTTTTGTGTGTTGATTTTATATCCTGCAACTTTTCTGAATCCATTTACTATTTCTAATAGTCTTTTTGTGTGTGAACTCCTTAGGGTTTTCTACATACAAGATTATGTTGTCAGTGAACAGAGAATTTTTCTTCTTCCTTTCCGTTTGGATATCTTTTCTTTTTCTTGTCTTTCATCTTTAATGGGTAGAGAAATAAAATAGGAAGTGGTATTAGATGTAGAAATTTGTTTATCTGAAGCTTTACTATGGAAAATGTATCTTGAAAGTTTTTCATGCTGTTCCATGGAAAGCTAGGGAGTTTATCAAGTGATGACAGTTTGCATTGCTAAGAAAATTTAACTCAGTTTCTAGGTTTATAATAGGGTTGTTGTTTTTGTTTTTTGCTCTCAGAGAAAGCCTCATCACAGGTGCAGTTTTTTTTAGTCCTTGACATTGCATGATTTTTGTTTTTTCTGCTCGCTTTTGAAGGTAATTGTTAGCATTTAATTATTCTTTGGAGTTTTGATTTTTGTTGCCACAGATATTTATATAAGAGATGCCTGTAACCGACATTATAGATACATAAAATGTGAAGATGTTAAAAACAGGTGGTACACTGGAAGTAAACTTGAATGATTTAGGTCAGATCTTAAGAGGAGAGAACTGAGGCCTAGAGAGGATGTTAACTTGTACAGGATTATACAGTTGTTATTAGAGCTAGGACTAAACCTTTTTCGTAATTTTTCTCTCATTCTTTCTACCTGAACCATTGATTACTGCAGCAGCCTGTTAACTGTCTTTCTGTACTTTATACTCATCCTTTATTCTTGCTAGTGGATCCAAAGCATAATATTTCTAAAATATAAATAGTCAGTGTGTCCGTTTTTTCAGTTATTAACCATTATCTTCAGGGTAGTGTTAGCATTAAATATAGCTAAGTCTATTACTTGTGTTGTCTGATTTAATTCTTCGAACAGTTCTTTGCTATTAAATTATCCCAGTTTTATAGATGGGCAAATTGAGACCAGGGCTGTCTGATTTCACAGTTTATGTTCCTTGGCCCTGTTTTATACTACTTAAGTAAGGCCTTCAAGACCCCTTGCGTTGTTGCTCTTATCCACGTCTCTAGTGTTCAGTTGACATTTTCAACTGTAAATTCCTTGAAGGCAGAGATCACATCCCAGACCAAACAGTTGCCTAGTGCAGGGTAGATGCTTGGTAAATGTTGAATAACTTTTAAGCAGTGAGTGGATGGCACAGGATGGTGAGACTAGCCCAGTGCGGGAAGACATGAGTAATATATCTGAAAGAGAGGATCCCTCTGACTGGCCATGCTCAGGACAGGTCAGTCTTTGGGTTAAAGCACAATGGTGAGAAGGAGGAACAGGATGAGGGAAGCGGAATCCAGAGCGATGATTAAAGAGCACCGATTTACTCTGGACTGAAATGAATTATATCTTTGGGTTGTGAGAACTTGAAAATGAATTCTCTAAATTACATTTCATGTTTTCAGGCCTGATTGAGTTAAGGAGAGAGGCACCTGAGGTCTTGAGACAGGGAAGGGCTACTCCATTTTTCAGAGTAGATGGAGCTTGATGTAGCTCTCAGGTGAGAATGCAGAATAAATTATTTAAAGAATTACTGTTTCCAGGAGAGGTGAAGCACGAACATTAAGAATTAGCTGAAATTAGAGGGAGGGTACACCTTAGTAGAAGAGGGCGTGCTTAGCATGCACGAGGCCCTGGGTTCAACCCCTAGTCCCTCCATTAAATAAATGAATAAATAAATAAAAACCCAACCTAGCCACCACCCCCCAAAAAAGAATTAGCCAAAATTCATTGTGTGTTCAAAAAGAAAGCAGAACAGCCTAACTTTTTCTTTTTGTGGGTGAAACCTCCTACTTGATCGGGTTGTGTGAGACTCGGCCTCGTCATCACACTTGCAGAAGGCGCAGACACGGGAGGGGTAGTGTGCTAGCTGGGGGATGGGCTCGGTTTCACTGTAGTGATGACCTCCGAATCTCAGTACTGAAAAGCAAAAGAGGCGGATTTAGTGCCTATATGACATGTCCGTTCTTAGGTCAGTGGGGTCTCAGCTTTATGCTGTCCTCCTGCAGGAACCCAGTCTGGGGCGTCTACCTTCTGGAACACTGGGAACCTCACGAAGGCCTGTCAGCCCTCAGGCTCCATCACGTCACTTCAGCTCACATTTAATTGGTCAGAGCAGGTTCTGTGACCCCACCCTTGTGTTGGGGGCGTGGGAAGGAAGGAAGCAACCCAGAGATAAACTGAACATCAGTGTTGACTGTCTCAGATAGTGGGGACTTGGGAGGACAGATTAAGGGACTAAGAGGGTTGACCTGGGCAGCCTGCTTTGATCAATGAATCAAAGGGGAGTGAATAGGGAGAAATGTAAGATCCCTGTCCTTTCATCCCAAACTAGTCCCAACAGAATATTGTTGACAGAAGGGGCTGAGGGGCACAGTTTGCCGGTGTTACCAGCACATGTGATGGAAGGAAGTGTAGCATCGATGCGTTGATGCAAGGGGTGTGACAGAGAGGCCATGATGCTGACTTCTCCCACACCTGTGCTGTCACGCTTCTGGCTACAGGTGCATGTTCAGGTGGGACACACACTTGAGATCACGTGATAGGGATTGATTAAGGCAAATAGGAGTGGAGAGCTGGGAAGGTGAAGTTGGGCGGGGTTGGGGGGCCTGCTGTTGGGAGCAGGAGTGGGCGTCTCTCGTCTGTGGCACACTAAGAGCTGGTGCTGGAAACTACAGGAAGCGATAGAGCTCACTGAAAGCAGGCTTCTAGTGTACAGGTGGCCTAGAGTACTTCTTCCTGGAAATAATCAAACATCAGCTTGATTCCCCTGAAATTCTGTGATTCTGAGTGACGGAAGAGTCCCTGTTATATGCTAAGAACTTTCATAAACACTTAATACGAGTATGTAAACATATATGTGATTGTTTCTGAATTCACTGGTGAAAAAAGTGAAATACAATGACATTGACCTAATAAAACATTTCTGTCTTTATGCCTTTTATATACTAAAACTATATGAATTTTTTGAATTTTTTGTTTTTATATCTTACTTTAGTCTCATTTTGTACATGAGGAAACTAATACAGAAATGATAGCTTGCCCAAGGTTTATTCTGGTTAACTGGCCAAGTAAGGATTTTTAACCACGATCTTGTTAATTCCAAAAACTGCTTTTTCTGCTCACTATAATAGTTCCAGTGTTTTGCCTGCCTACCATGTCAGTGTCTCCTGGGGACTGTATCACCCTATTTTGGGGTTCTGTCTGTCCCTCTCTCTGTCCCTTACCACATGGTTCTAATAGGACTTCCTGGAGTTCTCCACTACTTGGTTACCTGCCCACCTCCCTTCACATAGGCCAGTCAGCATCCCCTGGGAGTTTGTAAGTGAACCAGGAGAGACTCATCCCTCGCTGGCGATAGGGGTAGTAAGATGCCACAAGAGGAGTGAGGCCCGCTGTAAGTGCTGGGTCCCGATTCGTGCTGCTCAGCTGCACTCCTGTCCAGCTGGGATTCAGTGCCCACCCCCCCAGCCCACACACACCCCTCCCCGGCGTGTGACAGCCGCGGCCAGCGTCTTGCGTGAGTTCACCTTGCTGCAGACGTGCTAGGGCTGGAGCCTTGAGCGAGACTGGTCACTTGAGAGCTGAGATACGGCTATGGGGGCTGTGTTCTGGGCAGACCCTCTCACGGGGAAGAAGTGAGCCTTGAAGAAGACAGCCACTGCAGTGGCCCTTGAAGGTGCAGTTTTTGGGTGTCTGTATTGGTACTGAGGAAAGGTGGGATTGGCAGCACTGGTGAGTTTTCAGAATTCATTTTTTAAAAGCCCCTGGGTCTTTACCAAATGCAGCCTGTGGTATGTACCAGTATCTTATGACCAAGACGGAACTCTCGTGGTTGAGTAGTGCTCAGAGCGCTGGCCTCTTCTTCACCCACCTCTTCTCCCCTCTTGGTTGCTCCCTGATGTACCTCTATGTGCTCTAGAAAGATGATTCTCACCTCCAAAGTTCTCCTCTCCTGCATTGGTCCTTAAAGATGAGAGTCAGAGCAGCTACTCTGGGATGGATGGAGGGAAGGAGGAGAAAGTGGGGATGGGATATATGTTGCTGAGATTTTAAAGGGTACTGAGTACTTACGTGAATTTGAGGTATGTGGCTGGCATTATTCTTATTAAAGTTAAGAAGATTCAGATTCAGAGAAGTTGGTGATGTTATCAGGGTCACAGGTCTAATCCTAGATCTGTCCTGACTCAAACATGACCATGTCGTGTAACTACCAGAGAGTGATTATCTGGGCAGTAGTTCACGTATGTAAGTCAAAGGTCAGAGTTAGTTGCACATGACTTCATCTAGTACAAGATAAAAGCAGGGCAAATGCTCAGAGCAGGAGCAAAAGAGGAGAAGTTGTTCTATAAAGGACTAAAAAGAGAAGAAATGCAAAAATGATGATGAGTCAGTATTAACAACTATGTTCAGTGGCACCAGTGCCCAGAAAGAGCATGTCTCTGTCACACACTGAATAAGAGTGCTGTCAAGCAAACAGCCCAAGTTACATAGTTTGCCTCTAAAAATGAGTGATTTCTCAAAAGACAAATTTTTGTCTCTACTTCAGAGTTAATAGAGACAAATTATTTTTCCTTTTCCCAAGTATCATGAAAAGACATGTGGGGAGTTTGGCATTACAGACTGAAAAACAGCTCTGTGTAAACGCAAGTAGAGCAGACGGTGAACCGAGCACCTTTCCCTCCCGTCCCGTCCCTCGTAGGCAGTTTATGCTGATAAGCATACAGCCGTGAAAGAAACTAGTGTTCAGTTCTAAAAGTTGCATTACTTCAGTATTTAAACAAAAAACAAACTATACATGCAAATGGCTTCCGGGGCCTAGCATGTTTTTGGTAGTTATCTGATAGCTGTACGTGCATCAGGTGTTTCTCAGGGTCCTGGTGTCTAACTGCAGCGCTTTGTGCTGGGCAGTGGAATGGTCGCCTGGTGGACCTTGGGGCCTGCTTTCTTAGTCAGAGATGGGTCTGTTTGCGTTGTCATGTGTCTGTATGTTCTGTGAACGTTTGTGACTGCATCTGCAGGGAATTGTCTGAAATACTAGTTTTGATGAAAGACTATCCTCAGGTTCAAATTGTATGTATGTATCAGGACATTGTTTAGTGGGGTTGACTCATTATCTAGGTGTTCTTACATGTCTTTTTGAATTTGCAGTGTTTTTGCCTGTGATTCTTTTTGGATCCGATGTTAATGGCTGTTAAAGCCTAGGTCTGTAGGATTATTTTCAGATGATGATTAGAGATGATGAATTTCAGACTTTGTTTATGAGCTGTCATCTTTCATGTGATACACAGATAGTGAAAGTGACAAGTTGTGGTGCAGATTGACAAGGATGTGCCTTCGGTGCCTTGTGTTGGTAATGTGGACATGGTGATGATAACACTGTGAACCAGAGTTAGTAACAGTAGTGCCGAGTTCTGGGTAGAGGCGCCTCAGGCTTTGATTTTTTTATATAAGTAAGTGGAAAGGAAGCCTTAGTTCACTAACTAGAAGGTGATGTAATTAATTGACCTTGAATTTTATAAGGCAGCTCCCAGATCAAGCTGACATTGGAGGACCTTTTGAGTTATTGTGTATGCACAGGCATTTCAACAAGACGGGAGATCTTAAAAAGAAAATGACTCAGGCATCTGAGGCTTGCATGAGTGTGTAAAGAACGGTCTAGTCCCGACCTGTGTGTGCACGTAGCAGGCCTCTCTCCTCCCCACTTCCGTGCTCAGTGTAGGCTGCTCTGTCTCCCCCTGGGGTCTCTGCAGCCGTCCCCTGCCCAGTCTGCCCTCTCCAGTCTTGCCTGTTTCACCTTATCTTCTACACTGAAGCCAAGCAGAATGATTGCTTTAGAAAAATATTTTTTAGTTAGATTGAAAATTTCAGACACACAGGATAAAATATAATTCACTAGAAGCTTAAATACCTATCACCAGGAAGACACAGATGTTAATACTTTGCTCTATTTGCTTTGTGTGTTTTAAATAATAAAATAGTTATATATAAGCTAGAGCCCAATCTCATCCTTCCCCAGGTAACCATCTTGAAGGTTGACTTATAGCATTCAGGTTTTTGCACTTATGCTGCATTTGTATATCCATAAACAATATCATAAACATGTACTATTTGGGGGAGGAGGGTATAGCCCAGTGGTAGAGCACGTGCTTAGCATGCACGAGGTGCTGGGTTCAATCCCCAGTACCTCCATTAAATAAATAAATAAACCTAATTACCCCCTCCCCCCCAAAATAAATAAAAATTAAATTTAAAAAATGTACTGTTTGTATTTCCTAAATTTTTAAATGTTTTACTGTGTGTTTTTTGCAACATTGTTTTTACAATTTATTCATGGTGATACCTTTATTACAATTGCTGTATCTCATACAAATGAATGTGGTTATTCCCCCAACATACTGCAGTCAGGTAGTTTCCAGATTTGAGCAATTACAGATAGTGCCGCAGTGGGTATTCTGGTGTGTCTCCAAGTTTCTCCGAGGCTGAGGTGTGGAAGTAGACTTTCTGAGTCACAGCAGATATACATGTTTACTATCTCATTTTTATTTTCTCCAGAATGGTTGCACCAATTACATTGTCTCTTTACTCTCAAACTTGTTGGTAATTGCTCTAGTTTGATTTCAGTTTTTACAGTTTGATGGGTATGAAGTAGTATCTTGTTTTAATTTGTATTTCCCAGGTTCCTACTGAGGTTAAATATATTTTATATGTTTTGACCAATTGGAATTTTTTGTGTGAGCTGCCTGTTTTCTTCCCCCTTATAGTGCAGTTGTGTGTGTATGTATGTGTGTATATACATATGTTAATTTTAATTGTTGGTTTTGTTATATGTACATCTCAGTATGTTGCTAGTCTTTTCTCAGTGTGTTGGAGTCTTGCTCAGAAATTTCAAATTACGATATAATCATACTAAGCAATCTTTGTGATCTTTTTTCCTTTCTTGTGTAGGAAACCCATCAAGATGCTAAGAAATATTCTGTTTCTTCTAAAAATTTGCAATCTTTTTACCCACAATTTTTTGACCCACCTGGAATTTTATCTTTGTATATGCTGTGAAGTTCACATTTTTCTTCAAAATTAACTCTTCCTTACCCTTCGATTTTTCTTACACATTTAAAAAAATTCGAATTACCACGGAAACTCAAACTTGATGGGTATTCCATAGAATTATGGATTTAATTTGGAAAATTGACCTTGTACAATATTGAGTCTGGAAAAAGCAGGTGATTCTCAGGCAGCAGGCCGTCAGACCCTATGCCTGTTGTCTGCCCGTGCGTTTACACACAGTTGCCATCAGACAATAGCTTCTCCTTTTTAAATTTTGCAGTGTCCCTCATTGGCCGACAAGACTGTCCTTGAATCATTGGAGAAGAGGGATTCTGGGAAATGTAGTTCCGGACTTCTGGCCTGTGATGCAGTGGAGACTATAGAAATGGGTACTGGTCATGCGGGTTTTACAACAGACAAGCCAAGCCTTACACATCTGTTCTGATTTTCTCCTTGGTTTTAACACACAGTGTGGCTTACCTGATTGTTGTGTACTTCCCCTCCAGTTGATGTATTTTGGAGATCTTTTTTAGTGGTGTGTACGTGGAATTTTGCTGGATATTATCAGCTGCCCTCCACAGAGGCTGTATCAGTTTTTATTTATACCCGTAGTGTGTCGCTTTCTATTGTTTTGCATCTTGCCCTCTATTATAAATGCCTTTTTACCTTTATTTGGCCAACTTGTCGTTTAAGGAAGACTGAGCCGTCCTGGCAGAAGGGATACCTGACAGCACTCATGCGCACACCCGCTCAGTTCACGCTACTCCTCTAGGTTGGGTTTCTTGCGCTTTCTCTGTGACTGTATCCTGTTTTTCATTCATCAAGGGCTTACGAACATTTTCTTCCTGCCCCCTTTTTAGACCTGGGCTTTCTCAGTTATCCCTGTGGCTCCTTCTGTCATAAGCACATTGTGTCCTCGTCTGCTTTCCTAAATTGTAACCCTTTGCAACGGTGCTGGGCTCTTTGTTACCAGCACCGAGCAGAGTCAGAACTCAGTAACTTGGAGTGAATGAGTGATGCATCATTCTAAATGGAGAGTCTGTGCAGTTTTATAACCTTTTCATTTAGCAAAATGTATTGCACTAGATGCTTTTTATGTATTAACGTGACTCCTCACAGCCGTACAAGGGGGCTCTATTGTTATTTCATAAAAAATGTTTTGTCAAGGACATATTATTAACTGGGGTGCCTGTCTTTGAGTTCAGACCCAGCTTCATCTCATTCTAGTGTCACGCTTCACCGAGTTGCTACGTAATCTTCCTAGTTATGATTTTTAATGGTTGCATCATATAACACCAAGTTGATTTATCATTATGCCCTTTGGATATTCAAGTAATCTGAATTATTTGTCAAAGGAGTGGATTACATTTCCAGTGTTGAGTGAAGCATTGTTCTAAATAATTCTTACCATTGGTATGCATCTGATTCATCTGTGTAGCTTTTAAATTTAATTTTAAAGGATAGTCATATGATTTTATTTTAGACTAAAAAGGATATAATGTAAAAATATTCCCCTATTCCTCTATCTGCATCACCCCTAAGTTGCCTGGTTTCCCTTACTGTAAACAATCAGTATTATTTTCTTTTTATCCATAGAGATTTATTTTATCATTACATAAACAAATACCTGTTACTCTGCCTTTTACAAAATAGATAGTATGTCAGACACACTGTTGTGCATCTTATTTACTTCTCTACCTCCAGGATCTTGAGTTCGTTCCTTATCGGTACTTAAGGAGTTTTTTTAATCAATTATAGCTGCTTAGTATTTTCTTGTTACACACCCAGTTCCCTGTTGATACCTAGGTGGTTCTTTTGCTAATGCAGACAGCGCTGCAGTCAATAACCACCTGCCACAGTGCACTTCTGCAGCCATCACAGGGTGAGGGCCTGGGTCTTCGCAAGACTGCCCTCACCTCAGACTCCGACTGCAGCTCTGGGGTCCCTAGGCCACCTTTCTAAATTTGAGGCCTCCCACTACCCACTCAGGTTTGATCATTTTCCAGAATGACTGTCAGAACTCAGGAAAGTGCTGTACTTAGTAGGATTACAGTTTTATTATAGCAAAGGGATAGAAATCCAAACCAGCAAAAGGTGAGGTCTGAGAGGGTCCCCCACTGTTTCCACATCTTCAAAATGGATCACCCCCTTAGCATATTGAGGCTTCAGTGTCAAGATTATTTATTTCAGGGGATTCAGTTTGTAGGTGTGATGAGTTGAATCATTGGCCACATGATTGGACTCATTCTCCAGCCCCCCTCCCTTCCCTGGAGTTCAGGAGGTCTGGCTAATGTCACATGGCACAGCCCCAGTCTTGTCACATGATGCTTCTTTCCAGCATGGTCCACCCCAATCTGGAACAATCTAGGGACCTGCCTGAGTCTCCTCATGAGCATAAACCAGTGTATGGTCCTCGGAGCTCACCACGAATAACAAAGACACTTCTGTCACTCAGGAAATTCCAAAGGTTTAGAAGTTCCCAGGTACCCAGGACAAAGACTGGTCAAATTCTTTATTATATTACAGCTACATATATCACTATGTTCCTGTGCAAATGTGTCAAGTATAGGGTGAATTCCTCTTTCTCCTCCGTCTTTCTTTTCCTACCCTACATGGTTTAATAATCAAAACCAGATAAAGGTATACTCAAGAAGTGTTTTTGCCACTTTGTGTCTCATGAGTAGAATTTGTACAGCACATTCCAAATGAATAACCGTGTCAGTTTCCCCTGTATCCTTAGTGTTCTCTATGCAGATAAAAGCAAATACAAACATGTCGTCTTCTTCTCTTGTTTGACTTGAAAACACACAACACAAAAGCTGCGAGTCGAGTTTATTCAGCCTGGGAGACAGGTTTAGATAGCTTAGATAGCTCTGAGAAACTGCTCCAGAGAGGTGAGGGGGAGGCGGGTATATATGTGATTTTGGCAGAGGGTGTGCATGCGACCAGGCACACATCTCAGTAGAAGGTTGCTCGTAATCACGAGGCAGAGACATATCAGTTAATGGTTTTAGTGCCTTTCTAAGTTTGGGAAGATGTAATAGTTTGGGGTTCATAAAATTTTCTCCTAAAATTATCTAACTCTGAAGGCCTGTTCGGCCAGTTTTTCCCAGAGCACGGAGCACCTCCTTCCCGATCTCCACCCTGAACTCCTTTCAGGGTGTGTGAAAGGCCAGCGACTGCCGTGACTCGGTCCTTGTGGACATTGTCTTCTTACACAGAGGGCATCAGCCTATAGACTGTAATGCAACTTGCTTTTTGCACTTAAAAACATATCCTGAAAGTGTATTTCCATATCAGTGGAATATGCATTCACAGTTTTGCTAGATACTGACAGTTGCTTTCCCACAGGAATTACGTTACTACTTCATTCACCCTAGGACCTACCGTTTTAGGATGAACAGTGGTACATCCATGTGGTTTAATTTGAATGTATCTTATGAGGTTGAGTGTCTCTTCATATGTTTGAGACACTGTGGTTCCTTTCTTTCTATGAACTGTTTGCTTCTATTTTTTGCCTGTTTTAATAGTGGATTCTGTTTTGTTTTTTGTTTTTTGTTTTTCCACTAATGTCTGTCAGTTGTTTCACTTTCTGGTTTAATTTTTTAATGCAGAAATTTGTGGATTTTTATGTCTTCAAGTTTTTGTGTCTTCCCTATTAGGAGACTGTTTTTCTTAAAACACTGATATGTGGCTTCTAGTATCTTTGTAGTTTTTCTTTTTTTATTAAGGTGTAAGTTAGATATAGTAAAATTTACCCTTATTAATGTAATGGTTTTGTGAGTTTTTACAAACACATAGAGTCACGTAATGACCACCACAATCCAGATGTGGAACACTCTGTCACCCCTAGAAATCCCTTCCTGCCCCTTTGTGTTCACCCTCCCCAGGTCCCCAGCTCCTAGCAACTACTTCTCTCTTTTCTGTCCTTAAGGTTTTGCCTTTTGCAGAATGTTGTAAGAAGGAACTGCTCAGGATGCAGCCTTCTGCTTAGCATAATGCATTTAAGATTTGTGTGTGTTGTTGGTATGTTCAGTTCTTGATTGTTTCCTTTTTTATTGCTGAGTTGTATTCCGTTATATGGATTTACCACACTTCATTTATCCATTCTCTAGTTGCGGAATGTTTGGATTATTTCCAGGTTTTGGAGGTTACAAATAAAGCCAGTATAAACATTCATCTACAGATTCTTTTTGAGCATAAATTTTTATTTTACTGGATTAATACCTAGGAGTAAGATTGTTGGTGTAGGTTCCACATTAATTATATATATAACTATGAGCAACTATAAGCATTAGTTTTCCAAAGTGGCTATACAGTTTTGCATTCCCACCAGTCATGTGTGAGAGTGTTCCCTTGTTCTTCATCCTCTCTAGCATTTGGTTTTGTCAGGTTTTTTTTTTTTAAGTAATTTTCGTAGGTATCTAATAGTATATCATTGTATTTTATATTGTGGTTTTCTAATGATTAATGTCCATATATTTTCATGTCTATAGTCTTTGTTGAAGTGTCAAATTGTCTACATCTTTTGCCCATCTAAAAAATTGGATTTTCCTATTACTGAGTTGTAGGAGTTCTTTATTTTGGGCATAAATCCTTTGTCACATATCTAATTTCTCTCAGTCTGAGTGGCCTGTATTTTTCACTCTTTTAGTAATGTCCTTTAAAGAACAGAAATTCTTTTCTTTGATGAATTTTTTAAAAATATATCTTTGTTTAGATTGTACTTTTGATATTATCTCTGAGAAATCTTTGCCTTCAGCAAGATCACAAAGATTTCTTCCTGTATTTTCTTCTAGAAATTTTACAGTTTCAGATTGTACATTCAGGTCTGTGATCCATTTTGAGTTAATGGTGAATTTTGGTTTCAGACCATTTGTTGGAAAGATTTTTTTTCTCTGTTGAACTGCCTTTTGCACCTTTGTCAAAAGTCAGTTGACCACGTGTGTGTGGATATGTTTCTGGACTCTTCCCTTCCATCAGATCTGTATGTCTGCTCTTTGTCCGGTGTCACACTGTTTTGATTACTGTGGCTTTCTAGTAGTGTGACTCCTCCAACTTCATTCTTTTTAAAACCTGTTTTGGCTTTTTTCACTGCCTTTCCATATTCATTTTTGAATCTTGTTTATTCATTTCTACAAACACCATTGGGACTTTGATTGGAATTACATTGAATCTATAGATTAAATGAGGAAAGATTGAAATCTTAACAATAATGAGTCTTCCAGTGGGTGAATGTGGCATCTCTCTTCATTTATTTAGTCCTTTGGTTTCCTTTATCAATACCTTATAATTTTTAGCATATGGATTTTGCACATATTTTGTTAAATTACACCTTAGTATTTCAACTTTGGGGGCGCTATTATAAATGGTACCACCTGAAAAAATTTTATTTCTAGTTCATTGTTGGTATGTAGAAATACAGTTGTGTTCTGTGAATTTGCTAAACTTACTCATTAGTTCTGGAAACTATTTTGGAGATGTCTGTGGGACTTTCTGCATAGACAGTCATGTTGTCTGCTAATACAGGCGGTTTTCTTTCTTTTTTTTCCCCCAAAGTGTATGCTTTTTATTTCTTCTTATCATCCTGCTGCAGTGGCTGGGCGCTCCAGTGTGATAGGAGTGTGAGGGCAGGCCCTGACTCATCTCCTATCTCTGGGAGGGGTCTGGCCATAGTTTCCCAGTAAACACATACAGCTCAGCATGGTGCGCACTTAGCAAAGGGGTCCTAGTTACTTTTATTTCTCGTGGCCTCCACTTGTGATATCATTCATTGACTGGTGTGTCATGTGACTCCTAATGCATCATGTGTGTATACCGCCCCCCACCACACACACACAGAGCACTTGAACTTCTGTCAGAGCACTTACTGCACTGCTTTGCAGTGTACTTGGTACTTTCTCCTTTCCTAGAAGATGAGTATCTGAGGGGAATAAGAGATGGTGCTCTCCCCGCGCAAGTCATGTTGTGAATACTTGGTATTAGACTGGACCATGTGAAATTGCTGGTGTTAATTTTTAACCTGAGGCATCTTGTATCTGCCTGAGACAAAAAGAGAAAAACAAAAGAAGGTGAAAATTATCTTCTGCTGACAAGATGCAAACATCGTCTGCGGGATGTCCATGCAGAACCAGTGGTTCATCGCTGTGGTGTGCGGAGTCCTGGAGCCGGGTGTGCTGGTGTGAGTGGAGCGTGGCCCTGTGCTGGAGGAGATGTCGTGCTGTGGGGGACTGGGTGTTTACACTGTCAGATGTGTTCAACTCTGATTAATCTGGAATTATGTGCACACTTTAGCCTTGGTTTGAATCCACTCATGATCCTTGGTTTGAATTCACTCGTGATTTCTACAGATAAGTTACCGTGAAGTTTGACATACTTTGCTGTGTTATAATTTCATGTGAAAAGATAATCTTCGTACTTTTTTTGGTTTGATATAAGTCCCTTAGCATCTTGAGGGTTGAGTAAACAGAATAGTACATTAAGTGCACCAAACATTTTTCCTTTTGAAATAAGTTGATATTTCAAAAGAAGAGGAGGAAGCTGTTAAGGCAGTCATAATGCAAAAACTAGGTTGCATTTCCTTATTCTAATTTTTTGTGTAGTGTTTTTTTAATTGTAAATTATATATGGAGGGAAGCAATATTTTTGTACTTTATATATTTTATATAATATTTAGGCTCAAGCTGGCCTTTTACCACCCCATTTTACAAGTCTGGGAAAAGGGATGTATGAGAGATTTTGTGTAAGCTTCATGAAGCCAGGAACAGTTACTCTTGTTCACTGCTGTATTCCTTGTACTTAGCACATTTGTAGTTATTAACAAATGATTGTTGAATAATAATTCATGGGGGATAGGAGGCCAGGCTTGCTGGATTTGTTTAGAGTTAAAAAAGCATGTAATTTTTACATGAGATATATGAATATCAGCACAAATGAAAGATAATTGTAATTACTTGTTGCTTGATAAGCATCAAAAGATTCCCATAGTTTTTGAGGCAATTAAATTGTATTGGTAAATGCTATAGTGACAGAAGGCTGTTAATCAGGAATTTGCTTATGATACTGTTTTGAGTCTGACTATTAATATAACAAGGTGAAAATATAACTTAATGCCTATAAAACAACATCTTTCATTTGAAACCCTTGTTTAAAATATGGGAGTCAGGGAAGACTACCTTTGACTTGGTAATAATATTGAAAATGTTAAGTACTCAGGAAATTTACTTTCTTTTGTGTTTGCTGCCACCAAATGGCAAACTAATAATATTACTATGTCTGTGGCATTAATATGGTAGAAGACATAGTAAAAGTAATGCCCCTTGAATATTTTTTTGACAAGGTTAATTTTTTCATAAAGAGTTTTTTGACAAGAGGAGAAGTAACAAATTTTAATATGCTCAGAACTGCAGCTATCCTTCCATCAGGGTGGGTAACATCTTTTAGCCTACTGGGCATGCACATGAGAACATCGCAGTAATCACCATGACAGCAGTGATTAAAACTGATGATGCTTTTGGACTAATAAGAAATGTGGTTGACAGTATTCTTTTATACAGAGAGTTTAATTCTGACATTTGGTCTTTGTAAGTCATTGTACCTGAGAATTAAGGCTCCAGGATACTTTAGGCCTAATTTTACTTGTTTGAAGGCAAGCCATTTCACTAAAAATAACTGTTGGGATATGTGCCTGGAAAAATGGTTATGTAAGAGGGAAAAAAGAGAAGCAACCCAAATGTTCAATCTTAGAAAATTGGTTAAATACAGTAAGATATTACTTTTGAACGTAATGTTATATAGTCATTGAAAGTGTTACAGAGGAATAGTTAAGAGCGTGGGTAAAGTACACATTGTTCAGTGGAGGAAGATGGAGAGAAACAAGTTACTAAACAGTATATATGTTATCACGAAGTTTTTCTTAAGTTCATATATAGTAAATAATTAACCAGTGTTCATCTTTGGAAGATATTATTGTTATTTCTTAAATTTATGGATTTCTAAAATGAGTATGTTTTAAATTGAGTATGTAAGGGATTGCATAGATTGAATATTTCATACTTTATGGACAATTTTTTAGATTAAGGCATCCCCATAAAATTGCTTGGTAAGTGTTCTAGAAAATGTATTTGGATTTTTTTTCATTGATGAGAATATCTTGTTGCTAGCAATTCTAATAAGACTCTAACCCCACTTTTTGGGTCTCTTCACAGAATCCAGTAAGAAATCGTTTATATATAAAGAAAACCTTTAAAAATAGAAACTCTGTCTAGTTACACATTAGTAATTTTCTTTCTTGATAGTAGGGTAAAACTAAATTAGAAATTACTAAGACTTTTGAATATTATCTGATAATTCAAGGTATTAGTTATTTTTATAACATAGCCCTTCATTTCCAGGGTCAGCATATTCTTGCTTTTGATATCTGTTTTCTGCTACAGGCCTGAGATGGGAATTGAAACAGTACCCCTACTGCTTCCACCAGAGGAAATAGTGTGGGAATCCCTATGATGGTAGGTCCTTCCCCGTGGTCTCTGCAGTAGTAGAGGCAGCGCTTGTCATTTGTTAGTTTGTTGCTGTTCATGCCTCCTCCTAATTTAAACTTTGCTTTTATACATCATGTGTGTGAATAATTACTTAGTGTCAGCCCGAATCCTGTATCAGAGACATTTTGTTGATACGTGGTGGGCCGCTGTATTTGATGGAAGACTTAGTGTAGCAGCTTACTTAATAACTCAAATAGATTTTCAGGGGAGGGGGTTTGAGAATCTAAGATCCCTATGTGTTGTAACTTGAAGAAGAGAATATTAAATAGCTGAAAATAATGGTTCTGCAGTAGATTTACTTCTCCTGAAACAGGAGTGTGTTCCCGGATGTTTGGTCCTTCTCCAGCTGTGTGCACCCCCTTGCTCGTGGCTTGTTCTCCATGTTGTGTGTTTGTGGTGTACACCGTAGCATTGTTCGCCACCAGTCACCCCGGGGAACCTCAGTTAGGAGAGTGACTCCTGCGTTTTTAGTGAAAGTAGTTTAAAAAAATCTGGAGGTCTTAGACTCAAGGCACCATGAAGCCAAGATAAGCTAGTTTGATATTGTTGATGTGGTTTGTTAGGTGTCTTGTTTGAAATTCAAACATACTGAAAGATTGTGTAGAAAGGAAGAAACTTTGGCCCAGTAATTGGCTTCTTTACCATTATCAAGCTGCAACCTACTAGATTTTTTGTTAAATAGTTTACGATACATACTATTTGATATTAAGTAGACTTAATGTGATGTTGTTTGAAAACAACAAAAAAATCAGCCTTGTTAGGTTTTTGTTACAGTTTTTAGGTAAATTAAACTTTTTTTTTTTTAAAGAAGAGGGTGATCAGGAAGCTGTTATTGAAGGCTGAAAAGTTTTATCCATCTCTCTTCTGGTAGAGGGGGAGCAGACTATTGGGAAAACATTATTAGGTTGTGTTCTTCAATTTGGAATAATTTCAGCCACATTAAATATTCCAATTTTCTTTAGGAATTCCGTGTGAATTAACCAATTATGATTCTTTACCTGGCTTTTCAGGATTATCTACCAAACTATCACTTTAATAAAAACAAAACATAGGTTGCCTCTCATTTGTTGTTACCTGGAATGGCCCTTGCTGAATAGAATTCCACTGGAAATTCACCCATCAAGACACCTTATTTCTGTTCTTTATAAACTTTTCTAACCTTTGGCTCAGGAAAGGTTTTGAGTGAGTCTGGAAATAATCCTGTCTTAATTCAGTCAAGTATTTGTGCCATGGGTGGGCAAGTCAGAAAAAGGAAAAATATCAAACTCAAGATAGTAAGATTAAGATTTGATTAGGAAAATAGTGACAAATAATAGACACAGACCATCAATATCACTTAGCCCATTTGTATTTTTCTTTCCTGGTAATATATGATGGAGAGCATGTAAAGTCAAACACATACAAGTATTTTTTGCAGTATCATTGCAATATAAGTTGTAATTTTCACCTTTCACCACTAGATGGTGCTTTTGCATTGGTTTCTGCAAATTTTCTAAATTTACTGAAGGAATCATTTTTAAATTCTTCATAAAGAACAATGAAATTAAGATAGTAATATAGTTGGTCATATAGATAGGCAAATTAAAACTAGTGAAATATAACCATCGTTTGTGATCAAATATGCAGTTTAGTTTTTTAAAAAAGATAAAAAGTCCTTGTGTACAAAATGGTTAAGAGCTATACTTGACCAGATTTTCTAATATAATCTTCAGTCCACCACCTTTAGAAACAGCTTAGATGTTTTGAACTTTTGGTTGGTACTGTAATCTAAATGCAATCTAAATCACAGTTTCTTAATTTGTAATGTTAAAAAAAATTCACATAACTCAGGCTTTAAAAATTGTCCTTGATCATTTTGTCTTTTTCTCCTACTCAGTAGCTAACCAAACTGCTTTCATTGACGCCTTATGTTATATTCAATTCTCTTTTGTTAGTTACCAAATGACTTTTTGATCATTATCCTGCTTGAATAAATTGAATGCTTAGGTCTGCAGAGCTTATTTTGGATTGTGACAAGGTTGTAGAGATATTCTGTCAAGGAAATAGTCATCTCATGCTATAAAGCATTCATGTATTTTAAAAAGCAACGTAAGTACAGGCTATAGAACATCATTGTCACCAAACTCCTTTCTCTGAGCCCTTTTCTCCAGTCTAGTCTGTCACTACTATTTCTTGGCTGAGATTGTTTATATAAAAATAAAGTTATAAAAACAAGCATTTAAATGACCCCTTCTTGGAGTCTACTCCCCGCTAGCTATTTGACAGCTTGTGAAGTGTGGATTTAGAGGCGGGCTTCAAGCCTCGACAGCCTTGGTCGGCTTTCAGGGCCCAGGTGCCCCAGAGTGCAGGTGAAGGGCTTTGGCTTCATAGGTTTGCTTCTTAACAGTGAGTCTTCCACCCAGGCCGTATTTAGGTTTTGCTACCAAGTCTTACTACTTACTGGGATGTGAATTTTTGTCATTTAACCCCACTGGGACTTCCTTTACATGTAAAGTAGAGATGGAGTTTAGCAAATCCTGAGTCAGGAATAATGTTACTCAGGAAAAAAAAAATATCTGCACATACGAAAGAAAGAACAAAGTATCCATAATCCTGCCACTGCTCTAACTAATCTACTGTTGTTGCTTTTTAAGAAAAAAATATTCTGATCATTATTTAACTTAATTAGAATCACATTGTGTGTGTGATGTTTTCCACTTAACACTGTTTCATGCTTTAAAAAAATTAAGTTTCTAAATACCATTCAGGTTCATTGTATGATATAGTCTATATTTTAAATCATTTTATAGTTTAACATGTAGGTTTTAAAAAATACTTTGTTATCAGTGATGCTTCAGTAAAATCTTGATATGTAAATTTTATGGATGTCACATTACTTCCTTATGTCTCCATTCTTGCAAGTAGGAATGCTAGTCAAAGAACTTCGAAAGGTTGATCAAGGCTTTTGATAAATTCTTTTCCCAGAAAAGTCCCAATTTATTCCTGTTATCAGCCTTTGTGGCCTTTGGCTTGACTGTTTCAATAGCATATTGTTTTTCCTCTGTCTTTAGTGTCACCTCATTTTTAGGTCATCCTTCACACCACATCCACAGTGAGGCCACTTAAGATACAAATCTGATTATGTCACTTTTTGACCTAAACATTTTTAGTGGGTTCCCCATCATCATTCTGCAGTTAAAATGTATATGCATTAATGTGGTGTTTCACGGCCCTTCATGGTTTGGCCCCTGCCTAATTTTCCCACCTTCTTTGCTGCAACCCTGCTGTGTGTTCTGTGGACAAGCAGTGGGGAGGGAGCATTCCAGGCAGCGGGAGCAGCGTATGCAGTGGCACAGCTGCATGAACTGACTTGCTGTTGGAACAAGTCGTTTGTATTCATGAAACTGCAAGACAAGACAGTGGTGGGTATCTCCAGTGTTGTGTGCGTCAGTAAAGTTTAGTTGACTAAAAGCAGACAGATAACATTTTATCTGTGAGAAGTGATTGGTGATATAGAGAATTGTTAATCCGGATTTTTTGTTACAAATGGCAGAAATCCCAACTCAAAGTGGCTTAAATGTAAAAGGAATTTGACTGGTCAGGTAGTAGGGATGGTCCGGCAGAGCCCCATCCAGGACTTGGTGATGGAGTCCCCATCAGCCTCACCCTTTTAAAGCTCTGTCCTTTTCTTCTTTCCTCCAGGCAGTTTAGCTTACATTTCCTTATAATCCCAAGAGAAAAAGAGTATTTTCCCTGAAATCTTAGGCAGGAAAGTAAAATCCTGAGGAAGATCCTGTCTGGCTTTGGTTCTGTGTTCCTCCCTGAACTAAACATTGGCTAGAAGTAGGTGATACTCTGGCCAGTCCTGGGTCCTTGTAGGTCTTTGGACCAGAAGCACTCCCTAAAGCCAGGGATTCTTGTGAGAGAACCCATGTCTGCTGCAAGGATGGATGGGGCTGGAGAAGGCAGAGTCAGGAGTGGAGGGACCAGTTAGGAGGTGGTTTTGAGAAGTCAGGTGAGGACTGAAGTGGATCTGAACCAGGTCATTGTGGGTGAAGAGAGTTTAGAAAGATTTTAGGTGAAATGCCTAGAACTTGGCAACTAAGTGGGAGATAAAGTAAGGGAAGGCTTCTAGATAATTCTTCTTGTGTCAGGGCTACTATGTACATGGTGATGTCATTGCTATTAACCAACCTGGGAATTTCAGAAGACGAACACTTTGGGGGAGTGGACTCAAGGTGGAAAGTTGAATTTTGACAGTAAGTCTGAGAGAATATGGAATATGCAGGTGAAATGGCCCATTGAGCATTCAGAAGTTGTGTCTGGAGTTTAGGACTGGGAATAAAGACCTGGAAGTTTCACCTAAATGATGGTTTATGTAATAGAAATAGATGAGCTTGTCCAGGAAGAGATTGTAGACCAGGAGGAGGGAAAGTGGGATGAATAGAAAAGCAGTGTTTAAATATAGGGGGTGGAAGGAAAGCCAAATGACAGGGACTAAAAAAGAAGGTTTAGAAAAATAGGTGAAATTTTTATGGACATGGCAAGAAGACAGTTTAATAAGATCACTGGTGCCCAGTGTTTTGGAGTAGTTGAGAAAAATGAAGATTTACAGTTGGTCATCATTGGTGACCTCAGGGCAGTATCAGCTGAGTGGTGGCTGAGCATGGGATCTGGTTCCAGTATGGAGAGACAAGTGGAAGATGGAGTGGTAGCTTGTTAGGGAGGCAGAGAGGTTTTCTGTAGGCTAAGGAAGAGGGACAGAGACAGCAGTGAGGGACAAATCAGAGTGACATAAGAAAAGGGTCAGAATTGGTAGAGTCAGGTCTGTTAAGAAGATGGAAATATCTTGAATAAACATCCTTTTTCCCTCTGTGCCTACAGGCTCTTCCCATGAGAAGGCCGAGACCCTGAGGTTAGGTTCCTGGTGTGTAAGAAGGGTGTAGTAGGTGACTACTGAGTGAATGAGCGATCAGAGGGGAAAATGGAAAATACAGATATTTGTGGGGGAGAACTGGAAGGAGGGCGAAGGAACCCATCTCCGCTGTCCTCTTTCCCTCTCTGGTGGAATGCCCAGAGATCAAACCTCTCCTGCTTACCTCAAAGCTCTGCTGGGTGGAACCAGTGCCAGGACAGGTGGGGCGTGTCCTTCAGCTAGGAAGGGCTGCTACCGTGGAAGGGAGGGCTGCTTTCCATTTCTGGCATCTTAATTTTGAAAGGGACTTCAAGTCAGATGATACTCAGCTCTCAGCAGCTCAGAAATCCCGCTGGCTTCCTTAACAGCTGCTAATTTCACTTAGCTTAGGTTCTTGATGTGTGGGACGAGCCAGGCTTCCGAGACAGATGGGCCTGGGTTAGAATCCAGTTTCTTCCACCTCTTTGCCATGTGAACTCCAATTTTGACTTGTCCAGCTCACAATTTATCTTGAAATGGGAATTTAAAACTATCTTGCAGGCATGTTGTTACAAACTTAAATGCCTGGAACGGTAGGTAGTTGGGTGACCTGGGATGTTCCTCCCTGCCCTCTGTGAGCAGCCAGCCCTGTTCAGACAACAATGCCAGATTGAAAGCACTGTCGTGTATTGAACCAGAGTTCCCCTTCCTGCTTGTTATTGTTCATTGACCCTAGTTCTTATTTCTAGAACTGTGCAATTTGGTATCCCTTCACAGTGATAGCACTTCAGATAGTTTAAAGCTACCGTGTTCTCCGTGACTCCTTTTCAGACAGAACACCTTCAGAGTCATTGATACTTAGAACATGGTTTTTAGACCCACCATTGTCTGGGAGTTGCGTGTGTTCTGGTCTCATTACTCTGGATGTGGCTTCATCCACGTCTAGTAATTATAGTCTTCCTTTTCCTAGAGGAGAAAAGTGAGATTAATAGGAACCATTTTTGGCATAAAACTTTGATTTTAATTGGTCAAAATCAAAGTGAAATCTTATAGTTTCATATTCTGAAGTATACTATTCTCTTGGGTCGATAGCATTTATGAAATGACTGCCTAAAATTTATCTCAAGATAAATTATTGATGACTGATTTTTTTTCCCTTAAAAAAAAAAAGTCTTTGGAGCCCTCAAAGTATCATCCAGTACTAATGTGTTGTAATTAACTCATAATGGTGGGAAAATTAAACTATTGAAATAAAATGCCAAGATTTGATTTTTCTGTGTAGAAAATAGTGTACTGCTGGTTGCTTACTCACTGGTCATCACTCACTTCCTTCCTTGCCGACCCCCAGTTTTGTTCGGTGTCCCACCTCCATCCTGCATGACTTGGAGAAGCCCTAACAGTGTAAGCCAGTCGTGGTAATCTTCTCTGCCTAGCAGTGATTGTTTAGGAAGGGACATGTGAGCCAAGTCTGGTCACGTATCAGGGAAAGTCAGTTTAGGTAGCTTCTGAGAAAGTCTTCCTTGTCCCTAAAAAGGGAGACGCAGAAGGAAACTCCCCTTTTGCTGGACAAACAGTATGTGTCTGATATGATGCCTTGACGTATAGGAGGCGTCATCTTGTGACTGTGGAGAGAATTAGCCAAAGGGCCATGCTGAGTCTGATGGAAAAGCTGGAAGGCGCCCAGATGTCCTACATGGAAGCATTGAGTAACTGAATCAGTCACCTTGGAGCCACCTTATTTCACTTCTCTTTGTTTATGGTAAGACTCTATTGTTTAAACCAGTTGGGTGTAACATGCTGTTTTATTTTAGTTTGGAATAGCCCTGATGTTAAAGAACAAACATATTTTGATAGTCTGTTGTGCAGAAAAGTAGGTGCTTTATGGAAGGCCCATTAAGATGTAGTGATGGGCCTATTAAGATATCTTAATAGGCCTCATAATATTAGGATCACATTAGAATTGTACTGGGGCAAAGTTTCATAAGTATTCTTGCATTACTGAATGTTCTGATCATGAACAAAACAGACCAAAAAGTCCTGTAATACAATAAGTGAGAGCAGGTTTAACCAGCCAGTTATCCAAGAATGGGCTTGTTATCAGATCTGACAGGGACTTCTTCCCATTAAGGAAATTAAAAATTGACTGCATCTAAAGGAATTCATTTTATTCTGAAATAACATTAAGTTATAAGTGACTTTTTACAAGGTTATCAAGAGCATGAAAATCTATTTATGCAAAAAAAAAAATTCCATGTCTTGAAACACGTTAGAAACACCCTTTCCTTTTTTCAACAATAGAAGCTGCTTCATAAAATTTTAGATAGCACTCTTTAATAAAGGGAACTAAAGAGTATGAAAAATGTAAATTATCTGAGTCATCTCTTGGATTTTAAAGTAGTTACTTTTAGTATTTTTTTGTCTCCACCCTTCTATGGTTTAGAAAGATGTGAATCACTTTCCTTAGTATTTCCCTACTTAGCAAAGGAAGTGGCGTATGCAGTCCCAGTTTGTGTGTGAAATAACTACTGTGCACTGCAGATCTTACTGCACTTGTGGGAATTCCTTGGATGGCTCATGTAATTATTGCTTATAAAGGTAAACATTGGGTAACCATAGCAATTTTATTTTAAATTGAAAATTCTCTCCCTTCAGCTTTTAAAGAACAGTATCTTGGTAACTCCATTTACCCCAGTGTCACCACATTGTAGAAACCAGAATGAATTGCATATAACCTTCCCTCAATTATTTTTTAAAGAAAGACAGAAATTCAGCCTGTTTAAAATAAAAATGTTCTACTCTACTACTTTGTAATATTGGACTTAAGTTGTCTTTGAAACAGTTGCTGAAAGATTGTTCATAATGCAAATAAAAATGTAATTATATTTCAGAGAATGTATTTATCGTGGGCCTAGGAAACCTAAGTCACATGCCAGACATGCTGCTAGTTAACATAAATTCCAGCTCAAAATTATACTAATAAGAGATCAAATAGGATATTTTTCCAAATACAGAATGTAAAAAACTTTAATTCAGTCTGGCCTTCCAGTCCAGTCTGAATGATGAATATTTTTGCTTCATTTCATACTACTTGTTGATGTAATCAAAAGAGTGAAGAAAATAATCTAACTTCTAAAAATACTGATTAAAGTAAGTAAGTAAATAAATAAATAAAAATTAAAAAATGATTTAAATAAATCAGTTTAAACCAACTGGTTTAAACAATAAATACAGTGCTGCGTGCTTGATAATAGAATAGGTCCCCCCCCCCCCCAGTATTTTTGGCATGTTGAATATATTCTAGAAAACTACCTGTATTGTTATATTTGGCTTGTTAAAATTTTTTGCTTGCATACTTTTTAAAGAAAATAGTTACTTTCCTCAAGATTGAAGTCTGACCTTAAGTTCTCTTACATAACTCTTGAACCTGCACTCTTCGAAAGCCCGTTCCTCTCCTGTCTTAACGGAAGCTCAGCGTTTTCTAAGTCTGTGCTTCTCCGGGGTCTTCTCAGGTGTAGCCGTTCCTGTGCTCGCGGCCAGTACGCCTTGGGGAATGTTGCTGTCTGCCTGCCTGTAAACCCGTCCTCCTTCTGAGGCACCTGCCGTCTGGCTGGGCGACCTGCGGCCCTGCGGCTCTTTCACTCCCCGTTCCCTCTGGATCCGTGTCCTCTCCATCGTCCAGGTGACTTCATTTCTTACCAGGCGACACTTCGAACATCATGCTTCTCAGTTTAACAGCCTCTACGCCGGTGACCATCTGCACTTGGCTCTGACCACAAACTCCAGTGACCCCATCCCACCACTGGCTGGTGTACTGAAACTACCTTTTTTTCTGTGTTGTTATTATTATCCAGCATAGAACCCATGACTCGTTTCAACTGCTAAACACCCACCTCTACTCCTTTTCAACTTTATCCTTTCTCTTCCACTTACTAGTCGCCTACATCAACTCCTCCCTCCTGTGTGAAGGGTGCAGATGCTCCCTTCATGCCTCATCTGCATTCTGATCTTCCCCTCTCTTTCTGCATCTGTGCGCTCTTCTTTCATCACTATTTTTCAGTTGTTCCACTTTTCTTTTTTCTTAAAGTGTTGTCTTGCAGTCCATGAACATAGGATATCTTTCCACTTATTAATGGCATTTTTAATTTCTTTCATCTGTGTTAGTGATTTTCAGTTTACACATCTTTTACCTCCTTAGTTAGGTTTATTTCTAAGGATTTTATTGTTTATGAAGTTTCCTTTTCAGTATAGAAATGAAACTTATTTTTGTTCAGTTTGTATCCTGCACTTTGACTGAATTCATTAATTAGTCCTGACACTTCCTTTGTGGAGTCTTAAGGGTTTTCTGCATTAGATCATGCAGCACAAGACCTGTGAACAGGGACAGTTTTACTATTTCCTTTTTGATTGGAATGCCGTTTGTTTTTCTTGCCTAACTGATCTGACTAGGAATTCCACTACTGTGTTACGTAGAAGTAGCAAGAGTGAACATTCTTGCCATTTTCCTGATCTTAGAGAAAAGCTTTCAATCTTTCACCATTGAATTTGTGGGCTTTTCATATATGGCCCGTATTAAGATAATTTCCTTCTGTTCCTAGTTTGTTTCAAGTTTTTATCATGAAAGGGTGTTGAATTTTGTCACGTTTTTTCTGTGTCTGTTGATATGATTGCAGTCTTTTTTTATCCTTCATTGTCTTAATGTTGTGTGTCACATTAATTGAGTTTTGTGTGATGAACCATGGTTGCAGGCCTGAGTTAAGTCCCACGTAGTCATGGTGCATGTTTCTTTTAATGTGCTGTTGAATCTGGTTTGCTAGTATTTTGTGGAGGACTTTTGCACCTGTGTTCGTCGGGAATATTGACATGTAATTTTCTTGCAGTGTCTTTATCTGGCTTTGGTATCAGGGTGATTCTGGTTCATAAAAGGAGTTTAGAAATTATTCTTCCTCCAGTTTTTGGGGAGAGTTTGAGAAGGATTGGCATTATTTCTTTAAATGTATGGTAGAATTCAGCTGTAGAACCATGTGGTCCTGGGTTTTTCTTTGCTGGGAGGTTTTGATTACTGATGCAGTCTCTTTTCTAGTTATAGGTCTGCTCATATTTTCTATTCATGATTCAATCTTGGTTAGCCAGTATGTGTTTAAGTACTTATCCTTTTTTAGTTTGCACAGTTTGCTGGCATATAATTGTTTATAGTAGTCTCTCGTATTTTTTTCCCCCTGTGGCATCAGTTGTAATGTTTCCTCTTCCATTTCTGATTTTACTGAGTTTTCCTTTTTTTCTTAGTCTTGCTAAAGGTTTGTCAGTTTTGTAATTTTCTTCCTATTTTTCTGTTCTCTATCTTGTTTATTTCTGCTCTAATTTTACGTTCTTTTCTTTCTTTTGCTAACTTTGGCCTTACTCTGTTCTTTTCCTAGTTCCTTGAGGTGGAAAGCTAGGTTGTTTGAGATCTTTCTTTTTTAATGTGGGTGCTTTATTGCTATAAACTTCCCTCTTAGTACTTTTACTATATTTCATGTGTTTTTGTTTTGGTCTTAAGATATTTTTTAATTTCCTTTTTGATGTCTTCTTTGACCCACTGGTTGTCAAGAGTGTGTTTAACTTCCACATTTTCTAGTATTCTTTCTGCTGTGGATTATTAGTTTCTTCTTAAATTTGTTAAAATTTATTTTGTGGCCTAAGATGTGAGCTGTCGAGAATGTTCTGTGTTTGCCTGAGAGGAATGTATATTCTGCTGCTGCTGGGCGGAATGCTCTGTATTGGTCTGTTCGGTCTATAGCAGTCCATTTTGAACTGGTAACTTTAGTTTCATACAAAAACTGTACACTTCTTCCTACCTACACTTTGTTATTGATGTCACAGTTTACGTATTTTTATGTTGTATATCCATGAATGTATTTTATAGTTAGTCATGGCAGAAATATTTAGGAAACATCAACTGAGGCCATTATCTCTAAAGTGGTTATTTTCCTGTAGAACATTCTAACAAAAGGTATTCATATTAGTGATTCTGAGCCGCCATAACAGTCTCAAGTATGTTCTTTTCCTTAAGACAGTAATGTAGATAGCATATTTAAGGACGAAAAGTTAGTCCTTAGAGGTTTAATACGGTGTTGTACGACATGATAGTCACTAGCCCAGTGTGGCTGGCTTCTGTAACTGAGGAACTGAATTCTGAATTGTGTTTCATTGTCTTAGTTATTGGGAAACTTTTAAGTATGTTTGAAACAACTTGAGCATGTATATTTATATTCTCAACTGTAAAATTTATGAAATCTGAATAGAAATCAGTTATTTCCAATGGAAGTTCTATGTTTTCATTGAGATATGCTGTAAGTATAAAATACACAGCAAATGTTGAAGGCTTAGTTTAAAACGTAAAATATCCGATAACTTTATGTTGATTACAAGCTGATAAAATATTTTGGATATATTTAATTACACAAAATATTATAGTTAATCTTACCTGTTTCACGATTTTAAAATGTGTTTACTGGAAATATTTTAGGTTACCTAATTTTAGGCTCACTTTATATTTCTATTAGATGACATTTATCTACACTTTGGATGGCTAAACCATAATTCTTGCATTGTAAGTTTTACTGTTAAATAGTTTTAGGGTTTCAACTATTTTTTTACTCAGAAATACGATCAAGAGTAAGTTTTGATATTAAATGTTCTAGCTGGTAGACCTTTGGTTTCTTGAGAAGACACCCTTCTAGTAAATTAAAGGAGGGAAAATTAGTGACAGTGAAGTTGTTACAGATAGCTTTGTAAAAGACACCTTTTTTTAGAGTGGACAATTAGAAGGTATCTTTACATATCAGTTACAATTAAATTCATGTGCTGCACTCTTTTAAAAATTTTTAAGCTTTTCTTTGGTGGGGAAGAGGTAGTTCGGCTTATTTTATCTATCTATCTACCTATCTATCTAAGAGAGGTACTGGGGATTGAACCCAGGACCTTGTGCATGCTAAGCATGTGCTCCACCACTGAGCTCTGCCCTCTCCCCCATATGCTGCCCTCTTACCAATAACTGAATTAGTGGCAGGTATAGTCTATACCTCTTTAGTCTTCTATATGTACTGCCTTTTACTGTCTTTTGGATTCTTACCTTGTGCTTGTTACTTTTCTCATGTATGATGGAGTACTTCATGCAGGCTGCATAGTCTTTTTTCTGCCAGCTTTATTTAGGGATAATTGACAAGGAAAGAGTGTGTGTTTAAGGTGTACAACATGACAGTTTGATACACATACACATCATGAAGTGGTTACTGCAGTCAAGCTAAAAGTGCAAATCCATCACTTTATGTAGTTATTTTGTGTATGTGTGGTAAAAACACAAGATCTACTTTCAGTAAATTCAGAATATATGTACAGTATTGTTAACCGTAGTCACCATACTGTATGTTGGATCCCTAGAATTTATTCATCGTAAAACTGAAAGTTTGTACCCTTTGACTAACATCTCCCCATTTCCCCACCCTCAGGCTTCTGGCAACCTCCATCCTACCCTCTCCTTCTCTGAGTTCAACTTTTTTAGATTCCACATACAAATAGAATCATACAGTATCTGTCTTTCTGTGTCTGGCTTATTTCACTTACCTTAATATCCTCCAGGTTCATCTGTGTTGTTGGAAATGGCACAATTGCCTTCATTTTTACTGCTGAGTAGTATTCCATCATATATACATATACCACATTTTCTTTATCCATTCATCTGTCAGTACACACTTAAGTTGTTTCCATATCTTGGCTTTGTGAATAATGTTGTATTGAACCTAGGAGTACAGAAGTCCCTTTGAGATAACTTGCTTAATTTCCTTTGGGTCTATACCCGGAAATGAGATGGTAGGATCCTGTGGTAGTTTTATACTTAACTTTCTGAAGAAGCTCCATACTGGTTTTCATGGTAGCTGTAGTATACATTCCCATCAGCAGTGCACAAGGGTTGCCCTTTCCCCACATCTTCCCACCATGTTGTCTCAGTGTTTTGATGCTACCTGTCCCAGCAGGTGTAGAGGGAAATCTCATGGTTTTGCTTTGCATGTTCGTAATGATTAGTGATGGCTGAGCCCCTTTTGTTGTTGTCATCTACCTATGGGCCATTTGTAGTTCTTTAGAAAGATACCTGTTTAGATTCTTAGCCCATTTTGAAAATCAGGTTATTTTTTTCCTTCTACAGTTTCTCACCGTTTGCCGTTACATAATATTTATTGGTGTGTAAAGCTTCATTAGAATAAGGATTGACTATTTACTCGTAATTTTATTTCCTCAGTCTAGCAGAAAGCCTGGCACATAGTAGACGATGAATAAATACACAAGAATGGATGAGTCATCGACTGACTGGATCTTACTGAGCCTCCGTTTCCCATAGATAACTGTGTAACAGTACCCACCAGTGGTGACTGAAGATTCAGTGGCAGTGTGTGTGATAAGTTTTGTTTCCTCTTCCCTTTGCTGACTTTCCTTTGCTTACCCAGGATAATAGAGTGAATTGTTCTTCAGGCTGTTTTCTGGTCAGTTACTGTGTTTATTATGTGTTGTAGCTAGTGTTTATAATTCATTTCATTTATTGAGAAGGTAAGTGGCCTCACTGTGCTGGAGTACAGGATGTAGAACAGAGCTGGAAGGGTATACATACACCCACTGACTGATGATTAAAGGGAGAGCAAGATTATCACCTAGAGTCAGGTTCTGCTCCATGCAGTAAGAGACTGAAAAATCACGACTTAAACAAGGTACAACTTCTCATCTCTCTCTTACACAGAAGTCAGGAAGTAGTCAGACCAGGGTTTCCATGGCAGTTCTGTCCCATGAAGTGCTCAGGGACCTAGGCCCTCTAGCCTTCTGTTCCACTACCCTAGATTCTGGTCCTTGTTTGGTTTCAGATTGTGGCCATGGAACTCATCCATGTTCCAAGAAGCAGGATGGATATGCCACCTGTCCTTTTAGGAGGTTTTCTGGAAGCCACACAGCACCCCTGCTTAGAATGCTGGTTAGAACTTTGTCCTGCAGCTCCTCACTGTAAGGAAGGCTGGGAAGATACTGTCTGTCCTGTGAGACTCTGTACTTACTTAAAAACCTTAATGTTCTGGTTGAATGGAAAATGGCAAGAATGGATGCAGAATACAGGTCTTTGCAAAGAAGGCATCAGGTTAATATGTTAGCATGATAACATATTATGCAATATATAGTAATAGTGAGAGCGTTAATTTATTATTTATTATCATTATAACATACTGGTCAGGTGAAAATACTCGAGATCTTCAGATAACAGTGCTTGTCATTTTGGAAGTATGATCAAGTGCACATTTTTTTTAAATGGCCTAGTCGATAAATCCATTACATGTAGAGAATTAAATGTTATCTCTTATAGGGATTTTGCATTCATAATTTAAAATATATACAGTGACTTTTTTGCAGTGGCACAAGGAGATCTCTTACTGCATGGAGCAGAACCTGACTCTAGGTGATAATCTTGCTCTCCCTTTAATCATCAGTCAGTGGGTGTATGTATACCCTTCCAGCTCTGTTCTACATCCTGTACTCCAGCACAGTGAGGCCACTTACCTTCTCAATAAATGAAATGAATTATAAACACTAGCTACAACACATAATAAACACAGTAACTGACCAGAAAACAGCCTGAAGAACAATTCACTCTATTATCCTGGGTAAGCAAAGGAAAGTCAGCAAAGGGAAGAGGAAACAAAACTTATCACACACACTGCCACTAGAGAGCAGCTGTTTCCTAATTCCCACCCTCCCCGGCGTGCTTCCACCTCATTTGCTTTATATATATACATGTATGTATTTTTACTGAAGTATAGTCAGTTTACAATGTTGTGTCAATTTCTGGCTTACAGCATAATGCTTCAGTCATACGTGAACATACATATACTCGTATTCATATTCTTTTTCACCATAAGTTGCTACAAGATATTGAATGTAATTCCCTGTGCTGTGTAGTGTGAATTTGTTGTTTATCTATTTTATACATATTAGTTAGTATCTGCAAATCTTGAACTCCTAGTTTATCCCTTCCCACCCCTTTCCTCCCCTGGTAACCATAAGTTTTCTATGTCTGAGAGTCTCTTTCTGTTTTGTAATTAAGTTTTTTTGCCTTTTTTTTTTTTTTTTTTTAAGATTCCATGTGTAAGTGATATCATGGTAGTTTTCTTTCTCTTTCTGGCTTACTTCACTTAGAATGACATTCTTCAGGTCCATCCATGTTGTTGCAAATTGCATTATTTTATTCTTCTTTATGGCCGAGTAGTATTCCATTGTATAAATATACCACAACTTTATTCAGTTATCTGTTGATGAACATTTAGGTTGTTTCTGTGTCTTGGCTATTGTAAATTGTGCTGAACATCTGATACAACTTAGTAAGAAAAAAAAAACCCAATCCAAAAATGGGCAGAAGATCTAAACAAGCAATTCTCCAATGAAGACATACAGATGGCCTATAGGCACATGAAAAAATGCTCAATATCATTAATTATTAGAGAAATGCAAATCAAAACTACAATGAGGAACCACCTCACACCACTCAGAATGGCCATCATTCAAAAGTCCACAAACTGTAAATGCTGGAGAAGGTGTGGAGTAAAGGGAACCCTCCTACACTGTTGGTTGGAATGTAGTTTTGTGCAACCATTATGGAAAACAGTATCGAGATGCCTCAAAAGACTAAAAATAGACTTACCCTATGATCCAGCAATCCTACTCCTGGGCATGTATCCAGAGGGTACCTTAATTCAAAAAGATACATGTGCCTCATTTGCTTTTAAATCTGTTCATAAGCCTTTTCTGAAGTATATGGACTAATGAGGCATGTTTTCAAGAAGATTGTTCAGGATTCTTGAACTGTGAGAAATGTTTCTGAAACATGATTTGAACTCACTTCCTTACCATCTTTTGCCATAAGCTTTTTATTTTTTAATACTCAGAGACTAGTTTGGCACAGAGTGACCACTTAGTATACCCTAGATAAAATATTTTATTCTATAATAATCAACATGGAGTTCACGGATTTGTAAGATAGGAGGAGCTTTGGGTTGACTATGCAGAAGGGAAAAATCAATTGTGTCAACAAAAGAAATTCTGTTGTAACAAAACTGGGAACCTAAAGGGAATCTTTGAGAATGTTAAACTTTTTATCAGTAAAGTGAACGTTTTAAACCAGCTTTTCCATTAAGTGACTGTGTGAAGAGCAGGAGTAACTTTTAGATGGGATACATTTTAGCGTAAAGAATGAAAGAACTGTTAAGTTGTCCGGTTGAAATTGTTGGCTTCTTACGAAGTTAACCTAATTTGGCCTAAAAAGTAAATGCCTGAAGAAGAAACCACACCCCCTTGCCATTGTTCAACTGAAAGACTTCAAAACAATTTGCACAACCTCTGTCAATGATTTTTCATCATAAGTACTTTCTCCATTCCTAATTTCTTAAATGCGTATTTACCTGTTTCCTCTTCCTTTAAGATGTGAGCTCATTGAGATGAGGGGCCTGTCTCATTCAGTAGGAGATAGAAAACAGTGCTGTGTGGTGCTGTTAATGTATATAAGATCTCGTATTTTTGTAATTTAATATGTCACGGGCCAGGACTCTTAACCCTTTCTCTTTCTCTAGACTGTAAAATACAGTGAATGTGGAAGAATGCAGAAACCGGTAGTCCTACTTCTTGTCAGATTTCCTGCTCCCTCCCCCAGGAACACTTAATAAACACTGGTCTGGCTCCTGGAGTGTGAAGACAGGCTTCTCACAGGCTCTCTAGAGGCCTGAGAAGGGTGGCGACCTAGTAACTGAATGGGATCTCCAGACACCAGTCTGAGTCACCTTACCAGTAGGGAGGAGGTTGTCAAAGTCCCCCCTTTTTTTCTCACTGGCTTCACTAGGGATATTTTTCAACTACCCTAAGTATCCATAATAAAATTATTTTTATTTTAAACTTCACTGTGAATAACATTGTAGATTCTGTTTGTCCTTTAATAGATGTTGAAATGGTTCATGGAAAGGTGAAATAAGTTGCTCATGGTCACACAATTAGGTTTGTTGGTGAGAAGCTGGATTAGAGAGTCCAGGCCATTTGGCCACAGAGCCTGTCTCCTCAGTCACTATGCTGCTGTTGCAGTATTTCTCCTGGAGACAGATCCCTGCAGATGATTATTCTTAAAAGTCCAAGAAATTTAGACCCAGGGAATTTAACCAACTTGCCCAAGAACACAGTAAGTAAAGAATGGAATCAGAATTTGAGCTCCAGGCAGGCTGACTCCCGAGCCCTTGGTGGTGGCTGTCCTCAGTGTCATTGTCTTACTGCTGTCAACTCTGCTGTCAAGTCGCTCACCTGCTGGGGGCACAAGGCTCCTTCTGCTGCACCTTAACGCCCCCCATCCCATGTTCACTGACTAAAATGTAGGAATCCTCTCCTTGCTGTCTTTTATAATTTTTGCCATTCTATTCCAGAGTCTTGTGACATAATAAAGGTTATTTCAGTGACATTATATACGGGTGGAAGAAATTGGAAGGAAACAGTATGTGTGTAACCATAGTCCCTGCCTTCAAGGAGCTTGCTTTCTGGTTGAGAAAAACCTAAGTGTGGAAGTTGACCTAGAACAAGAAAACAGGGTGTACCTGCGTAAGTCTCAGTAGGTGACCTTAGACACCAGATACTTTGGAACAAGTTAAAATTGTCTATATAAAGAAATTTTGTTTTGCGGGGGGAAAAAACCCCTGATGATAGAATATAGGATACTGTTACTTTAGTGGTTTCATTTCCAGTTGCTTCAGATATCAAGGTGATATTTTTAATTTAGCCATGTGTAGTGATTAACATCATTTTGTATGTCAGAATATTTGCATGTCTTTAATTTGGCTTAAAACCATTTATATATTTTAAAATAACTATGGGAATTGTTAGTGTATTTTAGTATTTTGTTGCAGTTATGTTAGGTTATAGGTTTTTTTCATAAATAGATACTTAATGGTTTTTGTTCTTAAATTCTGATATTATCTATATCATGCTGGGTTTTTTCTTTTTATATTTTGATAAGTAAACTGGCTTAAACATGTGAGGTAACACTAGCCCTGAAATACCTATTTATTTAGTTTAGTTTAGTTTAGTTTAGTTTTTCTTTTTCTTTTCTTTTTTTAAATTGAAGTACCGTCAGTTACAGTGTGTCAATTTCTGGTATACAGCACAATGTCCCAGTCATGCATATACCTACACATATACATTGAAATACCTATTTGAAAATAACCTGTTTGGGAGTATTATCACAGTAAATGGTATGTTCCTTTGTTACCTAAATTTCTCACAGTCATAGATTATTTATCTTTTAAGATCACTTTTCTAGTCTAGTGTTGTAGGTGACAAAGATCTTAGAAGAGTGTGTGCGTATAATGAGTGGAAGCAGAATAGTTGAGAAAGAGCTTGTGTTTGTAATTAGGCACAACTTTACTAATTTGTCTGACTTTGGATATAACACTTAGTTTCTCAGTCTGTTTTTCCCTCTGTGCAGTGGGAATGTAGCAGGGTCGTTGTGAATATTAAATGGAAATGTATAACACTTAGCACATCGTAAGTGTGCCAGAATAATTGTTACATTTGTTAATTAAAATGCTGGTTGATAGAACAAAGAACAAAGATGGAAGAGGAACCATGGTATTTTCTTTGTAATTTTTCTCTTGGGAAATAAATATCCCCGTCCTTGAGTAAACAGAGAAAGGGAGAGGAAACAGAGAATGCCAGCTCTAAATTGATTGTTTTTTGACATTTTGACTCTTACTTGTAGCTTTGGGGTAATTAATTTTATAGGGAGGGAGAAGATTCTTTGCTTTGTGTTTCCCTGTAACTTTTTGACGTACAGATAATTCACTACCAAGGACTTGAAGCAGTTGTTTTATGTAGTAGCTGTTTAACAGATTTAAAGGTTTTTATTCCACATCCAGATGGGAAGGTAGAATTGCTTCACTTCTTTTGTGAAAATTCAAATGATCAGTATAATTTTAGAATTAATTTTTCTCTTTGAAAATATGACTTGATTGATAAAATTCAGCAACTTAGAAATTATTAGTGAATCTTAAATTTCTCTTGTTTAAACTCTGCATTCTTGAGTGTAACATACATCTAGTAGATTAAAAATGGTTAAAAAAGAAGAAGAAAACGTTAGGTTCATGGTATTTATATTCTCAGAAAATACTTCTCCTTGGTCTCTCATTCTGGGATTCACAGCAGACATTCTTAGGGCAGCTGTCACTATAGGGTTAAACATTTGCTATATTGTAACATACGAAAGCAGTTAAGCTGTTTGGAATTGTTTACTTGCTAAGGCCAGTGTTAGTCAGCAGAGGCAGTACACCAGATTTCCTTGTGGCTTTTAGTGGAAAATGTTAAAAGCGCACTCATTTTTCAGTTATAGAATTTTTTAGTTTGATCTGGATTAGTCATAGAACTGGCATGAACCTTCTAATTGTGAAGGCTGTCCAAATGCACTATTTTTTCTGCTGCTAGAGGAAGTCACATCCCGAGCAGTAGCTCAGCTCTCTGCGAAGTGTTACATGTGAGCATTACTAGGCGTTTCGTCCTGCGGTTCTGCAGTCTTTGCTCTTCAGACTGTTGCTCAGTTGGAGTGCTCCTGTGGGGCCGATTCTGAGGTTCTGTATTTTCTAAGGACCTACTCGTTTGGAGGTGTCCGTGACGTTTTGCAAGATCATCTGAGGAACAGGAGGGCGTCTGAAAAGGGCCGCTGAGGATAGCTGTAGCGGTTTTCACGGTGGAAGGAAACTACATTGGCACAGAGGCAGACGACTGAATAAAGTAGCTGGCTCAGAGAAGATGCACAGTCTGCTGTTTCTTCCTCTGAATGAAGACTGTTTCATGGAAGCTGTATTCATGTGGAGATCAAAGAAAACACTGGAATGATAAACTACGGGAGCTTTTCCCCCCATCTCTCTCTCTCTCTCTCTTTTTTTTTTTAACACGAAAAGCCTTCTGGAGCAGTAATCTGAGCTCAGATGCCTTCTAATTCCTTCACAGCCTGCCTGCTCCATTAGGATTCTCCGCTCCACGTTCTACTGGAGCCCGTGCCCTTCTGCTGGGGCCGCCAGACAGCCGCCTGATGGGGGAGGACTGAATGCGCTGCCTCTCCTGGTCTGTTGAGGGGGATAAAGCTGACTGTTTCTTCTCGTAGATGGGGTGTCTGGATTCATAAAGCTGTATCTAGTACCAAGAGTCCCATTGTCTCCTGGGGTCTGACTCATCGCATGTAAATGCACTGCAGCGTTGCTGTTAATGCAGAGTGCTGGGTTTTTTTCTTTCTGAAACACAGAAAGAATTGTCACCCTCTGAGCAACATTTTAAGAATTTGTGTTGAGCTCTAGATGTATTTCTTTTTTTCTGGATAGTATCTGCATTAAGCCAGTGAAGCTGAAGAAATGAAGACAAACTAGAAGTGGAAACAGAACAGTGAGATTTTATTTTTTATTTTCAGTCATAAGCAAGCCAGCTGCTGGTAACTATATGACCTTGCAGGCGAGAGTGGGTCTAGCTGTAGTCATCTCTGTCAGCGGTTGTTTCTCATCCTGCAGCGAGTGGTGTTGTCACCCAAAACAATGATTTTTTTATGCAAGTAAATTTCTGTGAAACAGAGCAATATAACTATTTTGGTAGGGGAAAAGTATTTTTGAATGAGCTTGTGCTGGACTCAGTTTTAGCTACTGTCATGTTGATGTGAAATTTCTTTCAAGTGTTACAGGAACCCAACAGAAAATAATAGAATTTTGTTGTTTGGGGGAAGTTATAAGTTACGTCGTTATCATTTTAAACTTCAGTTTTTCCGATAGTGGTTATTAACTTTAAAAAACCAGCCACGCTATTCAGAGAATGATTCTAAGTGTCGTACAGAAGAGGAGGAAAAACTACTTGTGCTCTTCGAACTGTGACTTTTATCACACAGCTTAGAACTCAGGGTTTAAAGGAGCGAATGAGTCGAGTGTGCATTGTAGTTTTGGAGGAGGTAGAAGATGAGTCTCCTGCATTCGTTTCTGAGTTGCCACGGGAAAGTAAATCCCTGCCTTCTCCACCTCTGGGAAATGTGTTGGTAAGATATGAGCGTTTATATGTTTACTGTATTCTACTGGACTTGTAGCATAAATTTTACTTTTTAAGAATAAGCATAAGTTAATTTCCACACATTTCATTAAAAACCCAAATTAAAGCAATATAGATGTGTGAACATGATACAATGTTACTTGGGTATAAAACTCACACATTTCTGATTTTCACTTTTTCAGATATTTAAATAACACTTCAGATTTTACCTCAATCTCTTAAACAGACTTTTTAAAAAAATAATTTGAGAATAGTAGTTATAGCAACCACATTTCTGTTTTTATTTTGTGGTTTTAAAAACTGATGTAACAAGAATGAGGAACTGTATGTTTTAGGAAAGGTTGACTACTGCCAGCCACACCGGAGGCACAGCCTTTTCCGTAATGAATTTTATGTATTTACATGCAAGGCTGTTAATGAAAAAGACTCAGACCTCATCTTTAACCTTATTTTTAATGCTGTTGTCAATTGACTTCTTGTTTGACTAGCATGACATGATACCTTATCAGAGAGGCTGTGTCATTGGTTAAGAAGTTGTTACATTTAGAGATCCACGTGTCTGCCTCTTCATGGTATTCAGGTATATAATCATTTTTGGTCTTTGAATAGTAGTGATTTCTCATCAACTGCCAGATTGTCTTTCCTGGGATTTTTTGTCTCTATACATGTAATGCTAACCCATGCAAGGTACTCTGGGCCCCCAAGCAGAACTTCGCAAGGAGACCTTCCTTTGTGGGCCTCCACGTGGGCGAGAACTGCTTGTTTGACAAGTTGTATCCCACAAGTAGATGTCGAGATGTCACACTTGTATTTGGAAGAGACTTCCTTTTTACCATATATATAAACCCACTCCTCTCATATGAAATCGAATCTGACATGTTTATTATACTATCTAATTTTGGTCATACTGAATTGATGATCATGCTGAATTTTTTTTAATTATTAGGACTTCTTTTTTTCCCCAAGGAGGAATCCTGGACATTCATATGATTTGACTTCATGAAACTTGGTTCATGTCAGAAGCCAAGTGATGAATTGTTATGATAGTGAAGAAAATCTTTAGATTTAAAAGTTATCTTTAGAATCATCCATGTGGTGTGATTAATGTTTTTATTACTCTCTTGTATTTTAGCCATCACTGGTGCAAGCTATATTTAATGGAGATCCTGATGAAGTCCGAGCACTAATATTTAAGAAAGAAGATGTTAACTTTCAGGTAAAACAATTTCACTGATACCAGCCTTGAAACCTACTTTTAAAAACTCTCCTGGAGTTATGATTTTTGTTCAAGGACATAACACAATTCTGTAGCAGTTGTTTTAAACGAGGGTAAAAGGGTCTTAAGGCAAAAAGGAAGGGACTGGACATATATATTCAGGGTAGTGACTAAAAGCACAAGAAAACTAGGAGCCAGTGAGGGTTTTTTGTTCCCCCAGCCTTTTCTTTGAAATTTTTCACAGAAAAGTTAAAAAAAGATACTCTGAATACTCGTTTACCCTCCACTTAGGTCCAGGATTGATGACGTTTGCCACATTTGCTTTCTCTCTCATATTTACATGGATTGCATTTATGCTACACATACATTTTTTTCTCTCTTTTGCTGAATCCCATTTGAAAGTAAGTTTCAGACATCATGACACTTCACTGTTGGATACTTGTGTGCATTTCAGATGAGTGTTCTTTTTTGTGTACTTGAAAGGAGAGACCTACCTGTCTGTTATATATCTAACTTGATTGTGAGATCGAAGTAGCTTTCTGTAAATTGTCATGGTAAAGACGATACATGAAGGCTCATCTTTTTGGGTCTGGCAGTGAACAAAGACATGTTGTTTGAAAATCCTCCAAACTTCTAAAGATACAGTGGATTTAACATTCAGGGCTGGCATGAGGGACATATTTAGGAAGAGTGGGTATAATGGATAATTTCCTTCTGTGTGTGTGTCTCCAGTGGCCAAACTTTAATTTACTAAAATAAGGCTGAAAATACATAATTAATTATAATAAGATCTAACTTCTTAATGTATGTATTTTTACTGAAAGTAAATATTTTCAGTACCTTTTCCATACATAGTTCGGTCCTCTGAATGATGGCGGGTGGGGAGAGGTCATGATTCATAAAGTCCCCATAGCAACAGCAAAACAGATGACCTGGAATTGATCGCCGGGTTCTAAGAAAGCCATACCCACAAGCTCATCTCCAGCTCGTATCTTTGCTCCATCCTTCCAGACAGCACCGCTCTGAGCACTTGACGTTCAGTAGAGGTAGAAGTACTTACCTTCTTTTTAAAGACTGAACGATCCAAATAGATTTGAATCTTTAGCTAAAACAGTGCATTCTAACATTGGAGAGTAATCAAATAGTACTGGTACTTTTTTTTTCTTAAGCCTTCCTAAGAGAATTCCATTTAAGTTCATATTTATTGGAAACATGCACCTAATCCAGGATTTACTTTAAATGGAGTGCTGGTCACTTTACCTAATTGCAGTCCTGGAGAGTCTACTTTTCTTAAAACAGAAGATAATTATAGGAGTATAGACTTAGGAAAAAGAGAAGGCTTTCTATTCTGTTTAACTCTAGTATTTATTTGTTTTAAATATATTTAGAACTAACAAGTCTTATCTTAGTGAGGAAATTTGGACTGTAATCCTACTTAACATGGTTAATTTCTCCATCATTACAAAGTCTCATTATAACCAACTGCTTTTCTGCTATATTAATCAAATTGTCTTAAATTTTAAAACATTTATTCAGAATCAGTTTTGAGCATCAGTTTATTCTGTTGTGATGTCCTTGGGAGCTCCTATGTATAACTAGTAACTAGTGTAACTAGTGTCTGACCTCCTAACTTTTATGACTTTTAGCCTCTACTTTGCTACTTATAGAAATACTTTCTTTCCTTACTTAAAAAAAAATCATTTCTTAACATTTCCTAGGTTGTTCTCTTGCTCTGAAACTTAGGGCAGAACTAAAAGCTTAGTTAGTTCTTCAAATCAGTAGACCCTTCCTGAGGATGACTTTGTTTTCAGTGATTTGTGGGTTTTTGACAAATTTTTTTTAATGGTTGTTGTAGGCCTTTTCTCTTGTGACTCTTGGTAGTGGAGAATATTGACGTAATTGTAAGATTTGTTAAGTCTTTGCCACCCTGAATTAGGATGGCCAGTTTTTTTTTTCCCTATTTTTGTCATCTGTGATAAGGAATCGCATAGGGTTGTAAGAGGCAGGTGTGTATGTGTGTGTGCAAATGTGTGTAATAAAATTTACACTGTTTTGTAGTATAAAATCCACTCACTCTTGGTAGGTAATAATTTTTAAGCTTTATGTCCATGCGACAGTGGTATTTTTCTAAAAAGAAATTTTTTATTTAAATGAATATTTGAGAATAACATCTGACTTTTTAAAACTTCTGTGTGTTTTTTTTTGAAGTTATTTTTATAAATTTTTAGAATGAGTATAAGGGTTCAAATTGTTTCTATACTGTTAAATAAACATTGTTATTATTTTAGGTTAGCTTCTTCAGTCATATCCTGAAGTTTTGAATACTGTCGACCACTAGATAGCACCTTTCTTAGTAACACACCTAATTCATTTTTAAGAACTAGTTTAAAATATTATGCATTCATATTATCTGGTCTGGAGTGGAAGTCCTCTGTTAGAGACGCTAGATGAGATGATTTCAGTAGAAAATACTGGTGCTTTCTGTTTGGAGGCTTTGGGCCACAAGTAATTGACTAGCTGACTAAACCCAGATTTAACCCAGAACGAGGTGATTTGGGGGCTGGTTAAGACAGTATTGTCAGACCTCTGGGGAGCTTCTCTGCGCAACTCTTGTCTTTCTCTTCACGGCAGAGGTGACGGCTGCCTCATGCGCTCAAGACAAACAATCGGAGAGATGGACAAGGGAGCTCTTCCTATGCCTTTCCTTTTTTTTTTTTTTTTTTTTTTGAATCAAGCAGAAACATCTCTTCCAGAATCCCCATAAAACTCCCCCTGAAGTTTCCTTGATTCCAGGCCCACTCTAAACCCATCCACCAGCAGAGGCAGCAGAGGTAAAGTGGGCTTGGTTTTTGCTTAGATCAGTCATTGGTCATCTCCTGATTTCATCCCCTGGGCGAGAGAACAGAGGTCATCACCAGTGATTATGTTGCATTCCATATCTGGAGAAAATTAGCATTTTCAGGAAGGAATAAAGGGGAAATCGTTGTTTGGATAGGTAACCTAATAAAAGAAGACTTTTTTGACTGCCTAAAAACAGTTGAAATAGCAAACTTTTCGAAAAATAACAGTCACTTGGATGTGGAAGAAGCACCGTACCAAAAAGGTGAAACAGTCAAAAAAATTTGAAAGGCAGATTGGCATACGTAGTGTGAAAAGCAGCAGGAGTGTGAGTCAAAAGACCAGAGTACTTGTATCTTCTCACCCTTATTGGCTACACTACATGAACACATCCATTGAACTTGTTAGGGCTCACTTTTCTTTTGTTGCAGAATATGCGGGGTTTCATTAATGGCCTTCAGGGTATTCTCACCCCAAATTTGGGATGGTCTAAAAATTCCAAGTGAACTTGAATGATCTCCTTCTGGGCTTTTGCCCAGAAGGTTTCATTTGTATTTCCAAATTTATGTGGCCAGAATAATAATAATAATTGAATGCCTTTCCCTAGAATTTACCAGAACTTAATGCTGTGTTGTGGAACCCAAATAATTTAATTTGTCATATTAGTAACACATTTCAGAGTAAAGGTCTAACTTTATAAGAAAATTTTCTACAAGTAAAAATTGTTTTTCTCAATCCAGAGTGACAGAAATTGCTGTTAGTTGTAGCCTTTTATTTCAAAGACAGTGGTATTCATAAACCTTTTTGTGTCACTTAATTTAATTCACACAACAATCTTGTAAAGTTGGTGCGTTAACATTCCATTCTACCAATAAGTGACAAAATGAAAACTCAGTATATGGCAGAACAGAAATTTGAACCTATGTAGACCTGACAGAAACTGGGGAAATAAAAAAGAAGATTGGAGAGAAATATTTTTCTTTTGCCAAATAGTGCCATAAAGTAATAATGGTTAAAAAAAAATGGATTTTTCACTCCTAAAAGTTACATCCACATTCTGTGGACTCTTTTTAAACTGTAATACAAGCGTGATCTTAATTTTCATAATAAAGTGCTATACAATTTTAACATTGCAAATGAGTGAATGAACAAGCCTCCCTTAGTGCTATGTTTTCTGGCTGGATAAAAATGTCATTCACAGTAGTATCCAGCTAGGGAAAGTTTATAATCCAGCCAATGCTGTTTTTAGTGTTTAAAACAGAGGAAGTCGTAGATTATGACTTCTGTGACTGTGACCCTTTTTAAACTCAAGAGTTGATTTAAGAGCTAGTCCATAGATCTTGCCTGTTATGTAAACTGGACAATTTTGAAAATGCTCCCTTGCATATGTTACTTATTGGTAAATTATATCTGAACTGAGATGTGCTTTTTCATTCAAAATATTTTGGGATTGACTTTGCCAAAATAATCTTAAAAATTCTTAACATCTTTTATGCTTTCAAAAATACTTTCTGGGGTCATTGAAATGATACTGGTTTTACTCTGTCAGATGAAGTGTTCGGCAGATACATACACGCACACATGTAGGTGCCTCCCACAGCGGATCACCAGTGTCCATTCTCATGGTAGTAAGGTGGTTGGCAGTTAACACAAAGTAGTGACCAGTAAGTTTACGCAGGCTGCCTGAATCCCACCCACCTCCCTCTTCACAGTGCTCTCCAGTCTTTTCTGGAAATGAGCAAGAAGTGCTCTGATCTTTAACAGGCCTTTCATGTGGCCACATGTCGCTCTGCTGGCTGCCTGTTCACCAAGCTGTAGATGTTCCTGAAGAGGTTTTAAAACCCTTCACTCAGTTCCTTGAGGTCATGTGCACCGTCTGTCCCAGAACCGTGTGTGTGGTCTTCTGTAGCTGCCCCCGGTAATGGTAGTGGAGCCCACAAACCTCCAGCCCCCTCTCGCATGCACCCACCGGCTCCCAGCAGCTCCAGTGGGGCGTGGGATGTGGGGCGTGGGGCGAACGACCACTGCCCCTCGCCTCCGTTCCTGCTGGTGCTTCTGGTGTTCAGCCTCAGAGTTTTAAATGCTCTTCACTGCTGTTCGGGTTTCCCCCAAGATCTGTAAATGAGCGTCTGTTCCATGTCATTGTGACCAAATGGCTGTGATGGTGGTCCTGAAACAAAGGAGGTGAAACCAGCTGCTTTTACAGCTAGAAACTGGTGGTGACTTATTTTTGTGTTTATTCGCTGGTTTTTATTTAGCATGTATGTTTCTGCATTTTCCTCTCTTCATCCCCAATGAATTTGTCCGTACCAGTATGGAATCAGTCCATACCAGCCTTTAGAGAGCTTCCTTATTCTTCCGTGTTGTCACACAGTTTTACGTTAATGTGTTTATAACAATTTATTTAACCGGCTCCCCTCTTGGAGGGCATTTGGATCATTTTTAGTCTTACTAATTGGTAATAAGTGAGGTATTTTCACCAAGTAAACAAAAATTCTACTTCAGTGGGCAAGCAAAAATTTTAGAATGCTTATATTTATTATGAACTATTTAAAATATATTACCAACTCCCAGATAGACTGCATGTCCCCTAAGTTCTTTATTTAAACAATTTTAGTGGACATGTATATGTAAATTGGTAGTAGGTAAATAATAATGATAACATGACACTTTGCTGTGCTGGGTGACTGTGTCCTAAATTTCAGACTGAGCTGAAAGTACTGATAGGTCTCAGCTAGCACCTCAGTCTGTGTTAACTTAAGTTTTACTGATGTGTAATTGACATACAGTACATTGCACATTTAAAGTGTGCAGTTGCGTCAGTTTTAACACGTGTACACCTATGAAACCATCACCAATCAAGATAGTTAACATTCCCATCATTCCCAAAAGATTCCATTTGCCCCTGGCCTCTGATCTGCTTTGAGTCACTGTAGGTTAATTTGAGGTTTCCAGTGCTTTATATAAATGGAGCTATACAACATGTCCTCCTTTGTCTAGCTCTTGTCACCCAGCACACTCACTTTGCAGTTCATCCACGTTGTGGCATGTGTTAATAGTTCATTACCTTCTGTTGCCGAGCAATATTCCATTGTGTCACTAGACCCAATTTGTTTATCCACTCACCTGTTGATAGTTTGATTTACTTTTTTATCTATTACAAGTAAAGCTACTATGAAGGTATGTCTCCAAGTCTCTGTATGAACATATGCTTCCTTCCTCCTGGGGAAGTATCTAGAGGTGCAGTGGTTGGGCCATATGGTAGGTATGTGTTTAACTTGTTAAACTGCCGGCTGTTTCCTAACCGGTTGTGCTGTTACACGTTCCCGCCATGGATATGAGCATTCCAGTCTTTTCCCCCTTTCTACCAATATTTGGTATGCTCAGTCTTTTCTAATCTGAAACATTTTAATAGATGAGTATCTCACTAAGGTTTTAATTTGCATTTCTGAGATAACTGATGACGTGGAGCATCTTTTCATTGCTTCTTGGCAACCTTTATATCCTTGTGAAATGTCTTCTCAAATGTTTTTGCCAGGTTTTGGGTGTGGGTTTTTTGTGTTTTATTTTTATTTTTATTTTTGGATTTTCTTACTCTTGAGTTTAGAGAACTCTGTATGTTCTGGACACAAGTCCTCAATCTGTGGCTGTGTTTTCGTTCTCTTAAGAGTGTTTTTGGAGAGCAGAAGTTTAAAAATTTGATGATGTCCAGTTTATCAGTTTATTCTTTTAGGATTTTGGTTTTGGTGATGTGTCTAAAAAAATACCTATCTCAGTGTCACATAGATTTTCTCATCTCTTCTAGAATGTTATAGTTTTAAATTTCATATTTAGATCTACATTCTATTGTAAGTTAATAATTGCATGTGGTACAAGATATATGTCAGAGTTAACTTTTTTATATATGGATATATCCAGTTGTTAAAATGTTTGTTGAGAAGACTATACTTTCGTTACTGTGAATTACCTTTGCATTTTTGTCAAACATTACTTGTCCATACATGTGTGGATCTGTTTATGGACTCCGTTATCTTCCATTGGTGTATTTGTCTAGCTTAATGCCAGTACCGCACTGTTGTGATACTGTAGTTTTATAATAAATCTTGAAATCAGTAGCTTTTTTCTTTGAAATTATTTTGGCTATTCTGGGTCCTTTGCATTTCGATGTGAATTTTAAAATCAGCTTGTCAGTTTCTAGGGGAAGAAAGAAATTGGGGTTGTTGATCTATAGATCAACTTGGCAAAAATTAACGCTTTAGCAGTATTGAGTCTTCCGACCCATGAACAAGTTATATCTCTTCATTTATTTAGGTCATTTTTAATTGCAGCAAATTTTGTAATTTCACTTTTATATCTTTTGCTGGATTTATCCATATTTTATAAATTTTGTTCCTACTCTAAATGTTATTTTATTTAATTTCAAACTCGGCGAATTGTTCTCCACTCCTAAGGGAAGTTTTTCCTGAGTGCTCTACCCAGGGATCTGCTAGTGATAAGTTTTCTAGCCTCACCGGTGGGAACAGCACACTGTTTTCTGTGGTGAACCGGACACTGTTCTCTCTAATGCATGCATTCTCCCTGGTGTTGCTGTCACCTCCAACTTGCAAAAATAGTTGGGTTTTTTTGGCTGTTGTTGGAATCTGTGTGTGTATGTGTGTATTTGTGAAAATCTTACATATTACAGTGGCTTGTGGCCTTCCAAAGGGCCAAAGTGTATAATTTCGGTATACAGTGGTATTAAACTTTCGTGAGGGCACTTAGGAAAAATAAATCTAAAAAGGATTTTGGGTCAGAGTGATGAGAGAAAAAAAGGTTGAGAAACACTGCTTTAATTATTTTGGATAGTTCTTTGCATGAGTCTCAGGTAGCATCCTTACACACACGTGCTGCTCAGTACTTGGTAGACAGAGTACACGAGAGGATGTCCGTAGGGTCTCTGGGATTCTCGCCATGAACCATCCTCCCTACTCTGTTACTTTGCTGAGAATACTAGCCCCTGTGTTCTCCCCACGCTGTCAGCTCTGTCTCTTCAACTCAGGGAAACATGCCTATTAAAAATACAAGTAGCTCTGTAAAAGCCATGGAGAAGCATTTTATCGATTTAAACAGCTGACTTACATTCCACCAAATGTTCTCACACTTCTACCTTACAATATTTTGTGAAATGGCAATTTTCAATTGTAGTCCAGCAGTATTTTTGAAAAAGAAATTCTGTACATTAGTTTTATAAACAGTTGTATTGCAGTTGATAATTAAAATCACCCAGTCACAGATGGCATCACCTCTGCTTCCTCTTACCTTTATTGGACCTGGTATTAATATGTAATTTTGGTGGGGGTTTTTTTGTTGTTGTTGTTGTTGTTGTTGTTTTGTTTTGTTTTGTTTTTGTGGAAAGGAAATAAGCCTTAGCCTTGGAGTATTTGATTACTGCTAAATTTGTAGACAAGAGTAAATTCAGTATTTAGAATAGGATGTTCTGGGGACTTGTCTTTTTAATATTACTACAGATAGAGCAATGTCTAGATTACAGTTAATGATGAATTAATACTAGATTCCTATATATACCAATAGATAAAAAGCAGATTTCTTCTGTATATCACAGAGAACTATATTCAATATCTTACATAAATAACTTAATGAAAAAAATATGAAAACGAATATATGTATATATATGCAAGACTAGGGCATTATGCTGTACACCAGAAATTGGCATGTTGTAACTGACTGTACTTCAATTAAAAAATAATAAAAAGTTAAAAAAAATTTTTTAAATACTAGATTCAAAACTTTCTAAACAGAATTTGCCTCAGGGCAATAGTTAGCCCTGGAAAGAGATTTTAGAGATCTAGTAGTTAAATTATCTGTTACAGATGAAGCAAAACTGAGACCTCTGGAGCCTGTTTGCTATGGTCACTTCCATTTAGCAGAGATAGCAGAAGAGCCTGGTTTCCTTAATGTCCAGTTTAGTTTTCTGTCCAAGTTGTGTCCGCTGGCTTGTCACCCCTCATTGCTGCCCAGTGGCTTAGTATTACAGGAAATTTCTTGGCTTTTCTCTCGTCGCCTTAGGTGTATAAGCCATTATTTAAATACGTGCTAGTCTAATCTCCTGTACTGTAGATGTGATCAGAGAGCATTCCTGTGGTTAGTTTGTGACATCTGGCACAGTTGACGGTAGGAAAGTGCAATCACTGGGTGGGCCTGACCTGACCTAATGACAGGAAGTCATTAAATCTGGACTTAGAATCATAAGCAGAGGGAGTCAGGGATGTGATGTGAGGCAGGTTCTCTGTCGCTGACTTTGGAAGATGGAGGGGCCACATGCCAAAGGCTGTCTAGAGGAGCATTCCTTCTTGCTCACCAGAAGGAAGGAAAATTGGAACCTCAGTCTCACAACCACAAGGAACCAGATTTTGCCTGAATGAGCCAAGAAGTGAATTCTTCTTTCATCAGGCCTCCTGTTTAGAACACGCCTTGGTTTCAGCTTTAGGACAGACCCTGAGCAGAGAGCCCAGCCAGCGCTGTACCTGGACTTCTGCCCTGCGGAGCTGTGGGCTAGAAAATGACTGTTGCTTAAGCTGCTGTGCTTACAGTGATCTGTTATGCAGCGACACAAAACTAATACAAGACTTAAGCATCTCTTGTTCTCAGACACCTTTCCTGGTCCTGCAGGTAGTATTATGTCAGCCTGATAGATGCCATAGCACTCGGCACTTCTCCTTTGTAACGCTCCTGTTAATTGACTTGTGTCGCATTCAGTCACTCTGGAGATAGGGACCTTGTTTGAATTCTCTGTACTTATACTCAGTATAAGTCATTCCTCAGTATCCATGGAGGATTGATTCCAGGACCTCCCCAATAACCAAAATCCATGGATGCTCAACAACTCCCTTGTATAAAAAAGACATGGTCTCTGACTTTAGCAAGTTTATGGTCTAAAGTGTTTGGCTGGTTGGTTGTGGGTGGTTTTGTTTTCATTTGTGTTGGGGGTGTGCTGATTGTGTTTTGGTGGGTGGAGCAGTCTCCTGTCAGTTGCCCCAGTGCAATTAACCTCAACTGGCTTTTGCCACATTTTGCCTTGCAGTCTCATCAGTACTTGTTTAGACAGTTCAAATCATTTTGACATAGGAAGGGTGAATTCTTTAAAAAAAAAAAAAACAAACCAACAAAGCATGTGTACTTGAAGTGCAAGCCCACACAGGGAGAGCTCTCTTATGAGACAGTGACTTCGTCATTTGCTGTGTGCTGTAGATGGGCTGTCAGAGCACGGGCTTGCAAGGGACAGCTGGAGACGGACCTGCTCTGCCCTGGTCTCTGCTAAGGGACCCGACTCCCATCTCTCCCTCAGTGTCTAGGAACAGAAGTTGGTTCTTTGAGAAGGCGTTTAATAAAGTTCTTAGCGTTGGGGTTTCCCTGACAACCCCGAGAGCAGCTTTGCTGCGGTATTACAAGTCTAGCTCGGTATCAGGAAGTAAAAATGAGGTTTGCAGGATTGTCGAACATGGCACAAAAGCAACACAGGAAATACTAGAAATGTCCCAGGTGAAGAGGGAACTCTGTGGTGTCATTCTCTATTAAGAACTGCCTAGCGAGCCAAGGGTAGAGTTTTTAGATAACTCGCAGTTTAGTTTTCATTCAGATCCTGCTGCCAAAACAGTGACACATGTAAACAAGTCTAAATAGCTGAGACGTTGGTCATTTTGTATAAATCGAAGTACTTGTAATAGCCAGAGTCAGATTTGGGAAAGGAAACTTCTCGTCTTATCCCATCTCAGATCATGTATTCATAAATAAAATATAAAATATTTTAGATTATCTACTGTGAAAGTGAATGATTTAATTAAGAGTAGACTAATTACTAAATACACATTTTTAGTAAAATTACAGTGATGGAACCTTGAGATTTTTTTTTACCTTACTGTAATTACTTATTGAGTAAAATATGTAAATTATATAAATATTTTAAACTGATAATGTACCATTTTTTTCTCAGTAGCTTTTCTAGAGAATCAGTGGTTTGAATATTCCTTATTCAAGTGACTTGAAGCACAGTCTCTTGTACAAACTCAACAAATAAATTTATTCGTTTTAGAACATATTTGTCTTTGTATACGAGAAAAAAATTAGTTACAAAATGCTATATGTCAAGTTTTTATCATTAGTTTGCAAGATAGATATGCAGAGTGAGGGTGCTTGGCTTTTGTTTACACAGAAAATAGATTATATTTTTTGAGTGTTTTAAGATTGCCTTACACAAATTTCTGGTAATAAAATTTCTATTTTTATTCTTAATTCCGTTGTAGACACAAATTAGTGGTTTGTGGGAAGGGCACAGGTGTAATGGTGAATATCTTTCTTTTCCAGCTTTCAGGTGGCTTTCATTTTCGTTTTGAACGTTAGTTCAGGAGAATGAAACTTGACAAACCAACAAAGGAAGCTACTTTTCTTAAACTGAAATATCCTGTCAGAGCCTGTGTCTTCTGCCAGTTTTTTGATACACTTTTGCTCTTAGTTCAAATGTGTTTTAATTGTATTTTGAAAGAATGATTAAACACTCGTGTCTGACCTTTTTTCTCCTCCTTTTAATCTTTTTAAAATTGTGAAATATAACTCACTTAAAATATAAAAAGCAAATATAGACTATGATGAATTATTTAAATGTAACTACCACTCAGGTGAAAAAACAGAACATTGCTAGCACCTCTCAAGTGCCCCTTGTCCCTACTTTGTGATCAGAACTTTCCTCCCACCCCACAGTGTACCCAGTAATCTGACTTTTATTATAGTCTCTTTCTTAGTTTTCTTTTATAATTTTGCCACCTAATTATTCCTCCCTAAGCAGTATAATTTAATTTTTCATATTTAATTAAATGACTCATACAACGTGTATTCTTCTGGGCCTGGGTTCTTTTACACAAACTATCTTATTTTAAAAATTGCCCTGTGTTACATGTTGCTAAAGATTATTCATAGTGCTCCGCTGAATGCATACGCCTCAGTTTATCCATAGTCTGCTACTGATGGATAGTTGGGTTGTTTCCAATTTTTGCCTGTTGTGAGCAATGCAGCTATTCTTAAGCATGTCTTCTGTTGCACATTACCATGCATTTCTGTAAGGGGTACACCTAGGCATAGAATCTGTGGCCTGTAAAGCTTGCATATTCAATTTGGTAGGGAATGCCGTATTACACAGTTTACACTCTCGTCAGCACGGTATGAGAGTTCTTGTTGGTCCACATCCTTGAACCACATTCTTGGTGTGGTTTTTTTGTTTTGTTTTGTTTTGTTTTTTAATTGAAGTACCATGAGTTACAATGTGTCAATTTCTGGTATACAGCACAATGTCCTAGTCATGCATAGACATACATATATTTGATATCTTTCCCTTTTTTAAAATTTAATATTATTTTTTAATGGAGGTACTAGGGATTGAACCCAGGACCTTGTGCATGCTAAGCACACGCTCCACCACTTGAGCTATACCTTCCTTGGCATACTTCTTTATTTAGTCATTCTATGGTATGTGGTGGTATCTCATTATTGGTAAAGTTTGAGGTTTTTTTGATAACTATGTCAAGTACCTTTTTATATGTTTATTAGATATTCATGCAACCTCTTTCATGAAGTACCTGTTAAATCTCTTGCCCATTTTTCATTTGATTTTTCTCTCTTTCCTAATTAATTTGCAGTAGTTCTTTTTATATTCTGGATAGGAACCCTTTGTGAGCCATATGTGTTGCAAATATCTCCTCCCATTCCAGTTTGCCTTTTCACTGTCATTGAACATGAGGTCTTCATTTTAACATGGCCAAGTTTTTCAGTGTTTCCCTTTATTGTTAATGCTTTTGAGCTTTTGATACCTTAAGAAGTCTTTTGTTCACCTGAGTCATGAAAATAATATATTTGTTTCTGAGGGCTTTATCATTATGCTTTTTAAATTCAGCTTTATAATATACTGGTAGTTAAAGTAGGCATATGAAGTGAGGTAGTGGGGTTTCTTCCCCCCTTTTTCAAAATGGGTACTAAATTGTCCCAACACAATTTAATTGCCCATATTTTATTGAACTGTTTTCTTTTGAATTTTGGAAGTCCTTTATATATTATGAATGCGAGTTGTCTGTTAGGTATGTGATTTGCCAGTGTTTTCTCCCAGTGTATGCCTTGTCTTTTATCCCCTTAACTGTCTTCCTCACAGCAAACGTTTTCCGTTTGGGTGAAGCTTAATGTATCAGTTTCATGGATTATGCTTTTGTTTTCCTATCCAAGAACTCTTTGCCTAACTTGCCTATTTTGTCCTACCTTTTATTCTAGAAGCTTCAAGATTTTGCATGTGGCAGTTATGTCTATGATCCTTTAATGTTTGTGTTAGGTGTTACGTGTAGATCGACATTCGTTTTTTGGCACGCAGATATCCAGGATCATTTGTTGAAAAGATTGTTATCTCCATTCAGTTGATTTTGTACTTTTATCCAAAATCAGCTGATCATATTTGTGGGGTTGATCTCTGGACTCTTTATTTTGATTATATCTTCTCTTTTTCATACCACACTGCCTTGATTACTGCAGCTTTATAATAATTCTTGAAATCACACAGTGTAAGATCCCCAATCATGTTCTGGTCTTTCAGAATTGCTTTGGCTATTTTTCATGTCTTTGACTATCCACATAATTTTAGGTTGTTAATATCCACTGTGAGTCCTGATGGGATTTTGATTTCTTTCGTGAGTGTTTTGTACTTTTCAGCACACAAATCTTGCAAAGTTTTGTTAGATTCATACCCAAGCATGTCTCTTTTCTTTCTTTCATCCTTTTATATTGTAAATGTACAGTTTTTAAAATTTTGATTTCTGGTTGCTAGTATATAGAAATACAGCTGGTTGCTTTTGTATGTTGACCTTGCATTCAGCAACTTTTCTAAACTCATTCTAGGATTTTTTAAAAATATAGATTCTTTGGGATTTTCTCTGTAAATGAAAACCTATCTATGAATGGTGATAGTTTTATTCCTTCTTTTGCAATCTATATGCCTTTTATTTCTTTTCTTTGACTTACTTTACTGACTAGAACTTCCAGCATGAGAATGAATAGAAGTGATGAAAGCAGACAAACTTGCCTTGTTCCTGCTCTTAGAAGGAAAGCCTTCAGTCTTTTAACATTAAATAGGATACTAGCTGTAACTTGTAAATACCCTTTATCCAGCTAAGGAAATTCTCCTTTATTCCCAGTCTGCTGAGAGTTTTTTTTAATCAAGAAAAGATGTTGTTTTGTTAAATGTGATGATCATATGACTTGATTTTTTTCTCATTTGGTCTAAATATGTTGAATTACATTGGTTGGTTCTGTTTGAAGGAGGCTTGTGATCCCAGAACAAGCCCTACTTGGTTGTGATGTGGTATTCTGTTCACGTGTTGCTGGAGTCAGTTTGCTGATGTGTATCAGTAGAGGATATTTCTGTCTATGCCGATGAGCCGTATTAGTCTGCAGTTTTCTTGTGATATCTTTGCCTGGCTTTGGTGTCAGGGTAATAACATGTTGGCTTCATAAAGTGGGAAGCATTCCCTCTTCTTCTGCATTCTAGATGATGTGCAGATTGATGTTACTTCTTCCTGAAATGTTTAGTGCAGTTTACCATTGACAGTGTCTGGGTTTGAAGTTTTCTTGGAATGGTTTTTACCTATGAGTTCAATTTCTTTAAAAGGTGTAGGACTATCTGGGCTACCTGTTTTTCTCTTGATTACAGGATTTATATGCATAAAATTTTTCATAATATTCCCTTAATCTTTTTAATGTCTCTGAGGTATGTGCTGATAATCTCCTCTTTGATTCCTAATACTGGTTCTGTCTTTCTTCTTCTGTCATTCTTGCTAGAGGATTATCTATTTTAGTGATCTTTTCAAAGAACCAGTTTTGGGATTAATTAATTTTCTCTATTATTTTTCTATTTTTACCTTCATTGAATTCTACTCTGTCGTTTTTGTCCTTCTGCTTGCTTTGCGGTTATTTTATTCTTGTTCTAGTTTAAATGACAGATTATTAATTTGAGAACTTCTTTTATAAATAGAAATATTTAATATGTAGATTGCCCTCTGAATACTGTTTTGACTTCATATCACAAATTTTTCTATATATTTTCATTTTCATTCATTTCAAAATATTTTCTAATGTCCCTTGAGGTTTCCTCTTTACAAGGGTTATTTAAAATTAGTTTTCTACTTTTATTCTACTTTATTATCAAAGCATATACTTTGATATCCAAATACTTAGGAATTTTCCAAGCATCTTTCTGTTACTGAGTTCTGCTTTAATTCTGTTACGGCCAGAATGCATACTTGGTGTAGTTTCAGTTTATTTCAATGTGTTAAGGTATGCTCTTGGGTCCAGAATACGGCCTACTGTGATGAATGTTTCAAGTGCAGTTGAAAATAATGTCTGTTCTTTTGTTCTTAGGTCAAGTGTTCTGTAAAGATCACTTAGGTTCAGTTGATGGATAATGTTCAGTCATCCATACTTTTGCTTATTGTCCTGTTTACTTGTTCTTTTGGGCACTGGGAGAGGCATACTGCAGTTTCTTATAATCGTAGATTATCTAGTTCTCCCTTCATTTTTTATCATTTTTTGCTTCCATAGACGTATGTACACATTAGTATTGTCAATTTTTTTTAATGAATTGACCCTTTTGCCTTTATGGAATGTTCATTTTCATCCCTGGTTATTTTCCATTTTCTGAATTCTTTCTCTGATATTACTAATACAGATATTTTAGCTGTCTTTTCATTACTGTTTGAATGGTACATCTTTTAACATCTTTTTAACTTGTAGCATAATTATATTATTGTGTTTTAAATGGTTTCTTACAGACAGTGTATTATTAGGTATTATTTTTATATCCAGAATGATGATCTGTGTCTTTTAATTATTGTGTTTAGACCTTTACATTTAATAATGTTTATTGATAAGGTTGGATTTAGGCCCGCTGTTCTATTATTTTTGTTTGTGCTTTCTAACTTTTGCTCCTTTGTTTTTCTTTCTTTCTTTTGGATTATTTGGATATATTTAGTACTATTTTTGTCTTCTTACTGGCATTTTGACCGTATCTATGTTTATTATTTTCTTAATAGTTGCTCTAGGAGTTACAACATAAATACATATCCTTTCACAGTCTACTTAGAGTTAATATTTTAATCCCATAAAGTTAAAACCCAGAAGCCCTTACTTGCCCCTCTTTGTGTTAGAGTTGCTGTGTAATACATGTAATACACTGCACTCCTTCACAGGAACATTAGACATTTTTGTTTTCAGTTATTGTGTTTCCTTCATTCTTGATCTCTTTCCCTCTAGTATCATTTCCCTTCAGCATGAAAAAACCTCCTTTAGCATTTCTTGTAGACCAAGTTGGCTAGGAGTTCATTTCCTTTAGCTTTCTTTCATCGGAGAATGGTTTTATTTTGCCTTCACTTCTAAAGGATATTTTCATGTGGTACAGAATTCTTACTTGCTGGGTTTTTTTTTTTTTTTTTTCCTTCAGTCTTCTGACCTCCACAGTTTATGATAAAAAAACCTAGTCATTTGAGTGTTTCTTTTGTATGTAACTTGTCTTTAAAGCAATCTGAGAAAAATGATTTTCCCCTTTATCTTTGGGTTTTGACAGTTTGATTATGGTGGGTATGGTTTTCTTTTTATTATTCCTATTTAGTTCACTAAACTTACTGAATGTATAAATTTATGTCTTACCAAAATTGGGAAATTTCTAGCTGTTATTTCTTCAAAAAAATTTTTTCTGAACCAGTTTCTTTCTCCTCTCCTGAGACTCCACTGACACAAACGTTAACCTTTGATGTTGTCCCAACTGGTATTGTATTAAATACAGAAATAGTCATACTGAAAATCTTCCAGATACAAGGGTCTTGTTTTTAAAGGTATTGACAGCTCTTGATACATAACTAAGGGGGAAATCCTCCTTTTGATTCAGCTGCTAAATGAAAGAAGTCGTAAGTTCCATAAAATCGCTGGAGTCTCATATTGCAACATCAACGTGACTTTAAAACATTTTCACAATGTAATAAAACGGGTCATTTTGTTTCCCACGCCCCAGAAAGGTTTCTGTGTGTGGTATTTACAGAGCCACATTGATCCCTACCCACCACAAATAGCCGTGTTTGTATACACCCAGCCTGCTGGAGTTATGCATGGGCTTTGAGATGAGATCACATCTTTCTAGTATAGCTGGTGATTTAACTGGCATATTTCAAGTTCAAGGTGAAGCACCCCCACCAATTGTAGCTCGGTAATCTGACTCTTGATTTTTTTTAGTCCTACTCTAAATTAATGTTAAGGTTATAATATGTGTAATTCTCCAGTGTTGAATATAGATTTCTTTTTCTCAATCTGCTGTTACTGTATAAAATGTTATCTTGTGCTGAGGATTAGTATTTAAAGCTGAGTGAGGACATGTTTGGGTCGCCTTGTTTAGTATTTGTTTATGAGTGGAGCCTTCCCCCTTTTGCCACTCCACAGTACTAACACTTAGTCCCCAAGGTAAGCTCCATCAGGAAGGATGATCAGTGAAGTTACTTGTTACATGTATCTTCCTTGTTTACTAGTCAGAAACTGAAAATGTTAATAATTGGTTTACATGTGTACGTCTTTCAGTTACATGTACTGTCTAGTAGACAATGTGGTATTTTTGTGTTTAAATGATTTATCTTATGATAGTCTCCTGCTTTATGCGATTCTCTCCTAAGAAATGAAAGTCTCTCCTCTTTGTAGACTTTGTACTATAAGTTTCACTTAATAGTAATTATCCTAAGTAGAGGGCTGTCAAAAAGAACATTAAGATTGTCATGCTGTAGAAAATTTTTCTAAAGTGGGACCATGCTTCTGCAGGTTAGGAGGGTGATGAATCCTTTGTTAACTGCTGTGATTTTTAAAGAGATACTATTTTCTAAAATCTAACATATATCCAGATAGTTACAGCTGAACACAAACACATAAAGAATTATGGCTGCTGCACTGTTGCTGTTAACTTGTTTAAAGGGTAAGGAAGTGAAGAGGGACTTTGACTTGCAAGTCACACAAACTAGACTCTAACCTGTGTGTCCTTACACAGTCAGCCTCTCTGAGCCCTGCTTTCCTCATTTGTAAAATGAGGTGATTGAGCAAGATGATCTCTAAGGCTATTTCTGTTCCTAATATATTATTTTTGACATCTCTGTAAACTGTTCTGTGTGCTTTATGAATTATATCACTGAAGCCTAGGTTATTTCACAGCAATTTAGGGGGAAGAGGGGAGGCTTCAGCAGATTTTAGCTTAGAATCCATTTAGTGATTCCATTTTCTTTTACATTTTTCTTTTCAGTGGATAGTAACAAAATTGATTTAAATTTCTTCTGGAATAGGTGTCTTGCTTTGTTTTGATATTTCCCTCATACCACGTTGTCCACAACACTCAAGTACCTGGGAAGAAAAAAGCATATCAAAGGCTCTGTAAGACACGAAGTGGCAGGAACTGTGGCTTCTGAGTGTTTGTTCACTTTCCTCTTTGTGTCGTGGGCAGAGCTCTGATTTTGTGGGGATGACTTATCCCCCACCTCATCCCAGGAAAACTGCGACCGAGACGCACTCGTGTGGTTCACAGAGCAGGGGCCCCCACTGCGCCTCCCCTCACACCTCTCCACACATTGCAGGACACCTGGTTTCTCAGTACATCGTGTCTGGCTATCAAGAAAAAATTATAAGACATATGAAAAGGCAAAAAAACAGAATTTGAAGAGAGATAGAAATCCTAAGAAAGAACCAAAAAGAAATGCTACAAATCAAAAACACTAACAGAAAAATGAAGAGTGCCTTTGATGGGCTTCTTGGCAGACTGCACACAGCTGAGCAGACAGTCTCTGAGCTTGAGGGTATCTGACTAGAACCCTCAAAACCAAAAAGCAAAGAACAAAGACTGAAACAGAGGACAGAATATCCAAGGATTGTGGGATGGCTACAAAGGTGTAACACTCTTGTAAGGACTATCCAAAGGAGAAGAAAGAGGAAAGGAACAGGAAAATATTTGAAACAGTAATGAGTGAGAATTTCCCCAAATTAATGGCAGGACAACAAACCAGAGATCCAGGAAGCCCAGAGAACGCCAAGCATGATAAATGTGAAAAACAAGCAAACAAAAACTCTACCTAGACATACCATTTTACAAACTGCAGAGCATCCAAGAAAAATGTCCTGAAAGGAGCTGTCACAGATACTATGATCATCTAGGTAGGAAATCTAAAAGAATGGACCAAAAACCTCCTGAAACTAATAAGCTGTTATTACAAGGTTAATTTACATAACTCGGTTGCTTTCCTGTATAGTAGCAATGCACAAGCGGAATTTGAAGTTAACAACACAGTACCATTTACATTAGCACCCAAAATGAAATACTTAGTTATAAACACAACAACGTATACAGGAGCTATATGAGGAAAACTGTAAAACTCTGGTGAATGCAATCAAAGAACTAAATAAATAGATATTCTGTGTCCATGGTTAGGAAGACTCAACACTGTCAAAATGTCAGTTCTTTCTCGCTTGATCTGTAGAGTCAGTGCAAACCCAGCCAGTGTCCCAGCAGGTTACTCTGTGGGTGTCTACTGAATGATTCAAAAGTTTGTATGGAGAAGTAAAAGACCTAAAATAGCCAACACAATATTGAAGGAGAAGGTCAAACTTCAAGAACTGACACTATCAACTTCAGGTCTTAGTGTAAAGCTTCAGTAATCCAGGAAATGTGGTAAAGGTGAAAGAACAGATAAATAAATCAGTGGAACAGAACAGACAGCCCAGAAATAGACCCGCATAAATATAATCAGTTGAGCTTTGACAGAAGCGCGAAGGCAGTACCGTGAAGTAGTCTTTTCAGTAAGTAGCACTGGAGCAAGTGAACATCCTCCTGCAATCAATCGATCAGTCAGTCAATAAATATTTATAAATAAGGTCTAGAAAAACCTTTCACCCTTAACAAAAAGTAACTCCAAATGGGTCACACACCTGAAAGAATTGTTCAGAACTATAAAATTCCTAGAACACAATAATTGGAGAAAAGCTAGATGATCTTGTGAATCTTGTGTATGTCAGTGTCTTTTTAGACATACACTGTCCTTGTATATCTGTGTATTCAAGGCACAATCCTTGAAAGAGTTAATAAGCTTGACTTCACTAAAATTAAAAACCTATGCTTTGTGAAAGACAATGTTAAGAGAATGAAAAGACAGGCCACAGTACGGGAGAATATATTTGCAAAAAGATAAATCTGGTAAATAACTGTTAACCAAAATATGCAAAGAACGCTGAAAACTCAACAGTAGGAAAACAATCAACCCAATTTGAAAATGAGCCAAAGACTTTATCCGCTTCACCTTTCATTCAGGGAAATGCAAGTTAAAACAAGAATGAGATCCCACTGCATACTTATTAGAATGGCCAAAATCAGGAACACTGACAATACTTAGTTCTGGTGAGGACGTGGGGCAGCAGGAACTCTCAGTCATTGCTCGGTCATTGAAATGCAAAATGGTGCAGCCACTTTGGAAGACAGTTTGGCAGTTTCTCGCTGTCTGTCTGTCTGCTTCTCTCTGTCTCTCTGTCTTTTGATGAAGAAACTGTATTTGGTACCTGTAGAAGAGACAAACAGTGGTGGCTCAAGGACGTGGAGATCTTCTGGGGTCAAAGGCAGAGACTGGCAGTTTTTAAAAGAACTAACCATACTCTTAGCATATGATCCAGTCATCATATTTACCCAAATGGGTCAAAAACTATGTCCACACAAGCACCTAAACATGGATGTTTATAGCCACCTCATTCCTAAGTTCCAAAACTTGGAAGCAACGAAGATGTCCTTCAGCGGGTGGATGGATAACTACACTGTGGCGCTTCAGACAATGGAATATTATTCAGCACTAAAAAGAATGAGCTATCAAGCCGTGAAAAGACATGGAAGAACCTTAAGTGCATATTACTAAGTGAAAGAAACCAGTCTGAAAAGGCTACATACTGTATGATTCCACCTGTATGACATTCTGGAAAAGTTAAAACTATGGAGACAGTAAAAATATGAGGGGTTGGTGGCGGGTGGAGCTGAATGGACAAAGCACATAGAATTTTTAGGGCACTGAAAATACTCTGTGATATCATAATGGTGGATATGTGTCATTAAACGTCTGTCCCAGCCCATAGAACTTACAGCACCAAGGGTGAACCCTGAGGCTCTGGACTAGAGTGATCATGATGTGTCAGAGCAGGTTCGTCAGTGTAACAAATGTGCTGTGCATGTGTAGGGCAGAAGGTACGTGGGAGATCTCTAGACTCTACCCTCACTGTTGCTCTAAACCTAAAACTGCTCTTTTCAAATTTCATTAATTAATTAGTTAATTAGTTAAAATAGACACACAGGGAAAGATGTCTTCCGCTGGACATTGTTTGGGGTGAACTAGCTTGGGACGAGCCTTTATGTTGTAGTTATAACATGGTTGTGGTTGGCAGCAAAGTGGAAACGTAGGATTTTCTGAGAGGTACCTGGATGATGTGCTTGAGTTGCTGAATCAGCTAGCTTCGGCCCTCCTCTGTGTGAGAGTAAATGTTCTTTATTTTTGAAACCATTATAAATTGGTGTTTTTCTGTACTTTAAAATTACACAGGATACAGTTAAAACACTAATTGTAAACATCAGTTTTTTGTTTTAAAAGATGGTGTTGCTTTTAAAATCTCACTAATATGTTGAACTAAGAGAATAACTTTTCTCCCTTTTCCCTGCCTTCCTTTCCCTTCCCCAGAATATATTCATAACTGTGTCCTTTTACCGAGATGAGGGAGAAGTCATGTAAAATCTCCCTGTCTGCTGTCATCCAAAGTGATTGTGTCAAAAACTAAACATTTCAAGTTCCTGTAGATTTTGAATTGCGCTACTACTTGACTAATTTTTATCTATCTTGTGAGTTTTGTCTATGAGTTTGATAAATTCAGGCCAGCAAATTTTTATTGACCATCCATTTGATTGCTCTGACCTTTAAAAAGTTTGGATCACATTTGTTGTTCTGAAGAGATTAGGATTTGTACAGCGTCCCTTGCTGTGTGTAAGGTATATGATTTGAGATGAAATGTTTTTTCTTTTTAGTTTAACCAGCACAATTAGCTCATTATATTGTTTAAAATGTAGCTGATTATTATATATTCACTGGTGAGTTTTCTGGTATACATTTTCTTGTTAAGTGTTTTCAGAAGCTTAGGAGTTTAGACAATTCATACCTCTGCAAAGTCTCTGGTTCTTAAATACAGTTGACCCTTGAGCAACGTGGGGATAAGGGGAACTGACCCCACCCCCCGCTGTGCAGCCGAAAATCCTTGTATAACTTTTGACTCACTTGAAACTGACCACTAATAGCCCACTGTTGACCAGAAGCCTTACTGATAACAAACAGCTGATTAACATATATAATGCATATACTTGTAATATATACTGTATTTTTATAGTAAAGTAAGCTAGAGAAAAGAAAATGTTATTAAGAAAACCATAGGAAGAGACAATACATTTACAGTGCTGTGCAGTACTCAGCAATACTGTTAAGTTTATGGCGTCTGCTTACAGAATGAACCAGCTGTCACCACCTGCATCAGTACTGTCTTGCATGGTACAGAACACTAGATGTTACGCTTATAACTAACACTGGGCATCAACAATGAAAAGATGCTATGAAAAAGAAATTGGTATTTATTTAGAGAGATAACAGTTCATGCCCTGATACTGAAGAAGCCCCAGTATGATTGCTTTACAGCAGCCTGGTAGTCAGTTGTTTCCCGGTAGCCTAGCCTGTACACTGAGGAAGGAATGATCACGAAATTGTTACGGCATACAACATTATAGTCATATTTGTAGTGTAGTATTGGAAACATTGTTACATTTTTTACACTTGTCTGTTTTGATTGGCTGATAACACAGCTTCCCCAATTACGAGAGGGAGATGAATCCTGTACAGTAACGTAATTCTTTGATAGCAAAGTTATAAAACGGTAAGAAAACTAAAACATTATTTATATTAAATATCACTAACCTTATGTCTGAGTAAGGGCAGACTAGTATCTAGATATATTTTGTGCATTCATGACATACCTGGCTTTTTCTTAGTTTTTTCAGTGTATCTAAACTACATGGTTCGTCTGCAAGTTTTCAAATTGTCACAGATCTCCAAAATGTTTTCCAACATGTTTACTGAAAAAAATCGGCAAAATGTGGACCCACGCAAATTCAAACCTATGTTGTTCAAGGACCACTGTGTGTAGAATCCTGGATCTCTGGCTAATGCAGCTTTTCTTAAAGGAACGGAAGGAAGGACAGCTTGCTTATTTCCTGGTCTTTCCTCAGCCCTTCCTTCTCCTTTCTGTGCAGATACAGAGGGACGAAGCTGACGGGTGGGTGGCAGTGACAAGCTAGTGTCGGGGAAGCCCAGCCTCCAGCCTGTGTTGCTGAGCAGTTTCCTTGCAGTAGTTTTGTTTCTTTCAAGATGCACAAGAGAAGCCACAGCTGGTCAGGCTTTGAACAAAGTGAGATTGAACTGATGGCTTGCTTTTAGTTGGTCAGCTGTCAGTAGAGTGTTCTGGTGAGGAGTCTGAGCATGGAAGCAGTTTCCTCTTCTTCAAGAACAGTGCATGCTGAACTCCACAAGAATTTTGCAGAGTAGAACAGATGTGTCGAGGGCTTTATACAGGGCCTACCACAGAATGACAATCTCTCCTGAGAAGCCGCTCTCTGCACGTGGTTGCTCTGGGCCCTGCCGTGTTAGTAAATGTGGCTCCTCCAGCTGCTCTGGCTTGATCGGTACACAGGTGAGCGACTAACCAAAGTGCCCCAGCCCCAAAGTGGGTAGCAATCACTGGTCTTTCTCTCTCTCTCTCTCTCTCTCTCTCTCTTTTTTTACCCTTCTGATGTGTATAGTTTTCCCATCTCTCAGGATAGTCAATTAAAAGAGCTAAAGCTATTTTTTGGCTTGCTTTTATTTGGGGAGGGTGAATAATTTTTTGCAGTCCTAATCATATGCACAAAATATCTTTTCAGAGTACCACATAAGAATGGTAAGAATAATGTGTATACTTCAGTGAATATGATCAAAAGCTGTGTGATCAAATGAGTTAAGTTTTCTGAGTCTGTTGTATGTACTTAATAATTCTAGTTGGGGTTGTTTTGGAATACTCTGTGGAGGTGTAATGGTTTCTTTAAAAACTGACTTAATACCTAAGAAATATTTTCTTTTTTTTTAATGGGCACCTGGATTTGTGAAATGCCTGGTATGGGGAATTACTGCAGTGTTTTCAGCTGATTGAAATGTTATCTTTATGTTTTTTTATTTTACTTTTGGAAACATGTGGGATCTGATCCTGTCAACCCCTGGTAGATAGTGTCATAATCGGGTAGAGTTGTAGGACCACCAGCAGGTGTTGGAGCATTGCTTGATGTGTTGGGGGGAAACCCACACATGGGAATTGGATTCAGAACCCTTGCATAGTATTGCACTGTGTGTGTGTGTGTGTGTGTACAACTCGAAGACCTCTCATCTGCACACTTTCATAACTGGTAATTGATAAGCTAATTGAAGTCTGACAGGGGGAAGCATCTAAAACAATCTTTAAGCATTTTGCTGTAACAGTGTGTATTTACCAGCCATTTTGGGGGGGAATTGGGCCAGGGCTTTTCCCCCGACAGCGCGGAGTCCCCTGACGGGAGTGCAGTGTTACCTTCCTCGCAGGGACCGTTAGTCTTACCCAGGAAACAGAATATTGGTTCATCATGCAAGTCAGTTAAATGAAGGTTGGTTAAGAGCTGCTTGTGTTTCATAATTTTAGATAAGCATTCCCTTACTGGTGAGTATTTAAATTGTTTCCAGCATTTTGATTTAAGTATCTATAAATGGGTATTTGATACCTTTATCGAAAAAAAAAAAAAAAAAAGAAATTCCTTGAGGTGAAATTCATGTGTATACAGGGATATTCATTTTTTCATTCTAATAAATTTTTCTGAAGGGAATCTTAAATGTTTTATCGAATGATTTTCAATATTTAATTGTAGTAGAGTAGGATAGGTAGAATTTTTCTTTTAAAATTAACCAGTTTGCTGGGATTTCAAAATTTGTAGATACTCACAGGTATACACAGAATAGATAAAGAAGATTATACTGTGTAGCACAGGGAAATATATACAAGATCTTATGGTAGCTCACAGCGAAAAAAAAATGTGACAATGAATATATGTATGTTCATGTATAACTGAAAAATTGTGCTCTACACTGGAATTTGACACAACATTGTAAAATGACTATAACTCAATAAAAAATGTTAAAAAAATTAAATTAAATTAACCAATTTGTTCCTTAGTTTTTCCTCTCTACAAATCAGGTGAAAGGAATAAAAAGTTCCTGAGTCATATGAAGTACATTAATAGAATTCAAGACACTGAGTCACAGAATTTCAGACAATCTCACACAGATATGACTTGCTCTCCGTGTGTACTGTGTACTGTGTGTGTGTGGTTTATCCTGTGGAATGTGTGTGTTTCTCAGTTTGAGTGGGTCTGACGATACTTAAACATTGTAGGGAAGTTCAATGTGTTAATGATTAACACTGAAAAACTTTAAGCCAAGGATTCTTTTATTAAATCGACTAAGTTAGGACTCAGCTTTGAGTAAGCCTGATATTTTAGTAGTTCTGTGTTAGCTTTTTCAGTGACTCTTTGTTCAGTCATGTCTGTGCAAACCATTTGTTTATTGGGGTTTATATTGGAATAAAAAACATGGTCATGTGGAAGTTAATTGGGGTTAGAGAGACAAGAGCTCTTAGCTGACTTTAAAAAACATTAATAACCATCATACCAGCCTCCCTTTATTTTTGCACCTGTTACTATTATAAGGACAAAAACAGTACCATGAATACATTTAAATTATATGTAGAGCCAGTGATAATTACATGATACACACATCTTTATAAAACCTTTATATACTACAGCTGAACATTTTTGTGATTGCCTATGAATATTTTTAACCCCTCTTTTGACTAGCAGATTTTTTTCCTAATTTATTCTCATTGGCCTGACTATTCTTTCTTAGCACAATTGGGATATTGCCCAACTAGAAAATTATTATGATGTGAAATTTTTCTTTTTTTTTAATCTTGAAAGCTATAATATTATCATAATACAACACAGTATCTATTTAAATAAAATTCTTATTTCTCTTATTTGTCTAGAAGTTAGTGCCCCAAGTTGGTGGGGCAGCTCTGCTCTACAGAATCAGTCAGTATCTTTTGCTTAACTGTCTTGTAGGGTATCGGCCTTCCTCTGCATGGTCAGAGCTGGCGCAGCTTCACATCTGCCTTCCAGCCGGTGGGACGTGCTAAAATAAAGCTTTAGTCTAGCTATAGGATGGTTATCTTTTAGGTTGAAGGTGACCTGAAAGTTGTGCCTTTACTTCCACGTCCATGCTAAGTAACAGAATTTCAAGGCATGCTAGGAGTCTGTTCTCTCCCTGGGTGGGTAAATAACCAGGTAAAAATTTATTCCTGTGGACAAAGGGGAAAACGGATAATGGAAAACAACTAACAGTCTGGCTCAAAAGCCAGTATGCAAAAAAACTGGATATAAATTTCAAAATAAGTATTTTTAAATGAATAACTTTCTAAGATGCAGCCAAGTCAGCAACACTGTTGTAACCTTAGATGAGCTATAAACGTGAATTGAATCCCTGAATGCAACATCACTCTGAGATCTTGCTTTTCAAATTGAAGGACGTTGTTTCAGGGAGGGAAGTACACAAAGCCATGAAGTTAGATGTAGCTTCTCCTCCTGAAGGAAGATTTGGAAGACTAAGTTTTTTGGTGGGTTTTTTTTTTTTTTTTGATACTTACAAAGATAGGAATATATTTTAGTGCCAAAAATGGAATTGGCAGAAACTTTAGGAAAAACCTTAAAGTTGTTTTAAGGGATGATTCCAAATCCCCGGAGATATTTTCTATTTTTGCCACTATGGGTACTTCTGTGGAAATATTTTGATGAGCAAACTTTCTGGTTTGTTAAGGTTTATTTTGTTTAGTTAGATCAACAATTCTAAACTATATAAAATTGTGGGAATACATTGAGGGGGTAGTGGGCAAGTAGTATGAAGTGAAGGAAGTTTGTCTTTATATATCAGCAGCATAGGCTTCTTTATTTAGAGAAAGTCTAAGAAGCTGTTTCTTTGTCATCATAGATTTTTCTTTTATTCTTTGCTGCATTTTATACCATTCTTTTAAGGCCAAAAACATTTTTTTTTAGGCTTTTCTTCTTATAGCAAGGAAATACTCTGTTAGTGGGACTTGCAGACTAGACTGGAATTATGCAGGTAGTAAGCTGGTAGTTAAATGATGGTTTCTCTTCATTTAAAGTATATTAAAATTAACTTTATATTGAAATTTATGTTCCACCTTTCCTTCTTATCACAGGACAATGAAAAGAGAACTCCACTGCATGCTGCTGCCTATCTTGGAGATGCAGAAATCATTGAATTGCTTATTTTATCTGGTATGGTAAACTCTGTATAGAGCACATCATGCATATTTTGTCATAATTAATATTTATCAAACCTGATTGACTATTTCTTCATATTTGTTTAACAACCTGAAACTTGATTGTTCATTCTAGAAGTACTGACCTCGTCTCAGGTCCCAGGTACATTCTGGGGCTTAAGTACATTAGAAAACAAATCGCTGCCCACGTAGGGCATACACTCTAAAAAGATAAGTAGGCTGAAAATACAAGTAAATTTTACGGCAAGTTAGAAGGAGATAAGTGCTATGGAAAAATGAAAAAGTAGACCAGAATAAGTTGGCCCTCTGTATCTGTGGGTTCAACAGATCAAAATATTGGGAAAAACATTCCAGAATGTTCCAAAAGGCAAAATTTGAATTTGCCATGAACTAGTGACTGTTCACATAACATTACATTGTACTTTACAGCTATTTACATAGCTTTTACATTGAGTTAGGTATTATAAGTGGCCTAATGAGCATTTGAAGTATACAAGAGAATGTGCATTGATTTTATGCAAATACTGTACCATTTTATATGAGACCTGAGCATCTGTGGATTTCGATGTCCACAGAGGGTGGTGGAACCAGTCCCCTCGGATGCTGAGGGACAGCTATAATGGGGTGGGATGAGCATTATATAGGGCTGGGTATTGCACAGAGTTGTCATACAAGGCCTCATTAACCACAGAGTTACTAGGAGACGATCACAGTTCTCCGAGGGGGAGGTGGTGGTGGCGGCTTGGAGCCAGAACAGCAGTGGAGGGGCTAAGAAATGGTATGATTGTAGATATATTTTGAAAGTGATGCCAGCAAGACTTATGTCTTTAAAAGGCTTGTATCTAATTCTCTTTGAGGGCATATAAAATATATTTTAGGAAATTGTACTTTTATTTTTAAATTTCTTCTCAACTGTTTAAGACTCCACAATATGAAGTAATGGTAAAACTGTCTCTTAGAGAGTAGCTCCTATTGTGGTCAGACTGCCTGCAGTCCTAAAACAGGCAATCAGAGAGCTTAGAAACATTTCTCTTGTACCCAGATTATCATAGAGGATATTTATTAGGAAAAGATGCACGCGTCTGAGTTGTGCTTGTGTTACCAGATGGCACAGATAGATACAGAGTGCAAGTGGAGAAGTAGCATCATTCCTTTGATATTTGGGAGAAGGAGCACTGAGGAAAATTTTGAGTGAAAATCCTATTAAATAGTAGCCTGAATAGAATTTTGCCATTGTGAATTAATAAAAATTTTTCAAATATAATTTTTATAATAAATTGCATGACTATATAGAGTTATAGTTAAATATGGATCAAGCTAATAAGCTTATATTAGTTTCTTTATGAATAACTCCGTCACTGATGTGCTTCATGGAAAATGTCAGTTCTGTGGATGCTAGCTCGCTTGTTTTCAGCTGAAATTGATCAGAGGTAAGAACTGAGGAGGTTCAAGGGAAAAATAGTATTTCCTCTTCATTGAGGCATATTCTGCTTTAATGATAAGCCCAGGGCCAGGTGACTTCATAGGTGAATTCTACCGAACATTTAGAAAAGAGTTGATACCTATACTTCTCAAACTGTTCTAAAAAATTGAAGAGGAAAGAATGTTTCCAAACTCATTCTAAAAGGCCAGGATTACCCTGTTACCAAAACCAGAAAAAGACACTACCAAAAAAGAAAATTATACTCCAGTTTTCCTGATGAACATAGATGCAAAAATATTTGCTAACAAAATATTAGCAAGCTGAATTCAGCAATACATTAGAAGGATCATAATGCCATGATCAAGTGTGATTTATTCCAAGGATGCTTCAACTTCCACAAATGAGTCAGTGTGATACACTCCTTAACAAAATGAAGCTAAAAATCATAAGATCATCTCAGTAGATGCAGAAAAAGCATTTGACAACATTCAACACCCATTTGTGGTTAAAAGAAAAAAAACTTTCAAGAAAGTAAGTATAGAGGGAACATACCTCAGCATAATAAAGCCCCATGTGACAAGCCCACAGCTAACATCGTATCCAAAGCCAAAAAGCTGAAAGCTTTTCCTCTAAAATCAGGAGCACGGTGAGAATGCCCATTCTTACCACTTTTTCAACATAGGAAAAAGTCCTACCCATGGCAGTTAGGAAAGAAAAAGAAATTAAAAGTGTTCAAATTGTGGAAAGGAAGAAGTAAACTGTCTCTGTTGGCAGATGACATGATATACATAGAAAACTGCAGAGACTCCATCCAAAACCTGTTAGAAAACCAATTCAGTAAAGTTGCAGGCTCCAAAATCAACATACAAAAATTTGTTGTGCTTGTAGATACTAATAACAAACTATCAGAAAGAGAAATTTAAACAGTTCCATTTATAACTACATCAAAAAGAGTAAAATACCTAGGAACAGCTTTAACCAAGAAAGTGAAAGCTCTGTACAGTGGAAACTAATAGACATTGATGAAAGGAAGTAAAGAAGGCACAAAGAAATGGAAAGATACCCTGTGCTTGTGGATTGGAAGAATTAATATTGTTAAAATATCCACACTGCCCAAAGCAATCCACAGATTCAGTGCGGTCCCCATCAAAATTCCATTGGCATTTTTCACAGAAGTAAAAAAAAAATCCTAAAATATGTATGGAACCCCAAAGGCCCAAATGGCCAAAGCAGTCTTAAGAAAGAACAGCAAAGGTGCAGGTGTCATGCTTCCTTTCAGTTATATTACAGAGCTATAGTAGTTGAAACAGTAAAGTATTGGCATAAAAACAGACATGTAGATCCATGGGGCAAAAAGCCCAGAAACAAACTCGTTCATTTTATGGTCAGCTAATTTACGACAAAGGACCAAGAACATACAATAGGGAAAGGACTGTCTCTTCAATAAGTGGTGCTGGGAAAACTGGACCTCTGTCTTACCCCTACACAAGCATCAACTCAAAATGGGTTAAAGACTTGAACATAAGACCAGAAATCATAAAACTCATAGAAGGAAAAAACAAGGGGTAAGCTCTTGTGCATTAGTCTTGGCGATGATATTTTAGATTTGACACCAGAAGCAAAGGAAACAAAGGCAGATATAACCAAGCGGGACTACATCAAACCAAAAGCTTCTGCATGGCAAAGGAAACCAACAAAATGAAAGGGCAGCCTACAGAATGGGAGAAAACAATTTGCAAATTTATTTGCAATACATTTACAAAGTTGATATCCACAATATATAAAGAACTCATACAGCTCAATAGCAAAAAAAAACCAGACAAACCAATCTGATTAAAGGTCAGGCAGAAGGGCTCCATTTTTCCAAAGAAAACATAGTTATGGCCAAAACGTACATGATAAGGTGCTTAGCATTGCTGATCATCAGGGAAGTGCAGAGCAAAAACCACAAGGAGATATCACCTTACGCTTGTTAGAATGTCTGTCATAAAAAAGACTGGCAATAGGAAGTATTGGCAAAGATGTGGAGAAAAGGGAATTCCTTGTGCTGGGAATATAAATTGGTACAGCCATCACGGAAAAAAGTATGGAGGTTCCTCAAAAAATTGAAAATGAAGCAGCCGTATGATCCAGTGCTTCCACTTCTGTGTGTACATCCAGAGGAAGCAAAATGACCATCTCAAAAAGATACGTGCACTCCCACATTCATTGCAGCATCATTCACAACAGCCAAGACATGGAAACAACCTAAATGTCAACGGATAAATAAAGATGATGTGGTAAATGCATACAGTGGAGTATCATTTGGCCATTAAAAAAAGAAGCAAATCCTGCCATTGGCAACAACATGGATCGACCTTGAGGGCATTATGCTAAATGAAATAAGTCAGACAGAGGCAAATAATTCATGGTCTCACTTATATGTGGAATCTACGAAAACCAAATTCATAGAATAGATTGGTGGTTGCCAGGGGTGCCGGTAAGGTAGTGGGGAACTGAATAAAAGTGGTCAGAAGGTACAAACTTCTAACTGTAAGATAGTTCTGAGGGTGTAATGTACAGAATGGTGAGTATAGTTAATACTGTACTGTATATTTGAAAGTTACTAAGAGAGTAGATCTTAAAAGTTCTCATCACAAGAAAAAAAATTAACTGTGAGATGATGGATGTTAACTAAACTTATTGTGGTAATTATTTCTGTGTGTATATATATATATATATATATATATATATATATATATATATATATATATATATATGTGTGTGTGTGTGTGTGTGTGTGTATCAAATCATTATGTTGTACACCTTAAACTAATATAATGTTATATGTCAATTATATAATAAAACTGGGGGAAAAAATAAACATCACCCAGAATGGTAGTCTTCAAATGGTATATGCAGACTCTTAAGGGTATATAGTGGTATTTCATGGGTTCTGCTTAAATTTGGTTTGAGGGCCATGGTTGTTGAGGCCCAATTATACACTGATTTACATAACTCCTTACTCCAAACAGCCATATAGTTGTATTGAATGGGTTTATAACTTAGTAAGTTATAAACTAGAATTGAAACTAGATGTTTGACCTGATCAATTCCCTAGATAAAGAAGAGAATTAAGTACATGAAGGGAAAAGTAGGCAACAAAATGAGGCTGATCTGCTCATAGTTAATAATGAAAACTGTTAGTGTAAAGTTTAGGGTAGGCTCCTGTTCCCCTTCGTGTTGATTACTGGTGACGTGTTACAGTAGTAGTTGGGTTAACCGTACCTAGTGTGATCGGAAGAAAATCAAGCAGTGTGAAATAATCCCTGTTTAGCCCTTGCTTTACATAAAAGTCATGGTATGCTTCAATAAGAACACACAATAAAGTAAATTACTGTAATTTTATATTATAAAAACTACTTGGGTATCCATGGCAAGGTTATTTGTTTGTAAAATCTCTCTCTAAAATGAAAAGTGAAGAATATAAAAAAGTCAGTAGTTCCTTAGAGCCATGTACTCCCTTGTTCATGCTTCAGGTTCTGATTGTTTTCTGATTTACTATTATGAGAAGTTAGGAAGTAATATTCTCTAATTTCACTTTCGTGTTTTCATTGTCAAGAATGATGACTTTAATTATGACTTTGTGTAATCGTTATTCCCACTGTTTTTTCACACACACACCACACCCCGCTTGTCCTTACACATGGCTTTTCTGTTCCCAGGTTTTAATTTTTCTGTGTCTTGGTTGCATAGACACATCATGTAGTTTTTCTTTCTGTATTTTCTGTAAGAGCTCATGGACGATATTCCCTGCTATCTTATTTATTTGAGACTGTTGCCTTCTTTTAATAATTGAAGGGTAGATTAGCTAGTTATAAAATTCTCAATTTATGTTTTTTCCTGTCAACTTTATAGGTATTACTCCACTGTCTTCTAGCACTGAGTGAAAGTCTTGTATCGAGCTCTTATGTGCTTACCATTCCGTCCCCCAGCACACTCCACTCCTAGTCAGTTCTCCTCTGCCTTCATGCCTGCAGGATTCAGTTCTTTATCCCTGAAATTCATACTGACTTTCCTAGGCTAACTTTGTTGATTAGAGTGTAATTTTGTCTTTGCATTTAGGTTAGGCTGCTTCCTTTTACTTATCCTTCATTCTGTCAACAAATATTAAATAAGCATGTCTGCATAGCCGGTGTTATCTAGGTGCTGTGGGTAGAGCAGTGAATGAAATCAGTGAAGTCCCAGCCTTTGTGGAGCTTCTGTTCTAATGGGGAGATAGTAACAGGCTGATGGATAGTTTGTTTTGTGGTGATAATTGCTATGAAAAAATTAAAGGAATAGTAAGTATGTTGGGTGGGGGTCAGTTGCTATTTTATATTGGGTTACCAGGAAAAAATTCAGTGACATTCGAGGAGATAATTGAAGGAAGTAAGGAGGCGAGCCTTGCATATGGTGCAGATATTTAGTGGAAACTGAGAGGAGAGCAGGAGCAGACGCCAGGAGGTGTAGCATGCTTGGAAGCAAGTGAAAAAAAGTCGAAGGAGATAAAGCAGAGGTGGGGAGTTTCCAGGTGAAGACTTGCTTTGGCCCCTAAAGAGATGTGGAAAACCAGTGGTGAGTTTTGGGGTGGGGGACATAGGGTGACCTAGGTTTCTGAAGAGTCACTCTGGCGGGGGAGGGGGTGGCTCGGTGGTGGAGCGCATGCTTAGCACGCACGAGGTCCTGGGTCCGATCCCCAGCACCTCCATTAACAACAACAACAAAGATGCACTCTGCCTGTGGCTTCAGATTCTTGACTGCCTTTTAAGACTGTCCTGCTTTTTTGTTGTTTCTAGGATTTTATCTGTAACTGCTGTATTTCCCTTTTCTCTTTCCTGAGCCCCGCCAGCTCTCATCTCTTTGTGTTGGCTTACCTCTTTCTTGGAGCTCTTCTTTGACATCTCTGTTCAGCTTAATTTCTCTGAAGTTGTGTATAAACAACGGTTCACAAATTCATCCTCTCCTTTCCTGGGGTAATTTCTTTCAGATACATGTACCTATTAACTCAGTTTACTGTGCTTTCTTTCGTGTATTTCTGCTCTAGTCCTGTGCTGAATCCCTCACAATTCTTAACACATCATTGAGGAATCTGTTTCCTTCCAGGGCAGCTGTTCACTGAAGAACAGAGCGGGTGGGGCAAGGCACGAGCATCACACCCGTCCATGTCTGCACGTGGCTCTCAGGCCAGGTTTGTTTTCTGTCCATCCCAGTGGCATCGCTCCCTTAGTCTCCACATCCTGCAGAGCTGGGGTGGCCCGGCAGCTCCTTGCATCTCAGGTTCTTAGGCAGTGACTCAATGGTGATGGGCTCCAGCCCTCCCTCTCCAGCAGCTCGGTCCCCCCTGTAGCACAGTCTCACCTTGTTCTGTGTTATGAAGGGAGCTTCTCCTGTGGATGACTTGTAAGATCATCTGAAGATCTCTTGGATGGGGAGGCCAGGCACACAGGCATACTCTTTTAGACAACTCGGTAGCCTTCCCAGGACCCGGGAAAGCTTCATTCAGCATCCTTCATTTTGGTACAGATTTCACTGTATCTGTTAGACATTCATAGTTTGATTAGTGGTTGTAACTGTTTTCTTGTATTGAAGATGGCATTCCTTCACAATCTTTTTTATATTTTGATGCGCTTTTCTTTTTTTAAGGGTGAAACTACTTATTCCCTCTAACCTAAGCTAAATTCATTAGAAATCAAATATTTATACATGGTGTATCTTCAAGATTTATGGATGAGGCATATAACTTTTGACATGTAGTATGTAATCAAACAAGTGACTCCTTCCACAGAATCTATAGCAACACCGGAGTCTGGTAGAATTAGTTTACAGTTATTATTGAACGAGGCAAAATACTAGAGCAGTGAGTGCTTGCTGTGTCTCAGGTGTTGTGTTAAATTTACTTTCATTTATGATCCCATTTTGTCCTCTTAACTCAGTGAAGGTATATTATTATAGACCAAGGAAATGAAAGCATTTAGAGATGAAGGTTGTACTGCTCAGAAAAGCTAGAGCCAGCATGCAGACCCCGGCTGTGTGACTACAGAGTTCCGTGTTTCTAACCCTGCTGTGGTCTGAGCCCCTCTGCCCCCACTATGGTCTACCCGCTCCGCCACCCCACCCCACACCTACTTAGCATTTAGTAACAGTTGTGTAGGCAGTGACTTTTGTTAAAGAACTTCTGTTTTAAGGACTAGATTTTTCTGGCTACCTACGTATGGATACTTTTATGGGAGCTATCCATTTAATGTTTGTATTTAAAACTACAGATTTACCAGTACCTCAGGCTGTTTCCAGCATGTGTTGGGTAGTGAAAAACGGTGTTGTGTGTTAGTCAGAAATCCATTTGATTGGCCTTTTTCAGCAAATTAAGTTCTTAATAAGGAAATATGAATGTTTCTGGTTTTAAGAATTGGACCTAAGGTATGTGACCCTTGAAAGCCTCCAGTGCTGATGTGTTAGTTTGCTGGGGATGCCAACAAGTTAGCACACGTTGAGTGACTTAAGCCACAGAATTTTTTTTTCTCACAGTTCTGGAGGCCAGAATCCAAGGTCAAGGTGTTGGCAGGGTCAGTTGCTCCTGAGAGCTGTGGGAGAAGGAGCTGTTCTAGGATTTTCTCCTTGGCTTGTAAGTGACCACCTTCTCCTTATATCTTTCATCTGTTCATGTCAGTGTCCAAATTTCTTCTGTTCTTAAAGATCCAGTTGTACTGGATTCGGGCCCACCCTAAAAAATCCTCATTTCAATTTAGTTACCTCTGTGAAGATCTTATCTCCAAATAAGGTTGCATTTTGAGGTGCTGGGGTTAGGACTTCAACATATGAATTTGATGGTGCGGACACAGTTCAGTCCCAGCATCCAGTGTCCATTACCACCCTCTGAAGTGATAAAGTGCACCAGCTGGGGGTTTTTTGGGGGGTGAGGAGGAGTGGTAATCCAGCATCACAAGTGGGAAAGTGGAAATATAATTGCTTTGTGCTCCTTCTCCCAACCTGAAAACAGTCTGAAGCTTTGGCCACTGCTTTTGGTAGTCAGCCGAGGGAAAGCGTTCTCTGCAGCTTGAGGAGATGCTTAACGTGCTTGGCGCCTGGCCCAGCTCGCTGGGTGTGGATTCTCCTCTGCGGCTTAGGAGCAGAGAAGAGAGCTATTCCCTGCAGGCAGAAGTTTTAGAAAATTATTAGCGGGACTGTAATTACTACAAACACATAGGAAAATGGTGTCAACTCTCAAGTACATACCCTGTGTCAGAGGTCACAAGACTTTGAACGTCAGAGGTCGCACAGACGCTAGCAGCTGCTCAGCCCCCCTCCCATGTGGAGGCTGCGTGTGAGCACGTGCGGGGAGAGGGCAGCTGTGCTGCAGCATGGCTTTATTTGCAGAGTAGGTGGCTGGCACCCTGTGGGCTGTGGTTTGGAGAGCCCCAGTATTGATTCCCTATTTAAGGTTAAATTAGGGCAAGGTATTTATTATGCATGAAATAATTTATTCTGAGTATTTCTAAATAGCTTGGAGTGTTATAACTGGAAATGGGTCTTAGAGGTCATTCACCACAACTCTTGTCTTACTGACAACTGAGATTCAGAAATCAACAGATTGGCAGGTACTGGTGGGGGTGAGATTAGGGAGAAGACAGGTGCATCGGTCGTCCCGCAGAATGAGGACTGGAGTCAGATGGGAGCCCCCCTCGACAAGGACACGCGTGCACCTCAGGCTGATGTACGCAAACCAGACTTTATTTTTTTATTAATTACTTTCTGTTTTACCTCCTCATGACTTAGGCATGTATCTAATCTGGAAACCTTACCTTAAATATCTTTTTTCTTAAAAAAAAAAAAACTATTGTTTCGGAGTACATTTACATGTGTGAATTAGTAAATGAAAGCGTTGGGTGAAAGGAGGCAGGTTATCTGAGTTTTTCTGTATAATCTCAACTGTGGTGTCGGGTGGACACGACCAGCCTGTTTGGGTGACCCTGCGGTTGATTTCTGCCTTGTTCGTTTTCTTGTTTTAACATGTTAGAAACCTATAATCACATCTCTACTCTGGGAAGGAGAATCCAAATGTAGATGTTTCCTGTGGAATAAGTTGTGGCTGCTTATTTATCATAAGCTAGAGCTCAGCTGATCTCTCTGGATTTGTGGGGAAAGGCAGTGAAGGAAGTATTTGACTTACACAGTTGGGCAGAAGAACCTTGGATTGAACGAGATACACTCCTCGCGATGAATGGTTTTCTGTAATGTTGGGTCGCGGTGGTTGTCAGTGACATCAGCTTCAAAGTGCCATCTTCACAGTCTTGGGCTTCTGAGTGGGACTCCTATCACAGGGCCTCCAGTAACCTGGTGTGACACTTGACGTGGCCCTGCTGTTTTGTTTTCTGTTTTAATGATTAGGAAATAGTAAAGAAATTAATCTTTTCTTGATGACTTAGTCATCCTTCTATGCACTGCCAGGTAGAGGGCACCTGCTGATGCCACCGGAGCTGGCACATTTGGTTTTACTTCGCTGTGCGAGGACTGTTTTGTATTTTAAGTAGATAGGGTTTCTTTCTTTCCTTTCCCTTCCTTCCTCCCTTCCACCTCCCCCTCCTCTTCATCTTCCCCTCCCCTCTTCCTCCCCCTCCTCTTTCCCTCCCCTCTTCCTCCCCTCTGTCTTCCCCTCCCCTTCTCTAGCTCTCCCTCCCTCCTTCCGTCTTCCTGTCTCATCTCCACTCTTAGTCCTATGTCTAGCTTTCAGCCGTTGGATTAGTTAACTTTACCCTGGAAATGCCTTTTCTGTTACTGTAATGGCTTGTAGTTGGTGTTTATGGATATGTAGCTAATTTTGGAGCTCTGTGTGTGCGACAGAAGTCTGGTTACCCTCAGAGACTCCACATGAGATGAGCCTTGGTAGCCTGGATATCTGACGTGCGCTGCGTGTTTACTGCCCTTAAGCCATTTTTTCATTTTACAGCCAGCGTCTGCTCTTTTAGTGGGCACTGGTGTGCCGTGTCTGTTAATATATAAGGCACGTACTAATTCACCCATGTGGCAGGGGAGATACTTGTATTGTGCTCAGAGAGAGAGCCCAGCCGTTTCTCACCTGCTTGCCCTTTCACTTCCAAGGAATTAAGCTATTTGATTAGTGTTATTAGAAGAAAGATGATTTAATGAAATATGAGTGTCTTGTGAGAAAGGTTGTGATCAGATGTCTAAAATCCCACTGCTGATCTTCCAGCAGATAAGTATCTTCAGAATCTGAAAAGAACAGTCCAAAGTTTTTATCCCATTATCTACTTGTTGCAAGTAGCAGCATGATGTGTCCTCATGAAGCATGAAGCCATTGGTGGACTCTTGGTTGTAGTCACCTATGTTTTGATGAAATTAACTGTGATTTTGTTATTAAAAGTAAAGAGAAAGAAAGACTACTTAATTAATTATTGTAACTTAAAATGGAAGAATGAAGCCAGCAGAGTTTTTGCTTTGGGCTGCCAAATGCACTGTGAAGATTAGACTTCCCTCCTTCAGTTGTCTGTCTGATAATCCGTATCCACAAGAAAGACAGACTGTCCTTACCCTCTTGCTCCTTTTAATTTTTTTCTTTGCACTAGAAGCCAAATTCTTGGACTGTTTTTTGTGACCGCTCCTTTTATTTCCTCTTAAATACAGTTCACTTTTTGAAGATGCGGTGTTTCCTTTTCATTTCAGAGTTGAAGTATGCGTATGTTCACAGGTGCACAGCCCCAGTGGAGCTGCCTTCAGTCCTGTCCCCTGTCACACCAGCCGCTCCTCCCTGCCCCCACCACCAGCACACACACACACACACAGGCAGCTGCTGCTCCCAGTGTCTCAGCTTTCCTGAGGATTTCCTTTTTCTGCGTAAAAGTAAAGAATAACATTCATACAGTTCTTACTTGCTGCTCTTTTTACTTTTTATTGCTCGGATCTTTGCCAGCGCATAGAGATCATCCTCATTTTGGGGACAGCTGCACTGTGCTTCCTTGTCTGTTAATAACCTTGAATCAGACACTGACCCTGCCCAGGTCGGAGGCCGGCCATCAGGCCTCAGTCTTCTCTCCCCTTGTCTTTCCAGTGTGCTTCTCACTTCTGAGTGTCTGTGTCGCTGCCCTTCAGGCCTTGGTGCCAGGACTTGCCCTCCTGCTGTGCACGTAGGTACAGGCTCACAGAAAGAGGTGCAGGCGCTCTAGAGAACCGTTCAAGTTCCAAGCGACGGGGGTGGAGAAGGAAGGGGCCCGGCCTTCTGACCCGTGAGCACGTCAGGCGCTGGGCTGACTGTGCCTCGCACCCAGCACGAACGCTGGCCTCGCCGTCATCAGGCAGCCTGTGTTGTCACCGTCCGGTCTCCGCAGGACCTGGCGGGGAGTTGTGCAGATGTGTATTACGTGAACAGACCACTCTCTCTACCTGATTCTGTATTTTGCTGAATCCCTTTGTTTCACCCAAAGCCTTAGGCCACCTTGAAAGCTCTCCTACTGGTTCGTGATTCTTTGAGTGTCCTCACCGTCCCTGCCCACGGAGAGTTCTGCTCTCAAATTTCAGCTGCTGCCTTTGTGGACAATCCTACACCTGCATTTCATTCCTTTTCTCTCATGTTGAGGACTTTTAAAGTCTACCTGTAACATATGTGTGCTGTGTGTGTACCAGTACGTTGGTTATGTGTTAATCTTTGTAACAGTATTAGGAGATGCGTCTTGTATGTGAAGAAACAGGTTCAGAGGGATCACACAGCCAGTTAGGGACCTGCAGCTAGTCTCTGTGGGGGCCATAACTTGGACTCACTGCACTTGAATATTCCCTAGAACCTCACAAAGCAGAGAATGTGTGAACAGTAGGTCGTCTGAGTCTGTCCTTGGTGTGGCTAGAGTTGGCCGACGTTGAGCAGCTTCTGCAGCTGCATTTCATCATCTAGAAAGTAAGGAGGTTGGACTAGGTATCTGAAGCCTCTGCCCACTGCTAGTTACGGTTCTAGGTGGAAGTCTAGGATTGCCTGCAGTGCCCTTCTGAGGGCCGGGGCCGTTTCTACTTACAGGGGTCCTGCAGTGAGTGCGCTGCTTCTGTTTGGTTCAGATTTAAGCATGAAACCAGTGGATTTTACCTAGGCGATAGATCCCCCCTCAAATTATGTAATACACTTTTTGTTTTAGGAGGTGTATTTCCATTTTACTAAGGATAGGTTTTGTCCATTGGCTTATGATTTTTAAAAAACTGTACATAGTTGATTTGTTTTTGTCATTTTTTAAAAATTATTACATCTTGGAACCTGAAAAGACATGGGGTTGGTTTCTTTCTTTCTTAACTTTTTGTCCCTTAGTTTATAGTCATTGTTTCTGTTTAATAAAATAACTCTATAGTACCAATGCATTTTTAATCATCAGTGGAAAACTGTTTTCTTATTATTACGTTGCTTCATGACATGATGCATTAATTAGTAAAGAAATACAATGAAGGCTTTGTAATAGTCAATGTTTTGTGTCTAAGTATTCCTGTTCATTTAAGTATCTGAGTTTTTAACATACATTCTCAAGTGGAGTCTGATTTTCACATCGGATATGCTCTGTATAAAGGTGGCTTTTCTAGCCTATTATAAAATGATGTTTATTTGATTCTTAATAAAAAGAGCTAATACCTTATTGGGTAATTACATCAATTAAAAAGGATAATTTTGTTTTATAATTTAAGGGTCATTTATTAGCAGAAAGTATAAAAAAGTGCAGTACTACTTTTTCAGTTGTTATTCATCCAATTTGGACTATATGTAACTATTATTTCAAGAGATTTACTTAAAATATTTTATGCAAAATATTTCAATTTATTTTTTTCTTCTTGTTGCAGGAGCTAGAGTTAATGCCAAAGACAGCAAATGGTTGACACCTTTACACAGAGCAGTTGCATCTTGTAGTGAGGTATGAAATTTCTCTCAGTAAATATATTGTATATGAAATCATTAAGTAGGCCTGCCTGTGAGCCCATATTCAAGTTCTCTATTTTCAAAAAAGGAAAAAACAACTGAAAATACCTAGACTGGTCATTTTTTTACTTTGGAATTTGTACAAACCAAGTTAATTGCTCCATTTCCCTTTTCTGACTAAGGCCTCGTAGAGCTTCTAAAGTAGCAGAGAACTGAAGGCACTCCTTCTACACTTCCTACAAGAGAGAAATTATTTTTCTATTGTATAAATTCTTCATGGCTTTTCTCTACTGGTTCACAGTAGCCCTAATAGATGTGTCACAGAGGTTCTGCTGGTTGCGATTGAGAGAGAGTTTCAGCAGCGTGTAAAGACTAATTGAAATATCAAGCACTGAAATGAGCTTCGGAAACGTTGCTTGATCTCACATTTTGCCACTTCTAAATGTATAACCTTAAAATACGTTAGGTGTCGTGTGAGGAAGAACAATTCCTCATTTCTGGTATAGTTATAATCCTGTGTGTTGTTTGCTCTTCAAGACAAGTGACGTTTCTGGAGACCGTTCATCTTTATCTTTCATATCTTCCAGTCCTCATGACATCCTGGTAGGTTAGATGTTTTCAGGGAACTGTGTAGTTAATGATTTGCCAGAAACGACTTAGCTGTTGAGTGGTAGAGATGAGACAAAAACGTGGACCCTTTTTTTTCTGTCACTTTACCACCTTTCTGAAATGGATGGGGGCTTTTTACAAATGCATTGTGCCCAGAGCTCCCCTTTTACCTCTTAAAATAATGATGCTTATTGAAAATTTGTTTAAATAATTTAAAATATAAAAGTGTGTGACTGTATAAATTTAACGTTTTCTTTAGTTAGCCACATGGTAGGAGACAAGGAAGTGTAGCTACTGGTCCTTCTCCCCATCTTGGGACCCAGTAGCTCTGCAGAAGGAGAGGGAACGCTCGGGCCTCAGGAGGGGTTTCCTTGAGAAACCGGGGGAACGCCTGTCTCTTCATCCTCCCTTGTAGTCCTTATTGTGAGGCACAACTGGAGCCCAGAACAGGAGCTGGGCAGGTGCAGAGACGTGGAGCAGAGGAGGGCTGGCAGGGACTGCAGACCCTGCAGCCTGTTAGCTGGAAGCCCCAGTCGGGGCAAGAGGGGAGGTGGCAGGAGTCCCTGGTGATGAACTGCGGGACTTGGAGAAACTGCCTTCAGATGTCACCTGCCACTTTCTGGCTGTGTGATCTTGGGCAGCTCTGGGAATCCCGAAAACTAAGGCATTAACCAGAAACCTGGGAACTCTGAAATTTGTGAGTGAGTCATACTTACCTATTTTTTGGTATGACTCTTAGGAATATGACTTAAATTTAGTAGAGTTTTGCCAAATTAAATCATTAGAAAGCACACTTTATATATTTATAGAAACAGAGCAAAAATTCTTAAAGAAAATAATTATGTTAGAGGCAGATTGCAAGTTCTGCTCAGAGACCTGATTGCTGATTTTTAAAAACTATGTCCTTAGCCTGAACTTAAGGGCCAACTGTGGGCTAGAAGGCAGTGGACCCCAATACGTTTAAGTTTCAACTTTTCAGCCTTAAATTAAGTTTAGGCTTTTCATCTTAAAAATTACTCAGCTACTTAGTATTATTACTCTTCTGTAGGATTATGAGAAACAACCATAAAATATGACCATTCTATAAAAATATAACTTCTGTAAACCCTGATCCCTGGGGATTATTTTTCTTTTAAAAAGAAAATCTCATAATTAGCAAAACTGCTAGGAAACTTAGTCAAGGTTATCGGTTTCACTGGTGTTCTTTTCATGATTCCCGTTCCATCCTGAGAGTGAAAGAGAGCTGTACACACTTCATTTAATAAAAAACATAACCACAGAGGAATATGTAAAAGGCAAAACTTTAGATAGCTTTTGTTTTATGTTTTGAGATACCATGAGAGGAGTAAGCCCTACGGAAGATTGGAGTGTCTTCTCAATTCTCCCAGGGACAGAGATGGTAACATCATTGCAGACACGTCGTGGGGACGTTAACTCATCACAGACAGCAGATGTCTTAAGGCTTAGTTTCTTCACTGAACTCGGGTTGAGAAAGACTGCCTCGGGTTAACTGTCCCAAGCCCCCAGCTCTCCTGCAGTCACGTGGTTCCCACACACCCAGCCAGACACCCAGCCGGTCGTGTTGCCCGGCTCTCTTGTCCTTTTTCCACCACTGATTTGTGACTGTCATTCTCCCAGGGGAGCATAAAATTCAACTCTCTGTAAATGCTGAGTATTCTTCTGAATAAATCAGTTTCTGAGTATTAGAGCTTTTTGTGTTTGTTTTTTTTTTTTTAAGAAGCCACATCACACTACATCCTCTGAAAGATAGGTTTTTTTTTTTAAATACCTCAACTCCAGGAATTAACATTTTAGTTAGATGTCGATAATTGAGTTTAAAATACGCTACCACGTGAGACATTAGTGGTCCATTGCAACATGGTGGTTATTTGCAAATGTATTAGCCTTTTTCTTCCTGTGTCTGACCCCAAGCTATGAATAGATACTCTCTGGATACGATTGTTTAACCTTTTGTTATCGCCACATCCCCGTATTTCGTAGTCTTATGTAGATCAATGTCAGAGGATAATTGCTTGGATGGTTTTTTCAAGGCACACCTGCAGCATTTCTTACATGTACATACCCTCTGATAATGGAAAAATTGGGATCAAGGTTACTCTGGTAATATTGTCATTAGTGACACTAGGTGTACCGTTGATTATCCCTACATTAATGTTTTTCTAAATGCTTTTAATGTGTTCATAATAAAACCTAGAATTTTACTAAGTTATAACGTCAGGCTTATTGGTTTGTAATTTCCAGAAATTCACCCTTTTTGGTGTGTTTTTATGTCTCCTATCTTTACAGATTTCTTGAATTTTCTTTAAGTTTTCAAAGATCACTGTTACTGTGATATGGCACTAACTTCTGAGTGGTAGATGGTGGGTGTATTAGTCAGGTTGGGCTGTCGTAACAAAATACCATAGACTGGGTGATTTAAACAGCAGAAATTCATTTTCTCACAGTCTGGAGGCTAGAAGTCCCAGGTCAAGGCCCAGCAGGGTCATTTTCTGATGAGGACGCTTTCTGGCTTGCAGACAGCTGCCTTCTCGCTGTGTCTTCACATGGTGGAGAGAGAGGAGGGGGAGTCTCTCCTCCTCGTCTTAAGAAGCCACCAGTCGTGTCAGGTTAGGGCCCCTCCCTTACGGTCTCATTTAGCTTTACCTCCTCAAGACCCTCTCTACAAATACAGTCACACTGGGGGACTGGGGCTTCCGTATATGGATTATAGGGGTACACAGTTAGTCCCCAGCAGTGGGGTTGGGGTCGTTGTGTGTAAATGGCTCCCTCGGGTGTCGTCTTGCCCTCCCTCAACCGTAAATGGATTTATTCTTGCTTTTCTGGGAAACAAAAGAATAGTTTTGATTTTTCTGTTCTTGCTAATGGAACATAAATATTCCACACCTTTCAGAAACTTTAAGCTGTGCATTGTGAATTCTAGAGTGAGAGTAATTAAGGCAAGCCTGGCATCCATAGTATGCTTTGTTTGCCCAGTTTACCCAATTATATGTTCTTCATTTTGTTTTTAATTATTTTCAGGTACATCTGTTAACATCCCTGCTGACACTTCCTACTGTGGTGTTAGTTTTATCCCCGAAGTCACGGTACACCCTCTTGGGGATGAGGCTGGAGAATTCTGGTAGTGTTTGTGTTTGTACCTTGTTCTCCATAATTTTGAGTACATATTCCTCTATTTTCCCCCCGTATTCCTTTTTTTTAAATTGACGTATGATTTATAGTAAAATGCACAGATTTTTAAGTGCGTAGTCTGAGTTTTGGCAGAGGTATCCACCCATGTAAGCTTTCCCCACTCGAGAGGTAGAAGATTCCATCACTGCAGCAAGTTCCCTTACGTCTCTTTTCAGTCAGTCCCCAGAGGCAGCCACTGTTCTGATTTCTCTCACAATTGGGTAACTTTGCCTATTCTAGAATTTTATGAAAATGGGATCATAACACTCTGTGTCTTGACTTAACGTTCGTCCGTATTGTTCTGCGCCTTAACGGTTGGCTCCTTTTCTGTTGCAAGTAGTGTTTCATGTATGGACGTATGGCAGTTTATCTGTTTCCCTGTAGGTGGACACGTACATTTCTTGGTTTTGACTCTTATGAATAAACAAAGCTGCCGTGAACATTCTTAGATGGGTCTTTTAAACTCTCTCATGGGTAAATAGCCGGAGTGGGGTTGGGGTGTAGGACAGGCCTCCGTGTGTCCTTGATTAGCTACTTAGCAGGTCGATAGACTGGTGGACATCCCTCCAGTCTGGCCGGGCTTGTGCTGTTTCTCATATTTCAAACAGTTCCAATTACTTTTCATTTCAAAGGCTTTAAAGGCTATGTGTGAATCATGAATAATTCAGTCTTCTTGCTGCTTTGCGTATTTATGGTTATTTTAACCTTTTGAATGCTTGTCATGCACATCAGCTTCCTTTGCAGCAGCCCTGAGATGAGTGGTGGGCAGGTGGTGTTTCCCCTCTTGGCTGAGAAGAAAACCAAGGATCAGTTTTACTAGACTAGGAAAGTTACGCCTTGTAAACGACAGAACTGAGATGATTCTGTTCTGGTTCTGGTGCTTTTCGTTTCATGTGTTGTTTGTTGTTCATCTGCCAAAAATTGGAGTATCACTGTAAGGGGGAAATTTTTGCTAAGTCATTTCTGATTATATTGCTTAATATTGATGGCTTACTGGATTCCTTGCGAGCTTGCCCTGAGTCCAGTTTGTGGGTATGTTGTGAAGTTCTCCTTGTCCTTCTGAGAGGCCAGTTCCTTTGAACAGGAAACTCTTAATTTGCCTTGTTTACACCGACTTTCCCACCAGGCAGCGTCACAGCGAAGGCTTAACTCTCTCCCTCCCTCTCTCCCTCTCTCTCTCCTCTCTCTCTCTCTCTCTCTCTCTCTCTCTTTCCCCCCGTCCCTCTCTCTCTCCCTCCCTCTCTTTCTCTCTCTCTCTCTCTCTCATGAACTAGATGCTAGTGACTTTTCGTTTTGTAAAATATACCTTGCGTAACACTTTAGGAAATAGTATGCTTTACATTTTTATATATTTAATAGCAAAACGATAAATCTACTTTTTAAAGCTCTTGAAAGTATAAATTAATCATATCTCACCATCTAGAAAAAAAGAAATAATGAATGTGTTTGAAGAACATTCGTCAGTTTTTCTTCTTGTACATTTTGATGAATATTGTTATGCCTTTAATTGGAGGATGGAAAGGGGAACGTTTTATCTTGATGCATCTTACGTAGCTCTGACTACTGCCTTCAGTTCAGAGTATTTTGTTTTCTGGCTTATTTATAGCAGGTTCTACTAGAACCGTATTTCCCCAATAAATTTTATTTCATATATATATATATATATATATATATGCAGTTTCTAAACCTGTCAGCTCATTTGTCTTGATTAACTTATGTCTTCGTATGTTTTAGGAAGCAGTTCAGGTACTTTTGAAGCATTCTGCAGATGTGAACGCTCGAGACAAAAACTGGCAAACCCCTTTACACATAGCAGCTGCTAATAAAGCTGTCAAGTGCGCGGAAGCTTTGGTGCCCCTGCTGAGTAACGTAAACGTGTCCGATCGAGCAGGGAGGACTGCACTGCATCATGCAGCTTTCAGCGGACACGGAGAGGTAGGTGGTGTCCAGGTAGACGATGATTCTCTCCCTGCACCGCCCCCCACGCCGTTTATTAATGAGCTTGCCTTTTTTAGCCATTCATCAGTCCGCAGTAAAAGCAAACAAAAATACCTATCTTGCTAATTTTTATCTAGTTTTGCCTTTAGCAAATCCTCAGACGTCTTTTCATGTTCATTCATGACACAGCTTTCTCAAATTGAGAAATTGATCAAATTCAGCCTCTGCACTTGAATTTCATGGTCACCCTGGGGAGACAAAGGAGAAGGCAGGCAGCTATAAACAGTGTGAAGTGTGTTCTCTCGTCGTTGTGGGAAAAAGTATCTAGGAAGACAGAGCGGCTTTGTTGTCCAGAAAGAGGAGCAAAGGAAGGCAGAGCATAGAAACATTTTCTTATAGTTTATCTTGAAAGTTGGGCCAGGAATTCTTTGATGACTGACCATCAGAAGAAAACAGTTGAAGAAAATGAGTATTTAGTTCTCTGATACAACAAGCTTTGGCTAATGTGAGGTGTTGTCCCAGCCCAGAGCAGACTCGTGTGTCCGTAGAAGACGCAAGGGAGCCCGGAGCCCAGAGGTGGCAGGGCCTGGGAGGCTGGCGGGTCCAGCCCCCGCGTCTGCCGCAGACCCAGACTCCGAGGGGAGGTGACGCCGGCTTCCCAGGGCTGAGCGCCACTGCAGTGGTCCTCGCTGTCCTCCTCTGCCTTTGCGACAGAGAGAGTTCTTGCCTCCCTTGCCGTTCAGGTCCCTAGATGAGTCCCTTTTGCACATCTGGAGTGCCCTTTCCAGCACTGGGGGGGGCTATTCTCGGTACATTCTGAGGTCAGTGGGCTGTGCAGTGACCTTCAGGTCTAATCATGTTCTAGACACTGCATTTGTGTTTGAGTTAAGTTTAAGATGTTTCTGGGATCAGAATGCACTTTGAATTTCAGTAACACTTTGGGCTGTAAGGAGGAGGAGAACCTGTTGTTAAATATTCCGCCTTAGACTTTGCAGGTTTGTGCTTAGTTGTTCATAAAACACTGGGACACAAAATGGCATCTTTAAAAGACACCGATGCTTCAGCAACACTGAAACCTTTTTTCTCTGTTCTGTCCTGTTGTTTATTAAATGATGTTAAAGGGTCTTCATTGTGTAGTCCAGCTCCTTCAGATGCAGAAACCCCAGCGTGCAGAAGGTGGAGATGAGCAGTTGTCACGAGGGCTATTCAAGAACAGTTCTGATGAATTTTGATGAAACCGTGTTTATTTTTATTCCAGATGGTCAAACTGCTCCTGTCTAGAGGTGCCAATATTAATGCTTTTGACAAGAAAGATAGACGTGCTATCCATTGGGCAGCATATATGGGTATGTACTTTTTCAATGTATTTTTTGACATGATGTATTAAGGAAAAGTTAGGACATCTTAGTTCTTGCATTTGGTGGAACATGTCTCTTAGGACAGTAAGAAGTTACCTGATACCTGAGTTTGCTGCCCGCAGGGAACCGGCCTGGTGGTGAGAGAAGTTTGCCAAGACAGGAGTATGTTGGGTCCAGTTCTCCTGAAAGCTGTTTAAAATTAATTTGATGTACCTTCAAAGGGAGAGACTTCCTAGACACGGGCCTGGGGTGCAAAATTTAGGTTGGTGTTTACTAAAAGCCTGCTCGTACCATCCTGTACCCATCCTTGCTTGTGTGGGACTAGTAAGGCAGGAATTATGAAGATGTATTAAGAAGCCTATCATTTGGGGCAAAGCACTGGGCTAAATCGGCATCGTCACATATGACTTCTCCAACAGCAATTTCACAGAAAGAAACTGAGTCTTAGAGTAGAGGCTTTTCTGCTTTTAGCATCTTGAAAAGTCTTAGGATCTGCAGAATTGCACCCTGAATCTGACATTGCTCCTGTGAGACAGTCCTGGGGCAGCCGCAGCTCCACGCGCCCAGCGCTAACAAGTCATTGGTGGGCTCTTGCGGTACCTTGGACGCTTGGGGAGGAGGCAGATCAGCTGCCTCGGACACTGGAAATGCACAGGACAGGGTAGAGATGCTGGCTCGTGGGCGCTAAGACCAGCCCCAAACCTTACGAGTCCTGCAAGGCTGGGCCATGCCTGTGATTGTAGGGTGGGGGGGCATCCGTGGATGCCTCTTAAAGTCGAGCTGAAGGAACCCCTCCTTTCCCAGAAGTCCCACTCTGCAGCTCTCCTGGCTTCTTGGGCTCAGGACAAGCCCTGTGTGGACAGACTGGGGAGACTGGTCACGCAGGGACGCTCACACTGACCGATGACAGTGACAAGCTGGCTGGCCCCCTCACAGGCACAGCTTCTCACTACTCCTTACTCTTGGTTTTGGTCTCTTCCTGTCTCTCACTTAAAATCAGAAGATTAAAGAAAGACTTGGTGGAAGGGTATTAATTTTAAAAACTTAAAATTAATTGTAATTAATTTGTAAAATAGAAAAATGTAAGTAGCCCACTGAACTCAAGCCTGTTGTCAGTACCCCGAGGTCCAGGAAAACCCTTTTTCTGTCGTAGAAATAACTCTTGGCCTCTTGACGTTTCTCTCACACCACAGGCTTGTGCCTCTGGGTACGTCAGGGCAGGTTTCTTCTGCTGACTGAAGATAAAACGTCCAGAAGCAAGTGTCCAGGGGTGCCTGAAGCGCCCTCCTCACAGCCTGTAGATTCTCCATCTTTTAAGTCTTGGGGACTTTTCTGAATATTCTGGAGTAGCTTATTTTTCAGGACAGTTTAGGAACAGCTAGTCTATGATTTAAAACTCTGTACGTTCTGTTAAAGGGCCTGCACATTAAGCAGAATGCACCAGGCCTTGTATCTCCAGAGAATTAGACTTGGCTAAACAGCTGTTTTTATGAAATTGAAGGCCAAAGAATCTCGTGGGTCGCCTCTGAGCTCCCAGGAGAGCTGGTGTGCGTTATTATCTCAGGAGCCCTCGGATGGCTCTGTTTGCCCTGATCTATTGAGTGTCCCTTTTTGGGCTGATCGTGGATTGGAAAAGATACTGTGTTTCTTGGCCCTCGGGGTTCATTTAGTTTTTGAGCATAAACATTCAGAGATTCACAGTTCTCCCTTCCCTGTCTCTTCCTTCCTTTAAGCTTGGAAAAAGAGGAGTATTGACACATAGTTTCTAAAACTCATCATTTGTTCTAGGCGTTGAGGATTAAAGGGGCTAAATATGTGAAAGCAGACTGTTGTTGACTGGTCTGTTAGACGGGCCTGAAATCCCGGTCATTGTCACTACTGGAGACACTGTTGCTGCTAGCCTGAGACACGCGAGGATCCACGTGTTCTTACCACTCATTTCTCAGAGGCGTCCTTGTTTGCCCAGACCTTCCACCCCTGGCGGAGGCTGCCTGCCTTCTCTGCGAGGCCCGACCTCTTACCTTATGCTGTTGGTGAATTCTCTCCCACCTCTACCTCCCAGTGGGCCGGGCATTTTCCCCTCCCTAACCCACAGTTTGCTTCTCCCATGAACCTTCGTCAAGATCCCTTTTCCGCGTTCATCTTTTCTCTTGCATTCAGTACCTTTAGCAAGGTCCAGGCAAGTTTTGCCTCAGATTACCTTACTGGGATGACCTGGACATAGAGAATACTGAATAAACGTTGTATTACCTTGACAGGCAGCTCAGTACGTTACTTCTTCATGAAGCAGTGCATAATTTGAGTTGATGTGAAATGGTATTTTTTTCTCCTTTTCCTTTCCATAAAAATTCAGAAATTCTAAACATAGCCCGTTTTATTTTAGTTATGTATTCATGAACAAAAGAAAAATGTAGAGAATTTTCCAGATTACTGAAGGATAGTGGTTACATTTATCACATTCACATTACATGGGTGTGATTTTTAAAAGACGTTGTTATTGGCTACAGCATTATGTGTGCCATGCATGTCTGCGGATGCTGCCTTCTGTAAGTAGCCCCAGATGAGTTAAATGAAACCCAGTCCCCTTGGTAGCACCGCTCTGTAAATTGATAAGGAAGATACATGCTTATTCTGACTAGGGTCCACCCAGCTACAACAGTACCATTTATTTCACTCTAGAACTTTCTTTCCTTTTTTCTTTTAAGTAGGTCACCCCCAGCTGGCTGTGCAAAGGCCCTTTCTTCATGTTTGCAGTGGTGCATTGAGGGAACTGATGCATACTTCAGAAATGTGCTTAAATAAATATTTGTCAGTTTTAACATTGCCTGTGCATGCTTTTTAAAAATACAGCTGTACTGGTGTTAGGAAAAGTTCACATTTCTTGGAGTCTGCTAGTTTGTACACACAATTAATATGATCTGCATCATTTACGTATAATGTGATGTTGGTTTTGAACAGTTTTTCCGTTATGTTTGTATTATGGGCCTTCTAGTCTTAAAAATTGAGATTTTTTTAAGATTTTCACTTTGGCATATTAGTGAGTAATATGCATTTGTTCAGTTTTAAAGCTGTATCTGTGTGTGAGCCTCCTGGGTACTGTAAGTCCTGGTTTTCAGTACAGCCATTAAAATCAGCCCAAGCAGTTGTCTTTCTAGAGCGTAGCTCAGAGAGTGATGTGTCATGAGAGAGCTTTTGTACCAGTTAGTACCTTTGCATGGTAGTCACATTTAGCTTGACATCTAATGATTTGATAGATAGTCTTTTGATGTTTTCCTAAAAATACAGTAGATATTTTTCATATTGAGATGGGGGGGAGATAGCTGAAAGTATCCACTTTAATTGATAATTTTTATATAAACAACTAAATCTACTTGATTTTTTTGTGCATCTCATAGTGTCTTTATTTCAGTGGGGATGGGTCCTGCTGAAAGTCTCATTTTTATAGTTATTAACTTGATATGCTCCTTCCCTATGAAGGAGTATTAAAAATGGCACCCTGAGCAGCTTGTTTGATGTAGCAGGTAGTTATTGGGTGCCTGTTTTGTGTGAACCATACCAAGAAGTAGAACATAGAACCCAATGATATTTGCCTTTGAAGATATGTATTTGGGAACTTAATATATCAAAGTAATTAAAGAGTTAGTTAAGTAATGGCTCAGGTTTAAGAAAGATCATAAGAGTATTAAATGCTTATTAGATGGTATTTGCAGGTACATGATGCTTTGACCATGCAGTTCTGGGGAACTCGAAGTCTTGTAAGACTTTTAGGGAAGAAGGGAACTGACGTGACCTTCAAGGATTAGTAACAATGATTAGAAAGAAATACCCAAGCAGAACATTCCGTACAGGGAAGGACTCGTTCTCATGAAGGAAGGCACAGAGGTGGGAGGGATTATGGGAGAGGAGAAAGCCCTGCGTGAGCTAATCTGACAGGAAGCGAGGAGATAGAAAAAGAGAAGAGTGGTTCTCCCACCTTCCAGATACACGTTCCCCTTCCTGGCCTCCCCTGGGGTTGGGGGCCCGAGGCCGGCTGACCGGTGAAAGCAGCCTCAGCCCTGGGCCGGAGCTTCGCTCGCTGCTGTGAGACTGTGCGGTCTGCCTGGTGCAGTGACTGGCTGCCTCCCAGATGGCGTCGGCTTCGTGAGTCTGGATCCTTGAGTGACGGAGCAGAGCCCTCTTACTGAGTTACAGTAACACTAGTGAACAGTAAAACACTAACTGTGCAAGCTGCTGAGATTTGGGAGCCGACTACTGACCACAGCATATATAACCTAGCCTGCCAGGGTGGGTAGCAGACAAGGGTTAAGGACACTCAGTGGAAATAACAAGGGAGAAGCAGCTTTTAGCTGTGTGTTCTAAAGACCTAGCACTTTGAAGAAATGAGCCCAAGTCATTCCCAGATACCCAAGTGGAAGATTCCACTAAAGCATACAAACATAAACTGAAGTCTTACATTAGACATAAAAAGCTAACTGGAGAACTTCAGAGTGTATTCAGACAACCTTGAAAACAGTAAGATCTAGGCAAAAGGAGGATTATAGATCACAGATTTATCCTTAGATAAAATAATCCATTAAATGTATTGTTTTCAATTATTAGCACTATCAACATTTATCAAAATTACCCTGAATTGTTTTTTTCTGTCCTCTGGTTGTCATTGTGACTCATCGGTGTCCTGTCATGCATTATGTAGTCAGTTTGCATTTTTACCTTTCCTTAAAGATGCGCAGGATTATATTTCATATTTTCCCTGTACTCATCTGTATTTTTTCTTCATAAACACATTTCAGGTCACATTGAAGTGGTGAAGTTACTTGTGGCACATGGCGCTGAGGTGACGTGCAAGGATAAGAAGTCGTACACGCCCCTGCACGCCGCAGCCTCCAGCGGGATGATCAGCGTCGTCAAGTACCTTCTAGACCTGGGGGTTGATGTAGGTGCACCGGCTGAGCAGTGCAAAGGGACGGAGCGCCTGTGTGTCTGTGCTGTCAGTGGTGGTGCATGTTACACAGATTCAGGAGACAATTTCTTACAATAATGTTTTTGTCTTCTAATGCTTTTCTGTTTATAGTCCTTTGCATACTGTATGGTACACTGATATCTGACCAAGATATGAAATCAGTCAAAGTATATTAAGAGATAAAACAGTGAGGGAGGGTATAGCTCAGTGGTAGAGTGTGTGCTTAGCATGCACGAGGTCCTGGGTTCAGTGTCCAGTACCTCCTATAAAAATAAGTAAATAAATAAACCTAATTATCTCCCCCTACCAAAAGAAAAAAAATTTTTTAAAAAAAGAGGTAAAACACATTCCAAAGGTGAACAATTAATTGGCAGAAGTTTTTCCTTTCCATCACATTCTAGGCCCTGTAGCTTTGTTTCAGCTGAGGAAACCCACAGATCAGACATGCTTGGATTATTCTTCCTAAATGGCTGGGTAGGTGTTAGCCTTCTTTGCCCAGTGTGTCTCCTGTTCCCTGTAGGTGACCGTCGCTGTTCACAGCACCGGCCATCGGTCGGAGGGAGGCAGGAGAATGGGGGGTCCTGGCCTGGCGGCTCTGAGTCCCCTGCTGTTTGTGAGGAAGGGCTGCTGCGTCATCTGAACGTGTCTGACTCCGGACCTGAGCTAGCTAAGGATACCTCCAGCTCCCACAGTCCAGCCTCTCGGCACATCTTCTTTGCACCCACTCTTAGTGTATTTACCCTTATTTTAGGTACATTTTTGACAAACTCATCTGGTTCTTTAAAACACAGATTAAATAGAAAGAGTAGTTTAGATCGGCTGCAAATAGAAATGTAGGAGGTATTCTGGTTAGATGAAGAATCTACGTGACACCGTGTAGAGCTGAGTAGACTCAACTTCAGGACTATGTGAGACACTCAGTCCAAAACACACAAGTAGTTACGGAAAGTGTGGGGGCCGGACATTGAGATACATTGTCAGGTAGACTCTTGTAGGGTGCAAACAGAGGGTAGTTTTGTTTTAAGCCCACAGTTCTCACAGCTTTGTCTCAACGGAGTCACATAATGTCTTAGAGACCTTTGATCTGGATGAATGAGGCAGCCTTGTTTCTCATCACTGTTTCAAGTTCATTCTGGTGCAGTTCTGAAAGCTTATTTTATTGACAGCAAAATAACATAAACTCTGGTGAGAGTGTCCCTCAAAAAAAGTGGTCAGACTCAGAGCCGTTTAGTGACATGTGGCCTCCAATGGTGTGATTGTTAAGTTTTCGTAGAGCTGACATAATAAATTACGACAATACAGGTGACTTAAAACAATTAATTTAACTTCTCAAAGTTCTGCAAGCTCTGAGGGAGAATCTGTTCCATGTCTGCCAGCTTTTGGTGATGAAGTCTGAGTAACTTGACTTAAGTTAGGTTTGCTTTTTCACTTCCTCCAATTTCTGTTACTAAGGACCTGAGAAAAGAAAATGTAAAGTACAGTTGTGCTAAATTGGGGCAAACCACAGGGTTAGAGGGCACAGCCTCCGCACCAGACTGCCTCTGCTTCTGACCAGCCAGAGGTCTGAGAGTTTCCCAAAGCCGACTACAGCTTGGATAATTCATTGGAAGGACTCAGAAAACCCACTGGAAGCTGTTATGCTCACAGTTGTGGCTCATTACACAGAAAAGATACAGATTAAGAACAGCCAAAGGAAGAGATCCACAGGCAGCATCCAGGAGCACTGTGAACACAGAGCTTCCACCCCACGCCCCCAGCCCCTCCATGGGGTTAGGCCTCCTTGCTCTCCCGGCATCAGTGGGTGACGCTGTACACAAAGTACTGCCCAGCAGAGGCGCCCACCTGGCTTTGTGGTCACAGTTTTACTGGGGCTCCATGACATGGGTGTGGCTGACTGATCAGAATTGCTCACGTGGTTGATTTCAGTCTCCAAGTCTCCTGATCCCAAGGGACCCAAAGCCCCTCCCCTCAGTCACGTGGTTAGTTTATGTGGTGCCTGGGACCTTACTCTAAAGGCTGTCAGCTATGCCTAACCCCCCCTCAGATCCAGGGTCGCCAGGTGTGCCATACATGACCTCCCAGAAGACGGGACAAAGGTGAAATTCCTCACTACAAAGAGGTCACATAAACTTTAAAGTAGTCATCCAGTTTATTTCTAAGAAATAGGAAAAGAGCTTGAGTCCTGTGAATTATTTCACAATGTTGAGTGTGTTGTCTAGAGCACGCTTATTTTGGTAAAATGCCCACATGTGAGTCTGGAAGATAACCTAGAGTCCAAGTTGGTTACAGAAATGATTGTCACTCAGTTTCTAAAAATTCTGGTCTCTGCTAATTTATCAGCTTTAATCTTTTGTCGCTGTGAGCAAAACAGCTGAAAATATGCATGTTTTTCAATGTATCTCAGAATTTTCAGTTTATGTTCACTTGTCTTGATTATTCAAGTTAATTCTATAATTGTCCCTTACCTAGTAGGCTTTTAAAAATACATTATTTTAGTTTTCATTTTCCTCAAATATCTCTTGGAATCATTCAGTTTTGTCATGAAGTAGACGTACGTATGAATTATATTCCCTGGAGGTACAAAATCCATTTGATACCACAGTGCTGCTGTGTTCATTATTTTTAAAGAACTTTAAAGTTGTTATAAGCCTTATCTGTGTATTTATCCGTTTGTTTCTCACTTTAGTGATTTGCTGTCAGCCACAGCGTTGCCAGAGTAGCTCGCAACAATGGTGATTAGGAAGACTGCTTTAACATTGGCATTTTTTCCTTCCAACAGATGAACGAACCAAATGCCTATGGAAACACACCTCTTCATGTCGCCTGCTACAATGGGCAGGACGTTGTCGTGAATGAACTTATAGACTGTGGTGCTAACGTCAATCAGAAGAACGAGAAAGGGTTTACTCCTTTGCACTTTGCTGCTGCATCAACTCATGGAGCACTGTGTTTAGAGCTTCTAGTAGGCAATGGGGCCGATGTCAATATGAAGGTATGAGAGAAAATCAGAATCCATATGCAGTGCTCAGGAGTTCACTGGAGTCAGTAGCGTATGCCCTTCAGCAATAAACAGCAATGAATCACTGATACACACAGATGAATCTTAAAAATACTATGCTGAGTGAAAGCCTTGCACCAGAATATATTCACTATTTCCATTTCTATAAGGTCTTAGAACAGACAAAATTCAACTTGTATGAGGTTCCAAACGCTATAGTTGGGTAAAAATCAAAAACGGAACAGTTGTTGCCTGTGGGAGGGGGGACTGGTGAAAAGGGGGCATAAGGGAACCTTCTGGTTGATGGTCACGTCCTGTCTTTTGCAGGCTTTGTGTTGTATAAATAAGCTTTAGTCAAAACTCATGAAGTGGTACATTTAAGATTTACCCGCTTCATTGCGTGTAAATTTTCCCTTAGAAGGTTACAAGCTGAATATGTATTGGTATATTGAAGCCAGGTTAGTGATATGCATACCGAAGTGTTTGGAGCTAATGTGCAGTGGCATCCGCAGCTAACTCTGAAAAGCGTCACATAGTCAGGTGGGTAGGTGGCTGGTGGGCGGAGAGGCTGGTGTGTGATAATTCTCGCTGCAGTGCAGTGGTGGTGGTAGAGAGTCTAGGTGGTAGGTACATGGCTGTTTACTGTGGGAGTCTTCCAACTTCTCTGTTTTGAAAGTTTTCACAATGGTAGAATCAATGTTTTATGTGTAAGGAGTAGTTGCTTTCTGGGTCTTTGATCAGTCACTTCCAAGAGTGAGCATTTGGCTTTTAGAAATACGGAGAAATTCTGGAGCCAACATAAATGTACCTTCAGTGCTTAGTTCTTTGGGAACACACATGAAGCCACAGTGCTGAGCATAACTACTTTATAATGTGTAATCATCATTGTATATTTTCCAGGATGCTTTCACTGATTGCTTCTGTGTTAATTCAGTACTTCATTCTTTGAGCACTTGCCAGACTATATCTTGTGGTTTAAAGAAAACCACAAACAAAATTGAACCATTCGGGATTAGTGAAAACATTTAAGCTTCAAGTGTTTCCAGCACTTTAATTACATAAAATGTCAGCTTCTTCGGTAGGTGTGGTGAGCCAGTGTCTGTCAGACTGGTCAAGAAGGGAGTCCAGTTCTCACTCTAACTTTAGAACATCCTTTAATGATGCCGCTGACCCACTCTGACAGCTGTGGCGGCGGAGGGCCCGTCTATAATTAGGTCATTGCTCTAAATTCCCTGTCCCAGCTCAAGGACAGGACTCGTACGTATCCACCCATGGGAGGAGAGGGCGCGAGAGACCTGAAAGAACCCACTACGGTTACAGTGCCTCTTTTAAGAATATACATTTAAAGCTTTCAGTCCTCAATCAAATCCCCTACTATAGTTTTTTTAGTAGTTTAAATAACTGCTAGAAGTTTACTGATAATTAGTTTGAACTACTTATTTTGATTTGAAGGATTCCTGCTGTTTGGGTAATCAATGCCCAGAAAAAATACCTAAAATCTTGCGGGGGGGGGATTTTTCACTTATTTCCTCAAAGGCCTACTAATAATTTTTAATGAAGAGCAGGCTATTTTAAAAATAAAAATTTTGAAATTACCTTAACATTCTTCAAATGAGAAGATGTCAGCCAAATATTTTTAGTGTCTAGGAGATCTGTTTATGATAAAGTAGCTGTAGTTAAAATCATCTCTGCTAATATAAATATGAAGTGTCCTAGAGGAGGGGATGCTTACCTCTGTCATTAGCTATTTATTGCACATTTGTTAGTTTATATGGTGCTGTCTTTAAAAGGTAAAAATTAGGCTTTCTGTTTATTGTATACAGTACCATTTAGGTAGGAATATTTACTACAATTTGATAATTAATCTCTTGGTTCATACGTCATTGCCTACATAGCTGACTCTAGTACCTTTGGTTATTTTTAAGTGTGTATTTTCTTTTGAAATGTAGGAAAGAGAATCAGTTCTGCAAGAGGCTCACTTAGCATGCTCAGACCTGTGGTCCTATTCCAAGTTACTTCCTTAATGATTTAGAAAATTCAGTGGTGTATTTTACGAGGGAATTTTTTAGCAAAGCAGTTAAGATGTGGTGGTTAAGTAGATTTGAAGGCAACAGGCTATGACGATGGTTTAAAAATAGATTTCAGGGAAGTTGCTTTGATCTTGTCTGAGGACATAGGACATCCTGCTAATTGCAATTGTCTGATTATCTTACTGCCAAGTTCATTGAAACACATTTCCCATCTTGTTAATAATTTTTAAGGTACCTTCCAACTCTAAAATTATATAAAAATTGTTGGTAGCTGTGAGTTTTCAGCCAATAAGAATGTATATTCATTCAAGAAGACATCTTTATTCCTGACCCCTGTGTTTTGTTTATTTGTCACATTGGTGCTTATCAAATTGTTGCTTGCCTGAGGAGCTAAGGCTTTGACATTTGCCTTGTATTATAAAAATAGTTCTGTTTGCTGACCCTCATGTTCTCCTGATTATCAAGTCACCTTTCTCCATCTCTTCTTCCATCCCATTCTCCATATTGATGTTCCTGTCCTTGATCAACTTGTGATGACTAGAAATTGGAAGGAAATTTAGCTGTGTGATTATTCAATTTGTAAGTTTTAAATTGGTTGTCCTACGTAGAGTTAAAATGAATGGTTTTTAAAAAGCAGTGTAAGTCTGGTTTTCATAACCTTGCTTAGCATGAACCCCACAGCATTGGTTGTATCACTTGCATAAAAACCTTTTCCCACCCCACCCTCTACTCTAAATTTTGGTCAGATAAACAGAATACCCCAAATACTTCTTTCCTTTGTGATGGTCACATGTATGTTTTGATTAACAAAACAATTTTAGGGAAGAAAAGACTTTACTTAACTCAAAATAAAAGATGCCACCTAACTCAGGCTTATAAGTAATTTGAGAAAATAGCTAACATATTTATTACAAATAATTGTAAACAAAATAATATAAAGTTTTTTAAGTGATTTATAGTGGCTGAAATTAATTCTAACATTCGCTTTTCCTTGGTCAAGGAGGGAGTCAGCTTTTCTCACAACAAAGGAATTGTAGCAATGTGACATGTTTGCAGCTTGGGAAGCACATCTGGGCTGTACCACTCCGTTCTGTGACCTTGGGTGAATCATCGAATGCCGTTCTGCTTCCGTTCCCCCATCTGTGAAATAGGAATGATATGATTACACCATACCCACCACTCAGGGCTTTTTTTATTGAGTTTTTTTGTATATTTGTGCTTTATGGTACACATAGTAAAAAGTTAATTCATAATTTTGGACAGCTGTTTTACCGCCAGAGGCTTCAGTTAAACTTAATGCTTGAGGAGTACTTTTTACACAAAATAAAGTTGTAAAAGGATATTCAAAATAAAACCAGCGAATACATGTTACGGATCTAAGAAGGAGTTTTAATCTCTTGCTTGTTTATTTCAGAGCAAAGATGGGAAAACCCCACTGCACATGACTGCCCTCCACGGTAGATTCTCCAGATCCCAAACCATTATCCAGAGTGGTAAAAAGTATTTCTGTGTGTTTTTTTCTTAAATGTAGTAAAAGCATCCACAAAATGAATGGTACTGAGGAATTGTCATAGTGGTGTATACATTTTTTACATTTAGTATCAGGGCTCATGGAAATCAGATAATAAAGAATTTAAGATGCCATGTACTTGCATCTTTTGAAATTATGTTCCTTTTTATTTTTGTTTCCCCTAGATTGTAAATAATAATTTCTCTAGCAGTTAGTGTTGAGTTCTTTAAAAGCATTGCTAGGTAGGAAACTCTGCCTTTCCGCTGCAGTTTGTATTATATGTTAAAACTCGGTTGCATTTCTTTCTCCCCTTTTGAATATTTTAACTCTTTTTAGGATTTTTATTCATTTCCTGAACTTGTATTCTTTTGCATTTGAATTAGTACTAGGCAAGCTAAACTTTTAAATAAAAAGAACTTTTAGTACATTACTTTAAAGCAGCATTTCACAGGCCATGTTCCAAGGAACTCTTTGTTAGTAGCCCTCAGGAGAATATTTATTCTGATTTTGCAGGGAAAAGGTAGGGATAGTCTCATGATCCGGTAGTTCATGCAGCACTGCATGCAGTCTTCTCTGTAACGTGTAGAGTGCACATTAAAGCTGGGAAAAGTCTTGCTCTAGAGAAATGTGTTTAATTTTGTTTTAATGCTATGGTTTCCAAACACAGGGACCCCAGAAGCCTGTTGTCATTCCTAAATCTGTTAAAGTCTTATGCTCAGTCCACGAAATTGCTTTAAGTATAAAATCTGTAACCCCAGTGCCTGGCCCAATTAAATGTGCTTGCATGAAATCTGTAGTTCAGTTGCTGTACCCATCAGTTTGTGCCTTGACTAGTGTTTTATATTACTTTGCATGTGATAGATGTGCCTTGATCTTTACCTAGTCCTATGTCTGACAGTCCGCCCTTTGCTGCAGGCGCTGTGATCGACTGTGAGGATAAGAACGGAAACACCCCTTTGCACATAGCAGCGAGGTACGGCCATGAGCTGCTCATCAACACGCTTATTACAAGTGGTGCTGACACTGCAAAGTAAGTGCTTCCCCGGGTGCTGATGTTGTGGTGGGGGAACACGCCGGGCAGACGCGTGCTTTTCTAGATGCCTCAAGTGAAGATGTGGGTTTTGTCCTCAGTGTGGTATTCGCTGCTTGAGCTTTTTCCCCTTTCTATTGGCTATGTGGTAAAAGAAAATGTTTAATACAATTTCATTGGGTAAGCCATCATAGGGTATTTTCATATTTTTTATCCCAGTTCTTTCTAGATTTTAAGTAATATAAGTTTCCATGTAAGATTTTGTTTAAAGGATGGATTCTCTTGCATGCTCTACAGGCATAAACACCCTACTTAAACTGATGTTTATCATTCTTTTGTATGTTTCTATTTTTTTATTACATTTTTATATGCTCATTAACATGTTTTTAATCATCTTTTAAAGTTTCTGTAAGTGGTATGCTGCTGTATACTTTTTTGCAACTTTTCTTTACATGAAGTTGTTGATTTAGCCACTTAGATGTAAATTTGGGCTTTTTTCTCATCTCTATAATTTACTTTAATTCATTTGTCTTATAAAATTTAATTATGGTATAAAGATGTCACAATTTATTCATCCTTCTTATTTGCAAACACAGGTTGCTTCCAGTTTTCTACCATCACAGGAATTACTGCAGTGAACACTGCCCTGTGGCAGTGATTCTCAGCGGAGGGGCGGGGAGAATGGATTCTGCTCCCCAGGCAAACGTCTAGATGTTCTTGGTCATCATCCTCTGGGGAGGAGGGTTTTACTGTCGGCCCGTGTGGGTACAGCCCAGGGGCACGTCCTGCATGCACAGGAGAGGCCCCCATATCCACAACGACAGTAGTGCTGAGGCTGAAAGACCGTCCCCAGAGAGGGAGATTGCTGGATAAGCTAAGCTGTTTCCTGGTAATTTACGTGGTGGTTGTGTTTGTCTTCAGGCGTGGCATACATGGAATGTTCCCCCTCCATTTGGCAGCCTTAAGTGGTTTCTCAGATTGCTGTAGGAAACTTCTTTCTTCTGGTGAGTAGAACCTTCACAGACAGATTACCCCTTTTTCCTCCCCAAACTCCCCCTCCCCATTTTAATACAGTCTCTTTACTATGCTATTCCAAAATTACATACAGATATGTCCAAGTATGGGTCCTTTATTAACCCATCATAGAAGATGTTGAGTCCTTTCATTTTCAGGCTGAATTTTCTCTTTGGCTCTGGGAGGGGTCTCATTTTTCCAGCAGTGTCCTCCCTCTCAGCTAGGGAGTGGGATATGGGCTGTTTCCACAGCTGCCGCTTTACGTCTTGACGCAGACTATCTTCACGTGCACCTTTCCTTTTTAAGAGCTGATAGCCATTTAGGTTTGTGAAATTATTTATGCCATATCTAACTAGGGTTTTAAAATGCTACACACATTCATAGTGAGTCTGAAACAAAACAGGATCAATAGGTTTCTATAAATATTACTAAAAACTACGATCCTTATTAAATGCATAGAATTACTAAATACATAATTAATTTTAAATAATATTCTATTTCCCAAAGTGTTAGGAAAGTTAAGCAGATTTTATTATATTAATACTCATGATTGATGAAAGAATTATGGGGAAGTTTCAGTGAAAAATTAACATTGTGACACAGACACTTGTGAGTTTTTCTTAATGACATCTTTTAAGTGAGGTAATTGTGTTTCAAGTGTTTTAAGTGTATGTGTGTTCACAAGTAATCACATGCCCGTTTATTTATGAGAGAATTCTAAAAATCTTTCCTCGGTGTTAGTAATAATCTACAGGTAACAAAGTACCTATGGCTCTCAAAAAAAAAAAACCAGTTTCATTAAGATATAATTCACATGCCATATAATTCACCCATTTTTTTGTCAGTGTTTTTAGTATATTCATAGAGGTGTGTGACCATCACAGTGCATTTTAGAACAATTTCATCTTCCCCCCCAACAAAAGAAACCTCATATGTAGTCAGTCCCCATTCCCTCCCTCCCACAGCCCTGAGCAATCACTAATCTGCTTTCTATCTCTGTAAACGTACCTATTCTGGACAGTTCATAGAAATGGAATCACCCAAGATGTGGTCTTTTGTAACTGATTTCTTAGAAATGTTCTCAAGGGTCATCCAGTCTCATAAACACGTGTCAGTACTTTATTTCTTTTTATGGCTAATAGTGTACCACTGTGTCCTCTGGCTTTCAAACAGTTACTCTAGCATTTGTCCTAAAACCCCTCAGTCCTTTAGTGGTAACTTTTTTGGGAAGCATTGTACACTATTAATCTATTTTCAGTAATTTTGTACCTATTTGTAATTCATAGTTTTGTTTGAGATGGGGGGGTATGATTTTTGACACTTACTTGCCATAATATTCATTCTTGTAGGATTTGATATAGATACTCCAGATGATTTTGGCAGGACCTGTCTCCATGCAGCTGCAGCTGGAGGGTATGTTAACAAAATTTTTACCTTTTTAAAGAAAAGGGTAGCTGGTCATGGCAGTTTTCCTTTTATCTTGTTTCTCTCTATAACATAACAGAAGTGGTTCGGGAGAAGAAAGTTCAAAAATTGCTTTTTTCATCTTCTCCCAGCTAAGTAGTAAGTTGTGAATCGGGGTGACAGGACAAACCTATACCAGGGAACACTGCTTTCCCTGAGAAAGCCGGTCCTGGGTGAGTGAAGACCTGTCCTCAGATGAGAGCATCCGGGCGGTGGGAGTGCTCTGGGGAGGACTCGTGCTCTTTGAGAAGGTGTTTGAGGCTTCGAGTCCGAATCTGAGGGAAAACTGTTGGTGGTCTATTCATATCTGGCCTCTACTCAGGACTGATATGCAGGAAGAGGAAAATTTGAGATTGAAAGATTTTGGACTAAATTTTAAATATTACTTATTAGAAGAAACTAGGCAGTTGGTTTGAATGAACAGCAAATTTCATTTAAAACTCTTGGTCTCTGAAGCATGCTTTTGACCATTGAGATCCGAAATCTGTGATAAGCCGTTTAATTCATGATGACTTATCAGAAGGACATTTGCAAGAATTTATTCCCGTAATAATTCCTTAAAAATTCCCGGCAGTTTCAGAGGGCAGGTTTAGGCCAGTCTCCGTTGAAGAGATGGATTGTGAAAGTGTGGCCAGGTCCTCCTGTCTTCCAAGGTCACTGAAGAACCATCCAGTTAAAACGCAACTCCCTTGTCACCCGCCCGCAGAGCGAGGGACAGCAAAGAGCATGCACATCTGGTCACTTGGCAGTTAGAGTTTTCACTGTAACGTAGGATGTTAGTGTTCAGGATCATACAGTGAAATTACAGAAACACCTTCGTGTGTGCCGTGCCCTCTGAAGTTCTAACTACAGGTACACCTGAGTGAGCAGCTGTAGTGTAGACGGGGGATGGGGAAGGCTGGCCTGGGCGTCATCTGTATTTTCAGGCTTGTTTGAGGTTTTTTTTTCCCCAGTCCATTTTAATTTAATTCAGTATTAAAAATCACTGACATTTAAACCATTCAGTTTTAAGCATGTTGTTTGAAGTTTGATTTTAAAGGTTCCTAAAACCTCTTCAGGAACTTTTACAAATGTGAACTTCTTTTTAAACGGTGAAAACGTGACTCCTTTGTTAACTTCCTTCCACGTGCTAATGTAACTTAAAATCAAAGATAAGATGAATTTTAGTGCTCTTGTTCCTTTCTTTTCAACCCCTTTAATGTGGTTTGGTTCCTGTACAGTGAACTACACATATTTTAGATGTACAGTTTGATGAATTTCGATACAAGTATCCACCAATGAAACCACCACCACAATCAAGATAATAGTGTTTTTATTCTTTATAAAATAAAAATCAGTGTTTCATTCACTTTACTCTCGTTTGAAAATATGCATTATGCTTATTTGAACCTCCCACTTTCATTATAAAATTACTGACAATCATGTCTTCTAACTATTTTTCCTGGATAGGAATTTGGAGTGCCTCAACCTTCTGCTGAATACTGGTGCAGACTTCAACAAAAAGGACAAATTTGGGAGGTAGGGCGTGATCCAGTTCCTCTGTAGAGCCTAAATAACGCTATTTACTTAATGACTTAATTGACTTCTGAGAGTTAATTGAATAATTCTGTGTCCTTTGCATTGTGATGACGAGTTGTTGAGAGGCCCAAATAAGTCATAACTTCTAAAAACTCATTCTCACCCAGTCTTCTTCCAGCTGGGCCCCTGCCACAGCCCCAGGCACCAGCCCCAGCTTGACCTTGTGAGCACTTCTGCACCTCCTAATCCACCCCGCCCCCAATCCGGCCGTGACAGTGCAGAGCCCGTGGTGCCTGTGCTCCCGCAGAAGACTCACAAGGCTGGGGACTCTCGCACTTCCCCATTCCCTCAGGTCCTTCTTTGTCAGAGATGCTGCTGCCTGAGTCTGGTTCCAGAGCACTAGGGAGAGGGTGGGGGCAGGTTCCAGATTTCTGTGTGCTTCCTTCTCCTGTCTCTAACTCCCCGCGCACCCTGACAGGGAGTGCAGGGAGCACTGTGGATGGCGGGGCCCCTCTGTAGTCACTCAGCCTGTCCTCATGCTCAGGGTTCAGCCCAGGCCTCACTGGGACTGGCATCTGTGATGGCAGGACTGAACGCCACCGGTGTCTGCTGAGCACCTGGCATGGGGACCGACCCAGAGTCTGGTAGAGCCACTCAGGGAAGGCACTGAAGGCAGTGTGAGTTGGTTTGAAAAATGGAGGTGAGCACGCTGTAGTGTGTGCAGAGTTTGAATCAAATGTTGTACACATGAGACTTATGTGATGTCATAAACCAGTATTACCGCCATAAAAAAAGAAAATGAAAAATAGAGGTGGCAATGTGAGCAAAACTTTATGTGACCGGAGTTTGAGAACTATCAGAGCATGTGACAAGAAAGTGTGTGGTGTGTCAGGGTGAGGCGTGGGGGTGCAGACGTCACTAGTTACGTGCGGTCAGGAATCGGAAGCGCGTGTGGAAGAGAAGAAGCGCCGTCTGACCCCTCAGTGCTTTGAGCAACACGCTGCCCTCGTAAGCCTGCTCGTCCAAGGAACAGATGACCCACAAAATCCAAAATCCCTTTGTTTGATTTTGGAATGCAGTATTTTTACAGCTAATTTATTTTTGTAAGCATATTCTAATCCAGCTTCTATTAATTAATTTGTAGTACTTGAACACAGGGCTTCTGAAGCCATTCTGTGTTTAGAAGCTTGAGAGTGAGGGCTAATGCATTTTCAAAAATACTATTGCTATACTCTGCTGTTATCCAATGAAGCAAAATAGTGCTGTACTGTCATTTCACCAGGCAGATGTTTTAGAAAAAAATTATACCATGAAAACTCTAGACTTAAGTCTACCTTCGCTTTTCTGTTGTCTTCTTCAATGAATAGTCATGGAATCATCACAGTTTTGTAATCTAAAGGCAAAAAAACTCCTAAATTTAGTAACATTGTTTCATTTCGGTAACTGGGAAGAAATCAGCTACAGATATTCAGTCTTGAGAAATTAAAACAGTCCTCTAAGTCTTCTGCATGGTGAACAGTCTTCAGAACGATGTGTTTTCTGTGTGGGAAGTCTGACGTTACCAGGGAGCTCTGCCATAGAGTTGATGTAACAGCATCGTTTCTAATGCTGCTTTTTCTTTCCCTTTGTTCCTCTCCTGAGACCAGACAGAAGCTGCTGCCTCTGTATATGACACATTTTTATCAGTATAGGTAGGGGAAGCTTTGTTAAAAGACAGTGTTCAGGTTTCGGAGCAGAACATGAAGGGTGTCTATCATTCACTCAGACGACTGAAATTGTTACCGCCTGGGCCCCAGGAAGGAATTAATTGTGTTTCTGTCTTATTTTGTGTTCTTAGAGGCTCCCTGCCATCTTCGTTTCCCCTCCTAGCTTTCTGTCCAGCCCTTGAAAGTCTCAGTACGAGGCAGAAGGCAATCCCAGGCTTGCTGTGAATGCAGTATTTGTTGACTGGGTAGATCAGCTCTGCTCTTGTTTCCTAGTCTACGTCCCTGACTTTTTTTTTTTTTTTTTTTTTTTTGTATTAACTTGGGCATGAAAGGTCTCCGCTGCACTATGCTGCTGCCAACTGCAATTACCAGTGCCTGTTTGCTCTTGTGGGGTCGGGAGCAAGCGTGAATGACCTTGATGAAAGAGGATGCACGCCCCTGCACTACGCGGCCACGTCAGACACAGACGGCAAGTGAGTGTCCCGTGAGGAGGGTGGGGGAGTATCATTTCTGGAGACCAGCGGCTTCCAAATGGATGCAATTTTCATAGCAATTTTATGTTTCTTTTTTGTATTGTCTTTCCCTGAGTCTCTACTGTGGAAAGTAAGTTGGTTTCATAAACTCTCCTAAACATGGTTATCACTACCTATTTCTACTCAGCAGCCTGCCTTAGGAACTCATCAGGTAGAAGACAGATTGTGGTCCCTTCTCGTCCTCCCGGGAAAAGCACATCTCTGTCACCTCCGTGCTTTCACCCTCCGACTTGTCAGAGGCGGCAGTCCTGAGAGTATCACAGGGGAAGGGAGAGCGATACAGGGATGGGGCCGTCAGAAGATTGGGCAGAGGCGGGATACCAGTGTCCTTCAGAGACGGAGAGTTCGTATTTCCAAGGGATGCTAGTAAATTGGTATCCAAATAAGGGGTAATTGAACTGGCAGAATCCAGCACATAGTTGGTACGCAGTATGGCTGAAATAAGCAAATTAGGTAATAGAGTAAGTAAATGTTGGCCAAGAATGAATAAAAACAAAAGAGTGAGAAATTTTTAAATTCTCTCATAATTAATATTTTACCCGGAGTTGATCAGACCCATTGATGGTACTTTACTGTGCATTGCCCTCTCGGAAGAAAACGATCTCCGTGGAGACAGAGCAGAGAGCTTCAGCGTCTGGGCCAGTGAGGAGCACAAGGGCCCGCAGGAAAAGCAGATGATGGTTTCTGGGGAATGATAGTAGAAAACAGAACTCAAGGAGGCTGCATTTAGCCTAGAACTATTTCTTTGGTTTTTAATTTTACTTTTTTACCCTCAAAATAAAAAGCATAATTTGATGGTACTGTTCACCAATATTAATTTATTATAAGTTCTATAACTCATTTCAAATCCATTTCTGTAAGTAACACTGTTATGTTGGATTTATGACTGAAATCCTCATCTTGAGATTGCTGATAAAATGTACTGTCAGCCCTTGGAATCTGCTGGTTTCGTATCTGCAGATTTGGAGGGCCGGCTGTGTTACTGCAGGGTTCTGTCCTTGTACTGCACTGTTTTTTATAAGGGACTCGGAGGTCTGCAGTCTTTGGTACCCATGGGCTCTCAAATATCCCCCTTGCATACTGAGGGATGACTGTTTTCTGTTTAGAGAAATGTATCACTTTATACAATTTCATATACACCAGAATACTTAGATATAGATAGATTTTGGGAGAAGTTAAATTATTTGAAGTATGTTTTTGGATAGTAGAGGTTTAAAGAAAATCTGTAATAAAGACTTTGTGAATTGGAAAACATTTTGTAAACTTGGGTAAGTAGATTGTCCTCTGATTTATAAATTTCATAATTTTAGGATTTGATTTATAGGTTTTCTTAAAATAGGCTATACCTAAAATGACTACTACCAACAGATAGTCCGTTACCACTTTTCCGAGACATTTGGGTGTTGCTCAGCAAGGTCTCCATAAACCCCACCGAGGTCATATGCACACACATGCACAAAGAAATCTCCCCGTGTCCTCCTGCCTTAGATAATTACATGAAACCTGAATTCTTAACGCTAAACAAAAGAATATCAATGTGCAACCCATAATGTTTGAGTCTGCAGTTTTATTTTAAGCCAGTCTACTTTTTCTTTAGAAGTATACATAGTACGAAAGTGAATTAAATTATTCGTTTTCTTATGTAATATAAACTGTTTTGAGCAGTAGACTAGAGATACTTTTTTAAATACTTATTAGTTCTCAGTATCTGCACAGGCAGCCTGGTGTACAAGGAAGAACATGGCTTTGAGATCCAAAAGACCCAGTTTAAATCTCGGGGTCCTCACATTATACGCCTTTGAGCCTGAGCAGGTAATTGTTAAGCAAAAGCTTCTTTATCTGTAAAATTAGAATGAAACCTACTTTTTAGACTGGCGGGAGGTGGTGGACTGAGATCATGGGTATAAAAGAATCTAGCACTATTTCTTGGAACCTCTTTCTTATCTTTAAAGTGTCAGAATCCCAGAGGTCTTGTCTAATGCCATCACTTATTGACTCAATGATTGGTTCCCTAGGAAACTTCTGGAAGCTGGAAGCCACCATAACCATTGTAGGATACCAAAGGCATCCTTTCAGTACGTGATTGAGGACTAAATAGTAGAATTAAAGAGTCGGTTTATTTTTGTAAACTCCAAGGGTTTAATTCCCAGGTATAGCTTGGATAATAAGAGAATCTGGAATAATTAAGTCATACTTCTGCCAAAGCAAGACTGAAATATTTTCTAAAAGAAGAAACAGATTCCCCATAGCTTCAAAGGGCTGTTACCCAGTGATGTGTGTTGGTTTGTTTTTTATTTATTTGTGGTGGTTTTGTTTTTTGGGTTATTTTTTTAATGACTGATAATGTCCTGTCAGCATCCCCAGGGAAAGTTGCATTCTTTTTGGAGTGTTTGACATTCTGCCATTGGTTTCCTGCTGTTCATAAGTAATTACAGCTCTCCTCTGCCTTGTGTCCCTCTGTCCTTATTTTTGGTAAATATAGGAAAAATACATGAAATCTTTCCTGACTCATTCTGCTCATCCTGCTAGTCTCCCATCATCCTGGTGCCTCGTTCTCTGTAGACAGTCATGACTCAGCAGTCAAGTATATGGTTGCTAACCCAAGAGAAATGTATCAAATGTATGAAATAAATTTCCTTTTTGCCTTTTGAAGAGAAGAGGGCTGGCTTTGAGCACGACAGAGACTCTGCCCCATTTCTGTGTGGTGTGTAGCAGAAGGGAAGGCTGGGGTGGGTTTTCCTGGTTCTGTATGAGGAAGAAGTCCTCCTGGTGGTGCCTTCTCTTCTGCAATAATCACCATTAACGTGTGTATTTCGACACGTGTGTAACTCACCCTGTGTCCCTCCCAGTGTAATCGGAGGCACAGGCCTGGTTTGTGTCTGTCTGCAGCCTTCTCCGTGTTCACATAGTCGTATATAAATGTGTCCATGAATGTAGAGATGTGTTCCACTGAGATGCACTTTTATGGAGATGGTTGGCATTCTTCACAAAAAATGCATTATTTTGACTTCCAGTAGCATTGTTATTTTCCTGTTTTTAACTTCATATAACTGGAATCATACAGTTTTTTGTTTAGAACTTTTATAGTCCTTAGATTTATTCCTAAGTACTGGATATTTTTGGCAGTAAGCCAGAATAAATGTCTTAATTTCATTGTGAAATCGCAAAATACATTTGATGTTCATATACGACTTTTTGTTAAGCATCCTTGTTAAACCCGTCTTGTGTATGTGTGTAAGACACCTTTGGGTTTGATAGCAGCTCTGCCACTTGTGGTGGGACCTTGGGCAGGTCACTTAACCTCTGTGCACACTTCCATTTATGAACTGGGAATAGCAGTCTGACTTCACTCCCGTGGCTGAATGAGGTACAGGATATCTGAATTGTTTAGAACAACACTTGGCATGTTGTAAGCAGAGTTAGGAGGGCCTCCGGTGACCATGGTCCTTCCCCAGGGCACTGACCGGTCATGGGACACATGGGTCTGAGTCGGTCTGCACTTGCACCAGAGAAGGTGGTCACAGTTCCTGGGTGGTAGGGGAAGAGGAGAGGTTTAAGTAGTGTGAAAGTCACCCTGATTTAAATTATGGGTCTAATTGGTTTGGGGATACTTAATTTGTTTAACAAATGAAGAAAACCAAATATTTAACAGTAAGTATGGTTTATCACTCAGATATTTAGCAATACATACTCCTCTAGATTTTTGCCTATGTAGTTTGTTTTAGGGGGAGGAGAGAGATTATAGAGAGATTATCTTTGTTTCTTAATTTTCCGAGATTTATAAAAATGAGCATTTGTGAACTGACAATGAAAAGGAAAAAAAAAAACTGGATTGACTCTGCCCCCTCCACCGTATTTGCATATTAAAACTGAAGTCCAGATTTTCAAGATGAAGCAATTTTGTGATTCAGTATTTTACGTGCACCCCTCTCACTCCCTAACCGCTGGGCTGGAGCATCTGGTCGCATGGAAAGACCACTAGATGAACAGAAGGCCTGAGGTCCTGTCCTTGCTTTACCGTATTCCAGCCAGAAGATTGTGAGCAAGTCATTTAATTTCCTGAACCTCAGTGATTTTTTTTTTTCATTTGTTAAAGATAATGCTCACAAAGTCGTTAGGAGAATTCATATTGCTTAGCAAGATCCAAAAGGGGTGCCTGTAGAAGTAATTCTGTAATGTAAATCAGCTCTCAGTCTTTGCCTTGTTACAGGAGACCAGTCATCTAGTAATGTGAATGTGAACGGTTAAATTATTTTAGACCGTCTGATGCTGTGTCCTTGTGGCTGGTCACTGCACATAGCGCTTTGCGGCTTGCTCTCCCACTTCAGAAAGTAAACATGAACTTACCTAGCTTGTTTTGCTTTCCTTAAATAAATCGTTTTTTCAGTACTCATGTATCAGCAAATTATCTTAAAATAGTTTGTTCCACTGATAGAATCTGTCTTGCATTCCAGCCTCAGTAAGGAGAGCTGTTTCTGTTTTATCGTTCACATCAAGGGAAGTTGTTTAAGATAAAAAGATAAGCCCTTGGCTGAACTGTTTGTGGCTGTGAGGCAGAGAGCCTGTCCTCCCAGCCAAGCCCAAGGGAACATTGACCTTGGAGCCGGGCACCTAGGACGCTGTATACAAACAGGCTCCATACACTGCTGCACACTTCTGAAGTGCCCTTTGAGCTAGTCTGGGGACACTGGAAACACCAGTCTTGTTCCTTTAGAGTCACATTTGAGTGGTGGTGTTTTATCATGGTGGCACCCAGTTCATCATGTTTGCCTATGTCTTCTTCTAGGAGGTTTGTAGTATCTTGTCTTACATTTAAGTCTTTAAGCCATTTTGAGTTTTATTTTTGTGTGTGGTGTGAGGGAGTGGTTTAACGTCACTGATTTCCATGCGGCTGCCCAGCTTTCCCAACACCACTTGCTGGAGAGACTGTCTTTTCTCCATTGTATATCTTGCCTCCTTTGTTGAAGACAGTTTATCATGTTTAACTAATGATTTTAGCTTTGTATAAATATCAAAATCCTGCTCAAAAGGGTGAACATTTGCTACCACTGAGGATATCATAATAAATGTGGATTCTATAAGTAATTCCTAGGAGATCTAAAGGATCTTAAACCAGGTCAGCATTAAAGAAATAAGGGTTGGCACTGAAGAGTGGTCCTCATATATGTGATGGAATTACTAAGAGATCATCAGTGCTCTGAGTTCTTCCACTTGTTTTTATGTAACTTGCGTATGCATCTGGAAACTCGACAAGGAGCATTTGATTATGGATTCCCCCGCCCCTCCCCCACCCAGTAGTAGAGTTTGTGTTCAGTTAGATGTATTGCAGCATTAGAGAATTATCACTGAATAATCGTGGACTTGGAATGTGAACATGATGGCTTTCAGATTATTTAGTTGAATTCCTACCCCCGTCTATCAGATGAATAAACAGAAACCATTTCACCATAAACATGGAAGGATTTGCCTAAGATCACTGGTATCAGACTAACTCTAGAGATAAATCTTTTAATTTCTAATTCAATACTTTTTTTTGCTACAGTAACAATGAAGTTTGTCAAAATTATAACAAATTGTGAACCTTGTTGACCTTTTACAATGTGGAAGCGTGTCTCCCACGGAAGGCTCTGTCTTGTTCCCTGCACACCTCTGCGCACTGTCCACACACTCTGTCCTCTGCTTCACAAGCATTGCATCTGACCTTGGCTTCCTGAGATTTCTGCCTCCTTCCTTGAGCTTCCTAATGAGATCCCATACTTCCTATGTGTTCTAGGTGGATTGGATGCTCCCCCGACCAGGAGGGCAATCCTGTCAAACATTGTCTCAGTGCAGTAGGTGGTGTCAGAGAGTGACCCGGCCCACAACAGCCTTCGGGTGGGCTGAGCTGCTCATGGACCTGGAGGGGTCCACTTGAAATAAAGAAGATTCTCTCCTGCGCATTTCCCCTGTTTGTTTATGATAACTTACTGTCAGTGTTATTTAAATGGCAAACTTACGTAGTATGGCTATATTTATGATTTTTTACATTACTCACGTGTAAGAAAATGACCAGTCTTTAGTTTGTCTCTGTTGTCATCATTGGTTAAAATGCAGGATTTAGAATTCTAAGTATGTGTTGCTGTAATAGGTGCCTGGAATACTTACTAAGAAACGACGCAAATCCAGGGATCCGGGACAAGCAGGGGTACAATGCAGTCCACTACTCAGCCGCGTACGGCCACCGCCTGTGTCTTCAGCTGGTGAGGCTGTCGGGTTCCTACGGGGGGTGGCGGGGGGTGCCAGGAGGGGGTTCTGTGCTGACTGTAGGAAAGTGAGAACAAGTGAAGCAGGAAACAGATGCCATTGCTTTTCAACTTGTTTAGAATCCCCGTACCTCCTAAATTCGTATGTGCCTCATTAAGTTTTCTCTCATTCCCTTTTTCACAAGGAGAGGAGAGAGGAGAAGGTGAGCTCCCTGGGGAGCACTGCTGGGTCCTTCCCTTAGAGGCCCTGTGCCCACGCAACATCACCTCCCTGGCCGCTTTATGTTCTCCAGAAGGGTCTGAAGAGCTGTAACTTTGCCGTGTGGGAGACATAAACATCCCTGTGAGGGGAAGGGTCCCCCTGTGTATTTGGAGCCCTGAAAGGCCACATCTTTTAGCAGTCTCTCCTGACAAGGGAGACCCGTCTTCTGCCAAGGAACTTTTTATTTCAGTTGTGGTCTCATTCTTGAAAATACACCATTCACCCCACTTTGCCAAACCAAAGGAAAGTAAAAGACATGTTCAGTCAGTCTCAAGTGTGTAGCAGATACTTCAAGTTGGAGATTTCTTCATTTTGACTTAATTATATTAACATTGTGTCCCTTCAAGGGGAAATAAAACTCAAGGAGAGTGGGTATAAAAGCTAGAAAAAGGAGGTTGACATAGTCAATATAGCATTTAGAATCCTGCTACAGAAATAAGGTTAGATTATTGTGATATCTTGAGACTAAAATCTTAGGCCCACGTATATAGATTTGTGGTCTATTATATTGTATGATTGTTTATTTGAAAGACTTAATTTTTGGAGGCAAAGGAGGCAGAAGTTGAGAAGAGTTTAACAAGGCTCTGTAACTAGAGACATGCAGTTAACATTTCTCCCTTTACTGTGCACGAACACTTCCTCATCTAAATTTTTTTTTAATTTTATTTCAGATTGCAAGTGAAACTCCTCTAGACGTAGTAAGTATTAGTCAGTGTGCCCCCACAGTTCAGGGTATTGTCATTACTTACTTGCTCTCCCTGGAGCTGAAGCCTTCTTTACACATGCCTGGGGACAAGGTAGTGACGGGGAGGGAGGTTCTGACCTGGTGGTCGCGAAATCGCGTCCCCCGCAGACTGAGTTTATAGCCCTCCCTCAGAGCTCTCCATCTGTGATCTTAGCTTGCTGAGTTTAGTTTTCATAATACAATGGTCTGGGATTTGCAAATTCATATTCAGGTATCAATTTATACCCTAAAATGAACTTGAACTTGGGGGAGGGGGCCAGGGAATTAACTGCTCTGGTGTCTAAAAGTACCATTTCTGACATTTTCTCTCTCAGTTAATGGAAACCTCTGGCACAGACATGCTGAATGACTCAGACAATAGAGCAACAATAAGCCCTTTGCACTTGGCCGTGAGTACTGCCTTCACAGCCAGCGTGATGGCTGCTTCCTGAAAATGTCTCCTGCCTATTTGTGGTGACTCACCCTAATGCCCAGAACTTTGGGTCCTTATAATGATGATCATAGAATTAAAACTGTAAGACCTTTCTTAATTCAGAGAATTCTTCCATGTACTTTTGTTTTATTTTTAAAAAAAAAAGGTCTTTGAGCTTCCCCTACAGCCTACTCTCAGGAGAGACCGTGCCTGTGCTGTGAATTTTAAAATGACCTGCCCGAGCAGAGTGGCTTCTGACGTCTTAAGCAGATGATAAAAGAACTATAATTTCTGTGGTATTTCTACAACTTTGCTTACTTTGTGACTTTGCGGTGCTGACGATGTGTGTGCGTGCTGGTTCTTCATTGCTTGTGGGATAGGATTTAGCTTCATAATCTCCAGTGACCCTTCGAGCTTAAGATGCCTCTGGACCCCTCCCCTTAATGCCCAACGTGAGAGGAGACGGTTTGAAGAGGGTGTGACAGCTCTCTGAGTCAAATGTGGGAAGGAGTTAACCTCAGGAAGTTTCACGCAGAGCCCGGTCCAATTCTTCCTGTGCTGAAAGAAGAATTTATTTTTGAAACAAAGCATGTTGTAAGGGGGCGGGGGGCACTCTGAGAATCAGGAGAATTTGTGAGCCCTCTGATTTGAAGTCTAGCAAGATGCCTGTAAGGGTCTGTACTGCAGTCACCATGGATCATTGCGAGTTCAGGACCCACTGCAGTTCTGCTCACGTGCCCTGCGATCTTCATCTTAATGTGCTCCTGGCATCCTTTCTAACACTGCCCCGTGGGCATGGAATTTTCTGCTTTGTCTTGCTGCCCCTTCCTCCCCAGCCACACTTCCTGCCGTGCCCTAAGTAACTGAGGAGGCGTGATGAAGGTTCCCGCTCCCTTGCCCTGTAGGTTGTTGGAAGTGCTGTCTCCTCTCCAGACTCACATGAGGGCGCGGAGTGGGAAGCCGCGGGTCACTGGGAGAGGCCGGGAGGGCTCTGAGCAGATGACGCGGCGCTTCCTCTGCTTCGTCTTCTCTGTCACCTCACAACCAGGAGCGCTGTGGCTTCTCCACCGTTTACTCGGGCCAGACTGTGCACTTGGCCGCGTTTTGGTTACATTAACTCAAACCTTTAGCTTTGTGAACTAGTTGTTTGCTCCCTGGCTGCTATGAACAGTGCTGCTGTGGACACGGGCATGCTCAGTAGTGTTGTTAAGCTGAAGGAAACCGTTTCGTGATTCCATTGCTGGGCTCAGTGAACTATCGGCACGCCACCACGTGGGCACTTTGAATCGATCCCTAGGGGTTTTCGGAAATTACTTGAAGTGACTTTTTCCTCCCAAACTCTCCCAGCCCGACTGGCTGGAGGCCTGAGGACACTGGCCAAGGTTCCTGCCCTCTCACAGCCCTCCTCTCCGCCTGTCACAGCTGTCCCCCAGAGGGGAGGTCCCAGGGACAGATCATCCTGGCTCTAGTCATCTTGTTCCCCCTCTTTGTTGTTATGCTGTCTTCTGTGTGACTCTCACAGGTCATGTTCAGACGCACAGCGTTGTTGACCTGATCTGAGGAACTGGGTTAGAGGTGTCCCTGGTCGCCCAGCCTTGCAGGGAGGCAGAGCAGTCTGCGCTCAGTAGGCCCCGGAGCAGCTCCGCCCCTACCGGACTCCTGCTGGCTTCCCCCAGGGGGCGCTATACAGGCCCTGATACCATGTGGGGCCCTCTTTCTAGCTGAGTGTCTTTTTTTCAGATGAGAAGCCGGTGACATTTAGGTCAAATATGGTTGATTTTTATGTTTTTCGATTCCTGGTGACAAGTTCACCTGTGATAACTTACAGTTTGCCTGTAGGTGCTGAGTGGCAGGTCTGAGTGTATCAGAAAACCACTGTGAAAGTCCCTTGGCCAAGGGAGTGGCCAGAGTGAGCTAGGGAAGCCGTTCCTTTCCCACCATAGCTGGGTCTTGCTGTTCCTTATGTCCCACGCAGCACCCAGTCCAGTGAGAACAGGTGTTCAGTTGATGTGCTGGCTTCTGAGATGAATTATCTGGAAAGCCCCTTTATCAGGCTGTAAAAAAGTGTGTGTCAGTTGGGTTTCAGGCAAACCTTCAAATCTTCCTGCTCTTGTTGCACAACGCGGACAGTGCCTGGCACACGGCAGTTATTCACACAGGGCTCAATCTAAATATTTGTATGTGAAAAGAAATGTTTATTTTAAGATATGGCATGTTATGGGATGGGGTGGTCATTTTAATTTGAGAAATTAGAAGACTTGGGTACTGGCTTAACTTCAGTTGCCAGCTGTCTCTGTGATTTGAGCAGAGTAAAATTTGTGTGTACACACACACACACACACACACACACATGGAGCTGAGTGGGAAATGAACTGTGATTAAGAACATGGACTTTGGAATCTTAGAATGAAGGCTTTAATTGAATCCATGTCGCACATCCATTGACTGTCTGCCATGAACCAGACACTGTGTACTCACAAAAAGACCTCCTGTCATCGGAACTGTTACTACTTGCAGAATACTCATTCCCTAATGCCGTAGCCTACTGTTGGATTATTAGAAAAACTTACAGTTAACTTTCTTAATTACCAGTATAGAAGTTGTAGATTATCTCAGATACAGTGACATGAAGACAAGCTTGCTTACTGCTCCCTTTATGTTTTCTAGGGTATCAGGGGAAGTCAGTCTGATCGTGTATGTTTTTCATTTATGTTTGTATTTGGCCCCAGGCCTATCACGGTCACCACCAAGCCCTGGAAGTGTTGGTGCAGTCTCTGTTAGATCTGGACGTGAGAAACAGCAGTGGAAGAACGCCCTTGGACCTCGCAGCTTTTAAGGGCCACGTGGAATGCGTGGATGTCCTCATCAACCAGGGAGCCTCGATCTTAGTGAAAGACTACATTCTGAAGCGAACACCTATCCATGCGGCCGGTATGTCAGATGCTGTGCGTGATTCTGTTTACCACTTTCCACCTCATTCTTTCCTCTTTCAGTTTCTGGTATATTATACTCCTGATGATTGTTTTAGCAACTTTGACTTTAAAAATTCTATTCACTCTATTCTTGGAAAAGTCACCAGACTATAATCACCTTAAAAAACTATTATCTACCTTAGAAATTGGACGTATATAATAGTCTAACTTCTGGAGTACTTTATAAACAACAAAAAAAATGCAGAACTTTTTACTTCTTTTGGGGGGAAATTATTTTGGGTTGATACGTGGTTTCATCTAACAGTTGTGCTCAGTGCACACTTGAGCAGACAGGCGTGTGGTGCGCCTGCCTCCTGTGAGAACCGCTCCATGACACGGCCATGTCAAAGTGCAGAGTCTAACCATGCTGTCGCGGTGACAGTACCCACCAGGTGTCCCCCGCTCTCCATGGGGGTTACTGTGTGGCAGTGCTCACTTTGAGTCATGACTCCAAGACTGGTATACCTGAGAAATGCTGCTCAGGCATCTGTGTCATCCCCAGTGGGCCATCTCCGAATGACTAGATTCGTTTCACTTAGTCTGTTTGTACAGAGCGATCCTTGAGGACTCATTTGACCTCACGTCTAGTCATCAGGAAAACGTGCCGTTTAGAGGGCTGGGAAACTAGCACCCGCTGTGGCCCCGGGGCAGCCTTGCAGAAGCTGTCTGGCGTTCAGGCAGGCTTCAGAGGCAAAAATTTTGATAACAGATTAAAAGTCCTAATAAATGTATGTATATAAACTGCTATAATGCTAAAAATAAGAAGTCAAAGTGCCATCATTTTCTGTTACCTTATTCTGAAAAAGCGTAAAGTTATACATCATTCCGCAGCTTGAAATACTACACTATAAGCACATTACTTGCAGAGCTGACTTAAAGCTTTCGTGGATTGTTTGCCCTCTTCATGGATGAATATTGGAACCAAGACGTTCATGAGCCCCTCAGAACTGGCTGACCAATGCCGTGTACTTGATAAGTCCTGTCCACTGAAAGAGTTTCAGGGTTCCGTTAGCACCATCTGTTCAGTGAGCGTGAGCCTGGTGTCTGTGGACGCCTTCCACGTTGGGAGGTCTGCCCAGGTGACACTTACCCCCAAGTCATGAAAAGGACACTGAGTTTTTTTGGAGGTGAACCTGTCTTTTCCCACAGGGTTATGCCTGATGTTCGGGTACTGAGCTTAGACGATACACTCACAAGTAGCTGCCGTGTGCCCAGGGTCAGTGAATCCATAAAAAAAGAATGGGCCAAACAGAACATCCTTGAAGCATCCCCAAGGATCACGTCTGAAATCGGGAAAAGAGGACTCATTGTCAGGGATAAAAATATTTCCCAGAAGCTCTCCAGACTTCTTAACGTCTCAGTGGGCAGAACTTGAAATCGGTCACTGCAAAGAGGACTGGACTTGATGTCATTGACTTGGTCTCCTCATGATTTCATCCCTGGCTGGAGGCAGGCCACCCCCCGACCACACTGCTGCCACCGGAGAACTAAGCTGAATGAGTGTCTATAGGCAGGGCAGGTGTGAGTGCTGGCTGAGGTCCTGATCTGCCGTGAGGAACTCATGTCTGTTCAGTTTTATCATCAAAGGCAATAGAAATCTTTGTGTCTATAGATACTTTTCTTTGTTGCCTGTAAAATTCAGTGAATATGCCAAAATTGTATCTAGAAAATGTGATTTAAGATGGATATTTTCTATTTTTTTCATTATATATAATTGCTGAAATTTTAAAATATCACTTTACAGCAACAAATGGTCATTCGGAATGCTTACGGCTACTGATAGGAAATGCAGAACCACAGAATGCAGTAGACATTCAAGATGGGAACGGACAGTAAGTGTTAATACTTGTTAGGTTATTTGGGGATGTGTGTTCATCTTCATACCTTGGCCCCTCTTTGAAGTAAGTCTGTCGCCCTGTGAGTGAGTAACATCAAACAACGCCCTTCAGGCACGCTTTAAAGTCGCACCACCAAGAGGACATGCTGGGTTCTCGTGGGCGGTCTGGGTGGTGACACTGAATGTGCCCCTGTTACTCAGGACCCCGCTGATGCTGTCTGTTCTCAACGGGCACACGGACTGCGTCTACTCACTGCTGAACAAAGGAGCCAGCGTGGATGCCAAAGACAAATGGGGAAGGACGGCCCTGCACAGAGGGGTGAGCGGACACATCCCCACTCCTTTCGGAGTTGTTGTACCTCCGTTCACCTAAAACTGAAGTAGGCTGTCTTTACAGTTTCCTTCATTAAATTTGTACCAAATAATCTTTACTGTTTATTTCAGTTTCTTTAAACAACCACAAAGCACAACTTAATCCAGAGAATAGTCACGTTGGAACAAAATCTTTAAAACTCTAAAACCTTGAGTAGAATTAATGTCGGTATTACTTTTTTCCATTATCACAACTATGTTCTTACCCATTTCTGTCTTAACTCTTTGACCTTCGAAATAATATTTTCATTGAATTCAAAGTTCCTCTATTCCTGTTGTTCGTATGACTTTTGTTTTGACAGAGTCAAAATAAGCAAGTTCCAGGACAAATACTGGGTTACTCAGGAAATGATAAATGCCTTAGTTGGTGGGAGGATGGGGCATGCAGACTTTAGAATTCCTGATCAGCTATAATTGGCATGTGGTGCCCGACATAGTGCGTTCAACTCCCTGCAAACAATCTTTCTCTCAGGCAGTCACCGGCCACGAGGAGTGCGTGGACGCGTTACTTCAGCATGGTGCTAAGTGCTTGTTCCGAGACAGCAGGGGCCGGACACCCATACACTTGTCAGCCGCCTGCGGGCACATCGGAGTGCTTGGGGCCCTGCTGCAGGCGGCGGCCAGCTCGGAGTCGAGCCCAGCCCTGGCTGACAGTCACGGCTACACGGCGCTGCACTGGGCCTGCTACAACGGTTAAGTATAAGCGTTCAAGCTCCAGTAGGTGCCTGGGACGTGCCAAGGAGAGACAGCGGGCTGGGTCACAGCGGTGTTCGCGGGAAAGTCTCATTTATAAGGTAGACGTGCCGTTTAAGAGCGCAGGAAAGTCTGGGGACAATCCTCCCATTAAGGGCCACTCCCGTCCCTTGTGCTGAAGCAGGAGACTAGTCACAGGTGTGTGAGATAAGCGATCACTAAGGTTAAATGTTTTTTAGACCTTTGCTTCGATACATATTTTGCATTTTTAAGATACTTGCTTTAAAAAAACAAGTATAGTGGCTGTTCTGACGTTCAGCTGACTGCCTTCCCTGAGAGGAGAATTCTGTCTTCGCTGGGAACCGTTTTGACAGATAATTGTTGAGTTAGGGTAAAGGAGGCGAAATTGGAATCTTGCAAAATTACAGTTTAATTAAACGTTTTCATTAGCATTTCTAGCTACAGTGTTTCGATGTTCACGTTAACCCTTTTGTTGGGATAGAGAGTTCTTTTCTTTTGTTCTGAGCACATTTTGTTCTCTCCTTGAGGATTGTCCTGTGGTTACTTGTTCAACTGAGTACCAAGGGTTCCGTAGAAAACTTGAACAGTTAAATATATTGCTAATTCAAAAGCTTAGTTCTGTCAGTTTTATTTTTACTATCTCAGGTCCTTAGCCAGAACAGTTTTGAAAACTGCAAAACCGTTGCATTTCCACTCTTTTTTTCATTTTCCAGCTCAGTTAAGTAGGTATTTAATGAACATAGCAAAATAGTCAAAGAGTAGTCCTAAGTCAAAGATACTACATTTTGCCACTGAAATCCGGTTTGTCTTTATAATGTAACTTGACATCTTACAAGTGTAAGGAAAACCAAAAACATCTTAATATAGTAGGAAAACATCCACAGATGTGAACTTTATTTAAGACGTCAGTGAGATAAAACTGTTTTGAAGCAGACTTTCCTTGGTTCTTTTCAGTGTTAAATGTAACAGTGAGAATTAACCATTGGAAAAATCAGACAGTAAGGTATTTTGTCAGGTGGAGCATTTAGTTGTGGAACTGCTGCTGGAGCCCTCCTTTGGAGAGCTGCTGCCTGTCACAGCGTCCCATCAGGGCTCTGCGGAGAGCTCTTCTCCCGCGATGAGTGCCTGCTCTGTCACTGCCGAACTTAGACTCTCTGAGCACGCTGTATACAAGAGACAGAATTTTGCACAAACTGCGTGCTTTGTTGCCATTTAAAGATCATAACAGGTGCGTGTAATTTCTAGGCTGTAACAGAGCTGTGACGGTCCTGAGCTGAGCTGGACTGAACTAGCTGTGTGCTGACTGGGCACAGTAAGGGACTTTACAGGCCATCTAAGATTAACGCCGAGTTTATAAGCCAAAAGCCCGTTATATAAGTTGGCATTCTAAGGGTCAAATATATAAATGGTTTTACTTTGACTAGTGGTCACTCTGCAGCCGGAGTGAGAACAGGAAGTGCTCCGACAGAGCAGAGAACAGCCTTCCTCTCAACACGGAGCGATGGCTGTCTTAGAACGGAACTGGCTGTCCACACTAACGTGAGAGTTCAGAGTTTCAGTTTCTGGAGTCATGCAAGCACAGAATTTAAGAATGCTTACATTATCTCATATGTTCCTGTTAAGATTCTCATCAGTTTTTATGAAGCTATAGTCATCTTCAGAATATCCCTCTAAAGCGTGAAGAGACCAGTAGTTTTGTCCTTTTAAAACTGAGACGCAAGGTGGAGAGTTTTTCAGTCTGATGTGCCGAGTGATGGCTGGAGGGGGGTCCTGGCCCCAGGACTGTGGGTTACAGTGATTATATTGACTGTATTGGAATTAGGACTGAGAAATGTAAGGGTATTTATTGATTTATTTTAAAATAATAAATACATTAAATGTCAATATAAATAGCATTTTTATGAAAAGTAACTACTTCCCCTCCCCAGAATTAGCGCTAGAGTAGCAAATTTCTTTGATGGCTTATTTAAGAGGAGGGCAGTGTGCAGTGTCACCTTGCAGTCCCCCAGACCACACCATGAGAACGGTTGCTCCAGGACTAAAGAGGGGACTCGAGTCAGTACTGGACGACTTTCCTCAGTGACTTCTTGGTAATGAGTTCACGTTTGGAGGAAGAATTAAAACAGATTTTTTGGACCTCAGCACTGTCAACATTTTCAAGTCAGAGAATTCCTTGCTGGGAGTGACTGTCGAGTGCATCGCAAGGTGCTCTGCAGCAGCCTGGCTTCCACCCGCTAGACTCTTTCCCCGGCCCCTCACCCCACACCCCCCACCCCAGCTGTGACAGGCAGAAAGCTCTGGACGTGGCCCGATGGCTCGCAAAGGCTAACGTCGCCGCAGCTGAGGACTACTGGGTGGAGGAGCTGATAGATTGTGGAGCAGATCTTAGGTTTCCTAAAACTTACTTCCTTTTCCTGGTAAAACGATAACAGGATGGAGGTTAAGTTGACAGGTTGTTTGAGAACGTTAGCATAATTAAAACAGAAATAGAGCGTCACTTGGTCAGCCAGATACTGAGCCATGGAAATAGAGAGGCTCTGAAAGAATCTGATTCCTCACGCAGATCTCAAATGACTGATGAAATGAAACAAGCAACATTTCATTTGCTATAATTAATACTGCAGTTGAGGTACTTTAACTAAAACCCTGGCTTTGAAAATCAAGTTAAGAAAATGTGAGATCTGGGTTTTCCCCTGTTTTCAAAGTTGCTATTAAAAACTGTGGGTCTGATATCTACTCATAATCAATATACTTGTCCTTTAACCCAGAAATACCATTTCTAGGAAATTGCTCCTAGGAATACAAAAATAAACACTTATTTTAAGTATTGGAGTGTTTCATTTACAACACTGTTAATAATATGACA